>NC_134539.1:51315000-51962916 GCF_050624435.1 Tenrec ecaudatus | reverse complement strand
AGTTTAGAAAGGTGAGAAGCCAGAAATACAGTGAGAAAACGGGACGTTTGTAGGGATTGTAATCAATGACATGAAACAAAAAGCATATGAATTTGGAATGAAAAACTGAACTGCTCTGTAAACTTTCACCCAATACTTACCTGGCAGGGGAGATGCCATGATCACGAAGGTGGTTCTCCCAGGGTGGGGCTCATCCATTGCACTGCAGGTGTGCTGACCCCTGCGATTTCCCCAAATGTGGGAAACTCGACTGCATAATTTGTGGTAGTGGGGGACTGCGTTCGTGCTCTCCCCTGAAAAAAAAAAAAAACTTTCACCCAACCCATAATAACGAGCTAAAACCCTGACACAGCTATCTATGGAAATAGAAGGGTAAAGGGAAGAGAAAGGGGAGGAGTTATGCATCAAGCCTTTGGAAGCTCCATTCCTCCATGGCCGGGCCAGCTGAGAAATCCAGGATAGAGTGGAATGCCTAAACGAATGGAAGGAAGAGATGGCTAACCACCTCAGAGGATCCCGGGAGATTGAATAAATGCAGAGAAAAAAAGCAAAACTGAGTATTAATTCCATGCAATCTGTCAGTAAAAGATGGAATGAGAACATGGGAGTTTTAAAGTAGAGAAAAGGGTAGGAACTAGCCACCTCAAAGAGTCAGGGCAGGACCTGCTGAGGCATATGTGAAGTGACAGCCTGGAGATGCTGAGACTGCATCTCTTGGGTCAAAAATTTGAAGGTAGATCTTCAGCAACCTTTTTCTTCTGCCACGTTCCTTAGCTTGGGTATAGACAAAAGGGGAGGGTCTGTGTAGAACACTTTGTAGTAAAACTATCAAAGCTGCATGATGATGTGCAATGACAGGGTCCAATGCATCTGGGAAGACACTTCGGTGGCAGAAGAGGTACATGATTAAATTAAGGCCATAAAAATAAAATAAGGGCATAGTCTGATGTATACTATTGAAGAGTATTTGTTTGGAAAACAAAAAAAAGTGGGGGAGGAAAATGGCCTAGAAAGGGCCAAGAGGATACCTGTCGTTAGAACATTCAGGGCATGGAAGGACAAGCCACCCCTTCAGAGGACTGTAGACTCCAATCGGAACCTGGGGACACCCATCTTCACTTTGGGAGAGGAAGGAAAGGGTAAACATGGATGGAGGAGTGTGAAGACATATGGGAAACTGAGCTTGACATGACAGTCCAAATATGGGAGAGAAGGAGGAGGCTGGTAAAGGAATTCCATTTTGGAGATGGCTATGATACACAGGAACACAGAGATATAAGTTTGTATGATCATGGATTGTCGAGGTTCTGGATTTTGTCGTGGAGATTGAGTAAACTAGGAATGTAAGATTTTAGGTGTTGATTCTATGATCTTTAGGTAAAAATGGACAATTCGTCTAATTTTAGCTACCCTCTTGGACGTCTGCTTTAGGAGAGAGAGAAGGAAGAGGCATGCAGGGGAAATTTTGGTGGTTATTGGAGAGAGGTAATTGATGTTACATCTCTGATCTAACCATGAAAATGTGGTAGTCTTTTACCTTCTTCTAAATCCCATGATGGCGGAATTTGAGTCTCAGTCCTACCACATGTATCTGAATGTAAGAAGCCTCCTTAACAGGCTGCATAGTAATGTGTTGAAGTGGGGCAACACTGAGCTTAACACAAAGCCCCATGAGCTGGGAATTTTTAAGTCTATTTTACAGGTTTTAAAACAAAGCCTGACTCTTTCAGATTTTTGTAAATTCCAACCCTCCCTATAGGTTAAAACTTTAAATTTGTACTCATCAAACTGACTCCAACTCCAGGGTCACCAAACTAGATCAGCCTTCCTCTTCTATCTTATAAGCATCTAAGATTTCTACCTAAGCACCAACCTGGGCTGTCTCTCCAACAATTCACAGAGCAGATCCATTCCTGGTTCCCTTCTCCCTGAGATCCTCGGCAATCCATCCTCAGTTGTCATGGCAAACCCTGGGCCATGTGGCCACCCTGACAAAGGGCCACTGTGCCCTCTTACTGAAGCTGCCCCATTGTGTGATAGCCACATGCACACTCAGCTTGGATAGGCTCCTTATAAATCAGCCGGCTGTCTCTATGGGCAGAGTTTGCTAGTTTTCCAATTTAATATTTCCCTCTATTTCATGAAAGGAGAAGATCTCTAGGCTAGGATCCTCACTCACACCTCCTTAACTGTTTACATTCACATCAACCTATCTTCTGGACACTGGCATCCGCCCTTCTTTTCCGCCCAGTTCCCTTTCTGTAGCTGAGGAAAGATGTAAAGAGGTTTTGACTGCCAGGCAGAGGAGGTCGTAGGAAATGGGGGGTCAGGATGTGATCTGACGGATAATTGATAAGTCTAATTGGCGAATTCTGGGCAGTGAGATAGATTAGCTGCAAGGGGCTGCACTGTTCTGCTAAGAAATAATTGGGAAAGAAGTGGATGTGATAACGTAGAAATAAAAATATGTTATACAGGTTAATTTAGACCTATTTATTAACCTTCCAACTATAAACGTAGTTGAAGCTCAAATTGTCATGCATAAAATGACAATCATGGGGCACAAGACTTTGTTGTATTATTTCTAGAATCTTATCTTGACTCACAATGAACTATAGATAACATGATATGTCTAGCATATAGACTGTGTAACAGGGACTTGGCAGAGATGGAAATTTATTGAAGACTAATTTTAATCAATTTTAATTACATTGTAATGTAAAACTACATGATATAATAATAGGTCTAAAGCATTATGAATTAAGTTAATTTTTTAATAATTGCCTACTCCAGACCCCTCATGATAGACCTAAATCAGGGATTCTCCGGCTTGGTATCATTGACATTAGAGATCAATAATCCTTTGCAGTGGGTGGTTGTCTAGAGCACTGTAGGAAGGTACCAGCATTCTTGGCTCACCCACTAGGTACCAGTGGCTTCCTCTCTGCATTATGAAAACTAAATATGTCTCATGACATTGCCAAATATCCCCCAAGGACAAAATCACCCCCAGTTGAGAATCACTGGCCTTGTAGTAATCAATGTTACCCATTTGCTATATAATTTCATGGAACTATTTTTTCTACATTTACCTGTAGCTATATGTATCAATAGAATGTGTTTCCCCTTTTTACACACATACCTATGCATTTGGACTACCTATATAGGTTGGTACACAGAAAGACATTTTTGTCTTAATATGGTACAGTATTATGTAGCATGAATAGATCACTAATTGAACTTTTAATGCGCTGCTTTGTTTCCTTTACCTGTCTTTTGCATAATTGGAAGATCCTCCTAACAGGCTCATATATTCTCTTGTACACACAGATTTGCGCCAGGAGCACAGGGGAGCCTTTCCATCATCTCCAAAATGATGACATCATTCACTAGATTCTTTGTGCTCCTTAGAAAAAAATGCATCTTTCCCATTGAAAACAAGCCTAAGGGAAAAGAAAAAGGGGAGGCAAGGGAGAGGAGAGGGGTGGGAAAAGTGAGGACAAAGGAAACAAAGAGGGGTTTAACAACCACTTCGTGGATTGGTACCGCAATGATGCTGAGCACTAGTTGAGAAAAATGGTGTGTGTGTGTGTGTGTGTGTGTGTGTGTGTGTGTGTGTGTGTGTGTGTGTGTGTGGCTGAATAGCAGGATAGTATATTTCAGCTGTCCAAGGAAAATATCCTGGCACACGAAGAGGGAAGGAGAAAGAGGAAGTGTCCAAATTCATGTCCCAACACATCTGAAGACTTTGTCTCCCTCACCCATCTGCCTCCAATACCTTTTATTTAATAAGTGCTCCTTTAATTCATCCCCATAATCTGAGGTATATTTTATATTGGAAAAAAATATCACATACTTTCAACATAATTTTCCTTCATGGGATCCTAGGAAATTGCTATAACCGTACCCTTGTTGATCTATCTGCCTGGGAGGAGTGCATGCTCAGTATCCGACAGCCTTCCCTGTAACATGTCTGCATTAGAGAAAGTCCGGGTTTTCAGGGTTAGTCACCTCTGTCCCGAGAAAGGCTGCAGACGAAGGTCCTCATTGGCTTGGACCTTGTACCTGTCCTTTCAGCAGACCCTGTATAACTTTCAATGTGTGACCGCCCCTAGGAAACGTTGCACGACCCTTCACCTCCCGACTCTTCTCTTAGGCACCTCGCCTATAGACACAAAACCCTGTGTTCTTATGATGGCCTAAACATCGCAAATGCTTCATCTTGTATTCATTGTTTCCTGAGTCAAGATGTTGTGGGCAAGAATATGTCGAATCAGTCCCATGTGGCCTACTTTTGTGCGTTGGTATATTTAATTGCTCTAAGTAAGTCACAGATCCCATCCAAATTCAAGAAGTAGAGAAATAGATCGTATCTTGAGAGATAAGATATAAAGTCTCATTGCAGAGGGATCTGGACACCTAAGTACCACTTTTGGGGGTTAGGGGGAACCAAATAAGCTAGGGTTATCTGTTCCCATAAACACACACAGCCACAGAAACAGTACACAAGGGCACCATGAGTCAGAACAGATGCAATGACAGTGAGGCTTGTTGGGTCATATCTATATCATCTATACTTAGCCCTGTGTGTGTGTATACATATGTCTGTATTTTATTGAGTTTTTTAATAAAATTACACAGAAAAGTAGGGTACCCTTTAACAATGTCTACATATTATTTAGTGATATTGATTCTATTTTCCACATTATGTCAACAGTCTTCTAAATCCCATTCTGGTTTTATTGTCCTTGCTTCCCTATCCTTCTTGATTTTTTAAGGTAGATGTTGACTGTTTGCTATATATGTATGTGTGTGTGTATATATATATATGTGTGTGTGTGTGTATACATACGAATTTATATATATACACATCAAACTATATATATATGAAAAAGCCAAATGCTCAAAGAAGCTTCTAGATAACTAATTATAAATTAGAGATCATTTAGATAGATAATGGGATAGACATGGAGCACAGTACTGTAATCATGGGTGATCCTGTTTCTTTTATGACCCAATCCATTATTTGGTTGGAAGGTGACCTCCGGTATTAGTCTTAGTTCTGCTCTCTGGACAGGTGAGGCTGTGCTTGGTGTAGTCAGTGGATCTGATGGACTGGTTTCTTCTTTGACTCTTTGGTTTCTTTCCTTTTTGCTTCAGAAGAGTAGTGACCAATAGTTGTATCTTAGATGGCTGTTCATAAGTTTTTAAACTTCAAGCTTAGCAAATCTATGCTGTGGGGTGTTTGGCTCTCTGTAAGCGGTATCCATGACTGTTCTTTCTGTGATTTGCTCTATGTAAGTATATACAACAGGGATTTTATAAACAATTTATCCAAAGCATTTTTAATTAACTTTAAAAATCTATGCCTTGTGAACCCAAAATTACACTTTTCTCTACCTGAGAGAAAGCTTACTTATGTACATAATGGAATATGGGGTAGGACGTTGATTGTTGCATTATTTTCAATCCAAAAACAGTAAATAAACTAAAGCTCCATGGATAGATAAAAATAAAGTTAGGCAGATCCATCCATACCTCATCACAATGATGAGTAAGGGGCCACATCACCCCTGCTGATTGGACTCAGAAGGAGACAGAGTAGAACTGCCCCATTGGGGTTCCAAGGCTGTAAGTCTTTAGAAGACCAGACTGTCACATATATATTTTCCCCATGGATCCTTTAATGAATTCCAGCCACATATTTGGGGTTTGATGTCAATGATTTTAAACACTATACCACCATGACTCCTTAAGAAAGTAAGGGAGGTAGACAAAATAAGCTATTCTCCCGAAAACTTTGCAGGTAGCAAGAGATCATGTTTTATGGATTGAAGTCAGTAAGAATGAAAAGACAGAGCATCTGCCCTCTTCCCACGATGGTATGAAATTAGATTCTCTTTACATTCCACCTTACAATCCCATGAATCCTCTTCAACTCTCAGATTTGTTCACTGACTGATTGACAGTCATCACAGAGAATAAGGATTCCAGGCTCATGCATGGTGTCCCCTCTGGGACCAGGTGCCTCTGGTTCCATTTTCGGGGAGCAGTGTCACAGCGGCCAGATGATCATTTCATCCTGTGACCCTCAAAACCCAGCCAAGGATAGGAGCCAAGTGTGAGCAGGAAAGGAGCCCAGGCCTCAATTCCTGATCTGTCACAACCACGCCAAGTCTTTGGAGTGAAATCCCTTCTCAGATGGCTCCAGTGGAGGGCGTGGTCTCAGGATCTTGGACACTGGCCTTGGGTATTTCTCTTTGTACATGTCCCATGGATAGAAGGGAGACTAACTCATGGTAGAGCCCATTCAGACACCAGGAAGGAAGTGGCACATGATCAGATTTCTCTGACAAGGGGAGACTGTAAGGTACAGCCCCTCGGCATGTAACACATGGAAACATGTGCCTGTTGCTAAGGAAATGCTATAATGCAGGGTGAACAAATGTGGCCTGAATAGATCCCATCAAAAATGCTCTCTGAGGCCCACTCCTTTCAGTCCTTTTCATCGCCAGAGCCGGAGTCCAGCTGGAGCCAGAATTAGTGATGGGTAAAGAGCTCAAAAGGCTGCTGGTCCTGGTCCAGGGCATCTCCAATTCATGTAAAGCCTCTCGGGTTTGAAAGTCTTGAGTGGCCAAGCTGTCCCGTGAGAGTTCTGGCTCCTCTCTTTCTTGCATTCGGGGCCACAAACCAGTATCCCACTTTGTGTGTGTGTGTGGGGGGAGGATAGTGGGGGGGGGGGCAGTGGAAGCTAATCAAAGCAGCTTTTAAAAGGCTTTCAGGGTTTGTCAAAAGGGTGTTTTGGGTAGAGACCAGAACACAGTTCTGCTCTAAGCCTGTTTCCCCTTCTCTCTTAAATACACACAGATTGAACTAGACTCCACAGCAACAAGCTTGGAACAAGCAAAAACCTTTCAGCGAAGCCATTAAACATGATTTTTCTGCTCCATGGAGAAGCAGCAGCTAAGGGCTAAAAATAAATAAATGCCCAAAGTTCCAGGCTGTAGATTTTTACTTTAATTAAAGAAAATGAAAGTATCCCCCGTCTGCGTTCCTCTGGGTGTCCACTCAGTACGAGCTAGGCAGGAAGGGCTAGATGGAGCCCACTTATCCACCTGGACTGTTTTGGAAGGTTCCCAGAATACCACAAATAAGTGTAGAAGTGACAGAGATGATTTAGCAAAAAATATCTCACGGATTTTATCGGCTGCCTGGCCTGATTGATCCCAGGGGGACAGCAATATGTCTGATCTGCTGCACCCAGAGACATCTGAGCTTGCAAGAATTTTATTTGCTTCAAAATTAGAAATAGCTGCTAAATGGCTCTCCTCCCTCACACAGTTCTTGCTGTGTAGGTTCATCTGAAATGGGGGTGGGGGCTGGGAGTAAGAAAGAGACACCAAGAGGAGAGAATATTATCAGAAAACTCAATTACCGCTTCCTTTCTCCTGAGATGTCTTACACATCCTAAATTTATATAACAGAGAGAGGAAGGAAGTAGGCTTCACTTTTTCCACTTAGAGGCTTAGATGTGCAGTAGGGGGTGGTTAGCTCAGTTCTGGAGGTGATTAGCTAAGCAGTTGCTTAATGAGGCTATCTAACTCAATTAGCTGGGCAGAAAATGGGGGAAATGAAAAAGCGAAGCTATTGTGCAGATGTGTAGTTTTCCACGGCCTCTTCCCTTGAAGATCACTGGGATTCAGAAAGGAGGGAAAACCGGGGCATGTTCTCCTGTCATCTGTTGGAGGAGGCTCAGAGATGGAAATACCAGGTAAACATCAAGCCACCTTTCTGTCAACCAACTTGTGTGCATGCCAAGAACCCTGGTAGCTGAGAGGGTGACACTGGGTCACTAACCACAGGGTCATCTGTTTGAACCTCTCAGCCCTTCCGAAGGAGAACGATCGGAGGATCTGCCCCCACATCACTTACAGTCTCAGAAATGCGGGAGAGCAGTTTTATGATGTCTCATAGAGTCACTATGGGTCTGAATTGACCCGATGGCAGTGGGTTTTGTTGGAACTACATGTGCCCCACCACAGGGCTGCACCCAATAGAGAATTGTTCTTTTTCTTTCCAATAAAGGTAAAAGATGCAACTCGAGTACTTAACCATGAAATATGTGGATGAAATTGTAAAATCTCTCCTTAGAATATATCATTTATCGATGAAATAACCATGTACGTTTACAGTTGCGAATGTACATATTTAATTATTTCTTTTTTCTAATGCTCAGTTTTCATGGACCTAGTTCATGCAAATTACTGATGACATCAGTGTCTTCATTGTAATTAATCCAGCAGCTTTCTAGAGCTCATTGTTTCTGCGTTGATGTGATTCATCTGAGGTGTGTCCCCAAAATACTCCTGTGCAGTCTATTGTGACCCATAGCAACCCTAAGGGGGAGGGGTTCCAGTCTGTAAGCCTTTATCAAAGTAGAGTGCCCCTTCTTTCTCCCTCAGAGTGGCCAGTGGTGGGAAACCACTTATTGCTTAGCAGCCTACCACTTTAACTCCTGCAGCACCAGAATTCTCATTTGAGGTATAATTCTTTTCAATCCATGCATAAGCCATTGTCCTTATTTGCCTAGAAAAAGAACAATGCTGCTGTGTTAAATTTTATCTCATAGATGCATGTTCTTGAATGCCATACTATAATCCCTCAGCAGTTACAAAAGGAAATACATTCCATTGCACCCCCCCATCTTACTACATGGTCTGCAGACCTCTATGGAGATGTAAGGTTCACGGTGATCTTAAGAGAAGGGTTCCCCCAAATGGTAGTTGTGCTATTAAAAAAAAAAACCAATTGGGACGTATTCAGAAATCCGCAAGACAGATACACCTTGATTAGGAGATGGTCCCTGTCTGCTGAGACAGAATTTGTGTGGAAAAACAACTCTCTTCCCACACGGTGACAGAGCTGAGACGGGGTTGCACCCCTTTGCTCCCTGATCAGGCAGTCATGCCACCGATAGAGTGTGTGCTTCAGGAGGCCAGGGAGAGGATCTTAGTTATCTTATTCAGGTCACATCACAATATGTAACAGAATAGGATCTCAACAAATGTTAAGTCAATGAATGAATGGGTTCATTACTTAAGCAACGCATCTCATATGACTTTAGTATGCTTTGTCCCTCCCCCCCCAATTGAGAAATATGGCGAGAAGAGCTTGAAAACTCTAAATGTAGCCAAATTGCTCCTTTAACTCAAGAGTGACATTATACAGTTTCTGGTGACACTCCAACATGGTTTCTTTGGGCAGACTCATATTGCAACATCTCAGCGCTTTGGCCCATCTCCATCCCAGCTCGCTGAGCAGCAGCAGAAATCAGCCTAGCACCAACCCAACATTTAGTGGCCATAGAAATGGTCCAGGAAGTTCCTGCCAAGATTGTGGCTGAGAGTTCCTGGTCTCATGGACAAGTCTCCACAAAAGAACAAACCCTTGCTCTGGTGCCTTGTCAATTACAACCCAGCTTTCCAGCCCGCAGAGCCTCCAAGAATCCAGCCAACTTCCCACATGGACCTGGCACTGCCTATGCAAGAAGCGAAAGTTGTGGCATTGGCACTTTTTTGGGCTTTGTTCAACTGCGTAGTGACCCGGGGTTGGGGAATGGTTAGCACACATAGGAGGTGAGGTGGCTGGGAGGCTGGGGGACAGTTTCTGAGAACAAAGCTTTTCTGATATAGATCAGAAAAGCCACTCTTAGGTCACATATCTCCGATGTGAAGTGGAGGCACAGAGGGGTAGGGGTCCAATCCTTCTCTGGGCTCTTGTGGGATAGATTCATAAACCTTATGTTATCATCCCCTTTCAAATATACCTCCAGCTCCCAAAGCTGTCTCATTACCATTGTATTCTCTGTCAGGCACAGAATGTTCATGGGACTCAACAAATTCACCTCTACTTCCCCTCAGTGTCCTACCTGCTCTGAGTCTCCTCTGGTCCAGTGTCTGCCACACAGTAGACGCCCAATATTTCTTTGACCTTGGCCAATTCACTGCCCTCCTCCCAACCTCCAAATCCTCAACTTGAAATAGGGATGATTCTATAACCTTCACTTTCAGAGCTTCCATGAAGAACTGGCATATTTTAAATGCATTGAAAGCTGAAGAACAGTACGTTATCCATAAATAAGGATTATGATCAGTGTAATATATGCATAGACATCAAAGCCAAAGGAATTCCATTAAATGAAACTGCACCAGACAAGAGAAATTGAGCTCATTCTCTCTTCAGGCCCTAACCTTTGAAACAATACCAAGAACAACCTCAGTTTTCTGCCATCCATGAAACTCTTTGCTTACTTATTTTTCTTAGGCTCTCCCCTCACCCCCGGCTGCTCACAGCTTGTCCTCTGTGGCTGTTGTTATTTCTCTCTCTCTTTATGTTCTAGTTTCTCATGCTAAAGTCTGTTCCATTTGGCTGAAAGATTAGGCCAGACAATATCCGATATGACGTTCCTTCCCCCAGCCCCCAGAGAGTTGTCGATGAAGTCCAGTGTTTGGCCAGCAAACGTCTAAGGACTGAAACAACCACCTGTGGACTGAACATTGTCGGGGTTTTTTTTCCCTAACTGCACAGCCTGGGAATGCCCAGGAAGAGGATGAGATCATCTGTCTCGTCTGTGAGCCGCATGTTCTGCAGGTCTCCACATTCCTCATTACATCATGCTGGAAAGAGAGAGAGTCTGGCTATCCCTTACGCAATCAGTCGGGGTGTTAAGTATGAGAGGCCCTGGATTGCCAGAGAGTAGTGATTCCCGATTCTCTTTTCAAATGAGTGTGCACACTCATTAATTCTGCAATAGCTATAGCGATTCTGTTATGTGCCTGTGAATTTTAATGTTAAAATCACCCAGTGTGTTCATTTACACACTCATTCATTGGATAAATATTTCCTTGCAGTGTTTATCAGGAGCCTTCAGGAGCCAGAAATATAGAGATGAACAAAAGAGAGTCCCCTGCCTTCATGAGGATGCTTTTCTATTGCAGAAGATGGACAGTGAAGAAGCCAGCATGTCAGTATGTTATTCCATATAAGTACTCCAAACAAGCCAAACAAACAAAAAACTCTAAGCTAATAGGACAGAATAGTAATAGAAGCTATTTTCCATAAGCTAATAAAGGAAAGCCCCTTTGCAAAAGGTAGCAGTTGAGAAGAGGTCAGAAAGAATTAGCCAAAATTCAAAATAAATATTTGGGAGAAGGGACCTCCAGACAGAGAAAAGAGCAAGTGCAAAGGTTCGGAGAACAATGTATGTGTCAGGAGAGATGGTCACAGTATGTTTTTCCTGCATACATTATGTTAGAGTACCAGGGTCATCCCATGCTGAGGCTGAGAATTATTCTCCCCACTTTGCAGGTGAGAACACGCCATCTGAGGGTTGGTTCTTGCATCTTCTAGAAACAATCCCCAACATGCATGCTTCACAACTTAGTCTTTCTTCACTCTGATTTTACTTAATTTCCACAGGTGCTTTCTGTTAGACTTTTTTTAAAATTCCTATAGAGGTAAAACTAAAAAAATTTTTTTTAAGTATGTGATTGAGGTTAAAGCAAAGAAAGGGAGGATGAAAGAATTCTCTCACTTCCCCTCTGGTTTTCATAAGAACATTGGATGTTCTGCATTTAAAGAAAAAAAACTTAAAATCCTTGAAGAATTTATCAAGTTACGACATTAGCCATGCTTACCATGGAGGCAGTTGTAAGTTATTCCATTGGAGTCCCCAGGATGCCAGAGAATCATGGTTCTTTCTGTGAACCAAGGCAACAGGTGGGCTGCTGATGTGGATATTTGTGTTTAATGCAAAGAGTTTGATCTAAATAGACTTCTTTTGATAATCATGAATAAATTTTATCACGCAGTCATCATTGAATGTCAAGCTTCCAAATCCATGCATGGTGCAGAAAATCGCGACGTAGTGTCATGAAGGCGGATGTGTTGGGGCTCCAAATGATTCCTTACCAGAGCGCAGATGGCTCCAGAGAGTGAAAGATGATTAAGAATTATGGAAGTGGGGGAAATTGATGACCATTAATTATGTCTCACATAGTGTCAGAACCTTATAAGTTAGATATGATTATCTTTATTTAAAAGAATTTGAAGTTTGTGGAGATTCTGGAACTAACCAAAATCAGTTAGTGAATGTTTCTACTGGCCTTCAAACCTAGGTCTAGCTTCGCTATACCAATATCTTGGCCTGCTGTCTCATTTTTCTCCCTGAAAGGCATAGATACAAATCAAATCCCTAATTTGCAGAGCCTACAGGTCTATAATTTTTTTAATGATTAAAAGTTCAGGGGCTAAAATATCTGCTTGGCACCCCAAAAAGCTAACCATTCCAAACTTAAACAGAGACTACCTAAACCAAATTTATCCCTTGAACACAGTCCTTCCAAAAAGTTCTGGCCTCCGACTCCTGGCTCCCGTTTGAAGTTACTTAATGGGGATCCTATAATAGACATAAATAGCCATGGGTAATCCTCAGGGCTCCTTGCTGAGCGACCACTGGTGCAGTCTGAGGTTTGGACGACACTATCAAGAGGAGTTGGATTAACTGGTTCTGTGCCTCGCAATCCAGCGTCATCTTTACAGAGGAAATACACCATTCCTACCAAAGGATTGCACCAGTGGTGGCTAGGCATCTAATAACTCATGGCTTTACTCTAAGCTTTGGTGTGTATTTTTACATGTTGGACTCCTTATTGGGAGCACAGGCCCCATCAGAATGGGGATCATACTTAATCACCTCTGTGTTCCCACAGAATGCCCAAGGGTTGGCCCCAGGGCAGGTTTGAATGAACATACATATTATCTGTTGCTGCAGAACAAACGGGTCTGAAATTCAGTGGCTTAAAACCCCCACCATTTGTTGAGCTCACAGTTCTGAGGATCAGCAATTCAAGGCACGCTCGGCTGGATGGCTCGTCTGGTTTCTGCTGGACGCCCTCCTGAGAGCGCGGTTAGCTGGGCTCGGCGAGGCTGCTCTGCGCGGAGTATGGCTGTCCACTGCCGTGAAGGAAGTCACAGAACCATGTGTCCCTCCTCCCTACACAAACTGGCTCAGTTTTCTTCTAGTGGCATGACAGGAGTGCTAAAGGAAGCAAGAGTCACCAAAGTACTGAGTCTCCGAAAGCCAAGGATTACAATTTGTACACTGCCATGCCTGTCCTATTCTACGTGAAAAGTCGAGATGCAGACTATCCATGCTAAGAGAGTCCGCATTGATTGGCCTAGGGCTGTGGACTTCCCGGTGCTATTGTTCACTCGATAACCTGTCTCTCAGGTAACTAAAAGTTAAACTGTGGGGTGAGTTCAGTTCTAAACTTAAAGGTTGATGCTTGACGTTTTTTATTGTTTTCAGTTTTGTTACACATTTTTCTGCCAGTCAATCCAGGACCTTCTAAAGTAACCCTGTTCAGAGCAGCCAGCGGTGATAACTGGAAGCTGTCTAGTTCTGGTCTCAGGGCTAGGGAGCCTGAGCCTGCATGCTTTATCAGTCCTTTGTATTATTGTTCCCACGTGTCCTTGATTTCCTCTCCTCTTCTTTGCTTCTGGGAGGGAGAGACCAATGGTTGCACACTGGGTAGCCACTTGCATAGTGGTTACTGGTTGGGCTGTGATCCTGAAGGGGACCACGAGCAGCTCCACTACGTAGGAGAAAACTCTCTTATGAGTTCGTCTCAAAAGCCAAACAGGGGCAGTTCTACCCTGTCCTGTAAAATCCCTATGAGTTGGCATTACCTAGATGGCAGTAAGTTTCGTGGGAAGTAGAATGCAGAACATTGTCTCTGTGGACTGTGAGGACAATCGATGGTCAATGTCTCCTGAGACTAGGGTCCTGAGCTCCCACACCCAGGGACTCCTTCTGTGAGTCACTCTTAGGAGATCAACAAGGCAGCCTTTGCTCAGAGATATGGCTCGGAAGGCAGGAAGGGATAGGAAAGAAGGCCTAGTGGACATGGCCAATCAACACAGGGAGGCAGTGGGAAGAGAGTTGTTACCAGAGGGGACTAGATTACAATCAATCTTGCAAAACAAAATGGATATGCGTTGTTGCATGAAAAACCAATTGGCTGTGTAAACTTTCACTGAGATCATTAAAGTGAAAAGACTGTTTGATGGAGAATAAGGCTGTAGGTCTGCTCTGGACAGGGTCAAGGGGAGGAGCTGCAAAGTTAACAGATGTGGCCTAGCAGAGAAGCAGAGCCATTCTTCTTTAGCCAATCTGTCACCAAACATTTCCTTGATGAGTAGGTTATTTAAATGCTTGCTATAGTAAAATAGATGTTCTCACTAAAGCAATACCCTGTCATAAAGAGCATTCTTCGAACTTAGAATAAGGGACTAGAGGTCAGCAACCATCTTTGAGGTTAAGATGATCCACATTCGCTACCCAGGAAGGAACACAGAACACTCAAGGGTTGAGGTTTAAAATATGGAATTCCATGATTTGATTGTTTTGTTTGGTTTGCCACAGGTAAAAGGTGTCAGGAGGTAGGGGAAGAATTTGGTGGTCCAGTTGTCCTCCCAGGTTTACATTAAGTAAATTCTATGAGTTATCACTTTGTCCAGAGGCACTCCCACGCCAAACTCGCTGCCATTGACTCAGTGCTGACTCATCGTGATCCCCTGTGGGTTTCCTAAACTATAACTGTAAGGGAGTAAAAAACCAGCCTTCTCCCTCGGAGTTGCTGGTGGTTTCAAACTGCCAACCATGAGGCTCGCAGCCCAATGCATAACTACTAGGCCACCCGGGCTCCACCCTGAGCTAGTGTGGGCAATTTGGTGAAAAGAACTTAGGTTTAAATCAGACAGTCTGAGTTCCAAATTTTAGCTCCTGCATGTTTACAGTCATGCGGGTTGTGCAATTTGCTTCCTCTTTCTCATCTGTAGTTTCCGCATCTCTACGATGGATGGCATTTCAGTTGTGGTTATTAAATGAGACAGTATAGACTGAACACTTGACATAGATCTAGCACAAAATAGGAGACAAGTAAATATTAGCTCTTTCTGGCTTTCTCACCTTGCACGTCAACACTGATAGCCGTGGTCAACAACAACAATCAATAAAAGGCATCACTTTTACATGAAAATGTAGGCAAGAAATTTAACTAGATAATAATTGGAACAAATATTAAATAATTTATACTAAAATCTGGCAGATATTTGTTTAAATTTGTGTGGCTTCATAGAAAGTTCCAGTGTACCGGAATCTACTTTAGCTAAACTATATTATACGTTCCTCAGGATCCCATATAATTGGAGTGACAACAGAGGAAAAGCCTGAGAATCAAAAGTAGGGTAATACCTACTGAGGGTCTCCCTGACCACCGAGCCATCCTCCAGATGTTGATCTCCCTCCCCCCATGCTTGAAATTAAAGTGAAGTTTCTCTTTTTCCTATATCCTTGGTCCTTCATTCCTGAAAATAAATCTGCCTAACATCAATTTTCCCTTTGTTCTATTCAGTGCTTCATTATTGGGTTGAATACTTGAACTCACACCCCACACTTAGTCCTTCCTCTCTTTGAAGCTCTCAACCTTTAAAGAAGCCTGGACTGCACGAGCACTGTCCCCCAAGGCCCTGCGGGAGGGATGCCCCCCACAGTCGCATCCGTAGGGATTTCCTACGGAACAGAGCTCAACTTTCCTTCAGACCTGGGTCCTGTTTGCTGGTTACCTTGTTGTTCAGACACCCAGTCCCTCCTGCAGACTCATTTCAATGACTGGCGTGCATAAAGTCTCATCTTTCAAATAAAACCCTATGAGGTCACCAGAGAAATAAAAGCATGAGGCTAATTAGTACAGTTTTGAATTCTCCAACATAGATGCCTTTCCAAAGACTAGGATCCTGCAGCTGGATTGTCCAGCAGCCTGATGCAGTGGTTAGGAGCCAGCTCTGAGAAGGGAGTTGAGGATACACGGGTTCATTAACTCTTTTGACATGCTCACTATATGACCTTGATGTACCTTGATGTCTCTACTTGTACACTGCAGGGACACTGTAGGGATCATATAAAATATAAATTGATTGGTGCTGACCTTGATCAAATAAACAAACATCTCGTACCTCGGTTTATAAGTCTAGATATTGAAGATAATAGCCGCTGGTGTAAGGGTTTATTGTAAAAATTCAATGTACACCCACTCCTTTACTGAATAATTGCATTATCCAGCATTCTGCACTTATGCCAAGTATGAAAAAAAAATTATCGGGCATCTCCGCCAATGGTCTGGCCCTAGTCAAGGCCACATCTGGGCCTAAGGGTCCCTCCATGGACCACCCTAAATGATAAATGACAGGGCTGGCCAGCTGCAGAATGCATTCAATTCTCCTATTAGCACTCAACGTTTCGGTTCTGGTCACACAGGATAAAAGGGAATGACAAAAAGAGGTGAGGTTATCCCCAGGCAGAGGGAGGCCAGGCGCTGACTGGGAGATGCTAAGGAGGTCAATGGGGACCATCTGGAAGGGAGAGAGTAGGACAATCTGCAGGGACAGGGCATATAAGATGAACGGGGTCTCTGTGTGGGTGGTAGGAGGTGTGGAAAACCCCCTGCACCGCCTAACCCTGCCACCACCACCCTCTTTGCTACCTCCCTCCCCCACTGCTCCCTCCCCCCATCCTCGAAATGAAAGGGTTGGACATACTCAGTGTGGGAGGGGCGCCTGCCAATGCTTTGCGATCTGAGACATGCCAAGCTGTGAATGAGCAACAGGAGCAAAGGGGGGAACACTGGGGACAAGGTGGGACAAGGCCCCTGACTTTCAGGTAAGGCTGATTTCACATAACAATCTGGTCTTTGGAACCTAAACATATCAATAAGTAAGGAGTCGCGGTGTACACAAAGTGCTTCATAAAACACTCCGAGAAGATTAGCTGATATTTGAAACTTGTCATCGTCGCGAAGCCAGTAATCAAGATAATGATTGCTAGAAGCAAATGAAGAGTCTTTAGAATGCCCAATATAGTTGAGAATTAAATTTTGGACTCTAGCATGCGGAGAGACATGAGAAGGAAAGGCTTTGGGGTTAAAGGCTGAGTTTTAATTTCCAACTGAGCAAAATCATGATGATTAAACTGGAAAAAATACCACCTACCTTGCAAGACTGTCTTAGGATTCGATGGGATGCTATGGAAAACATGGGGCACATTGCTAGAGCTCAGAAAATGAGAGCTATTCTAAGGCAAAGGTCTAGGGCAGAAAAATGGCCTGGGCTTTTTAGTAATGTGAAGCGAATTTAAAAAACAAACAACCAGAGTTATCCCTGTGTGCTCAGCTCCCACTAACTTAACAAAAACGGAAGAGGAAAGAAGAGTGCATTTTAGAGACAAAGCTCAGAGTGTGTAGGGAATTTCGCTGAGGCTAGCTATAAGGAATTTGTGGTCTGGTTCAAAAGAGTTCAGTTTTATGGGGTTTGAATGCCTTTTCCTAAAAGGAAAGCCAGATGTATCACTTGAAAGTTCATGTAAACAATGCTATCTTCCTCAAAGACTGCTGAGTCTCATGCCACTATGCTTTATGGAGGTACAGTGAGGAGGGAGAGTGGGGCCTTATAAAACCGACTTTCACCGATGTGCTGAAGTGCGCATGAGATCAGTTCTTCATCAGAAGGGGACCCCAAGACCAAGAGCAGAGTGATCGTTCCAGCATAGCTCCGAAGACAATGGGCCCCCAGTCCAACCTCGACTTAAACTTTGATGGAGTCTCTAGGTTGGAGGTCTCAGGGGCACATCAAAACTCTTAGCCTGGTGATCCACTTCGGAAAGGGCACAGGTCGGAACCCTGTAGCTCAGTTTGTGCTGTGAGTCAGACACATCAACTAATGACAACAGCAACACCGATCACATTTGAAGGACGGTTGTAAAAGGAAGCAGCAGCCAAAGATATACCTTCAATAAAAGTGCAGATAAACCTTTGAGGTAAAACCGATTTCTTCCCCAGGAGGCCAGCACCCCCAGGCTCACAGTCCACAACCGGGATATGTTGCTTCCCTGAGCCCCTCACACGCTTGATCCTAGGTGCCGAAAGGATACAGAAGACTCAAGGGATAAGAAATAACGTGAAATTGCCATGCACCTTAGACTGCAATGACAATAAATGTTCTTGGTGGTTATCAGAATCAGCTGACAGTCTGCATGGAAAGACATTGAATTGTTTAAAGTGTAGGAGGAAGAATAATCGTAAATCAATAGTTAAAATGCACATAGCTCAGATGCCTATTCTGAGATGAGGTGCCTGGCATTCCTTGTGCATTTCTCACTAAATCATTGCAGTATGTCAGGCACTAGCCTTTTTCCCTGATGAGGAAGCAAAAATGCAGAGAGCTAGATACTTGCTCCAGACTAAGTTTGACTCACTGGGCCTACGTGCCTGTCATGACACTACAACCTGTCTGCATGAGGTGTGCCTAGTGCTGATGGCATGCAAGATAAGGTTAGGTCGTGAATGGAAAAACACATTTCCATTTTCATAATTATGTATGAATTGCAATGTGTGTCAGCCCATCGACGCACATCAGACTGGCAGTTGCGTGGAACGAGTTGTTTAGGGTGTGGCTTCTTTAGCTGCAATCTAGTTAAAGAAAAATGTTCAGGATTTAAAACCCAGAAGTGGAAAAAAGATGTTAAGAATGAGCGATATGTGGGAAATGTTGGCTTAAGCCTGGCTGTCGTGTGTGTGTGTGTGTGTGTGTGTGTGTGTGTGTGTGTCCATTAACAAAGAATGGCTTCAGGCTAGGGCACAAGGGATTTCTCAGGAACCTTGGACAATGTTTCCATCCCCTCTATCCCTGTGTGCCAGCACACCATTCTGTGTCCAGCCCCTGGGCCTAGGAGTCCAGAATCAGCTTTTTCTCTATTTTCATTAACTGAGTCTTGTTGACTCTGGTTTCTTATCACCCATCGCTCCTCAGCAACCCTAGTGCCACTGTGCCTGAGGCTCATGCTCAGCCTACCACTGCTTCACAGTAGCGTCCCCAATCGTTTCCATAATTTGAATCACACGTAGAATGATCTGTAAAGTCCCCAAGTAACCATCATGCAGCTCTCTGTGTAGGCTGAATAATGCCCCTCTGCCCCTACTCCCTAAGATACCCTAACCCCAGCACCTAGGAGTATGTTGCCTTAAGTGACAAAAATGATGGTGTAGGTCTGATTAACTTAAGGATATGAGATGGGGAGATGATCCTACTAGACATATTCCAATCACAAAGTTCCTTATGAGAATGATTCTGGAGAGTCATAGTCAGAGAAGGATATATGACAACAGAACTAGAAGTCCCAGCAGTGTGAGATCATGCGTCAAGCAATGCTGCTAGCTCTAGAAGATGCGTGGACCAGAGAAACACATTCATAGGCACTCATAGTGTATAAGAATAGCTTTATACCAAGGGATCAGTTATAAGGCATCAAAGAATAAAAAATCATATCATTGTGTGGTCACCTCCAAGATATGATACCTCAAGATAAATGGGTACATACGCAAAAATGGTGAAGGAAGCTGGTGAGTGCCCAGCTATCAAAAGATATAGCATCTGGGGTTTTAAAAAGGCTTGAAGGTAAACAAGCAGCCATATATTTCAGAAGCAACAAAGCCACATGGAAGAAGCACATCAACCTGTGTGATCACGAGGTGTTGAAGGGATGAGATATCAGGCATCAAAGAATGAAAATATCATATCATTGTGAATGAGGGGGATTGCGGAGTGGGGACCCAAAGCCCATCTGTAGGCAACTGCACATCCCCTTAAGGAAGGGCCGTGGGGAGGAGATGAGCCAGTCAGTGTGCAGGGGAGCAATGATGAAACATACAACTTTTCTCTAGTTCCTAAATGCTTCCTCACCACCCTCAACCCCCCCCCACACCTGCCCACCACTAGCATGAACCCAATTCTACCTTACAAATCTGGTTAGACCAGAGGATGTACACTAGTACAGATAGGAACTGGAAACACAGGCAATCCAGAACAGATGATCCCTTCAGGACCAGTGGTGAGAGTGCTGATACTGGGAGGGTGGAGGGAAGGTGGGGTAAAGAGGGGGGAACCAATTATAAAGATCTACATATAACCTCCTCCCTGGGGGACGGACAACTGAAAAGGGGGTGAAGGGAGATGTCAGACAGTGTAAGATATGGCAAAATAATAATTTATAAGTTATCAAGGATTATGAAGGAGGAGGCAGCAGGGAGGGAGGGTAAAAATGAGGAGCTGATGCAGGGGCTTAATTGGAGAGCAAATGTTTTGAGAATGATGAGGGTAACGAATGTACAAATATGCTTTATACAATTGATGTATTATGGATTGTGATTAGTTGTATGAGCCTCTCAATAAAATGATTTTAAAAGAAAAGAATAGCTTTATTTAAAAGAGTACTTGTCTATTAAGAAACCTCCCAGCTCAGTCCAGATCAAGTTCATAAGGCCAATATTGGCCCATGTGTCTGATACCAGTCTGTAAATTCCTCTTTAGACTCACGCAACACATGCAATGATGCCAAATGCAGGGAGATCACAGGCCAGTGGGTAGAAAGTCTTGTGGATCTGATGGCAGTGGAAGTATCTTAGCATTGGTGTGGGTCTCCAAGTGGCTTCTCCAGGACCCAGGCTCTGGCTGCCATAAGTGTAGCTCCGTGTGTCTTATCAGCAAGAATGTCTTACAGAAAGATGAAACAGAGAGAGAGTGTGTGTCCAGCCTCTAGGGAGGAAGACTGGAGTTCCCAGCACCCTCAGGAGAAACCCATGCAGACTTATTGGCTATGACCTGATTGACAAGCTAGACTCCACCCCTTCGCAAGTTGGCAGAAGATTACATAACTGCCACAGAAAGTATGAAAAAGCAGATGGTCCCCCAGAGCTTCCAAAGGAGTGCATCTGTACCCATCGCTTCTAGACTACGAGCCCCGAACTGTGAGATAATACATTTGTGTTCTTTTAAGCCACTCCATTTGCTGTAGCATGTTATAAAAGCAATAGGAAACTTAAACATTCTCCTGTTTGGGGCTCCCTTGCCCCTTGGCATAAATCCACACTCGTCATCATATAATTCATAACTCTTCATGACACAGTCCCTCCAACTTCCTACCTTTGTCCTTGATCCATGAGTTTAATAACAGTATTTATTTAGTCAAGATATTTATTGATTTGTACCGGGTGATACAAAATGAGTAAGCACTGGGCCACTAACAGAAAAGATAGTGGTTCAATCCTAGAGGCATCTCAGAGAAATGATGTGATGATCTGCTTCTGACAGATCACCCTCTGAAAGTTCAAATTCCTTGCCATCAAGTCAATTCTGACTCATCATGACTCTATAGGACAGAGTAGAACTGCCCTGAGGGCTTCCAAGCCAATAACCCTTTATAAGAGTAGAAAGCCAAGTCTTTCTGCAGAGGAGCAATTGAGTGGTGTTTTCAAACTGCCCTGGTTAACAGCCTGACTCATAATCACTATGCCACCACATGGAAAAACGTTATAGATCTCAGTTCTACTTGGACGTACATTGAGTTGTTATGAGTCAGCAATAACCGGACTTTTTGTTTGATAATATGGCAAAGTTAAAAGACACTAAGTCACTTGATCCTGACAATAACATACAAGAGAGGTATTGACATAACCCATCTGCCATCTATAACTAAGAAAACAGGCTTAGAAACGTTACACAATTTTCCCAAGTTCAAGAGTTACTAGGTGTGGAGAAACGCTGTGAATTCAAACCAGTCTGATTTCATTGTCTGTGCTATTAAACAGCACGGCATGTACTCCCAGGATGGCTCCCCAGGCAAAGTCCCTTTGCTTCACACTTGGTGGGAATACTGTATGCAGGATTCCACGTGGCAATACCCGTCCAAAGGACAGTGAATTGAATGAAGAGACCAGAACTCTGAAAAGAGAGGATCTTGAGGACATTAGGAGAAAATGTAAGCTATAAAATGAGATACAGGTGGCTTGGTAGGAGGGGGAAGTCGATATTGAATATATATACCAGTCTTTTTTATTATAAACCCTTAGACATGTGGGACCAAGGGGGTGTTCGTAAAGGAGCTGCATAGCAGTAGATACAGCCTGACGAGCTCAGTCAGCCGCCAAAGGGAATTCTTTCTATTTTCGACTCCTATCCTCTGTTGGCTCTTCAGAAACACTTATGAGCCTGGTGTGACCCGACTTCCCTACTTTACTTTTGAAAGGGAATGGTGTAGGGAAGAAGCAACAGTAAACCATGAGCCAAATAGGAAACAATCTGGTGACGATGAAGAGGACTGGCATTGAAATCAGACAGGTCGGAATCGGTACCATAGATGAGGTTTAATTTAGGTTACTGTGTTTCTAATGCTCCTGCTTTTCACTAACCCATGAATATCAAACAGAAAAAGCATGTTAATTCTGTTACATTGATTGGCACAGATGAAAATTTGTCTTCACTAGCCTGACTCTATAAATGACCAGATAGGTTTGGAAATAAATGATACTAAATATGATACATCTATTTGAGATGAGAAGCACTTGGAACAAAGCTTAAAGCCAATGAAGAATGCACTTAAAGCCAGGTTCACCAGTGCTCCACATTTCATGTCCAAACGGATTTGCTCAATCTTGGGTATGACTCATTTGCAAATTGGGATATATAGGCACCTTTCACTCAGTTGTCAGGAAATGAAGGTAATAGCGCTCTCCTTAGATGGGCAAAGCCTACCAAATTGGGAGAAGAACGCACCTTTCCAACCTATGACACTGTCAGTGTCAACATCATATATTCAGTATATTCAGTCTTGTCCTAAATCCTCCTTCATTCCCTGTAAGACTACTCATGTGATCTAGTCAAATGTCTTTTCACTTTGGGCATAAATTCCTAATTTTGTTCATTATACATTCTCTGCTTGACTAGAGAAATAATTTCATGTGAACCCCTGGAAGTCAAGAGTCGAAACTACATTTCCCAATTATCCTTGGAGGTGCAGTAGATATGGACATGTGACTACATTCTGAAAAACAGGATGAAATCAGGAATGTCTCGTGTCAACTTCTAGGAACCAGCGCGCAGAGCTCTGACACAATCCTGCCCTTGCTGTTGTCATTCTTGCTGGTGCTGCTGAGTCCGTTCCCACCTACAGCGACCCTGTGGAGAGTGAAGGAAACCCAGCCCAGGCGGATGCTATCCTCACAGCTGTTTTTATGTTTCACCCACTGTTGTACCCATTTTGTCGATGCATCTTGTCGAGGGCCTTCTGCTATTTTTTTTTTTCGGCTGCCTTCTAATTTACCAAGCGTGATGTCCTTCTTGAGAGACTGGTCTCTCCCGAAAATATGTCCAACGTATGTGAGATGACATCTTACCATATTTGCCTCTTATGAACATTCTGGCTATACTTATTCCAAGACAGATCTTGTTTGTTATTTTCGTGGTCGTGGTACTTTCAATGTTCTTCACCAACACGGCAACTCACATTGATTGATTTTTCTTCAGCCTTCCTCATTCAATGTCCAACTTTCACATGCATAGGAGGCTACTGAAATGCCATGGCTTAGGCCAGGTGCCCCTTAGTTCTCAGAATAAAAGCGTTGCTTTTCAACACTTTAAAGAGGTCTTGTGCAGCAAATTTACATAATGCGATGCATCCTTTGGTCTCTTGATGGCTGTTTTCATGAACATTGTGGAGTCAGGCAAGATGGAGTACTAGACAACTTCAATCCTTTCTCCATTTTTCATAATGTTACCACCTATTGTTCTAGTTGTGATTTTTTTGTTTCCTTTACATTGAATTGTAATCCATACTGAAAACTGTAAACCTTGATCTTCATCAGCAAGAATTTCAAGTCCTCCTCACTTTCAGCAGGAAAAATTGTGTCATCTGCCTGCCCCAGATTGTTAATGAACCTTCCTTCAAAGCTGACACCGCATTCTTCTTCATATAATCCAGTTTTTCTGTTTATTTGCTCAGCATCAAAGTTGAGTAAGTAGGGTGGAAAGATACAACCACGATGCATCCTTTCCTGATTTTAAGCCATGCAGTGTCCCTTGTTCCATTAGCACCACTCTCTCTTGATCCGCGGACAAGTTGTGCGTGAGCACAATGAAGTGTCCTGGAATCGCCGTTCTTGTCAAGGCTGTCCACAGTGTGTTATGGTCCACACAATCAAATCTCATTATGCTGTCAATAAAACACAAGTAAACCTTTTTATGGTAGTCTCTGCTTTCAGCCAAGGTCTATATGATGTCGGCATTGACAGTTCTCGTACATATCCTCTTCTAAATCTGTCCTACACTTCCGACAGCTCCATCAAAGTACAGCTGCAACGCTTCCTGCATGATCTTGAGCAACATTGGACTTGCACGTCATAGTAGTGATATCGTTTTGTAACTGGAGCTCTCTGTTAGGTCACCTTTCTTTAGCATGGGTACATCTATTATCTCTTCTAGTCAGTTGACCAAGTCTCTGTCTTCTAAATTTCTTGGCATAGATGAGTAAGTTCTGCCAGTGCTTCTTCAGATTGGTGTGTACTATTTCAATTGGTATTCCATCCGTTCCTGGAGCCTTGTTTTTTTGTCAATGTTTTCAGTACAGTTTAAACTTCCTTTAGAAACATTAGTTCTTGCTTATATGATCTTCCTTGGAATGGTTGATTATTGACTAGTTCCTGCTTTTACCTTTCTATTATTTAGCACTACACCCATTGTGCTGCTTGGAATATGAGTTTGGAATATGTGCTTGAAGACCTAATACAGGGATGATTGGCAAGATATTTTGAATCCTAAAAAAAACAACCATCAACTAAGGATTAAATAACCCCAAGCTTTATATCAAATTAAATAAACTCAAATTATTTTAAAACTAATGCTACTTTTGAGTTCTGCATTAATAGTGATCATACCAAATCCTAAATAAACAGATATTAATCATGCCACTCTTTCTCTGGAAACTAATCTATGTTTCCTACTTGCCCTCACAGAAAAACTCTTGGAGAAAAACATCATGGTCCTTATCACCTGAATATTTTATATCAGCCTAAACTTTCCTGCTTTTACTTTGGCAAGTTAAGACTTCTCGATGATTTGATTTTTCTCTAAATGTCTCACACATTTTGTTCTGTTTTCAGTTGCTATACTCATTGTCAGTTTCTGCCTTGAATGTGCCTATTTGTTTTGTCCTTATTTGTTCAGCAGCAAAGTGTCATGTCTCCTGAAAAAAATATTCATCCCTGCCTGTTCTAGGTTGGATTGTCTAGAAGCAGAATCCCTGACACTCATATATTTATAAGAAATAACTTTATATCAAGAATTAATTTTATATCAAGCAGTCATCTCAGTCGATTCCAATTCAAGTTCACAGGCCTGATGTGAGCAGGAGCCCTCTTCTGACACACATAGTACCATCAAGTTGGCATACAATCTAGCCACCACACTGCAGACTCGTGCCTGGGAAGATGCATGCACACTTCCCACTGTACTCCCGGTGTACGTGGTGAGCAACCATACAGCAATTGCTAGAAGTTGTTTCATGTGTCTGAGCCCACCGTTAGCTTATGCCCCCATGTTCACTTTGAACCCATATCTACTGTCAAGCACATAATAAATCCTGATTAAGTTCCTTTTAAGTAAATAAATGATGAACACCCATCTAATCAATGAGAAGCTTCAGAGTGACTTTGTGGATTCCACTAATGTGTGCATGAAGAGCCTCTCTTAATACTAATCCTGTTCTATGACTTTAGGAATCTCTCTTCTCAGTTTAGAACGTAAGTTTCCTCTTCTTTAAAGGTATGAAAATCTCTCTCTCATTATTTTCTGTAGCTCGTAATGTAGAATAAAGTGCATAAATATCTGTCAGGTCTAATATTAGCTTCCAACAAATAGTATTTATTGTTGTTATTATCTAGGACAATTTAAAAGTCAAATTGCCACAGAACTCAAGTTATAAGCTACACAGGTGAAATCCACCTGAGAATCAGTGGTGTAGGCAGGCGTACATGATGAAACCTGCATCTTGATCAGAGATCAAGGCCTGATTGACTCGTTGGCTTAATATGAGAGCATGAGGATGTGACATCCACCACCTCCAAACCTGTTATTCCCACATGTGCAGGTTGGAAGTATTCAACTGGTGTTCTAGAACAGTTTGGGTATCTTCTATCATAATGACAGCCAACATTTCCTTTGGTCCCACTTTGCCGTTGGACCACACAAATTTGATCAAGTTTCCTGGACTTCTCTGGTCACTCTTTCCACATCCCCACAGACCGTACTCACCCATCGGTTTGTGGGAAGCACGGTGATTAAGGATGCACCTCCAGTCTGCAGCTGGATGATGCATGTTTCTGCAGAGCAAGTGATTGGTTTCATATGACTACACAATCCAGCAGCTGGGAACATCTGCGTTTACTTAGCACACGGTGAACTTTCCACAGTCAGGGGTCAGTGTGCTCTGGAAGGAGCATGCCGTGGTCCCTTGTGCCTGCAGGCAGTGTGGGACTTAGACCTGTGCCCAGAAAAAGAACCCAGAGCTCACAAGGCGGTGCTGTGAAGCCTCACTGTGATATCTCTGAATGTATAAATTACCTCGGGAAATGGATCGATTTAGAAATCAGCATATTACGTTGTCAATGATGACTAAGAAAGGTCCTGAAAGACACTTTGTCCCCAGATGGATGTCCAGGCTTTAAGAATGCTGACTGTAGCAACAATGAAACTCAAAACGTTCCTCTAGTTCCTGAACGCTTCCTCCCCTCCCAATCATCATGACCCCAATTCTACCTTGCCTTGTGGACCTGGTTATACCAGAGGATGTACAGCAGTGCAGTGGGGATCGGGAGGCACAGGGAATCTAGGACAGACGAACCCCTCAACACCAGCGGTGGGAGTGGTGACACCAGGAGGGAAGGGGGTGTAGAAAGGGAGAACCGATCTCAGAGATCTATGTGTAACCTCCTCTCTGGGAGATGGGCAATGGGGAGGCGGGTGAGGGGAGATGCCAGGGAGTGTAAGATAAGATATAATAATTATTTATAAACTATCAAGGGACCAGGGGTGGGATCGGGGAGGGAGGGGGATGGGAGGAAAAAAGGGAAACTGAGCTGATTCCAGGAACCCAAGTGGAAGGTGAATTATGAGAATGACGAGTGCAACGAATGTATAAGGGTGCTTTGCTCAATTGATGTATGTACAGACTGTGATAAGAGCCATATGAGCCCCAATAAAAAGATTTTAAAAAAAGAAGAATGCTGACTTAGAGGGAAAGTAAAATGATCTTATAAATGGACTCAGTATATGACCTAACATCATGGCGAGGGATGACGCACTCCGTATGATGCATCCCCATACACCAACGGTTCACAACCTGTGGGTTGAGACCCTTTTGGGGGTCGAATCACCTTTTCACAGGGGTCATCCAATTCATAACTGTAGCAAAATTACAGTCATGAAGTAGCAACAAAAAAAATAGGACCTTATGGGACAGAGTAGACCTGCCCCGTGGGGTTTCAAGGCCATAAAACTTGAAAGGAGTTGGTGACACCTTTCTTCCCCAAAGTGGTTGGTGAGTCTGAGCCGTGCTCTTATGCCATGATCATTGCAACAGATTGGCGCATCATAGCAACTGGTCCATAAACACTCAATGTAACTCCTAAAATGTCGGTCGGGCACTTTCTGTTCAAAGTATATTGTTCATGGTCCCTTCTAGTTATTAGCATGGAATCATGGGCATCCACAGGCTTCTCAAAACCATATCCCTTTCCTGCTTGCCATTCGTCCCCCCCCCCCCCCCACCGCCCCTGGGAATACAATTTTGACATCTGTATCTCAGTCCTATCAGTTTCCTTCGATTCCCACAGTGAGCCGTGCTCCTCCACGTCTCTGCACCTCTCTCTGCCCAGGCGGATACACTGTCCTCTTCATGGAAAAGCTCTTGCCACACCCTCTGCCTGCACAACAACCACACGCCTTTCGTCAAAGATGAACTCAGTCCTCGGTGCTTATGAGAAACTGTCCTGAAGCACCCTAGTCTGATTTGCAGCCTTCCCCCTGGTTCCAAAGCCCCCAGTCCTTACCTCCATTCCCCAACTTATTCCACTTCTGTGGTGGGTGGAACCAGATTGAGTAAATTCTTAATTTCCTGTCTGTCACTCTACTGAGGCCATGCCATGTCATCTTTGTATCATTCACAACATTGTATAAATGTCTCTCGAACTAGTAGACAGATATTTGGACAAATGCAGGATTCGTTTTCAGAATGAGATCAAAACCACATCTTTGATCTTCTCTGAGTTGTTATTGGCAGTTGCTGTTGCTGTGATTGTTAGATGCCTTCGAGTTTGTCACATTTGTACAACAGAAAACAATGCCACCTAAGTCCTGTGCCTTTTTCATAATGGTTTCATTTGAGCCCATTGTTACAACCACTGTGTCAGTCCAGCTCCTCTGGGTTTTCCCTTATGTCACAGAGAGTATGACACTCTTTTCCAGGGATGGATCTCTCCTGATAACATATCCAGAGTACATGAGACAAAGTCTTGCTATCTTTGCATCTAAGGCACATTCTCCCTTTGTTCCTCTGGCAATCCACAGTATTTTTAACAAGCTCCCCCGTACCAAAGTTTAAATGCATCGATTCTTCTGTAGTCTTTCTTACTCAGTGTGATTGCTCAGGACCCAGTAGATCACCTGATGTCCTTGCTGTATCTTGGCCATTGTTATTGTTCAAATCCCCAGAGGTTCGGAACAGACCTAAATATTGCCCAATTTAGGTTTCAATCCTAAATCATTTGTTCCATTAGACAGCCATGAAGCAAGAACAATTATGCCTCTTTTAAAAATTCATGCCTAGATGTCTTAAAGGCTAAACATGACGTGTGGTCATTTCCCACTGTAACCGTTAAGCATAACTGTTTTTTTTTTTTTTGAATTCTGTTTAATAGTAAATCTTGTCAAGCTAGAGAAATCCTTTTGAGAACCGAAAAGAGGTGGAATGAGAGAACAAAATGAACAGAGAAGAGTATGGCTTTGTCTTCAGTTTTTTATGGGGCTAGATGGAAGTTGTGCCTGACCCAATGGTAATTCAATTCCACCATTCTGTTTTCCCCATGAATTCTCATTGGCTGGTGCTGAGCTCATCAATCTTCCTAGCTCTTTTTGTGGAACTCTGCTGTTAAATGTTCTGGAAATGCCACAGTGGCCTCTCCAGGTGCATCTGATTCCCTGGGGCAGACACCAGGGACTATATTCCTCCTGATCTCAGTGCACAGAAACCTCTGTCTGGCAGGTCTTTTCCCCAACACTGCCTTTGTGGCTCCCCAAACCCCGCACAAATGATTAATCCGAGTCCTTCCAATCTTCCTTGTTTGTACAATCTAGGCTGAATTTATTTTCTATCTCTCAGCTAGAGAAAAAAAGAGCAGATGAAAAGATAGGGTATTTCAAACAACCTCATGGAAACAACCAATCCCCCACCCCCTTTTTTTGGGGGGGGGGAACACTACTTAAAGAGCTCTCTTAGCTGCAGAGAACAGGGCTGACTCACACTCCCTCACTTAATCCAGGCGTCTGCTCAGAAGCACGTCTCATGGACTTCATTCCTTCATTCCACACCCCCTTCTCTCCTTTAGCTTGCGTTATCCCCCTTGCTTCTTTCCGAAAGGGAACAGCTTATTTACTTGAAACTCTGTCAATTTTATGCACAAGCACTGAGCTGCTAACCACAAGGCAAGAAGTTCTAAACCACCAGCCATCCCATGCGAGAATGATGAGGCTGTCTACTCCCATAAAGATTTAAGTCTTGGAAGCCCCAAAGCATGATTCGACCCTGTCCAATGAGCTCCTTAGGCGTCAGTGAGTTGAGCTGACATCGGATACGAAGTCCCCAGAGAGTGATGATTCTGACAGCTCTGTTCCTTGCCACACAGCCCAAGACTAGGATCCCTGGTGTATGGTAGCTGATATCTGTGGATATCACAATTTTAATGAGAAGAGATTAGGAGAAAAGGTTTAGGAATCAGAGCTTAATTCTCACCTGACTTTAATGACCTTCAATCTGATTTAAGCTGTGTCTCCTTAAGAAGGAGACGTACACTACAGCTCAGTTTTGTCATCACATTGACTTACACAAGTCCCCATATAACCTGGTTCTTGTTGACCTTGAACTTTACCACTTTTACTCTGCTTGCCATCATTCGCCCTGCAGACCCCATCAACTGACATCATTTGCAGCTCAAAAGTTGGGCTGGAATAGACTCCACACCTCGCTTCACCTGAAGGGCTCACCGTGGGAAAAGAGAGGCCTCATTTCTATATCCTACTTGTAGACTTCCCTCCCATATCCTTCTCTTCCTCATCATTTTATTTCCTTATGAAGAGAATTATTTTATCATCTTTATAAACAAATTTCAACACTGCTACATAGCAAGATCCATGCAGGAAGGTAGGAAGGTGGCATGTTGGCTTACCCAATTATTTTTGGATCCCAGGGGTCAATCAATATCTATTGACTCAATAAATATATATGAAAATCATAACTGCCCTATAAAGTTGCCTGGAGGTTAAATAAAGTCTTTTTGGAGTCAGGTAACATCTAGAAACTAAATTGCTTGCCTGGGGTGCTTTGAACACAGCACCTGGCCTTCATAAATGCTAGTTGTTATAAATATACTATCATTTCTCCATAAATGTCTCTGGTTACATTTAGCTACTTGTTTCAGATCATTAGAACTTGAAACTTAAAATATTGTTGTAAAATATATCTCTGAAAAATCTTGCTATTTTAGATAAGACAATTTGTAACTAACAAAAGTTATTTTTTTCTAATTGAAGTTGAATAAGACTATTCAGAACACAGCTTGAATTTAATTATTTAACCGTTTACTCTGATCTATGTTGAAAGAAGTTTGTGCCAGGCAAAAGCATCATAGTTGAAGCTAACTCTTTTAATCTGGGAAATATTACATGGAAAAAACACCCTTGCACCCTATTTTAGGGTTTCCTACAGATAATCTAACACTTATAACACAAATGAGTGGTTTAAAGGGACAGAACTTCATTTTCTCCCAGTTGGAAGAGGCTAGAATTGTTCATTCTGGGCCATGGCTCTTGAGGATGGCTATCTTTCAGCTTGGGGGAAGGTCTTAGTCTCACTCAGCTTCTGTAGCTTTGCGTTCCTCAGTTCCTGGGTCGTCCTCACACGGACCCACCCTCATCCATCCCCATGCATGCTTCTTGTCCTGTGTCTGATCTGCTGTTTCTCTAATTCAGAGGTGACTGGGCTTAGGCCACAAGCAACACTGATAGGACTTCATTGCCACAACAAACAAGCAAACAAACAAACTCACTCATACTGAGTTCATTCTGACTCAAAACAAGCTGGTCTATTGTTCCTGCACTGTACATCGTTACCAGAGTAGAAATCCTCTTTCCTGTGGAGAGGCTGGTGGGTCTGAACCACAGACCTTTCGATTAACAGTCCAACACCGAGTCCACAGCACCACACGGCTCCTTTACATAAGGACCGAAAACCAGACTGTTCTCCTCCAGCCAACATTGGCTCATAGCAGCCCCCTGGGGGTTTCTGAAACTGTCACTGTTTACTGGAGTAGAAAGCCCAGTCTTTCTTCCTGGAAGCTGCTGGTGTTTTTGAACTGCCGACCATGTGGATCACAGCCCGACATGTAACCGATACACCACCAGGACACCTCTCTTACTGTAGCCAAGAGAAGCCTATTTCTATTCACAGATAGAAGTGATTCCAAAATATATTTTATATATTGAAAATATATTTTAAATCCATAATAGCTTTCTTCTTTTGAGCTTAAAAATATATAACTTTTTAAGACAAGAAAGATCAGCAGAAGATAAAATCTAGGCAGTGAAGGGAGGATGTCTTTGCTCTAGTCTGGATTGCATGTAAGGCCCACGCTCGGGCTGTGGGTCCAGGATGTCTCTGAGGCTGCCTGTTATCTTCAGCTCATCTCTGTCCTGTGCTGACTCATGCATCTGGTTGCCTTGCATAAAGATCGATGTGCTGACCCCAGGCATAATAAGGAGCCTGTCCTGCTGACAGGAAGATCTGTGCTGTCGGGCACATAGACAGAAGGGCTCAGAGAGGAGGCTGCATGTCCCTTTCATGACATCATCTAAAATCTAACAGCATCAGCGTTTCCACCATTGGGCTAAATTCCGAGTTTTATAAGCGAGCTGTAAAAATGGATTTGAGTCGGAAACCTGAACCAAGTCCTTTATCATCAGATCACTACCTCCCAGAATGCAACTGGTGTCCAAATTTGAATGGAAGTGCAGTGGTGCTGACGGCATCTCTGTAACAAATCCAAAGATTAACAAGATCCAAAGATTAACAAAGGAAATAATTAAAAATCCGCGATTGGCACTTTTTTTGGTTGGAGGAAAACATGACTTCATTTACACAGTTGGTCAGTTTGTGTCCACCAGTGACTCACTGAAGGACGATAGACGGAGCTTGGTCTGCTCTGTACCTTTCTCTCCTCTGGTAACAAGAGATGGTCAGAATTTTCTGGTGCTGCCGCCTTGTGTTTCAGGGCCTTTAAATATCTTAATGAAATACAATTAATTACTGGTTCAGTGTCTATGCAGGAAGAAGAACACACTAAGAAACAAGAATATTTTATACATGGAAATAGCTACCAAACTAATTTTCCCCAAAATGTTTCAATATATTTGGTTTCCATCTGGTTTGCATGTTTTGCCACCTAATGCTCATAAAACGTTTACTCCACTTGGATAAAGAATCACAAGCTCCATGTATGCCTTATTTATCAAAATTTACTTTTCTCTCTTGAATCTAAGGCAAAATTCAAGACACAGAACGACAAATGGAAAAACATCAGACAGCCAAGTTCTGGAATGAGGGTTGAGGAGTTGGTGGGGGTGTTGGGCAGACTAGGATATATGCACTAACTTGAACACACATTTCAGCCTCTTCTTGGGGCACGGTACATACTGGAGCTCACCTGGGAAATAGAGGGTATGGAGTCTGTCAATGGTGCCCATTAACACACTCAACTGGTATCCTAATTGTTAGCAATACTAGTCCACCTAGAGAAGCCATGGAGAAAGCACTCGTCAATCTACCAAATTATCATCCACTGAAAATGTACATCACAGCTCTACTCTGATACGGATGAACTCTCTGCCATGGTGTCAGTGCTGACAGGCAGCTAACCCTACAGCTACAGGGTTTCTGAGTCTGTAACTGTGGGAGTGGAAAACCCAGTCTTTCTCCACTGCTGGGAGTTCTGACTGCTGACAATTTGCAGCCCAATGGGTAACCACTACATTGCCAGGCTCCTCTGATTCAACTTGGGTTCTCATTCATCCGCATCAACTCCACGGTAACTGATTAGATTTTAAATGGAGATTGGGAGTGGGTGGGGAGAATAGGAAGCTAATAATAATGGGAATAAAAATGAATACAATATTCCAAAATTGATTGTGGTGATGTTTGCACAACTTGCTTTAATATATTTAATGTATTTAATAAGTCATTTAATTGTATATAATATGTGAATTATATCAATGAAACTTTAAAACAAAGAAAAAGCAAGGAAACAGAAGGAACTACAGAAAGTTCAAGTCTAAGAGAAAGATTGAGAAGAGTCTCCAACCAAGACCAATGTTAGCCCCTCTGGTAGTCCACCACAATCCAAACTGTGCTGCCAAAGCACCTTCTTAAACCTATCATTACTAAATGTAATTCATTTTAACTCTTTCAAGGGGGTTTCTAAGTGCCCTGTTCCCTCAACTTGATGAAATCACCTGCACATGAAAGGAGAACATTGTAATTAAATTGCCCATCATAATGGTACAGAGAAAGGAGAGAGAAGATTTTCCATGGTGGCGGGGGGGGCTGTTGAGAGTCTGCCTATACATTGCTCTGAGGATCACTAAGTAGAACTGGGACTCCTCAGCACAATGGACCTCAGTCAGGTTCATGGGTCTCTCCGGAAAGTCAATGAAACAGAAAGGGAAGGGGTGGATGAATTCTGCAGAGGCCCCTGAGCTCAGAGCAGCTTCTTAGTCACAAAGACCAGTGAATTCAAGAAGAAGAAATGATCACTAATAACTACCCATGGGCATAAGCCACTACAGACCTAGGAGGTCTCTGTGTTTGACAACTTACAGAGGGTGAAAAGGGATGGTTCCGCCACAGAAGGCTGGAGAGTCTCGCTCATCTCCTTTGGATCACTCAGTCCCACATCAGAATCCAATCACTTGCACCTCTTTTTCCCCCCCAAGAAGTTCAGGGCAGGCTTCTTTAGTTAGGATTTAAAATTGGGCCCTTGGGATTCATCAGCAAGTTGGCTGTATGTATAGATTTTCTTTTGCATGTCACATCCATCAAGCTACCTCTGAACAGCGAGGAAGAAACGCTATGATCAAACCAATTGACTCGCATTTCTTCTTTACTGAATACCTAGGCTATGTTAGTGGGGGATGGGAACGCAGAGTTAAAGCACTCTGCACTGAGCAAACGTTGGCAGTCTGCACTCTCCAGCTGCTCCCCAGGGGAAAGATGTGGCTGTCTGCTTCTGGAAAGATGTACACCCTTAGAAGCTCAATGGGGCAGTTCTACTCTGAGGTGGCCTATACCACTACCATAGTATCAGCTTTACTTAGGGCAGTGGACTGCTGGTGGTGCTGGTGATTGATAATGTACGAGGCACAGTGATAAGTCCCTGATAGCACTCTCTGGTGGGCCTTGCATTGCTAACAGCAAGACTGGCCGCTCAAGCCCACCAGAAAGATGAGGCTGTCTGCTAAAGAGTCCTCATCGTGGAAACCCTATATTGGATATCTATGTGTTGGAATTGACTCAATAGCAGTGGGTTTGGTTTGGGGGTTATTTTAGGTATGGTGATAAAGCACCAAGTAAATGAAGAACTGATAGTCTAGGAAGGGTGATGGCAATTTTTTTAAGTAGTTATGACAACATCTGTGTGGTTCATTGGTAGAATTCTTCCATGCTGGAATCCTGGACTGGATTCCGAGCTGACCCATCTCAGGCACAGCCACAGCCTGTTGGTTCATGGAGGCCTGAGTAGGGTGGTGATCAGGGTTCAGTGGTGCTTTCAGACTTAGATGAACTATGGAAAAATAAGACCTGACTACTTGTGAGATACCTGTGAATGAAGCCCTATGGATCACAATGGCCTAACTCGTAACGAAGCTTGGGAATGGTGCAGGATCAGGCTGTGTGCTGTTCCACTATGAAGAGGTACCCACGAGCCGGGGTCAACTCATCTCAACTGGATAGCCACTAACAACAACATACCTAAATGAGACACAGGCTATGGTAGAGGAAGTGTGGGTCCGAGACTGAGAACACAAGCAGTGAGAAATAGGGGGCAATTAGCTTGAAGGAGAGCTGAAAACCATTGGGAGGATTAAGCAGGAAGAGGATTGGAAGAGGGTGAGTCATATGAAGAAAGCAGTCCACAGGAAGACTAGGGAAAGGCAGCCCTGTGTAACAAGGACTGAAAATGGGAGGCAGAGGCCAGGTGATTGAAGGTCTCATGCTATGTGGAAAAGCATTTTGTTCTTGTTGTAAGTGTAAAGGGGACACTGAAATGTTATAAACAGAACGAGGACATGCAGAGAGTTGGAGCATGGCCTGGCAGGAGGTAGGAGGCAGAGGAATTCAGGCAAGATGGCACTGCTCCAAACTCACAGTAACGATGGATAAACGTTGTAACGAGACCATTCAAAACACATGATAAATATCTCTGAGGCTAAGAAATGAAGGTGTGTTGGGGGCATGGGGGGCGATAAAGAATAGGCTAGAGCTACAGGGTTTTATGGACCCCATTCCAAAGTTGGCAGGGGCATCAGGATTGTTGCTATTGTGTAAAACCTAGGGAATAAAATCCTCACAACACAAAACAGGGCTGAGGATGAGAGCTGAATTCCCTGGTAGAAACTGAAAAAGAGCCTGAGATCCTTAATTTAAAAAAAATAAATAAATAAAAGGCTGACAACCAAAGACTGTTCTGTCCACTGTCTGGGGCTACAGACACCTGACAAAAGAGATCAGTGTCATGCAAAACCTGCCTTGCAGTTAGCAGCCAGGCAGAGCCAAGCCAGATGCTGCCGTAAGTAATTGGGTCAAAATATCTCTACTATGTCCGTGGAGCATGAATCCTTAACAGTTGACATAACACTAACACACTGTTCTGGATGTCCAACCCATGGTGTATTGAAAGCAAACATCCCAAACCTTTTAGAGAAAGAGAAAATATCAGAACAAAACCAAAGCCCCTTCTCTATGACATACAGAACACATCCAATCCAGTACTGAGAAAGGAATCCAACTGTCTTAATAGAAATTAAAGCCATCAACAATAACAACGGCCACTTCAGAAGCAGGACTCTTGTATGAACTCACTTATATGAAATATCTATAACAGACTAAATAATAAAGACCAAAGTCTATGGGCAGTGATCAAGGGCAGAGGGACGGAGCAGGCTAGAGGTAATCAATGCATAAGCGCCACTGGGCTTGTGCTAAGGTTGATGAATGGCAAACTTTCACCACAATAAGAAAGGAAATGAAAAGCAGTAAATCTCGCTCCCTTCTATTTCATTAGTTCAAATTCTAGTAGAATCTCCAAGAAAGGGTCACTTTCAATGTGCTTAACTTAATCTATTTGGGGAATAATAAAGAAACCTTTCAAAATCAAAGAATGATTCAGATTATACAAATATTTATATTTTCAGAAATTAACCTGACAAATTATCTAGAAAGGAATGTGTAAATAATAATCAGCTGAAAATTTTGAAAATGCAAGGCTACCTTAAATAAAAAAGCACTTACTAGGAGAGAAGTGTTTGTGATTGAAAATAAAAATATAAGGCATCTGGAATATCAATAGTTTTGAAATAAACATGGAAGTAGAATAAAAAACAGACAAGATAAAAATTAAAAAATCATCAAGGGATAGATCAGCTACAAAAATAAGATAACTTTCTATTAATTAAAGACCAGTATTTACATTTGTGATTCTCAAAAACAAAATAGAAAAAAACACACATTAAAGGGCATATACAGGTGAAAATGTAGCAAGAATAGTGAATAGAGAAAAGAAACCAACAGCAATTATATAAATTAAAATATTCTTAAAACTCAGAAAGAGCAAAAATAATGCATAAAAAAGCAAAACTTGTCTCTCATATCACCCAATGTACTATTTTAGCCAACACACATTTTGGTGCCTCAAACGTTCAAATTGTTTCGGGGTGCATTGGACTTGTTGATTCCAAAATTGACACCCATTTCCCACTCTATCAACTCTAGTTTTTGAGGTACAAGACATATGTTATATACCGCACTTAATTCTGCTCACCCATAAAGGAATCAGGATATTTTTATATAGTGTTAGCTAGTGTGAGATAGAGGAAGTCTACACTGGTTTTGTTTAAAATAGTTTGTATTGTGCTAAATATTTAGGTCAAGGAATACATCACACGATGTCCTTTCATCCGAAGATATATTTGAGCAGTGAAAAGTACATGAACTTGGAATTTTCCCCAAGAATCACTTCCGCCTTATTAGGAACTAAATAGCAAAAAAGGAGCCAAAAGTAAGAGTCACTGCAAATGAGTCGGGCGCAACTTAATGGAAGTGAACTTGGTTTGGATTGTTACAATCCATAAGGAGCCCTAAAGCAGGCCGTTTGTTTGGCTGCTAACCACTGGGTCAGCTATTGTAGTCCACCAACTGCTCCGCAAGGCAGACACGAGACTCTCTGTCCCCACACGATTTACAGCCTCAGCAACCCACAGAAGTTCTACCCTGTCCTACAGGGGTATACTCAAATAACTGCTAGTGAGTTTGGTACATTAATAGAGATTCAAATGTTCTGAAACCCGGAATGTCTCTGTCAGAGTTCAAACTCCTTTATTAAAATTAAAACATACCAGTCCATTCCCTTCTATATATTAAGTTGTCTTCTGAAATGTTCATAAATAATTTGAAGAAAAAATTTAGATCATCAAAATATTTTGGAAAATTCTTATGAAGATTTACATTTTCAGCTCTCAAAATTGCCCTTCCATCTTTCATATCTGTGCTTTTTCCATTTTCTTCTTCTTTCCCCCACTTCTCAAACTGTGATCCGGCTTTGCAGTGTCCAACTTCTAGTCTGTGGTACACTCAAAAGAAAGCCCTCTGACACCTCATTGATTCTAATTCATAGTAGCCCTATAAGAACAGAGAAAAACTGCTCCTGTGAGTTCCTAAACCTTTAAACTTTATAAAAGACTGCAGAGTTATTGGTGGGTTCAAACCACTGACCTTATGGTTGGCAGCTCAATGAGTAACCACCTAGCCAACATGGATCCCTTGTCCATCTCCTCTTAGAACTCCCCTTAATGCCTAATTCTTTTTCACATGTCTTACCTGTTTTGGTCTTATCTTCTAATTCATGAGTCTGAATTCTTCTCATATTTAAAACTAATGATAAAAAAACAAATTGGTATAAATGAATAGCTGACGATATAGTGGAACATAGCATCATATCCAATAAACTAGAGTTGATGTGGTCTACCCAGTGCCATTTTCTGAATCAGCACACCAAATAATCCCAGGAACAAGCCTAAACACCAAGGTAACAAGGGAAAAATATATGTTAGTTGGGCTGTGTTTAAGATGCATCCTTATTTCAATTACTGTTGATACAAGAAATAATGTGATGGTGAACTTTTAATGGCTTCACTTTATCAGGTAGAAATACAGTCCCCAGCTATTTCACCCAACACTGATCGTGGGCTGCTCTGAACAGATATTGCAGATGTAATTAAAGTTTTCCAAAAAATTAGAGATTATCCTACATGGGCATGGCCTAATCAGGTAAAACCTCTGGAAGAGAATATTTCTTGATTTTACAAACATATGAGTTTCAGCCAATTTTGTGTTTTCCCTTTCAGAAGGCATCATGTTTGTTTAGTAAAACCCCCACAACTGTGTAGAACTAATCTTTTGAAATAAAGCTATTTATCTAGGCATATACACACAAAATAAAGCTATTTATCTATGCAAACACACACACTACTCCTTCCTTTTCTCTGACTTCACCTTTCTTGTTTCCATTGCCATCTAAGCTATCACACAATGTCTCCTCACTAGTCTTCTATGCTTAGTGAAGGTATTCATTTAGACTAGCTGATCATCAATTCTTATCATACGATATTTGTGCATCTATAAGAAGAGGAAATCAAAATAGTTAAATTATTCTTAACATTTTTCATATTAAAAATCCTATTTGTCTGATTTGAATCTCAATCCATCGTCACTGACTTCAATGTTTAAAAAAAGTGTTCCCAATGTGCTGTTCAGGGCATTGGTGTTATAGCACGTCTTCTAGGATGCACCAGTATGACCTGTAGAATTTTCCAAGTCTTTACTTTTCTGCTTAAACAATAGCTTTTCATTTCAATGAAGAATTGTAGTATAGATTTCCTGAGGGGATTTTCAATGGCTGTTAAACTCAACAGACTGTGAGCAACAACAGACATACTTGGATAAAAGGCAGTAAAGTACTAAAATAGAGGTAGTAGGTGACTGACAACTGTGTTCAAGTTTCCACTCTGACAGGCAGAGGAATCTTTAAAGGGCTGTCAGTGAGCTAAAACGCTGCAAGACCACATTGGTTTTATCGAGATGCATACCATTTTCAAAGTGCTTCAAGGGGAAAAAAAAACTGTATGTGGATTAGATGAAAAATGGTGAACTTGAGGAATTTGCCCAAAGCCCATTATAGAGATACAAAGAGATGAAATACATGCAAACTCAGTTGAAAGATATGAAAGCCATTGGGAAATGTCAATCTAACGATGACAGAAGAAGTTGATCAAGTAAAAGATAAATAATTTTGAAGAGAAATTCCAGACATTTTTAGGACTAAATGTGAGATATATACATTCAGACTGAAACTGAACATCAGGATAAAGAACAACAAATCTACATTTAAACATACATAGCAAGCTAGAAGACTCTCAAAACCAAGTAGAAATGTTGGAAATGAGCTGAATCGAAATAATCTACAAATGGAACGTGTGATTTTAAATGAGGGAAGCTGTGCGTCATGGCTGCCCCTGTTCATCTTGCTTATTGAATCGGGGTGCCGAGCAAATAATCCAAATGAGAATACGGGAAGAAGAACACAGCACCAAGTTTGGCGGGATACTCATTAACGACCTGAGATACACAGATGGACAGACACAGCCATGTGTGCTAAAAACAAAAAAGACTAGAAGCACTCACTGAAGAAGGGCAAAGAATATAGCCTTCCGGATCTATTAGACCTGCACATAAAGAAAGCAAGAGCCCTAAAATCTAGACAAATGTACAATGTCTTGGTAACTGGGGAAAAGATTGACACTGTCAAGGATTTCATATTACCTGGACCTGGAGTCAATGCCCGAGGAAGCAGCAATCAACCCAACAGCATATCGTCTCTGAAACATCTGCTCCCCCCGAAAAAAAAAAAAAAAAACAATTGTCTTTAAAGTATTTTTTAATCACATAAAACAAAATAGAGCCAAACAAGGCAACAAAAGAAAACAAAGAAATGACAACAAAAATAATGACAAACAAACAAAAAGTCTGTAAATAGATCAAAGTCTGTTTGTGGACCTTTAGGAGTGTTTTCCGAAGTCTATTTTTGGTAATATACAAATGTGCTTGACACAATGGATTGATGGATGGATTGTGATAAGAGTTGTAAGAACTCCTAATAAAGTGATTTTTAAATGGTTTAAAAAGAAGAAAAAAGTATTACAAAGTCAGATACCACTTTGAGGACTAAGGTGTACCTCGGTCCTCACCCTGGTCTTTTCCACTGTTTCAAAGCCATGCAAAATCCGGGAAACAAATAAGGCAGACCAAAGAACTGATGGCTTTGGAGGATGATGTTGGTGAAGAATCTTCAAAGTACTTCTACAAGAACGAAAAAAAAAATCTGTTTTGAAAAACCACAGCTAGAATGTTCCTTAGATGCAGGATGGTGAGCCTTCACGCCGTGTACTCTGCACTTGTGAGCAGGAGGGAGCAGGCCCAGACAAGGATAACATGTTCAGTCAAGTCGGAGACCCCATGAAAGAGGAAGGCCCTCAGTGAACGCAATGGGAACCCCGAGTGCAACAAAGAGCTCCAACTGAGCGGCAATTCCAACCTAGGGTAGGAATGGCATCTAACAAGAATCACCTTCAAACTCCCTGCCTTCAAGTCAATGCCAAGCCATAGTGACCTGATAGGGCAGGGTACAACAGCCCCTGTGGGTTTCTGAGATGAACGGTTCAGGACAATTCAGCTGACACATGCTCCTTATCAGCAATAACAGATGCAGAGATAATGCAATAAAAGACTCAAGGTGCAGGGGGGTCGGTGTCGGGGCTGGAGAATACCTCTAACCAGAAGGCAAAACAAAACAGTGCTCAGACTGAAGGAGAGTTTGTGACTTCTAAAAGCAAGGGGATGCAACAGGAATGTTTGGAATGCAGGATCCAGGTGGACACACAGAAATGATCAAATCAATAGATAAGGTCAAATGAGCGAAAAGAAAACATGCTATTTTCTAAATTTGATTATCGTGGACATGGAAAACAGTTGTGGGCATGAGTGATACTTGGAGGGCGGCCAAAGTTTGAGAAATAAAAACAATGTCACAATTGACTCCAGACTGGAGAACCTTAAGGGCATAATTGGTTGTAAGGTACGTATCGTTTTCAGGAAGAGGATGGATATAATAAACAACCTTAGACTCTATTAATGAACATCAAAATTCAATACATGCTCAAAATCTAAGCACATATTGATGTTTAATTCCTGAATGAAATAAAAGTAAATATCTATGACTTTTAAAAAGCACAGGACAAAATGGAATGTCAAAAAAAAAGTATTTACCAAGATGTACAATATGGTATAAGGCACAGACACACACACACACACACACACACACACAAACAGAATTAGAAATGTCCAAATAAATAATCATAACAAGTGTAAATTGATTGACTATACCTATTAAAAGAAAGCTATCAGATTGCAATTTTTAAATCTGTGAAAAAATATACTTTTCACAAACATGCAAGATTTGAATATTCTACTTGATGGAAATAAATCTTGAAGTATCCGTCAATACATGAATGGAGGCACAGAAAGTGGGGGAAGCATACAAAAGAATGTAGTCAGCCATAAAAACGAACAACGTTCTGGAACTTACTATAACATGGATAACTCTTGAAAACATTATGCTAAGTGAAATAAGTGAAACAGAAATAGAGAAATATTGTATGATTCCAGTTATATGAAATAGCTCTACTAGGTTAATTCATAGAAACAGAGTTGGTTAAAGGTCATCAGAGATTGAGCAGAATGAAAAAGCGGGGAGGTTATTATTTCGTGTTTACATAATTTCTTCTTGTAGTGATACAATAATTTAGAAACAGTAGTGATAGTTGCATAACATTATAAATGTAAAAATGTCACTGATTTGTACATTTAAAATGGTTAAAATGTCAGTAAATAGGACTTCATCAAATTTTTTTAATTTTTGCATAGAAAAGCTTCCTATGCAAGTGAAGAAACTATTATGAATCACTGATCTGATAACACCAACCAAAACCAAATTCACTGCCATAGAATGGATTCTGACTCCTGGTCACCCAAAGTCCCCATTGTTCTCTCAGGCAGGACAGCTGGTGGTTCCAAACTGCTTACTTTGAGGACCACAGCCCAACGTATAACCACTACACAACCAGGGCTTGCCCAGAAAGAGTACAGTATGCAAAATATACAGCAAACTGTTACAAATAACCCATGCAAAGAAATGGCCCAAATTACAAATGGACAAAATATTTGCAAAGATTTCCGCCCCCACACATTAGACAGATAAATGCGTCATGAAGTATAACCAACAAATACAAATCACTAAGGAGCTGCAGGTAGGGGCCCTGCTTGCCTAGTGGTTACCCAGTGGCCTGCTGATTGCAAGCTCAGCACTGGGAAACCAGCAGCCTGCGCTGGAGAAAGAGGAGCTTTCTACTCCCAGGAATAGTTGGAAGCTCGCAGGGGCGGTTCTACCCCATGCGGTCAGGGCGTTACAGGTCAGCATGGGCTCATGGCAGTGAGATTGGCTGCTGTTGTCGTTTAAGGAGGTGCAGATCAAAACCATAATGAGATGTCACTTCTCTTCCTGAGGAGAACTATTTAGAACAACAAAAATTAAAATAGGGAAGCAAGGTAGTTGCTGTGTGGAAAGACTTAAAGCAGACACCCAGAAGAGTGTAAAAGCAAGAAACCAAAACCCACTGCCATTGAGTAGATTCTGACCTATAGAAACCTATATAGTATTCCCAAGGGTGTAAATCCTTAGGGTAGCAGAAAACTTCCTCCTTCTCAAAACAGCAGCCAGTGATTACATATGTCACATAGGGCATGAAATGGATCCCCAGATCCAATCAGATGCAGAGACTGTGGATACAGAATAATGTACAAGAAAAGTACAAAGAGACGGGGCTTTTTATGCTCAATGAAAAGTGAATTCAAAGAGACATTTTCCTTTGTATTTGGATTTGCCATTGGTCTTCCCCACGTTGTTTAACATTTGTATAGCATACCTCTCATTATGAACCTAAGCACATACATATGATTTGAAAAGGATGTTATATCTAGGTATATTTGTAATAATTACATTACTGAATTTTGATGTGTAAATTTAATTCCAATAAAAATATTAGGGAAAACAGCAAACACGTATTATAAAATCACTTGAAAAAAACAAGGATAAATAAAGCTTGAATAATGGAAGAGAAGGCTCACTTGTGAAGACATTTTGTTTCTTCTACCAAAATACCCTGTACATTTGCTGCATTTACATTCAAAGACTCAGCAATTGACCAGCCAGAACTACGCTCACCGTATAGAAGGACAATGAAATAAGCAAGTGTGGGAATTAAATGAAAAGAAAACCAAGGTAAGACATGGAGCCTTCTCAGACTAACAGCATAATAGCCTAAGTACTATACTACTCACCTGTCTTCGGTCAGTTTGTCATATGGTGGTGGCTTCCCTGTTTCCAGGATGTTGAAAACTAGGTCACAGGTATGTTAAAACCAGTGTGACAACCCACGGTGCACAGGTTTCGGTGGAGCTCCAGACTCCCACAGACTAGGAAGAGGAGCTTGGCAGTATAAGTCTGAATATATTGATATATTGGCCACCGAAAAATTTACGAATATCAGTGGAATGCTGTATGAAATTGTGCCAGCAAATGAACCTGTCATGTTAGAAGACATTCAGACCCAAACCCAGGGAGACCTGTCTCCACCAAGTAGAGTTGACCTTATGGATGGAGTTAAGCTTTCCAGACCTTCGTTTGCTGATATGATCAAAATGAGAAGAAACAGCTGCCAACCCCATTCATAATTGGAATGTACCAGGTAGAAAAGCCTGAAACTAGGAAAAGGAAAATGGTTTAAAAGCAGGAAATGAAGAAAAGATTGAAATTGTCATGGATTTCATTTCTTGGACCCAAATACAATGCTTATGACAGCAGGAGTCAAGAAACAAATGATTTATTGAATTGGGCAAGTCTGGTGAACAAGACCACTTTCAAGTGTGGAAAAGCAAGAGTGTTATTCTGAGGACTATGGTGGGCCTGGCCCCACCCATGGCATTTGCAGCCACCTCATATGCGTGTGAAAGCTGGACATTGAAGGAGGAACCCCGCGGAAGAAACAGTGCACTTGAACTAGGGTGCTGGTGAAGATTACTGAAAGCACATGGACTGCCAGAAGGACAAAAAAATCTGTACAGAAAGAATGCTCCTTAGAATCAAGGATGGCAAGAATCTGTCTCTCTCTCTCTCTCTCTCTCTTTGGACATCCTCTCAGGAGAAAGAAGCCTTTGGAGAAGGACATGGTGCTTGGTAAGGAACAGGGGCAGGGAAACCAGGATGTCTACTGACACAGTGGCTGCAGCAATGGGCTCAACAATAACAACCATTGGGAGGATGGTGCAGCAGGGGGCACTGTTTCTCACTGTTGTACACAGTGTCACTGTACACTGGATGCCGCTTAACCACATCTCCTTCAGGCAGACAGGGCTAAGTTCAAAGTCGATTCAACCTATTTTGGCCTATCCTTGAGAACTGTCTTTATGATATACTCCAACTGACTTAAACCCTCTGAATGTTTGGGAGCATTTGGAAGAAGTATTCATTGAGTGAATCCACCTCATCCAATTGAACGCCCAGGATTCCTTCCAGAGCAGACACCAGAGCACGTGACTCACCACGGCCACCCTTGCCCAATAAGCCACAGAGAAAGGGTTCAGAAATATGTTTTTAAAGTAGATCCAGTAGCAAAACTCTTGGGTGTTATCTTGTAACATCTTATGTCTAAGTCACTAGTGGATTCTTTCAAGTTTATAGCAACTTTCCAATGTTATCCTTTTATTTTTAAATGTTTAAGATGCATTTGGGTGGCCAACTGGAGCCTCTTTTTGTGTTCATTGTTTTCAGACATGGAAGTTGTGAGTTCAGGGTTGGAAAAAGGATAGGGGAAGAAGGGGAAAAACACTGGCCCTTCCTCAATACCAGGATCCAGTTTCATCCATCTATTTACAAATGTGAAAGAAAGTTCAATAGTAAAGTTTGATTTTGTCTAAAATACAATATTCCCTGACACCTGAGAAAATTAAATTAAGTACTAATGTTAAAGAAATCAGTCACGTAAGAAGTCAATGTCATCCAAAGGATCAAGCACTTTTTATATGTTAGCCACTTGACAACATTTTATATTTACATCCCAGTCGTCCTTATACCCATACTTTAAAGATGATATTTTTTCACTAGACTAACAGTTGTAAAAATCTGAGGATCAGAGAGTAATGGTACTATTGGGCGTTGGACCGCTGACCCCAAGTCTGGCCATTTAAACGCACCAGCTAGCTGAAGGGTGAAAGATGAGGCTGTCTGCTCTTGTGACGATTTACTAGAATCCCAAAATAGGTCACTGTGAATCAGTCAACCCGATGGCAGTAGTTGCACGTGGGGAGGGGGGGGGGGACATGGTGACATGGATGGTGAGTAGCAAAGCCCAATATAAAAGTCAAATGGTTCTGATTCTACTGCTTTCTCTGCTGGAGATTCCAGAGATGAAGGAATCGGGAGGCATCTGTGTAGGATGGAACAGTGAGGCACTCTGTGTAAGGCACTTGTATAGGGCTGAGTCATTTCCAATGTCTTCTAACTGCTGTGCAGTCCTTGCAATGACGCTAGACAGGGGGCAGTACCATTGTCACCAGCTGTGTTTGATGAGGAATGCGGGATGGAGAAAATCAGAAAGTTGCCGGGCTGCAGGCATATTAGAATTCCAACACAAGATCGCCTCTTAATCACTCTTCCAGATGTCCTCTTGAGCGAAAGTGAAGCAAATCGCAAAATCATCTCCAAACTCTTCCAAAGTCTTCCTGATATTGTCTGGGTCACTGAGAGTGATATTCCAAATTGTAAGAACAGAGAAGCCCCAGGACTACAGCCCAGATAAAGACCCAGGAGAATGGAGAAGCTTGCCCAAGGTCACAGAGGCTCTGCTGACAGAGACATCCAGGGCCCTGGGGCCTCCTGTCTGGGGTTTTCTCCAGTGCCTGCTCACTGTTCTGCCGGCTCAGGCAGCCGCCCATGGTTCTGTGGTCATGGGGAGAAGGATCAAAGGACAGAATTGCTGCTGTGGGCAGAACCACGTTAATGGAAACCATTTCATAGGCTGAGGCATCAAAAGCCCTCCTCCTCATCACATGCTAACTCCAGGCGGAGTCTCTGACTCATCAGGACACGCGGGTGTGTCTGGACCACTAAGCCAGGGCATCCCGGGCAGAGTCCCAGAGGACAGACAGAAGTAATTGGGGATCTCCCCTGCTCCAGGGGCAGTGAGAGTGGCTGTTTGGCAAGATGTTCTGAGAGGCTTCTCGAGTGTTCCTCTGTAGTAACCAAGACAAGCTGGGCATGAAATGTCTCGAGATATACATATACACATATACATATATATGTATCAGAAAATAATAGTGCTGGAGAGGAAATATCTGAAATTGTGGAGAAAGAGTGAATGTTTAGGCAGGATCAACATACACTAGAATCCTATTTCCATTTCTTACAAGCTGAATAAGTCCTTTAAAGTGTGTGACTCTGAGATTACTCATTTAAAGACTGGAGATAAATATATACAATTTACAGAGTCACAGTAGGGATTGATGGAAATAAAGTATAAAAAGTTTCTAGCCTGGCGTATGCACACATAAGCGCGTAATAGAGATTGGATGTTTCTTTAAGTAGCATTTGAGTCAAATCCAATAAAAAGTGTTTGGAAGGAGATGTTGCAAGCAGCATCCTCATCCCATAGTGAGGATTCCCCTTTCTAAAAGGTGTACCGTGGGACAAACAGGAGTAACCCGCTATCTCTGCCTAGTCCACAAATGCATTGTTACGGCCACACAGAACTCACAGATGATACTCAAGCCATGGGAGGTTACTAAGAAAGCTAAATGACAAAAATATGTTAAGGATTTGGCAGTGACACCTTTTCCATGCTGGCAGGCGTGTCACGCTCTGGTCCTCACCCTCTCAGTCAGTCCTGCGGTTCCTTGCCTCTGCTTGGCTCCACAGGCTGGGAAGTGCAGCGCTCCGCATCAGGGTCTCCATGCTGCTTCCCTGCTTTGTCTTAGGGTCCCGCTGTGGTTCCTGTGCCCTGTCTCACGGTCCCTCTCTAGGTATTGCCATCGGGGGTTCCTCTGCCCCTCCTCACATGCACTCCACTTGCGGGGGGGGGAGGGGTCTTCTTTTCCTTGACCATCATGGAATCTCTCTTCTTGCTTCTGAGACAGCCCCCTCATAACCAGCAAAACTAATGGCAAAACGGACCAATCCCCTCTACTCATGTTTTACATACCTATTTGCATGGTCCCACCCAATTATTTGGTTGGGGCCACAAAGACATAGATTCAAAACTAAATCCACTGTCACTGAGTCGATTCTGACTCATATCAACCCTATAGGACCTGGTAGAACTGCCTCTGTGGATTTCTGAGACTCTAAATGTTTATTGAAGTAAAAAGCCTCATCTTTCACTCAGAGGAGCTGGTGGTTTCAAACTGCTGACCTTGCAGCTAGCAACCCAACACGTAACCATTATGTCACCAGGGCTCCAACATACAAGCAATTCTCCACCACCACAACCACCTACTCCAGCCACCATCAATTCCCAACTATTGACCTTTCCTTTTGCATGTTTTTTTCTTACTTCAGATCTTCTCAGGAGCAAGTCCATCTAACTGCTCTTTGGAAGCCCACTACCAGGACGTGGTTTCAGGGTAAAGTCAAGGAATGCACACCCGCTAGGTGGGAAACATGCTTTTCTAACTCGCCTTCTCCTACCACCATCTTGCTTTACAAGTCCTACCCAATACTGTCACGGTCCTTGGAAACAAATCGGAAGATAAACATTTTAGCAAATTGTCAACATCGGTCCCTATCCCCAAAGTAGCACAACTTGTTTCTGGAATCTTTGAGTTGTACATAAAAACACAGTTCATTCGTATCTCACCCACCCCCTGCTCCTTGGGTCCCGTGGGGTAAAACTAGATCATGATATCATCTCCTTTCTCACCTATGCCTTATCTTTCTCTACTGGATCCCAAATAGGGCAGAATGTCTCCTCCACCTCCAGTTAGAAACCCAAGGTCCATCCGTATGTAACAACTTGTGCAGATAGCTGCTTGGTTGGGAGGAGTTTGCTAATCTCTCCTGCCAGAAATACATGAGTCCCAGCTCTGACCTCTGCAAAACCCCCTCTTGCATAAGACTGATGTGCTCTGCTTTGGACCACGTGCCCTCCGGAAGGAGCCTCTGGGTGCCGTGTGCACTGGTATGCCTCGTGTGACTAGTCCACTTTTGAGATGTATTCCCTGCGGGCCTGCTCTGAATAGAAGAGTGCTTGTTACAGATGCACGCCCATGTCCATTTCCCATTATTTTCTGGTTTCTGATCATGAAAGAACCAGGTTGATCCCCAGAGAAGTACCCTGGGTGAAACAATGCTGCCAGCAGCAGCAGCATTGATGTCGCTCTTGCTGCCAGTGAGAAGAAACACATCAGTCACAGGGATACATATATGTCTGCAGACTCCCTCATAGGGTACAACTCAAGAAAGTATACCCTTTTTCCTCACCCAGAATCTGAACCCACTGAAAAGTAAGACAGAGAACCAAGCCAGAGGAGGTCCCAAGCATTCGTTAATTGTGAAGCTGTTATCGAAGAATGTGGTTTCTCTCAATGAATGCGTGATACACTCATTCACTCACTGTCGTCCAGTCAGTGCCGATGCATAGGGCCCCCTGAGGGTTTCTGGCCCTGTAATTGTTCATGGGATTAGAAAGCCCTGAACTGGGGTTCTGTGGGTTGGTGGTGGTTTTGAACTGCTGACTATGCAGATTGCAACTCAACCCTTAGCCACTACACCTCCAGGGTTACATACAAATGTTGAGTTTCCTGGTGAGAAGGCCTCACCTGCCCAGTTGTAACCAACCTTGCGTGGAAAGGAAGTCCCCTGTCTATGCTCAATAGGAAAGGGTGAGGCTTTGAATGGCCTGGCTTTGAATCCAACAGAGTGGAGGACTCTTCCCATCTCCTTGGCCAGTATCAACGTAGAGAGCCAGAGCATGACCCAAGTAGTTCCCCCCACATGGAGTATTACCTACTGGAACAACATATGCTCCTGTCCAATTACCCATGAAACCCCTCTCACCTGGCCCAGTCCTCTGAACGTATTATTCCTCTTGTGACCATGGAACAAGATCTGATTTTAAAAAGTTCTAAGTCATTTCTTCACCGGTGCTTGGAAGCTCATTGCTTGCCTTTCCTTTTTGTTCCTCTGCCATGAGAACAGCATGTCTTCATCTGGGTTTCTCCTTCAACTTTAGGTTCATGACAAACAGAAGTCCAATTGTGACAGGTGCACTGTGGCCAAGAAATGGATTAAGAAATATGGTGGCCTTCAAAAAGTTCACAGAGATATGGACTTAATAGATAATTCAACCTTCCATAATGCTTCTAAACCCTCCTATAAGCATTCATTGTTTGGAGCCAGTAACACTTGGGGATCGATAGCTATCCCAGTTTGACCTGTACTGCACATAGAGATGCATGCTTCTTACTCTTCCTCTGTAAACATTCTGCAGTATTTCCTCTCTGTGTGTCTTATCTTCCCCTCCATCCATCAGCTACTCACTGAGCATCGACAGAGCACCAGGCCTTATTAGAAGAATCCGAGCGTTAGTAAGGAATGCCTTGTGGGGATGCTGTCATGTTCAGGAAGAACTTGAGTGGAAAGTGGAGAGCGCTATGTTAGAGGAACGTGCAAAGTGCCAGAGGAGGGAGGACCCCGAGAAGCTCAGGGATGAAAAAGCCCAAGTGATCTCTACAGGCGCCCTTCCCTCCAGACGATTCGGCCAGTGTTGGGAACGCAGTAGGCCTCCTCGGTTATTATTCCTAGACTTTGGAACACAGACCAAGCTGAGAGCAACCAAGACATTGGGTGAGTTGCCCAACACTTATAAACGTGAACTTCCAAGAAACACTGTAGGAAGTCAGAGGAAGGAAGGGGGTCTTCCCATCCTGGGTCTATGCAACAGGTCTTGGGAAGTGACTAGGCTCCAACTGAGCACTGAAACCTGGGGGGGGGGGGGGTTCTTCTAAGTGAGGATTTGAGTCATTTCCGTAAAAGGGAGAAAATGTGTGTCCGAGCGAGGAGTATAGTCTCTGTTCCAGAGACGTGGTCTAGCAGAGTTGGGGATCATGAAGAGAGCAGAGGAAAACTAAGGGGCACCAGATCCTCAAGGCAAAAGTGAAGCCTCTGCCCGTAGGTGGCTGGAGCCCCTGAAGGTTTCTGAGCAAGCAACTCTCCTGAGAGAAAAGGGCACTTGGGGGCGATAGGAAGATGATGCCAACTTTGTAGAAGGTAGGAGGAAGAACCAACCCAAGATAAGGCAGCTCACTTGGAGGCTGGTATGATGTACGAGACCAAACGTGAGGAAGGATGGACTGCTTTTGGTCTCAGAAACAAGAGAACAAAATGGAAAGAAATTGTGGAGAAAGAATCAACTGTCTACTGTAAGAGTTCTGAGATGGGCTTGGACAGTCCTGGAAGATGGTCTAGAAGGACCATGAGATGTGGGTCCTGACCAATTAGCAAAACTCAGAATGGAGAAGACATTCTAGATTGGCACGGGTAAGATTAGGGAAGAGGAACAGCTTAGACATAATACATTTTAGGTGAGACTAGATTTTTCAAATAGGACTGAAGAGAAGGCAATACTTTTTCTTAAAGTTATGTTTTCCATGTACAACCCCTCTCCGTTCCTTCGTTTCATTCCCTTAAGGGACCCTCCTCTATGTTAATGCACCATGTCTCAGATGACGCAACCCACACTCAAAGAGCTTGCATTCAAGGTTGGTGACAACATTTGTGGGACCTAGTTGAAAAATAAAAAGAGGGGACCCCATTTTCAAAGGGGAACATGGGGATAATTTAAAATTTTCAAAAGTGTCTGCTGAGAAAGAAACCCAGGACATGGCCCCTCTCATTGCTGGGCCTTGTGTCACTGCACAGTTCCTATGAAGGCAGCGTGTGAGCTGCTCAGGTGCTCACAGGCCACACCTGTAAGTCAACCTGTTCTCACAGCAGGTGTAGTTGGATATCTGAGTCAGAGCAGGGTCGAGCCCCCTGGTGTAGCATGGGTGTGAAATAAACATTTGTTGTTTTAATCACTGAATTTGGATTGTGAGTAAAACATAACTTAACCCATGCTTACTGATAGAGCAAGGCCCAGGGACTTTCTCACAGTGCTTATGTGAGGGAACAATGTCTTAAGCCTGGGCCTGCAAAACCTTCGCTCTTTCCTCTAAATCTGTATTTTCCAGCTGCAGTCCCAATATATTAAGGTGCTGTGAAACCAGTGTAGCATGTCACAAAGATCTTTTAAAATTTTAATAGTTAAAAAGTTAACTATAAAGAAAATCCCAGAGTATGTTGAACACTGGAGTATTTTACATGAAACTGTGTTTCGGTACATATGTGTGTCCTGGGTCAGACTATAAAATGTGCTTCTTACCATGAGTCATGGTCCCAAAATTCAGAAAGCCTCTGCTCTCCATCACGCTTTCACCACGGGAAAATAAATCTACCCACATCATCCCCACGACTCGGGTATTCATAATTTCTCTTTACCTTAGCTACATGGAAGAAAACATAGGTCCTTATTGCCAAGGTAGCTAATGCTTTGGGCTTTACAGTTTCCCAGATAGGAAGCTTACCGGATTTTAGCCATGAAAAACTCAATCTTCGCAATTCGTCTTTTTAACTCCATGAATTCCCCCACCCCCTCTTCCTTAAAAGAACTATGAAGTCATCATTTCGGATCCAGGCAACAAGCCTTCATTGTCTTTCGACACAAGCCACCAAATTCCAGGCACAGATGTGCCCACTGGGGCAGCGGCAGGAAAGTGGGCAGGGTGCCAGTAAGTCACCAGGCCTGGGCCTGGGGCCAGACTCCTTCCTTTCTTGGACTCCGTCACGAGCAGATCCCACCAGAAGTTGGTCATCCATCGTGGAGCACCAGCATCTGCTGCAGAGGGAGACCCGTTTACTCCCTGAAAAAGCTGCAGGAAATGCTGGGGCTTTGCTCTGCCAGCAGCTGTCAGACCGCTTCTCACGGCCACCGCTGTGGGACCATACCTCCTGCCTAGGACAAAAAGAGCATATGAAAGAACTGAAAATAGTTGTTTCCAATTACTTGCTAAAAACTCCCAGATGTGAGTTGTAGTGACTATGTTCCACACACATTTGCATGTTGAGTGTGGAGAGTCTCTCTTCATGGCTCCTTCTGCTCAGCAAGTTACGAAGCAGGAAGGACATTGAGCATCCCTTGAAAGAAGCTTACATTTCTGCCGCAGCCTCCTTCCATAAGTCTTCAGTGCTGTGGTTTGGAGATTCGCAGGACGCTGCCCATGGCCTTTCTCGGTGCTATGACCTTCCACTATTGTTAAGGTTGCATCAAGCTTGTCCAAGTTTCTAACTTCAGACTGTTGTCTGTTGAGCCCATCCACTGCTCACTGTATTCGCTGCCACTCTGCCAGGGGAGGTCACCGTCACCTCCCTCTGGAGTGTCTGTCTAACTTCTTCCTGGTATGCAAGCTCAGGCGCTTGGCCCTGCTCCCTTCCTCGTGCGGTGTCTGGAACGGCCAGAGCAAGCGTTCGCAAATGTAAACCAAGTCAGCCTCATGGCTGAGATGGTGCCTGGCTCGTTGTAGCTGGTAAGTAAATGTTTATCTAATAAAAAGTAAAGCCCCTTCAGAACGTCTGTCTGAGATTTAAATATTTGTGAAAGATTTCCTTGACTCAAGAAGAGATTTTTTTCCCTAGGAACAAATGTCTAAATTTATTTCCTTTTCCTTCTTTGTCTAATGGGAAGCTCAGAGTCAAATACACCAATCATGTGATTACAAGAGTTTTGAGTATTTTACCTTCTCATCCCTTGTCTTGATTTAGTCATTTTTGGTTTTTTTTTAAATCATTGAATTCTATGGGAAAGTATACCATATGGCACGATATGGTTTGCTGTGTAAACCAGCATGGTGAGATCTGATAGTAAAACACATAGATTTTTTTTAAAGAGGTGAGAGAAAATATCTTGGGGTGTCTTGAGGTCTTCCATTGTTCAGGTGTGAAATGGAAATAGAATATTTTCCGTGAGAGGCAGAAGCTCTGGGTACATGTGGCGATGCTTTAAGACTTGGGTAAACCACTCCTCATGTCTCCAATCTCATTTATATGTCAAAGACGTGGTTTTGTTTTTGTGTTGCTTAATGCACACAGCTGTTGCAACACAGTAGTACAGTCCTTTGTGGACTGAAAAGCATGCGTACACAGACACGCACACACATTCATATGTTCACACGTACAATTACATGGTGATGGCTGAGGGGAGAAAGCTTTGATGAGATCCCGTTGGAGCGCTCCCTCTGAAACTGGCTCTAGAAGAATTTTTAAGTGCATGCGATTTTCCACTGTGGTACTTCTTCTCTGTAACCTCTCCTCCTATGCCTTGTTCATAAAGTTGTTCGATACTATGGGGTCCAGAGGTTCCTTCCTGGGCACATCAACCGACTTCCCAGATACTTTGCTTCAACTTTCTATTGTCCCTTATCAAATTTTGCCATAGTTCTCTAAAGTTGTATGGCCAGGAAATTCATTTGCTAAAGTCATTACCTTTCACATGCATGTGAAAGTTGGACATTGAGTAAGAAAGACCAAAGACAAACGGATGCATTTTAAGTGTGGTTCTGGAGAATATTAAAAGTACCATGTACTGCTAAAAGGACAGACTGATCTGTCTTGGAAGAAGTATGGGCAGAGTGCTCCTTAGAGGCCAGGGTGGTAAGACCCAGTCTTCTGTACTATGGATACGTAGTCGGGAGAGACCGATCCCAGGAGAAGGACATCATACTTGATAAAGTAGAGGGGGAGCGGAGAAGGGGATGGACTGGCGCCGTGGCTGCATCAGTGGCTCAGGCATAGGGACCACTGTGAGGAAGGTGTAGGATCCTGCAGCTCGCTCTGGGTTGGAGCAGACTCACTGGCACTTAACAACCACAGCAGAGTCATCAAAGCTAAAAGTGGCAGATAATGCAGAGAGAAAGATGGAAGAAGTCTAAGAGGTCTGAGCCAAGAGGACAAAGGCCTCCCAAAGATATGAGTTTTATACTGAGCCTGAAAGGACAATGGAAGTTAGTCCTGTGGAAGAGGAGGAGAGTCTGGCAGACATAGGGAGGCCCAGAGATACTATAAGCTGAGCATGGTTCCCCAGAAAGTAATAAAGGGCTTCTGGAGTCGAGAAGCCTCCTGGTTGCAGAGGGAACCGTATCATGTGTGAAATCCAGTGAGAAGAGGGCGGTGCTGAAAGCGCGCCCTGGGACCCAGGACTGCAGAAGCAGGGGAAAGGCTCAGGGAAAGATCTAGAATGTGTTCAAGGTGTCCTTCTCTGCCCCAGCTCTTGTTGTCCCTCTCCCAGAAAGATGGCTGAGCAGCCAGCCTCTCCCCAAAAGTTACCAGCCAGGACCTAGGCAATCCCACCATCAAGGTGGACCATCTCTGCAAGTCTATGCAGAAAGGTTCTAGAAACGACTCGGCTGCTTAGTGGTGCTAGCACAGAAAGACTCTGAGTAGGTGGCTTTAAAGAACAGGATTGATTTGTTCCGCTTTGAAGAGTAGAAGTCCAAATGAGAACTCGAGGAGAAGACTGTCAGGCCTGAGGGAGACCTTTGGCACGGAGACATAAATGATGGTACGCTGGGATTAAACCAAGTGTGTATGAACTGCGGAATGGAAAACTGATCTCTGTAAACCTTCACCCCAGTCACAGTGAAAAGTTAAAAAATAAAGTACGGGGAGTGGGTGGACAGCGGTTGATCCCTTTATGTGCGTCAAGCACCAGACTGACGTGAGCTCATGCTCTCTAGAAGACTGGATCAGCTACCATTTGCATTTAATATGAGAGGATCCTGGGTATCAGAGATATCAAGAAATTGACTCATTGTTGCACCTTGGTCCCTTGTTGAGCAATGCCCTGAGCCCAATGGTTTCCCACATCAGCATCCAATGTCTTTTCAGGATCTTATGCTGCCCCCCTTTATAACCTCCCCCCTCTCTCTCTCCAACCCCCCCACCCCCAGAGGGAGGCATCAAGACCAGGAGAAGTTCTGGGACTCAACCCAGGTTGCACGGCTGGGAGCTGGCCACGGGCACCGTGTTGAGAAATGCATTCAGGTTACAAGGGCTTTCTCCTAGAATCAGGAACAGGGCCCAGCCCCTCCATGCATTTTTATAACTGGAAATGATGTGTAATTAGAATACATGGAAAATCTCAACAATGCCTGACGCCACTCTACCTCTGCTGCCAGGGATTTAGCTTTTACAATAAGAGCCACGAGGGAGAGAGAGCCAGAAACTACCAGCATATCTCGTCACCCAGCATAAAAACCCCTCCCCCAGGAAGAAACAGAGGTGTCAGAAAACACATTGAGGCTCTGAACTTGGCCTCAGAATAAAGTGCTGCCTGCTCTGCTTCTTGTCCTTGCCATATTCTGTCAAACCATCTAACTTGTAGGTCATGCCCATGAGGACATCTGGACTTTGTCCCTGCCCTGGTCTGGACCAGCTGTCAGAGTCAGGACTCTCTGGATTGACCTGCAGCTTAGCTGTTCACCCCGAAAGACGGATGCTGTGGGGTCTGATGTTCCCCCACTGCAATCTACCACGGGTTTTCTAGGTGGTCGTCCCTCCGAGGACAGTGCCTGCTTTGTTTCATGTAGTGATCACAATACCTTTGCAGACAGGACCGCATCTCAGTTTTCGGTGTGAAACCTATTAGCCCTAGTAATGTGTCTAGAAATTCTAAGGGTATACTAACAAGCTGCTTTTTAATTCGTGGTCTCAACTCTACCATCTCAGCATAGAGTATACACTGAGCACTGTTACAATTCTTCTTTAATTTTACTCTGGCAGTGTATGTTGGGCAAAAGAAATGGGCAGGCATATTTTGAGGGAATTCTGGATAGAAAAAAAGAAATGTAGAGCAAAACTAAAACTCTTAAAGACAAGCAAAAAAGTCAGACTTATTGATCCAATAGACTAGCAGAGCCACTGAGACGATCCTCCTAAGTTACCTTTGAAACTTTGGAATAAAACCACTCCCATAAGTCACCTTTTGCCTAAACAACAGATTGGTTCATAAAATCAACAGTGTTATCCATCATAATTTTGTGATTCTTTTTTTTTGGAGGTGGGGTTGTGGAGGGGGTATTCAGCTACACTATAGAAACCAAATGAGGAAGACCAAACAGGAGACCTAAGCAAAGATGAGAAGTTCAAGGGTGACTTCGCAGATAGAAGGAGCAGAAGACATGAGAATGAAAGAGCAAGGTAGAGATAGATAATGAGCCATCTGACACCATTTGGAAAATGTAATCAAGGTCACAGAACAAGATGCCTTAGTATAAAAACAATTCGATGGAAATCTACTTTGTTGTATAAAGTTTAACCTAAAATCCAATAAAATATCTTAAGAGGAAAAAAAATAAGAATTCGAGAACACCTGAAACTATAGGCAGGAGAGCAATTGACACAGCTGGCTGCTTATTTGGACTTTCAGCTTTCGGAAACACAAGAAAGATACATTTCTATTCTATAACGACATCACATGTAGCATCTGTGTTAGAGCAGCACTAGGAAACGAAGATCCACTTTTTTTAAGTGAGGTTGGTGTCAATGTACATGGACTTATCTATTCTTCGCAGGACTAGGTGGTACCATCTCCAATGTACAGAGGAGGGCAGTGAGACTCCAAAGTGTAGGTGGCTTGTCCAATGCACACATCCTGTGAGGGGGCATCTTGCACCCTTTGGATCCCATGTCTGTGCTTTCCATCACCCAGAAGAAGAAGTTAACATGGTCAAGAGTATGAATGTGTCACCAATTGGGTGACATAATCTTCAAAAATGTAACAATTCATTTCCACTAAAGGGTGTCTCTAACAGAGGATAAAACCAGAAATAAAGCTGTGATCGAAAGGTCAAAAGTTAACAGTTAAAAAAAATTACGTGTTGAGTTTTCCTGAACTTCCAAATGGACTTTGATCAAATAGAGAACTGGATCTATTTAGTCAGATATACTCATTGATTCATAGGCTGATTCATTTCTTCATTCATTTATATTGCTTACTTGGTTTGGATCAAGCACCATATTTAAAATGTAGATATAAACATCTTTAGAATACAGTACATGCTCTAAGTAGGAACTCATGAACTACTTATGAAAGAAGAAAGAGAGGAAAGGAAAATTAATAAGACCCAGAAAACTCTAAATCTAGAATCAGCCTAAAAAATGAATACTATCAAATATATAAATTAGTATAAACAAGCTTGATATGAGCTCCAAAGGAACAAGGAAAAATGGGATGCCAGGGAAGCCTTCCCAGAAGATGTGAAGAGACTTTTGATTTGCGATATCAATGACACTTGAGAGCTAAATCTACGTGGGAAGTTGCCAGAACAGAGATGTTCTAGACACACATAGGAGGAGCGCCAAGCTGATGCAGAGCATGGCCTTTGGAACTTCAAGGATCCAGCTCTCTCTGAGGGACTGCAACATCAGGTGTGGGTTTACATGTGCGGAGGTGCCGGAAAGAATTGTTGAAATGTGTAGAAATGTGTGGAAAGACGAAGCTGGAAAGACTGCCAGATGCCAAGTTGTGCAGAGTCTTCAAGGAGTCTATAAACTTGAACTTCCAGAAGAGCAGAAAGCAACCAGAGGATGTGTATTGGAAGCAAGATGTCTTTAGATTCAGCTGCTGTCCATCGAATGGGTTTGAATAGTTGATCCTGAGCAGAGCAGGATAAAAGGTTACCGTAATAATCTAGGTGGGAAATGTGGAGACGTATGGTTCAAATTTGAGATTGTACAGAATATTCTGCAGCATTAAGCACAGACTCTGATACCAGAACCAATTACAGTTGCACTTATAATCACCTATATTTGTAGACACAATTTTCATTTCCCAACTCTAATAACACAACAATAAAAATTCTATACCTTTAACCTCATGAATTACAGTGTATCATTTAATAACCCAATTCCCAGTACCCAGTAAACACTATCCAGCTCTCCCTGGATTCCTCCGAATACCCTTTGATGTAAGCAGGATTATTATCAATATCTCCATAAACCACACACACACGCACACAAAAACTTGTTATTGTGAACTTGGTGAAAGTTTATAGAACACACCATCAGTTTCACTTTCAATGACCCATATACCTTTTGCTTCATCTCATTCATTGAAATCTACCCCATGTCTCATAACCGATCCCATTTCCTCCTGAGGTTCCTCTTTCTATCCCTGCTTCATCCATTCCTCTTTCTTTTGAACACTGTCCTTTGGTAAATGTTGCCCTTTTGATCTTAAAATGGTCAAAGTGGGTACACCTTTATTATTACTCCAAGGTCCGTATACCTCCTTAGTGTTCTTGTCTCCCCTATAGTCCTGTCTATTATTTGGCTGAACATTGAGCCATGGGAGTGAGTTCAATTCCAAATCTGAAGTGAGGCCCAAAAACATAGACCTGGGGGAGGGAAGAGTACTGTAAATCTCTACCCATATTCTTCTCCCTCTCTACTAAGGACCTTCCAATGTGATCTCCTTCAGAGCACTGGGTAACATGGTAGCCAGGCACAATCGAGTTCTTCTGGTCTGGGGGCCATGGACACGGATGTTTGCATCATGGCCCATTATTAGTCTATTGGATTGTTTCCATGTGTGCTTCCATTTGTATCACTCCTTTCTTTCTGGCAGGGAGATGCCAAGAGGTGGAATCTTAGATAGCTTTTAAGATTCCCCAAACTACTCACCAAAATAGGCTCAACATCCCCATTCAACAGATGAGAAAACTGATGATCAGAGAACTTAAGTGTCTCGGAGCACATGGAAAATTCCACAGTCAGACCGAAACTACATGTATGGCTTTCCTAGAACTGTCCTAGAAAAAAAAATACCACAAAATGGATGGCTGTAAACAACAGAAATGTCTTCCCCCACCATTCTGAAGGCTGGAAGGTTGAATTCAGGCAGTGTTGTTACTGCCATGTTCTCTCTGACAGCTCTGGGGAAGATTGCTTCGGTCTCTCCCAGCCTCTGGTAGCCCCACGCCTTGCTGGGTTTGCAGCTGCAGCATAATTCTACCACCAGATGACACTTCCCTCTCCATGTCTCTTGGCTGTTTTTATAGGGGCATCACTGAGATTTAATTAGAAACAACTCTCTTTGATAGGACCTCAAAATAATCTAATTGACATGACCTCAAATTAATCTAATTGATAACACCTTCAAAGAACCTATTTCCAAAACAGTGGATGTTCACGGGATTCGAATTTGGAACTGTCATTTGGAAGGGCACTATTCAGTCTGGACGACCAGGTGTCCTGCCCACCTCCGTGCTGAAGGCCCAGGGCTTGGTCCTTGGCATCTACAGTTAAGAATCTGGATTTACAAATATCCTAAAAACAGTTGATGTTAAAACTTTTTTCGGACAGTGCTTTAAAGGAGAATTTGAACACAGAGTGCATAAACACAGAGAGGACGCAGGAGAAAAACAAGGAGGCTTGGCGTGCATTAGGAGCACCCAAAATATATGATGTTCTCTCCCCCAAGATCCCAAATATTTAGGTCATGCTGAGTCTGAACCTGGCTCTTTATGTGCTGTTCCCATATTTGTTCATGTTTATTCCCACTGACAACACGCGAGAGTTCTGCTCATTGTCCCTGTCCCCAGCTCCCTTTTCCATTAGTCACTGCAGATCCCAATCCCCTATACATCCATCTTCACAACTGGCACACGCTGAGCCAGTGCTGGCCAACAGCTAGGACTTCTCAGGAGTCTGGGCCACCAGCGCTTTATCCAGGGAGAATTCCTTCACACAATATTAGGCACAGCTGGTGAAATTCATTTTTCTACCCCCTGCAAAGCCATATCCAGCCAGGACAGTCCTGGCCATGGACTCGGACTCCCCTCCGTCTCTTTCCTGGGCCAGGTGGAGATGAAGTCAGCTTCTTGGCTTCTCCAATACATTGCGCGCTTCTCAGCTGAGCCCACAGCTCTCCTCCTACTAAACAAGAGGGATGAGCAGCCACTAGGAAAGGAATAGGAGTGGGAGTGGGAGGTAGATCCGAAGGAAATGAGAACGCTCAATCTGACCCTAACTTGGCCTCTTATGGTAGACAAGAACACTTCATTTATATCCCAAGCCCCCTTCATGAAAAACGAGGCACCTTCAGCACATTCAGTTCTCAAAGGGTCACGTGTCTGGTTTTACTTAAAGATGTATGAAAAGAAGTGTGTTTCACCTCTAGGCATAAGCTCCTAAGAGCTATCATGTGGCTGCTAGGTTCTCTGTTCCCTCTGACAATGTTCTACAGATATAGGATGCTTGGTCACTTTGGACCCCATGGTATGTTTTTTTAAGTATATCAAAGTTACAGCTAACTCAGAGAGGTCCATTAAATAGCAACACTGCCTTCACCAGCTCCCAAGAGAACAGGAGCAATGTAGAAGATATCTACTATACATTCCCAGTGACTTTTCCCATAGCCACTTCATCTGTAAATGCTGGAAAGTCAGCGAAGAGTGACCGTGTACTTTGGTACTAGACAATGAAACATCAGTGGAAATTTACTCTGCATTCTAGGAAAACCTTTGATAGCTGATGAAAGGATTGGATATAGGTAATATTATCACCTCTTCCCTATCTTCCTTATTTGAACATAGATAAATGCCTAGACCTGTGACTCCCAGCATGATATGAATTGTGCGGGGAAATTGCTGAGACACCAGGCTTCATTAGGCCAATCTGTTGAAATGTGGAGAAGGGAAAAAAGAAAGGAAGGAAGCGCAGAGTTTGTTTTTATCAATCAACCGGGTTTTTATTACTTCCTATCAAACATACCTTAACTGATAAAGGAATTAAGTTGTTTATATCTGGAACATCAATTCCTACTATCTTCATTCATTATTTAAGCTCCTATTTACTCTTTAGATTCCACTCCATCACTATTTCTCTCCTAAAATCTAATGTATAAGTAAGAGTCAAAAAAACGTACAAACTTGGATCAGTGAAACAAGTGTGTGTGTGTGTGAGAGAGAGAGAGAGAGAGAGAGAGAGAGAGAGAGAGAGAGAGAGAGAGAGAGAGAGAGAGGGCGCCATGGAGTTGGTTCCAACTCACAGACACTTGCCGCCCAGTCCTGTGCCATCCTCACAATTGTTCTTGTGCTTCAGCTCATTGCTGCGGCCACTGTGCAATCCAGGTGATTGTTGTTGGGGGGGGGGGTCCTTATTTTTCATCACCCTTGTACTTTACCAAGCATGAGATCCTTTTCCACGGACCGCTCTGTCCTGATATCATGTCCAAAGTACAAAGATTTGTTTGTTGCCTTGGAAATCTATGGTACTTCCTAGTCTGTTCCTAGTCTGGAAGCTCCATTAACTCCTGGTCACCCTGGGTGACCTTGATGGTGTCTGAAGTATCAGTGACATAACTTCCAGCATCACAGGCAGCACACGAGCGACCGCAGTACGGCGAACTGACAGACAAGTGTTGTGAAACAAGATTATTTCTAGGTATATCTTTTTGCTACATAAATTTTCTTTGAAGAGTTAGTTTTATTACTCCTGTATTTCTTAGGTCCTAATCTATAAACAAATTCTGCGCCTACAGTGGGTTTCAACAAGTTATCTCAAACGAATTCATTCTCTCTGGATTGCAAGCATCTTAAGTTTTTCCCCTGTCCAAACACAAGCATTCTTTCTGTAGAATGAGAGAACTAGGTGTCCCTTTGGGCTGACCAGGGACACCAGACCAGCAGCAGACTCCCTAGGTTCTCCCACAAACTTGATGCTGCTGGCTATCTTCAGGTCCAAGGATCACCTGTCATCTTAGTTTTTCTGTGCGACTGACAAATCCCCTAATATTCATCTCAAGAATCATCTTCAGTTCACCCCCTTGACAGTTTGGATTAGACTAGATGTGCTGCCTGTTTGGTTCCTGCGGTGACTGTCACGTGACTGCTCCCAACTCTAATAAACCCTCTGCCAGATGGGCTGTCTGCAATGATCACATACTTCATTGTAGAAAATAGTCTTAGTGACTCATGACCTGAGTTCAAATCCTGCCCATAGCACACGAGGGATGAAGAAAGAAATGGTACAACAGGAAGAACATGGGTTGTCAAGACAGACCTTTTCTGGAACAGACAACCTCATCTGTCTCCTAAAGAGCAGCTGCTGGATTTGAACTGTTGAACTTGCATTTAGCAAGCCATTGTTTAACCCACAGTTCTACCAGTGCTCCTAGGGTTAAGCAGCCAATAAAATGTATTCATTTGAATTACTGTGTTGGTGAAGAATAGTAAAAGTACCGTGAACTGACAGGAGAACTAAAAAGTCTATTTTGGAAGAAGTTTAACTAAAATGCTGCTTAGAAGAAGGGATGGCAAATTTTCATCTTGCCATCTTTGGACCTAGTATCAGGAGAGACCCATCCTTGGAAAAGGACTTCATACTTAGTGGAGCACAGGGTCGGCGAAAGAAAGGAAGACCCTGCATGAGATGGATTGACACACTGGCTTCAACAATGGGCTCAGATATAACAATCGTGAGGGCGGCACAGGACATGGTAGAATTTTGTTCTGTTTTGCACATAAGGTCTCTCTACATCAGGAACAAACATCAACAATAAGAAAGATTAGCTAGCTAGAGGTTGGTTACTGGCTAATGGCAGGGTCAGCAATTCAAACCCAGCAACCACTACGTGGGGAAAAGTTGAGGCTCTCTGAGGTTTTAAAGATTTACAGTCTCAGAAATGCTGGCGTATCTATGAACCAGCACCAACTTGATGGCAGCGGCTGATTGAGCCATAATGAGAGGCACAAGACTGTAGGTCCCTCACACCTAAGCCTGAAGTTGCTCTGAAACTGCTACCATGCAGCAGGAATGCCAATAAACAGCCAAGGAGAGGCATCCAGGAGAAGGAAACATGACATCAATGAAAATTAGATTGGGCAAAATGCAACTCTGAAAGTCAGATTTCTTAACTCATTGGGAACATCTCAGGCAGGAGATCATGTATTCCAGTTGGAGACATAATTAGGCTACAGACTAGAAATAAAAATGACTAAGTGGAAAAAAAGGGTGAACTCTTATAGTAAAAATCATTTCGCCATTTGACTACAAGATTTCCCAAAATGAGCTCAGTGTCGGATTCAGAACTTAGCCGCCTCTACAGAGCTGCTGGACAGCTGCAATTCATTTCAATCCATCCCGCCAAGGCAGTGGGATGCAAGAATCCGGGGGAGGAATGTAGGGATGTGACACGGAGAGAGGCCGTATTCACTGGGGGCCTTGGAAATGAGGTGGGTGGAGAGGCATTCATAACTCCCAGGTGGAAATGTCAATGGAGAAATCTCCAATGTGGGGAGGTGAGTTCCCATGAGTCTACATTTCCTCTCATTCACATGGACCCTCTAAGGGTGCATCACAACAGACGCACGCATGTTTTGAAATAATCTGAGCCCAGGCTTGGGAGCCTGCTATCACCAAACAAAATGACCGGATGATCGTGAGTTCATGCAGTCCCCTGTCCAGATGGTAGTCACGGCTGAAAAGTAAGCTGGGCCACTTCAAAACTCCTTCCAAATTAGATGCACATGATATGTGGCCATAAAGAACCGCGGGGGAGGCGGAATCTATGACTGCAGTTTTAAGAAGTCCCCCTACAATGACACCTTTTTCTCCGCCCAAAGTCAGAACCAAAAATATCATTGAAATAAGAGCCAAGCGAGGAGCAAAATGTCCACTACATTAGGCAACAGCCTGTAAGGGGCACAGGATTTGGATAGGTCAAACCATACTCTGAAGGGGACAGATGGGAGTTTCTGGGCAGGCTCTCACTTAGCCCCCAGTTCTATGAAACGCTGGACCAGCTGGGTCTTCCCAGAAAGGTATCACATTTCACTGTATAAAATGGGCATGGGGAACCAGGACCTGGGTTCAAATCCTTACCAGAGTAGAGATGGATCAAAGATAGGCACCCCACATCGCTGTTACCACTTAGCAGACTAGCACATAGCACCCTGCAGGCAGGCAGAGGCATAGAGAGGAAGGAGGACTCTGCTACTCACGAGTTCAAGAACCTGAATGAGCATCAGAACCACCTGGAGGGCTTGTGAGCCCACAGGATTTTTGACCACCTCTAAAGCTTTTGATTTTTAAGCCGGGATAGAGCCTAGAAATTTGTATTTGCCACACATTGCCCAGAAACACTGGTGCTGCTGGTCTTGGGACTCTTATACTTCAGTGTCACTGAGTTCAGCATTCTCAGTAACTTCTTCCAGGCACAACACTGACTAAAGCACTTCTCTCTTGGGGAGGGAATAGGTGGGGTTAGCAGGAGGCACAAGGAGGAAGAGGAAGAAGATCTAGAACCTCAAGTGATTATCCACATGGAGTGAGGGGTGAGTGCTGTCCTCACAACATTTTAGCTTTTAGAAGAACTTTTGCATATAGTATTTATTGGTTTACTGGTAAAATATATATAGAGAAAGATAATTCTATTTTAGTTAAGAATTACTATATTAATCATGGTATCCTGAGCAGGTGAAAACTGTTAAGTTGTCAGCTGATAAGTGAAAGGGTGGCGGTTCAAGTGATCCCAGGATTATGTTGGAAGGAAGGTGAGGTAGTTAAGGTTTATTGTGCCAACCTGGCCGATAAACACATGTGGGGTTAACTGAAGGGTGCAAGAATAAATGGCTCAGTGAGCCTCACCTTTCTAGTTCTTGGGTTTCTTGCTCTCTGGTGGTCGGACCAGGGTGTAGCTGCCTTAGCTAGTTCCCTGCTTCAGCTGACAAGACTCACTTCCTGCGAGACATCCCTTAGGAGAAGTCATATGAACCTTCCCCGATGCAGCCCTGGGTGCTGAAGCAGCTGCCTGGAGATCCTGCTAGCGCTGAGATGTTTACACATTCACTGATTTTGCTTTCCCCCTTCAGTTGGCATCTTTGCATCTATTTTGTGAGATGGAGAAGGACTTTGTAGATCAGTGTCAGGCATATGGGCTTGAGTTGGACCTATGGGATTGGACAGCACTGGGTTGGAATGCTTTCTTAATGTACACGTACCCTTTATATAAAACTCTCTCTTACAAACATACGAGTTTTTGTGGATTTGTTTCTCTAGTTTACCCAGACTAACACATGACACTAAACCCAAACTTATTGCCATTGAATCAATTCCAACTCACAGTGTCCCTTGAGGACAGAGGAGAACCACTCCCTAAGGTACTCTAGGCTAACCATCTTCATGGGAACACCCTGCCTCATCTTTCTCCTGAGGAGTGGCTGATGGATTCGAACTGCTGACCTGCACTGCAGTAAACACACACACACACACACACACACACAAAACAAATTCACTGCCATTGAGTGGATTCTGACTTTAATGATCCTATAGAGACCTATAGAATTGCAAAAAATATCCTGGGCTGTTTTTTCTAGTTGGGTGGTCTGGTCCATATCCCTTCCCTTCTCTGCATCCTGTTCCTCACCTGTAAAAATCACCGATGATAATGCCTAGAGACAGCTGAGAAATCTCTGCCCCTTTGTCTTTCTCTCTACAGCCTTGAGCACTTTGCATTTGGACACACAATCAGCTCGTATGGTGTCTGATGATCGAGAGCCCTTAAAATCAAGTAGTCATCTCATCCAATAAAGCAGAAAAAAAAGAGAAATAACAAATGCTTAGAGCGGTGGAATGCTAATGAAATGCTGGCTGTCAACTATGGCCTTCTTTTCAGTCTAATTTGATTTGATTAAAGGAAATGACAAGAGTCCCCCTCTACCCCAGGTCTGGTGAAGAGCTCCTTATGCAGAACAGGTAGCTGGAAGGAAATGAAATATTCCTCCCATTTTAGAATCTCTCACCAGGTTAGAAAAGCCAAATCAAGCCCAAGTGTCAACTTCAAACATTCAAGAGGGATCATTTTCATCAATGTAATTATTAGAGTGTGTAGTTTCTCTCTCTTAGAGGAGACTTGGGGAAAAAGAAAGAAGAAAGAAGGTAATCATCGAAGAGGTCTGATACAGTAAGAACAACCCCCACCCCCCACCCAATGGCCACTGAGGTTAGTAATGCAAACTGTGTTGACTGCAGGGGTACAGATAAGAGCACAGGAGAGGACAGAGAGACCTGATGGAAACAAATTGACAACGGACAATGAACTGAGAAGAGATCATGAACACAGACCTGGCCACAGAAACGCTAACCAGTTCTGGCACCCATTACGCAGTCGGAAGCATGGGAACACAGAAGACAGGTCGATGAAGGCAATCAGGGACTACAGACTAAAGGTTGGTAAAAGCCCCGCTTGGAGCATGTTTACCGGGGCCATGTTTCCAGCAGCGCATGCTCACTCTGTGTCTCTGTTTCCTAATTTGGTGATTCTTACAATATTTCAAACTTTTTTCATTACAATTTTTACACACTTAGTAGACTGCAATGTAGCACACAGATAACTTTTATATACACTGGACAACCCAAAAAATTTGTGTGACTTCTTTCTTTTATTGTGATGTTGCTTTTGTTGTAGTGGAGTGAAGCCAAACCCGTAACACCTTCAAGGTATGCCTGTCTTCCAGGGTGAAAGGGAAATGTCATATGAGGCATAACAGAAGGACAAAGAGGCTAAGGTTTCTATGGGACCCTTGCAGGTGAATTGATAGCAATGTATTATTCAAAGACACGTATCCATGAATTAAATTACAAACCTGAAGCGACAACAAAGAGGAAAGTCCGTTCTCCCTCTGGACAGTCTTTGCATGTTTGGCACATTTTCTATTCAATCTAAATATTTATGGAGACAGCTTTATTTGGGGGGTATCGTCTCCTCTAAGAGACATTAGCAACATAACTGGGAACCTGAGAAAGATGGTGGTGGTGGTGATGACGAATGCAGGATGGGGGTGGGAGGGTGGAAGGGAGAGTAACAGACCAAGAGATCTATTTTCTGGAGAATGCTTTGATGAAATCTGATCCTATGCGCAGAAAAATATTCATCCGAATCCACAGCAACCTCTTAAGACATGCAGTCGAATGATTCTTTGCTCCTTGCTAACTTTGTCGATGTGTTGCTGCTGTGTTGTTATCACCAAATGCCGATGAACAAAGAAAACACTGGAAGACCCTCCCTTTCTCACCGCCTTCTACTTAGCCGATGCAATGCTTGACATGCTCTTTCCTCTACATCAGGCCTTTTGGAAGCCAGCAACCTGGTTAATCAGCTGGAAGAGGTCTGTTTGTGCCCAACCCCCCCCCCCAAAAAAAAGTGACCCAAAAGAATGTGATCATGACCATATAACATCCTTATGGAAGTTTTTGCTGAAGATAATTCAAAATATTTGTATAATTCAAAATAGTTGTAGTCGCATATCAGCAACAAAGTGGCAGAAATTCAAAGCCAGGCTCAGAAAAGGATGTGCAATGAGGTATATCATGGCTGGTTTCTGATGGAACCTGACTGAAAGCAGAGAATACCAGAAAGGTGTCTACTGGTGTTTTATTGCCTATGAAAAGAAAGGGAATCGTGACAAAGTGCAGAAAACATGGCAAAGAATGAGAATTACAGAGCACTTAGCTGTCTTCATGCCAAACCTGCACAGAGACCAAGAGGCAGCCTGGCAACACAACAAGGGATGCTGCATGGTTTGAACTCAGGAGAAATGTTTGTGTTGGGCTTGTAGACCTTCACCATCCCAATTCAACCTGTGTACTTAGCAAATAGTCTGAGAGGGCAAAGTCTATGGAGAGGAGTGTGGCGTCGGGATCGGAGGAGGGCTCACTAACCACCTTCACTATTCAGGGGGCACAGCCTTGCTCTCTGACAAACAGGAGCCTTTGAAACACTTCGTGATGAAGATCAAAAACCACATCCTTCAGGGCTGATTATAGTATAGATTGCACCTCATCACGAAGAAAACAAAAGTCTTCACCAAATGACCAATAGATAACATCATGGAAACAGAGGGGGAATGGACTTGTCAAGGATTCCATTTACTTGGATTCACAACAAACACTGAGGAAAGTTCCCATCAAGAAAGCAAAAGATGTTTATCTTGGACAAATCTGCTGCAAAAGGTCTCTTTGCAGTGTTACAAGTCACTCTGAGCACTGAGATGTGGCTGACCCAAGCCATAGAATTTTCAATTGCCTCATAGACATGGGCAAGTTGGACAATGAATAAGGACGATCCAAGAGGCATCAATGCCTTTAAATTATGGTGTTGTCAAAGAATGCTCAATGTACCGTGCACTGTCCGAAGAGTGAGCAAAACTAGCTGTGAAGACAGACAGTCAGAAGGCTCCTAAGAAGCAAAGATAGTGAGATTTTGTCTCACACATAAGGACATACGACTAGGAGGGACAAGTCTCTAGAGAAAGACATCATGCTGGGTAAAATAGGGAGTCCGTGAAAAAGAGAAGACTCTCAATGAGATGGATTTACATCGCTGTGACAACAATCTGCTCTAGTAGAGCAACAATTGTGAAGATGGCACACAGTGTCTTATTCTGTTGTACAGAGAGGGTCACAACAAAGCAGGACAGACTAAGGGCCCTAATAACAACAATCGTCTCTGATCTCCGCTTCCCTGAGATCTGGCCCTCGCCTGCATCTCTATCTCTTCCCACTTTACCCGCCACTAACTTTGCTCCCGACATACTGGTTTGCACTCTCACTGAAATAGACCACACTGGTTCCTGACTCGAGACATTGGCCTTTGTTCTTTCCTTTGCCTGGAAGACATTTAATGTGGGTATCTGTATGGCTCTTCTGCTTGCTCACTTGCCAACCTTTTGTTCTCTGATCAAAAGTCATCTCCTCAGAGCTGATTTCTGAGCCTTGATAGAAGGCAAGCATCCTGAACAGAACATCAACCAAACCTCTTTCTGGCCATGGCCTTTGTGTAAGTGTGAGAAAGACCTTTTTCTCTCTGGACCTATCCTTATGTGCTGTGGGAATATTTGACTATGGAGTGTCTATGGGCCCTTCCAGACCTGATGCATCAGGATGCTTTATACCTAGGACATTGAATCCTGCAGTGGAGGAAGAGAAAGATGTAAAAGATGTAGTTCAGCTAGCAAGAAAAGCAAATGTTCAGGATTTAGAGGCAGATGCTGTTGTGTTCAAATCCAGACCCTAGCACTTACAAATTCTATGAAGTGAGGAAAGTTCCTTAATTTGTCTAATCTTTCTTAACCACATGCTCAAAAGACAGCCCTTTGCATTGCACCTTTTCCTAATGGATCCTACTACTGGGATCTTTTAAACCAAGTTGGCTTGAGAACCCATGATTCTTTTAAAAATATCACCCTAGTGGTTTAGGTATCTCTTGTGCTATGAAACCTTGAACTGGCTCAACTGTGGGAGTACAAATCCCTGCTAACAAGGTCAATGTTTTCCAGTCACTTGACTTTGAGGTCTCTAAGAAGTTTCCGGTTACACTACGCAGAAAAATTTTTGAATCATTCCTTTTGCTAGACTTCCATGGTGAACATTCCTAGAGATGACTTATCTGTTGTCACCACACTCTGCAGCTCCCTTTCCAAAAGGATTCCTACACAGTGAGGTCATCCACTTACTAACCATGACTTCCATTTCTTTCACCCCTTTTGGTCTTGCTCTTAAGACGCTAAGCCAACTGTCCTCTGACTAAATCAACGGGTCACTTCCAGTAGCTGTGAGAGCAAAATGTTCCAGCCGTCCAAGACAAACCCCAAAGAATCCAGAAAGATGAAGCACAGATTCCAGATTCAACCAGAGGTCCTATAAGGAATATACCAAGTGACTGGATCTATTAAGCTTGGAGCAGGGTAAAGGTGACCTTTTTAGAGAAGCTTAGATGGCTTTGGGAAGTGGGTAATGCCTGAAGTTGCTTGTCCAAACATAAACATCCTTTATTCCCTGATGGCCCCAGGATTCCAGGAGTGATGTTTAATCTCACCGTGGATATTTGCTAAATATTGGAGGCTGTTAAAAGAGTTGAGCCAAGAACACTTTAAGATACATGTATATAATACCTATCATTCCAGTAAGGAATTAATGCAACAGAGTAAACGACTGCCTCTCCCAGCAAGGGAAGACAATCCAGGGGTCTTCAAGTAAACATCTCGCATTATTTGCATCAAAACAGCCACAAACATCTCAAGGAGTGTCAGGATGCTCCCCTGTGCTTGCTCTTGTCTTTACGGTGCCATATTACTGCATCGTCGACAAATTGGCTGCATTACTTTATCCCTCATTTCTTATACTTCCTACGTGGCATGCAATAAGAGACTTGGTTCACCTGATCTAGAACACGGGCTATTCCTGTTCCCATCTCTAGTATATCATAATTTCCCGATGACTTCTTCTAACTAAAATAGCACAATCAGAAACCACAACAGCGATACTGTTTCATCCAGTTAACCGCCCCTCCACTCAACAGACCTCTACAGAGCCCCTCAGAGCAGGACAGACTAGACCGCTGTGTCATCTGCTCTTCATTTCCAATAATGTCAGCAAGTTGTCGGACCTCTGTGGGCCTCAGTTTCCTAAGTTGTAAAGTGCTGATAACTACAGGAATTATACATTAGGAATGCGGTGAGGAAATGATTAATAGATGTAAATCAATGCTTCACTTTAGTAGACTCGCGAGAGATATGAGTTATCGATTGTTTGTAGTTATAGTAATATTTGCCACACATCTGTATACTCCATCCGCACATCCATCATACAAATACTCATCCAAACATAATCACCCTTTATTTTCTCATGGTCCCAGGATTCCAGGAGGGATGTTCATTCTGACTGGAGGTGTTTGCACTAGTATCATAAAAAGAGTATAATAGTAGTATTAGAAGGAATGTTATCTATAACATAGAAATAATGGAAACAATAGTATACTAGTGTAACACTAGAAACTATGTTACTATAGTCTTAATAGAAGGAACAGTTTTACAGTAAACTGCATGGTAGTTACCATATCTTTTAATCATTTTATTAAGGACCCATACAACTCTTATCACAATCCATACGTACATCAATTGTGTCAAGCACATTTGTACATTCATTGCCTCATCATTCTCAAAACATTGGCTCTCCATTTAAGCCCCTGATATCAGATCCTCATTTTTCCCCTCCCTTCCCACTCCCCGCTCCCTCATGAACCCTTGATAATTTATAAATTATTGTTTTGTCATATCTTGCTTTCTCCGACATCTTCCTTCAACCACTTTTCTGTTGTCCATCCCCCAGGGAGGAGGCCACATATAGATCCTTGTAATTGGCTCCCTCTTTCCAACCCACCCTCCCTCTAACCTCCCAGTATCATCACTCATACGACTGGTCCTGAAGGGATCATCCACCCTGGATTCCCTGTGTTTCTAGTTCCTATCTGTACCAGTGTACATCCTCAGGTCTAGCCAGACTTGCAAGGTAGAATTGGGATCATGATAGTGGGGTGGGGGGAAGCATTAAGGAACTAGAGGAAAGTTGTGTTTTTTTCATCGTTACTACATTGCACCCTGACTGGCTCATCTCCTCCCCATGACCCTTCTGTGAGGGCATCTCCAGTGGCCTACAAATGGGCTTTGGGTCTCCACTCTGCACTCCCCTCCTCATTCACTATGGTAAGATTTTTTTTGTTCTGATGTTGCCTGATAACTGGTCCCTTTGACACCTCGTGATCACACCGGCTGGTGTGCTTCTTCCTTGTGGGCTTTGTTGCTTCTGAGCTAGATGGCCACTTGTTTACCTTCAAACCTTTAAGACCCCAGATGCTCTATCTTTTGATAGCCGTGTATCATCAGCTTTCTTCGCCACATTTTCTTATTCACCCGCTTTTGTTTTCAGTGGTTGTGTTAGCAAGGTAAGCATCATAGAATGCCAATTTAATAGAAGAAAGTAGTCTTGCATTGAGGGAGTACTTGAGTGGAGTCCCAATGTCCTTCTGCTACCTTAATATTAAAGTTATAAATATATGCACATAGATATATTTCCCCATCCTCATATATAAATATATTTGCATATGTACATGTCTTTATCTAGACCTCTATAAATGCCCTTTGCCTCCTAGCTCTTTCCTCTATTTCCTTTGACTTTTCTCTTGTCCCACTATCATGCTCAGTCCCCACCTTGGTTTTAGCAATTCCTCTTAGTTATATTACCCTTGATCTTGCCCTAGCAGGCCTCCCACATCCACCTCACCACCGATTTGGATCACTTGTTGTTCCCTTGTCCCTGGGTTTGTTAACATCCCTACCTTTCCCCCCACCTCCTCCTCTCCCATGTCCCCTGGAACTGTCGGTCCTCTTGTTTTCTCCTCCAGATTGTTCATCCAGCCTATCTTGCTTAGACAGACCTGTGGAGATAATAACATGCAAAAAAACAAGACAGAGCAAAACCAAGCAACAATATACAACAAAACAATAACAACAACAAACCAATGACAACAAAACAAAACACAGCAAGAAAAAAGAGCTTGTAGTTCAAGGATCATTTGTTGGCATTTAGGAGTGTTTTCCAGTCCAGTCTGCTGGGGCACCACACCCTGACTCCAAAGTCCACCTTCAGCATTCCCTGGGGACCTCCCTTGCTGTTCTGTTGTACCCCTTTAGTGTTTTGCCTCGGTGTAGTGGCTTCAGATCAGGTGCAATTCCCACATTGTGTCTCTGGTGTTGTCCTCTGTAGGGCTATGGGTCAGTGGGGGGGCGTCATGTCTCATAGTGGGGTGGGCCATGTGGTCCTCTCTGTCGACTGGCTGCTCTAATTGGGAACATCATCCTCACAGCCCGGTGGGCCAGGATGTGCTCCATTCTCTCCTCTTCCCCCTTCATCAGCTCCCATGTGCTCTCATCAGATATGTCCCTCTCCTGGAGCTGCAGATTCAATGCCATCCTTTGACATAAATTATTCCCAGTGAAGATATAAACAATACCCTCCCCTTGGGTGAGTTAGTGCCCTGTGCCCCAGCTACCCATTTCTTATTTATTTTTTCCTTTCCCCGCCTCCTCTTTAGTTGTCTACCATGTGTATCCCTGTATTTGGTCTGGTCCCTGCCACAGTGCCTGGTCCTCACCCCCAGAATGTTTGTATACACTAGCTTTCCCCTAGGCCCCTTTGGCATTTTTTTTAAAGCTTACCTCAGAGATTGATGTGGTACTTGGCCTTTTCTCCTTGGCTTACTTCACTTAGCATGGTTTCCTCCAGTTCTTCCCATGCAGTGATGTGCTTCATATGTTCATCGCTGCTTTTTAGCGATGCGTAGTACTCTATTGTATGTATGTACCACAGCTTTTTAATCCAGTCATCAGTTAATGAAAATTTGGGTTGTTTCCAACTCCTTGCAATTGTGAACTGTGCCACAATGAACATTGGAGTACAGATGTCTGGCCTTGGTTTGTTTCTTGCTTGCTTCTTCTGGGTATATTCCCAGTAGGAGGATTGCTGGGTCATATGGTAACTTGATTTCCATCTGTTTTACATATTACCAGATTGATTTGCATAGTGGCTATACATACTCACAGGTCTACCACCAGTGAATGAGAGTTCCTATTTCCCACAGCCTCTCTAACACTTGTTACTTTTTTATTTTTGAATTGGGCTATCGTTGAGGGTGTTAGGTGATACCTCATTGTTGTTTTAATTTGCATTTCTCTTATGGCTAAAGGTCGGGAACATTTTCTCATATGTTTGCTTGCCATTCGGATTTCTGTCCCTGTGAAACTTCTGTTCAGGTCCTTTGCCCACCTCCTCAGAGGGAAATTCGTGTTTTTTTTTTCTTTTTGAAAGCTAGCAGACTATTGTAGATTATAGTAATAAGTCTGCTGTGTCATTGGTAAAGATGTTTTCCCAGTCCGTGGACTATCTTATTACTCTCTTGGTGAATTATTTCAATGTACACAGGTGTTTTATCTTCAGCATATCCCATTTGTCAATTTGTGCCTCCTCTGTGTTTGTGTCCTTCCCTATTTCTGATAGCCTATGTATTCCCTGTGCCAAAGTTCTCAAGTTGGTCCCAATTTCCTCACTGATGGCCCTAATAGTTTGGGGTTATACTTCAAGGTCTGTGATCCACCTTGAGTTTATTCTTGTGCATGGAGTGATATAAGGGTCTTGCTTCATTTTTCTGCAGGTGAATATCCATTTTTTCCAGCACCACTTGTTAAAGTGGGCATCTGCTTCCCATTAGATATTTTTGGGGCCCTTATCAAAGATCAGTTGTCTGTATGCTGATGATTTTATTTCTGGGTCCTCAGTTCTTTTCCATTGGTCTGAGTATCTGTTGTTGTACCAATACCATGTGGTTTTGACAACTGTGGCTGTATAGTATGTGCTAAATTCAGGTAAAGCAAGCCCTCCCACTGTGTCCTTCTTCTTGAGGAGTTCTGTTCTAATTCTGGGCTTCTTCCCTCTCCATATAAAGTTGGTAATCAGTTTTCCCATTTCCTTGAAGAAAGATGAGGGTAATTGTATTGGGATTGCATTAAATTTATATAGTGCCTTTGGCAGAACTGATATCTTGACTATATTGAGTCTTGCAATCCAAGAGCATGGGATATTCTTCCACTTGTTGAGGGCGCTCTTGGTTTCTTGTAATAATGTTCTGTAGTTTTTCCCACATAGAGTTTTTGCTCTTTTAGTCAGGTATATTCCTAGATATTTCCGTTGTGCTCAGCTATTGTGAAGGGTACCACCTTTTTGATCTCCTCTTCTGTGGTCTTATCTGATGTGTATAACAGTCTGATGGACTTTGGTTTGTTTATCTTGTATCCTGCCACTCTGCCAAACTCCTCTATTGCTTCCAGGACTCCCCTTGTGGAGCTTTTGGGGTTTTCCATATATATAAAATCATATTATCTGCAAATAACGATAGTTTCACCTCTTCTGTCCCCAGACGTACACCTTTGATGTATTTTCTTTGTCTTATGCTGTTAGCTAAAACTCCAGCACAATATTAAATAAGAGTGGGGATGAGGGGCATCCTTGTCTGGTCCCCTTTTTCAGTGGGATTGTGTGTGGGCGGGGCTGAGAAGGGTGCCTGCCCAGCATGACAAAAGCAAAGAAAGACACCAGAAGTTATGAAATAGTAAAAAGCAACAATAAACACTCTTATTTGTACAATCTTATATCAGTAAAAGTAATAGGTACATAGGTAGATATGGAGCCTGAACAGTTGTGGAATGGCCTATGGGAGTACACCAGTGAATTTATATATGCTCAGCAGAGGATGTATATATATATATATATATATATATATATATATATATATATATATATATGGAGCCCTGGTGGTGCAGTGGTTACAAGTTGGACTGTGATCTGCAGGCTTGGCAGTTTGACGCCACCAGCAGCTCCAAGGGAGAAAGACTAGGATATTTGCTCCCATAAAGAGTTTCATTCCTGGGAAACCCACAGGGGATCACTATGAGTCAGCATTGAATTGATGGCAGTGAGTGTGTATATACACATGCACACACACACACACACACACATGCATATACACGTGTGATATAAAATACCTATGTGTACAGTAAAGAATCTAGGAGACAAAGAAAGAGTTATGCCAACTTCCTAGCCATAACCGAACTCTTTCAAGTCCCAACTCAAAGTGCTTGAGGGCGTTAGTCCGCTGTCTTGAGATGTCTGGGTCAATTGGCATAACAGAGTCCATATAAACAATATTCTACAGCCTCCTCTGGTGAGTAGTGCATGGGATTTTATAAGCTTGTGAGTGGCCAACCAAGATACACCTAAAAAGACAATGTTTTCTTCTCATCTGGAGCAAAGAAGAATGAAGAAAACCAGAGTCAAGGAAACCATCTAAGGGAGTAACGTACCATAGGATTCACAGCCTTTAACAGCCAGGCGAGAACTAGAGGACGCCTGGCCTCTATTACAAATCACTGATTCAATTCACGTTAGAAGGTCCTGAACTGAGTGGGATAAAAAATGTACAATCATAAGGAAGACCAGACTTCCTGACCTGATAGAGACTAGTAGAACTCCACAGGCCAGGACCCCTTAGACCTGGTGCCAAGCTCACTCCGGAGATTACCTTTCAGTCAAGAAATAGGCCTGTAAAGTGAACAGAAACACCCGGGAGTGGTGTGCTCCTCAGAACAATCAACCACACAAGAATGAAACAACGGCATTCACCCAAATGCCAAGTTCAAGGTTCAGGAAGAGTCAGAAAAGATGAGTGGATGGAAACAGTGAACCCGAAGGAGGGAGGACAAAGAGTTCAGTCTCATTAGGACTGCAACCGATGTCAGGAAACAAACTGTGCATAGCTTGTTGAATGGAAAACGAATGGTCTCTATAAACTTTCACCCAAAGGGCAATGAGATGTTAAAATAAAAACACAAAGCTTGCAGTCTAGTGGGGAGACAGACAAAGAAGCAGCTAATGATAGTGCAATGCACTCAGTTTCCTGATGGGAGGAAGCCATGGCTGCACATGAAAGGGATGCACAATCAAATGGAGAAGGGCTGTGAGAAAAAGCTTTGGGGCAATGTGACACCTCGCTTTGGCTACGGAGAAGTTCCATTGATGGCGAGTGTCCTAGAATAGAAAGACGTATATGGTCAGAAGACAGAAGTCCAAAGAACTTCCAAACCCAACCAAACTCACAGCCACCAAGTTGAATCTCACAGGGTGGAACTGCCCCTGCAAGCCAGTAACTCTGTAACGAGAGTAGAAAGCCTGTCCTTTTACCACAGACAAGGTGGAGGTTCCCAACTGCCGACCTTGAGGTTAGCAGCCCACTGCACAACTTCTACTCCAGCAGGACCCTTGGGAGGAAAACCCAGCGGGGTGAGATGGAGAACGGGAGGATCATTACAGGGGCGTGGTCAAGGGTGGCATTGGAAAGGTAAGGGTATTAGGCAGTGCTCTGCAGAGCCCATTATGTCAGTTGTCTAGTACAGACTGCAGGATTCCTGGTGGTGTAGTGGTTACACCTGGGTCTGTGATCCACATGGTGGGCAGTTTGAAACCACCAGCAGCTCCATGGGAGAAAGATTGGACTCCTGTAAACAGAAGAAGTCTTGGAAACCCACAGGGGTTCATAGTCCCCCCTTGACTCAATGGCAGGGAGTGAATGAGAGTACAGGCGATGCATTCCTGGCAGAGGGGACCCTGTCGTACTTACTACTGTGTTCTCCGTACCCAATACCATGGCTGACACACAGTAGAAATGTCACAAGAATTCGTCCAAAGGTTGCATGGATGGACAGTGAATGAAGAGCAAACAGTTTGGGTATCATTGTGTCTTTTCTTTTGGGTTGCTTGCTTGTTTTTGATGAGGGGCAGGGAGAAGGCATGGTTATTTCCAAAGGACAGCTTCATCCTTAAATATCGATAGCGCAACCTTGAGGCAGCTGGCCGTGTGTAAAGCACAACCCCTGGTGTCGTTTTACAAACAGTTTCCCTGAAATGTGCAGTTTCAAGCCTCCAGACCAGGGACATGTGTTTGGTGTTTAGTAGCTGGAAGTGGACAAACGGTAGGTTCCAAGAGCATATCAAGCTGAGCCCAAGTGATAATGGAAATGACTAAAGAAGGAACAAATTTAAAAGAAACTTTAAAAATATAATCACAAGTGCATAAATCATCCTGTAACCATGCTATCCTGATTAGCAATCCAAAATAGGAAAGGGGAAAAGATTTTATTTTCTTCTGTGCTAATATTTTATAACTGGCAGCCCAAAGCCCCCGGGAGCCTGGAGTTTGTAGGAGGTGTAGAGTTGGGAGATGGAAGGACTGAGCTCAGAGCATTACCTTGCAGCCAGTTCTTGGGGAAAAAACACCAGAGCATGACTGTGGGCTTCCGGAGCCCTTGTGGACACCTCTCCCTCCAGCACAGAGCTTCAAGGGAAAGACAGGCACCCTTCAGGGGTTTGGCTAACAAAAGAGAGAAACAGTGAAAGGATAAGGTCATAGCAGGCCTGGTGCCAAACCCCAAGTAGTCTTAGGGGTTACTGGCTAAGGACCAGAGAGCCAGGGGGCCTGCCACTCAGTCTCTTATGCAGCCTCCTCCATGCCTATGGCCAGACTGGCCAAAAGAAACCAGAGACTCTGCCTAACACTCGGGGGCATATTGAATAGAAAGAGAAAAGACTCTAGATCCCCATGGCTCAGTAGACTTCACAGACACTGGTTCATATGCTGGCCCTACCACCCTGTATTGCTTAACCAAATTGGACTTCCAGTTTCTTGTCTGGAAATTTTTTTAAGTGGGGAGGGAGGCAGGAAGAAAAGAAAGGTCCCTCTTTTTTAAAAAAAAAAAGAAAGAAAATAAAGGTTCTTCTAACAACCAAGTGGACACAAGTACTTAAGGCATGGTTGCTTATGCAACATAGGACCCTAACTAACATAAATGCCCTTCACAATATTCGTTCACTGTTGATGTAAGAGAATTTCAGAGTCTCCTTGTTAGTCAGTTCCCGAGTTCCCAAAATGTATGGGAATGCACATGCCAGCTGGAAGGTGTGCCTCCAGATGAATGCGGACCTTTCACAAACAGCATCTGGCAGAATGCTGACTAGTGGTCGCTGGGAAGATGCTCCTCCTGTCAAACGTGTCTTTTCTGGCCCCTTTCCTCAGTGCTTAAGGAGCCCTGGGGGCACAGAAGGGGAAGCTTTGGGCTACTCCCCACAGATCTTTGGTTGAAACACACCAGCTGATCGGCAGAAGACGGATGAGGCTCTCGCTTCCAGCAGATTCCATCTTCAAAAAACACCCACATAGACGTGGAAACCCTGTAAAGCGTTGCTAGGACTCGGAGTCAACTCAGTGGCAGTGAGTCCCTCGCTACTAGCAGAGCTTTACTGGCTCTTTCAACCACAGGTAGCAGAACCCTAATGTTATGATATCAGTGTGGGGTCCGTGGGGGAAAATCTCGGTTCCATCACATAATAGTTGTATGAATCAGGAAATATTCATCTCTGAGAACCAATTTCCTTAATTATAAATAACGATAATATCTACATCTCACAAAGTTCAAATGCTCACTGACAACAGATATATGAAAGTGTCCAACACAGGAGACACTCATAAAATTCACTCAGTCAACAAATACCTATCAAGCACGTCTAGCGTGCCACACACTCTTCTAGAGACCAACGACGAGGACATGGACAAGAAAATGCTCCAGTCCTTGTGGAGCTTTTCCTCTGGCACAAATAGCAGGCAATACACAGATAAACCAAACACACTTCTATCAGCTAGAGTAAGTACTGTGAGGAAAAAGAACAGAGTCATAGACTGGGCAGTGATAAGAGCGGTTGTGTCAAACCCAGTGACAAGGGAACAACAAGGGATCTGAAATCAATGGCAAGGAGAGCATCGGATGCCTCATGGGGCTTGATCAAGGGCAACGTAACTGAGAGGAGTTACTGAAACCCAAATGAAGGCCAAGCATGAGAGTGGGACAAGAGGAAAGTAAAAGGAAAGAGAGGAAAGGGCTAGGAGGCAAAGGACATTTATAGTAGTCTAAATACAGGCATGTACATATGTAAATAATTTATATATAATGATAGGGAAGTTTATCTATGTACATATATTTATTTGTTAGGTAGTAAGGCAGCAGACAGACATTGGGCCTCCACTCAAATACTCCTTCAAGGCAAGAACACTTTGTTCTAACAACCCAGGATTCTGTGATGTTCACATTTCCTGACATGATCGCTGAAGACAAAAGGGTGCATAAGCAAATATAGTGAAGAAAGCTGATGGTGCCTGGCTATCAAAGGATATAGCTTCTGGGGTCTCAAAGGCTTGAACATAAACAAGCAGCCATCTGGCTGAGAAGCAACAAAGCCCACATGAAAGAAGCACAACAGCCTGTGTGATCATGTGGTGTTGAAGGGATCAGCTATCAGGCATCAAAGACCCAAAACAAAAAATTGTATCAATGTGAATGAAGGGAAGGTTGGAGGGGAGACTTAAAGCCCAGCTGTAGACAATTGGGCATCCCCTTACAGAAGGGTCACAAGGAAGAGATGAGCCAGTCAGGGTGCAGTATAGCACAGCCAAAACACACAACTTTCCTCTAGTTCTTTAATGCTTTCCCCCCCCCCCCGCACACTTTCATGACCCCAATTCTACATTACAAATCTGGCTAAATCAGAGCATGTACACTGGTTAAAATAGGAGCTGGAAACACAGGGAATCTGAGACAGATAAACAAACCCCTCAGGACCAATAATGAGAGTAGTGATACCAGGAGGGGAAGGGAAAGTGGAGGTTATAAAGGGGAACTAATCACAATGATTGCCATATAACACACACCCCAGGGGGACGGACAACAGATAAGTGGGTGAAGAAGAAAGTGGTTGGTGTAAGACATGAAAAAAATAATAATTTATATATTGTCAAGGGATCATAAAGGGGGGAGGATGGGGGGGAATGGGGGACAATGGGTTGATACCAAGGGCTCAAGTAGAAAGAAAATGTTTTGAAAATGATGATGGCAACATACGTACAAATGTGCTTGACACAATGGATGGATGTATGGATTGTTATAAGAGTTGTAAGATCTCCCAATAAAATTATTTTAAAATAGGGTTGTGTTAGATTAAGTATGAAAGTCTTTCCCCCTTTACTAGCACAGTTCTCCTCTTTTTGAACCCTAAGCCCTCCCACTCTCTGACCACAGGCCTTCAGGAAGAATGAACAAGGGGTTATACTCTGTTGAATTGAGCCATGTGGCATCCTTTAAATAAAGTTGTGGATGCCAATAGAAGAATGCCTAGTCATTGACAGGATGGAGAGCTTGGTGTCTCTTTGGAGACTCTTAGAGACACACAGCTATGCTCTGTCTCCAGGCTCTGTCACAGTTAAAATGACAGAGGCGATTCTTGGGGAAGATGGCTTCTTCCCAAAGGAGGCGATCCTCAATAATGCAATCATTGTTGTGGTCTAACATCGGCAACCTTGTACTGAACTGGGTCCAAGATGAGGGGAAGGGGGGAATGACCAGCTGTGAAAAGATCAATTTGTTTCCAATCCACACTTTCTTACCATCAGAGAGGTGCCTCCTTCTCTGGCTGGGTGTATAAGGGACAGGTGCCAAGTAGGGCACAGACGGAAAAAAAAAAAATTCCTATTCCCAATGAAGACGGAGTAGTCTTTTTAAGGAGAGTCTGTGGAATTAGCTAGTCATCACCCAACTCTATTGCTTGGGGAGAGATACAGGTTGGGGCATCTGAGCAGGGCTCCTGGAGTCTAATTTGAAGCTGTAACTAACTATTCATAGCTTTCACTAATTCACATTTGAAAATTCCTGGTGTTGGCCAGATGTGGAAGAATAGGCACTCCTATCAACCATAGTTAGAAGAATAAAGTGATGTAACCTGTGTATAGACCCGTTTGGCATTCCCTATGGTGATTGAAAGTGGACAGACCCTTTCTTGTAGCTAGTCCACTTCTTGGAATTTATCCTCCAGATAAATCCTCATAAGTGTGCCAAGATGAATGCACACAGGTATTTGTTGCAGCATAGTTCACAATAGCAAATGGCTAGAGTCGATCAACTGTTTTGTTGCCACTCAAAAGCATAAGGCACATTGATTTATTTGGAAAGAGGTCTCAAAGTCAAGGAGGAAAACCAATGTGTGATTTTGTATGTATAGTAAAATCCATGGCTATATAAGTTATTTCTTCCATCAGTATATATTTTCTGTGGTACCTCTGCTTATAATCCTCTCTGATCCCACCCTCATCCCAAGATTTGATGGTGTGGACATGGCAAGAGGACTCATGTAGGGTGCTAATGATGCGCATGATGTGAGAAGTGAGTGGATATATCAGGCACAGGTCCGATCAGGTAGACTTACACGTGCCTATTAGCCATCCTCCGCAGATCTGCTTAAAGATAATGCAGCAAGGAAACCTTTTCCCCGGGCAAAGGGAGATGGAAGCTTAGCCAGAATGAGCAGTGGCTTCCTTGTGTGTCCTATGATTTTTCCTGCAGTTCATCGGAATGGGCAACGAAGACAATGCTCTTTGGAATTTCCAGTTTTAGTCTCTTCAAATTGGGTGGTGTGTTTCCTGCTTTCATCAAATAGTACAGAAGACAAATATGGAAACAAACTAACAAGCAGGGGGGAAAATCCTAAAAGAAGTAATGACACAATAAGAATTTCCTCCCTTCAAGCTCTGGACTTTTCCAATTGCCAGTGTTGCCAAAAAGTTCCCAGTGAGCACCAAATGCTTCAAAACTATAAACAATTCTACCTATCCTGCCACTAACTAGCTGTGTCTTCCTAATCACGTTGCTGGTGTTCTCTGGACCTCAGTTTTCTCTATGGCGCATGTGCTATAACTATGTGGTTAGACCAAATCAAGGAAGGCAAATACATGGCACTAGCGCCACTTTTCTCCCTAAAAGGCATGACTAATCAATCCCAGAATTTTAACCCACTTCCCAGATAATTCTTCTAATTCATAAGCAGTCACTAATAATTAATCTACACTGAAAAGACAACACTGAATTGCCTCCTCCAAACTGGCTGGTCCCTGAAGTTCATTCCAAAGTTGACTTTCCAAAATTCAGGGATTCAAATAAATCCCAACTCATTCATGAATTAAACTCAGATTGTGAAATACAATTTAGTTTCTTCCATTTCTAAATCACAGAGTCTAGCCATACAAGTCAATATGAACCCGACCTCTAATTGCTTTAAATTGTTATCTCATTGTTACATGTACATTAATGCTGCCTACCTTCGAAAACTAATTTAATTTTAGAAAATACATCTCAGAAATTAATTCTCAAACTGGGGTACACTGTATTACCTGGGGAACTCATGGATTTTTCAAGGACTTCAAATTTAAGAGTTTTAAGGAATCTTTGGATCTCCAACTTCCATTTCTATTATTATTTTTTAAGATTCTAAGGATAACACAGACGCTTTTCACAAATGTCTTTCTCCCACTTTAAAAAGAAAGGCGTACCTCTCACTCATCGTAAGTTGCTTTGGGGCATGAAAATCTCTGGGTTACTAAACAAAGGTACCATTCAAAATAGTGGTGGTGTTGAGAAAGTGAATGACTAATGACTGAATAACAAATCATTTTGCAAGACAGGTGACTTCCAATGCTTTGGTTACAACGAAGCTGAAGGAGAAACTAATTAAAATGCCAGCTGGGAAGTTATTGATGCTTGATCCCTATGTGATTTTTGGCATGTAAGTTGGTAAGAGGTTATAACACTGCTTTAACCAAAAAAAATTCTTCTTTCCACATGTACTTTTTCCTGTGAATAGGTTTCCCAGTACTTACTACCCACCCCCAAAAAATAAAAAGTAGAAATATGATTCATTTAACTCCTCTCAGCCTGCTGAACATTCTTCAACAGACATATGATCTATTTGGCAGAACTTGGAAGCCATCTTGTTGTGAGAAGCATTCCCAATAAAATAGTAGTTCATGTCATAAACATTTAGCCAATATTTAGTAAATGTACTGAACAGTTGGCAGCTCAAATCCAGTAGCAACTTTGTGGGAGAAAAAAAAAAACCGTTGCTATAAGGATCACCCCTAGGATGCAGGATGACATAGGTTCAAGGGTTAGGATGGACTCTACTGCACGCAAGAGCAACGTGGTGGTTTGCACCAAATGGCACGTTCATTCCGGAAGAATGTATTCATCTGAGGGCCTTACACTAACCAGGTCCACTACCACTGAGTCCATTCTGGCGCATATCAACCCATCAAAAACGATCAGTAAATCCTACTTTCCATTTTCACGCATTTGGTTCCAGAGAGATGTGGCAAGATGATTGATGAGAGAGTTTCAAGCATAAAGATACACTGCATTGGGATAAACTCCTATGGTAGAATTAGAACGGAAATGTGTCTTAAAGGAGAAAAGAAAACTATAGAAATATTTTACTATTAAAGAAAAATCTTATTCATGTACATTTTAATGGATGAATTGGTGATATCGAATCACTACAGATTTTTATTCTAGTACAGCTATTTAAAAGAATAACATGCATAGCTCTATTTTTACATGACTATAATAATAAACTCAGTTCATATAATTTGTGACTTTTAAAATTTATAATAAAAATACTTGTCAACTCAGGGAGCATAGAAACGTACTTTATGTTGTCACAATGAATTTTAATAAGTAAAATACAGCCAATTGTATCTTCCACTGAGTGAATTCTGATCCATAGACCCCCAGGTAGGGTTTCCACCGCTATACAATGCGTATGGTAGCATGATCGCCAACCCTACAGTTAGCAGTCCAATGCTTACCTGACATCAAACAGCTGATGCTTCAGGGAATAATCTGCTTTGCTGGTAGACTAATGTGTTTTTTTTTTAATTTTTAATGGTATTCATATATTAATTTTTAATTTCTAAAACTCAACAAAAAGATTTACCTGAAAAGTTTAGCATACTTGCAAGGGCACATCATATAGTGTGTGTGTGTGTGTGTGTGTGTGTGTGTGTTCCATAGTGTTTTTTGTTTGTTGGTTTGTTTTTAATAGAACATTTAGTGTCTTAAATGGGAGAAAGACAAGACAACTACAGGGACATATCAACTGAATGGGAGAAACTATTAGTTTAAAGTCATCATGGAGCCCATGTTTTTGCTGAAATACAGAGCTTTAAAAATGACATGGACGGGCAAAGAAAAATATCCCCCAAATATGGTTGGTGGCAGATCAATACTTCATGGTTACCAGTGAGACTCGCAGGAAGGAATTGGAGCCATGGCTGGGACACCTGCATTACGTCAGACAGGAGCTCACAACATCGATCAAAGGGTTTCCCTGAGGCACTGGGGTGTGACCTATGACTCTGCAGCCCAAGTGCAGTGATCTTAATCAAGGACACCCCAAAGTAAGCCTCCTGGGAGATTATGCTTCCTTGGCTGGTTTTCAATACATTCTGTTTGAGGGCAAGATGATTCACATCCCTGCTCAATGACCAGGGGCAATTCAACGGAGGCTTCATCCACGTGGGGTCTCTGCAGATGGATTTTGGATTGTCACTGCCATCCTTAGTCTTCTGCAAACTAGGCGCACGGAATTTAAGCTCTAATATCATTCCTTCCTCTGAGTATGGATTTTATCGTTGGCAATCCTTAGGTCACACAGGGTGGTGTGTTTGTTCCTTGTGGATTTAGCTGACACCTCATTTAGAAGGCTCCTTGCTTTAACACAAGCCTCTAAGACTCAACACACAATTCTGCCAGCCAGGCACCATCTGACTTCTTCCCCGCACTTTAGTGTAGAATCCACATCTTCAGTAATGACTCTAGGAGAGCAAGTACTGAGCAGGGGCACATCCAGAATGAATTGTTCTTAGATTAGCACTTCAGTGTGAACTCAAAATCCATTGAGAATGGAATAGGTCCAATCGTGTCCTTTCTCTTCCAGCTAATCTGCCTCCTGACCCCTGGATTCATGATGTCCTTTGTAACTGGGTTCCCTGGCTTGTACTAAGAAAGTGAAACGTCTCTAAAGCTTGTGTCTTTGCTGAGAGGTAAAAATTCTCCTCCATTACAGAGCATCGTACTGCTGCCTTGGAGCAAATCTCTTATTCAAGGGAAACAAACATTTGTCTCTATCTTTTCCTAGAAATCTCCTTCCTCCTGTGGTCTATCCCATGCATATCCTTTCTGAGCTAGACTTGCTGAGCTGGGGTGAAGGCAAGGGAAGGATGTGCCATAAAGCAAAAAACATATCACCTACTTCTTGCTCCCAGAGTTTCCAGCGGAGTTTACTTATTAATTTATTCATTCAGTGCATCTTTCAGAAATGCCCACTCTGTCCCACATTCTGAGCTACACTCTAGAATCCCAAGATCAAAACGACACCAATTTTCCCTTGAAGTTGTTTTCTAAGGGAAGGGTAAATGCATGAACAAATAAACTAGCTTCTCTATTGTGGGTAGTAGATGTAAACTATCAAGAAGCTAGGGAAGAGAGAAGTGATGAATCCGGTCTGCAAGAGGTGCTGATACCCGAGCGGTCCATCAACGCGTGAGAAGTAAACGCAATCTGAATGCGACGCACAGCATGTTGGCACGGAGGCATACGAGACCGTGAATTCTGATGAAGGACGAGTATAGTGTCGCTAAAGCAGAAGGTAGGGTTAGCATAGAAGAGATACAGATAGAAAATACAGATAAAAAGAGAAGTTGCAGACAGATTACAAGGAAGCCCACTGTACCATGTGCAATTGACCAACAGGAAGCAACATGGCTAGATCAGGATTCGAGGGTGATAACTTTGGCCATGAATTAGAACACCTACAGAAACTGCCCAACCCTGCACACAAATTGTCCAGAAAACATTTGTTATCCTCTTAATTCCCTTTTGTCCATCAAAGAAAGCAGGGCCCCTGAGTCCACAAACTACAGTGCATCTAGTGAGGTTTTTCTGCTGAACAGAAAATGAAACAAATATAATCATCCATTTATCAGTTTGTGTCTGTTTAGTGCCATTTACATGTGGTGTCATACATTTTCCCCCTTTACAACACATTTCCCAAGCAGGAACTGTGATTTCTGCTCGCTGAGTGCACACTGAGTCACAGATGGGTTGAGTAACTTTCCCAAGGCTACCTCAGTCATCAGTATTTGACGATGTACAGGTCCAGGCAGTCTTCTTAGGGCACATACACTTCACCACTGCCCTGTCTCTCTAAATCATGATGACTGTTTTCCTGGCATGGATTATGAAGATAGAAACATACTATTGGGCCGCTAAATTCGAGGTCAGCATTTCAAAACGACCAGCTGCTCTGCGAGAAAAAGATGAGGCATTCTATTCCTGTAAAGACTGACAGTCTCAGTAACCCACATGGTGGCTCTGCGTTCTCTTATGGGCTATCTATGAGTGAGAATGGAGTCAATGGCCCTGAGTTTGGGGAGGTTCTTAGAGAAGTGAGAGGGGTGGTAAGGATGAATTTGACTTACCCCTGGCTCAATTTCAAGTGGGAGGGTACATATGAATGCTCATAGGTGAAGCTCGGAGCTGAATGGAGAGTACGCATTGTTTCCTGATGAGGCCACACTCAAAGGCTAGCACTTGGGCTTCTGTTGTAAGCATGAGCTTGGGTCACTATCCATTGGAACTTCCAGTCAAAACGTTGCTCCACTCTATTTCATTTCACAGATTGAAACAACCGGTAAGTCCTGCCTAACTCACCTTTAATATCGCAAAACTCTGTCCACTTCCCTATACTCCCACCCTGGCTCAGCTGCCGCTCTCTATTGTTGAATTCCTGTAGCAAGCCTTCACTGATAGCCCCAATTCCCGCTCAGCTTCTCCTGAACTCTGTTCTGCACAGCAGCCAAGGATAGGATTTCTAAAGCATAGATTTAAGGTTACTCCCTCTTGCTGAAACTTTGGCATGATATCTAATCACCTACCTGCAGGAGAAGAGTTCAAAATCCTTCACAGGGCCCTCAAGAACCTACAGGAGAGCTTACCAACTCCTCTAAAGCCCACCTCCAATGCCCCTTCCCCACCCAGACACTCCCATGCCACTAACTTCCTAGGCTGTCTCTGCCCGGGGCTGGGGAGTACAGATTCATTAGCTCAACACACTCCCTTCTGTTTACCCTTTTATCCTCTTCCCATCCTGTCTCCAAATAACATTCGAGGTGTTACTCAGCAATGACTCTAGAAAGCCTCCCTCCTTCACCTCCACCCACCACTGTGTTCTAGAGCTTCCATTTGTCCGATTAAATTTATCGTCAAGTTGGATTACAACGGTCACATTTCTAGTCTTTCTCTTCACCTTAGAAAAGAGTCTCTTAAGTATAAAGCCTCTGGCTCATCTAAATTCCTCATTGGCCACCATCATGATTAACAGATTGTAAGTGATCAGTCTATAACAGTGATTCTCAACCTGTGGGTCCAATGACCCTTTCACAGGGGTCGCCTGATTCATCAGAGTAGCAAAATTACATTTATGGAGTAGCAATGAAAATAATGTCATGGTTGGGGGTCACCACAACATGAGGAACTGTATGAAAGGGTCGCAGCATTAGGAAGGTTGAGAACCACTGTCTATAAGAATTCAATAATGAGTAAAAATATTCATTATCCCCTTAGAAGGAATGAGATGCATGTTTGTAAACTGAGTGATCACAAAAGTCAAATAAAGATCACTAGAAACTCATGAGGGCAGTAGATGGTAATGATGAGGGCTTCGTCAGACCCATGGGACTGGTGTATCCGTCGGGAGGAAAAACAACTCATCCAGCTCATTCAAAACAGGCGTGAACAACACTCCCTGTGCCATTGATTTCATTCAAATTCCTGTGAAGTTGTAAAGGTCTGAACCAGCCTTTGAATGTGGATGAGAAGATGCATTTTTCACACCTGCTTTGTCAAACCAAAAAGAACCTACTCCAAGCTCCTCCAAAGAAGAGCCCTTGTGACATTTTCTCTGAGGGGGCAGGGACACCTGTGGGCCAAGATGACTGAATGGAAGTCATTTCCCCACACTTCCCTCTTTGGCGCAATACACACTAACACTTAGATGCAGATGTGTGAGTATTTCCTAATGTTGGATGCCACCCACAGAAGGCTCCGTTTCCTAAGGGAACCGCACATTGGGCGTCCTAAAGGGCAAGCAAAAAGATGGAGAAAGGGCAGAATATGAGTTGGTCCTTAGACCCTAGTTCTGCTTCACATCATGACACACAGCTGTGTAGGAGCAGATTTGGTCAAATGGAATTCCAAAACAATAAAAGATCATGACATCTTATGATGAAGCTTGCGATAACACATGAACTTTACGTTTTAAATTTTAAATCCCTGACACCTTGGATACACCACTGTTGATCTCTCCTAGTACATCTTCTCACATAAAATGGAGCTTGGGTATATATGGGATTACTAGGGTAAGAAAACAAAGGATTTCAAGAATTGTAATAAAATGTATTTTGTTTCTACCATGCCCAGCAGACTCCTAATGCCAGGCTGGTGACCCTGCAGAGCTGGATAAAGGCCCTCAGGGAACTTAGAATCTCAGAGTCTCCTTTTTTCAATTATTTTCAACAATTTATTGGCACATAATTTACATATCATACAATTTAAATAGTTCAATCACTTCAAGGGGAATTGGACGATCATCACCACATCAATCTTAGATCACCCCACCCCCTGCCATGGTTAAATTGCCTTTCAAATGACTTATGTACTCATTTCTATTGCTCCCTCCCCCTCCTTCCTTTGTACTCCCCTTTCCCTCCCCATCAGCCACCCCCACCCCTGCATTCCCTAGAACACTTTGTATCAGTTGTTATCCTTCTACATCTCCTCCTCCTATGCTTCACAGCTGGGACACCCCACAGAAAACAGTGGAAAACAAATCACACCACTGTGGTAATGATAAGATCATATTAGTATAGAGACAAAATATGAATAATGCCTTTTCTCATTTTTAATAGTTCTCATTTTTAATATAGGGCTAGTCATATCTGCCTCTGTGCGGAGCCCTGGTGGCATAGTGGTTACAAACCGGGCTGCAATGCGCAAGATCAGCATTTCGAGACCATCAGCCATTCCTGGGACCACGGTGGGGTTTGCTGCCCCCACAAAGAGGCACGGCCTCAGCAATGCACAGAGATCCTTCTACAGTGTCACGTGAGTCACTCTGAACCTGCATAGACTCGATGGCAGTGAGGAAGAGCTTGCGTCACTTCCGCCCCACAGTCCATTTGAGAAGACACCAGAAATTGTCCCTGATAGGGCAATCAGCCCAGTGCCCAGAGCATACAGGCATGTGCGTTTTTTCTTTCTTTGTCATCTCACCAGAGATGCACATATTCAAGCAATTATTTAGCATTCCGACAGTGTACAATGAAGGGATAGAGGTACAAGTAATAGCGGGGCATTCTGGGCAGAGTGGCATTCAGGGAAGGAAGCGTGGAGGTTGAGCATTACAGGATCTCATGGCATTTTAGACCGACAGAGGAGGTAGACTTCTCAGAAGTCCACGGAACTGCAGTGCATCATCATTGGAGTGTGGAAAGAAACACTTCTGACGCCGCTCGTCACGATGGTGTCATTTGTTAGCATTATCAAATCTTTTCCATGTGGTCTGCTTCCTATCCAGAAATATATTACAAATAAAAAACGGAGATTCTTGTTCCTATCCCTCCTCCTGGTTTATCTCCCCAGTGGCTGCCGATGGTGGGAGGCATTAAGTAGGAGCAGTCTATACAGGGCTCAGTCTTTTGTCAGGAGAACAGAGCAGCTGTCCGTTCCTTAGGGGTGGGAAGGAGAGAGAGAAGGACATCGCCGTGTTGGGAAGTCCTTGCTGAAGCAGACAGAGGTACCTGAGTGAGCAGGGAAGACTGGCTCCCTCTGGAGCACACTGTCACTATGGAGACCAGAACATGTGGCACAGGTGGCATGCAGATGGCAGGCACAAGGGACACATTGCTAGCCGAGGCCCCTAGCCTCGTGCATATGCACCGGGGACTGTAAGTACCCAGATCGCTGTAGCTCCTCATCAGGACCAGCCACGGACAGGCATCAAGTACCCTGAAACTCCCTTCCCGAGAGATCATTTTGGTAAAGTCAATATCAATAAACAAAATCCACACTCCTTAAAGGAGCACATAAAAAGGTTATAAATGGAAGGATGAACCACACAATTTATGTTGAAGTAGTGAAGTAAAGTTCTTAATATGGCTCTTCTACTCACGTCTCAGTAACTGCCACCATACGGTGGATGGGATTACAGAAACAGGGCATGTGGAACACTGCGGGAAGGGACTGGTTGGTTTTCATTACACACACACACACACACACACACACACTCACTCAGCTATAAGGATGAACCATCTTGGAAAAGAGAAGGGAACACCACCATGACTTTGTAAAAGCACATGAAGATCTGTCTGAAGTGGTGGAGGCCGCTAAGACCAGATGCCCACAGACGGTGGCACGGAGACCCAGAGGAGCAGCAGCGAGACTTCGGGATACCTTCCCCCTAACTTGCCTGAGACTTTGGAACTGTGAAAAAGAGTGACCGAGAGGCTGGCTTCCTGGTCTATGGAGACACAAGCCAAGGGATCACATGGCTGTCAGATTAACAACTGGAGAGAGAGAGACTTGACTGCTGGCTGAGAAGACCCATGGCTATATCCTTACTGTTTGCGGATACTGACTTTTGGGAACCTATTAACTTCCCTAATTGTTGTTGTTGTTAGGGGCCATCAAGTTGATTTCAACTGAGAGTAACCGTATGTACAACAAAATGAAACACCCCCCGTCCTGTCAGTCTCACCAGTGCTCTCCTGTTGGAGACTCTCCGTGCAGCCACTGTGTCAATCCGCCTTGTTAAAGTTCTTCCCGTTTTATCTAGCATGATGTCCTCGTCCAGGGAGTGACCTCTCCTGACAGCCTGTCATCAAAGTACCTGAGCTGAACTCTGACCACCCTGGCCTCTAAGGAGCACTCTGGCTCCACTTGCTCCAAGACAGATTTGTTTGTTGCTTTGGCAATCCACGGCACTTTTCAATATTCTGATCCAGCACCAGAATTCACAGGCATCGATTTTTCTTCAGTTATCCTTATTCAATTTTCCCATGCCTGTGAAGGGAGTGGAAATACCATGACGGAGTGAGGCACCCCGGAGTCCTCAAAACAGCATCCTTGCCTCTCAACCTTTTAAAGAGGGCTTGTGCAACCAACTTACCCAATGGAATGTGTCCTTTAAGCTCTTGATGACTGCTTCCACGAGCAGTGATTGTGAATGCAAGCAAGACAAAATCCCTGACGTCTTTTCTCTATTGATAAGGATGTTACCTATTGGTCCAGGTGTGAGGATTTGGTCTTCTATACCTTCGTTGTCATCTACACTGAAGGCTGCTGTCCTCGATCCTCATCAGCAAGTGCTTCAAATCCTTTTCATTTTCAGCCAGCGAAGTTGTCTCATCGACACACTGCAAATGTGAGTCTAGCATTGCCATCAGGAGGTAAGTCTGTAAATAAAAACTTAACCATCAACTGAGGAGAGACCTAAAGGTCATGGCCAGATGTATAACCTCCTAATATCTCCACCAAATTCCTGGCCATCTCTCTCATAGTCAAAATCACACTTCAGGATTATGATTGACATTGTCTCCCCACCTTGGCAAGAACTGTCTCACTTCTTATACGAGTTATTTTCTCATTTTCCTGGGGCACATATGTGGGTCGCCTTTCCCCATTTCTCTTGTTGGTAGGGGTGGCCACGTGCTTGGGTTCTAACTAATGGAATGTCACTTGGGATCTGGCTCATGGCTCCTTCCTCATGCTTTTCTGTGTCCTCCTCTGTGGACCTACTATACGGAAGCACAGTGCCAAAGGAGCCCGAGATAGCAGATCCACAATATAGGCTGTGATCCCCAAGGTCCAGAGTTCAAAACTGCCAGCTGCTCCTTGGGAGGAAGACTCCACTTTCTATTCCTGCAAAGAGTTGTAACCTTGGAAACCCACAAGAGCAGTTCTACCCGGTCCTATAGGGTTACTCTGAGTCAGCATCAAGTCGATAGCATTGAGCTTGGTTTTGGTATCACGACTTCAAGGAAACCTTTTATCAGGTCCTTACATGACAAATGTGCGAATTTCCATTATATTAAATCACTGCGATTGTGGTTTGCTTCTGTTACAACAGCTGCTGTTGCCCTAGTTCATATGCCCTGTATAGTCACATGCGTCACCTTTGAGCCCACTGACCATGCTCATCAAATCAAAAGAGCAAGGATCCTGAGGATGGTTCACAGCGAGGGCACATAGCACCCTAAGCCTGGGACAGGAGGTCTGCAATGGAGGAAAGGTGGACGCATGCCCAGGTAAGAAATGCTAAGAACGTTATTTGCCTACTTACTAAAAAAAACAGGACTTATACAATATGCCCATCACTGTTCAGTGGCTATGAGATTTTGAGTGAGCCATTTTGCTTGCAAATGATTAGCTCTGTCTTCATTAAAACTGAACTAAACTGCTTAGTGAGAGGCATTGTGTTAGTCCGGGTAGACTAGAGAAACAAAATCATAGACAAACATATGTGTATAAGAGATAATTTTATATATAGGGTAATTGTACATTAAGAAAGCATCCCAACCCAGTCCAGTCCAAGCCCGTAAGTCCAATATTAGCCCATATGTCCACTACCAATCAATGAAGTCCACTTCAGACTCACGAAACACATGCAATGGCACCAAATGCAGGAAAATCACAGGCCAGTGATTAAAGTCTTTGGATCCAGTGGTGGTGCAAGCATCTGTAGTTTCTCTGGCTCCAGAGATCTGGTTACATCAGGGTAAGACCATGTGGCTTCTCCAGCTCCCGGGGAATGAGGTCTATCAGCATAGTGCCATGTGGCTTGTCAGAAGCATGTTTCCAAGGGAGTGAGTCGAGAGTCTCTCCCACCTCCAAGGAGGAAAAATCAGATTTCCCAGAATTCTCAGGAGAAAGCCATGCCTACACAGAGGCCTCATTGGCTATGATCTGATTGACAAATTAGACACCACCCCTTCACTTTTAATCCTCTCAAGTCCCAAATTGACACCAGATTATGTAACTACCACAGGCATCTAGCTTAGTGGTTATGACCCAGGTCTTGAGACACATCAGAAATGGGTTGTAATCCTGGATGTGCCTCTTAGGAGCTGGGATCCTCAGCTGAGCAGTTTCCCCAGCCCTCCATTATGTCAGCACTCAAGTGGATGTGCTAATCCCCAAATTCATGGATTTAGAAAAACGTGAGATAATCCTTGTTGGGTTCACATTGCGGTACGTGGGATCTTGCAATAGATCAGTAATCAATATTAATTTTTACTCTTTCACATAACATTCATACTACCAAAATATATCATCCAAACATGTCTTAAGAGATGATTGCATATTTACAGTCTGTCTTGATAGACACAAGAAATACATAAAAAGAAATAGCCGGCCTTTCCCCACAATGACACCCTCAGCAGAGGATGCCAATGTCCTCTTGGATTGTTGCCATTTTTCAACATCCTATCTTTTGAGAGAGCTGCAGACAGAACCCCTCTCCTCACCTGTCCTAGAGGAATTTGTGTTCTGAAAGGTTAAAGGCCAACCCAGAGCACACAAGGCAACTGGAAGTCCCTCAGAGCTGCAGCTGGTGTTCGTGTAATCAGATCTGGCCTCAGAGAATGTGACTGAGTGAAACCCCATCTGCTGAGAGATTTCCCTGGGTTCCCAGAAGGGACCAGAGCAGGATATGAGGCGTCTGTGGCAGTGAGGTGAGGGGTCTGCACGGAAATAGTGAGATTCCCCCACATGCAATATGTCTCGCCGCAGGCTGGTTTGGGTCTCCCCCAGCATGACATCATCCTGGAGCTCACCAGGGCTCAGGTCCACACACACACTGCTCTCTCCACTCAGGCAGGGAGGTGGAGTATCCACGTGTGTATGCATGTGCTATACATGCACCTGTGAGCATGTGTGTGTGTGTGGATGAGTATGTGTGTGGTCTTGGAAGACGTGAACGGGCATATCTCAATTCCCACCCTATGGACATGCTGAGCTGGATAATTCTTTGTTGTTTGGACTTGGTTAGCAAGTGAGCAGGCTAAGTGTTTGCACCTAGAAGTGATAGTAATTATCCACTGGTTAGTGCCCTCTATGTCCTAGGCTTGACACTAATGATTCTTAATCTCAGTGAACCCCTAATGAAAATCCTGAAGATGGGTGCCCTTATGTCCATTTCACAAGTGAGGTCACTGAGACTCCAGAGAGGGATAGCCATGCCCAAGGACATGCTGTCAGGTGCCGTCACGTCAGTAGGAACTCACAGCAACCTTACTCACCACAGGTAAGAACACGGCACCGTCCTGTGCCATCTTCGCAATCATTGCTATAGCTGAGCCCATCTTTGCAGCTACCGTGTCAATCCATCTTGTCAAGGGTCTTTCCAGGAATATACAGCAAGTAAATAAATGAGTTGGGATCTGCACAAAGTTCTGAATACATATAAAGTCAGAACTCTGGGACGTGTAGTTTCCTCAGTCCATTGCTTTGGTGTGTCTGTACTCGACCACATAAAAATTTCAAGTAAAAGTCAACATGTACTTTAAAACAAAGATGGGTACATACGGTATCAGGGAAACGAGGGTAATGGAAATGGGATGAGGGCCAGGAAAGAACAATGAGCATGTTCATGCACTTGGAAGAATGTAACCAAGTCATCGAACGGTTTTTGCAGAACTTGTTCAATGGAACCTAAACTGGTATGTAAAGATTTCCTGAGAACACAAACAAATATTTTGTAATATTAAAGTCAATGATTTCAACCAATGAATATTTAAAGAACTTTTATATCCAGTATCAGCCTAAACAGATGGTGGATGGAAATGAGTGGAAGAATCAAACTTTCCATGCCATTAGCCGAACAAAAGAGGCTTGGTGTCACAGCGGACTAAGCATCGGGCTAACTGCAAGCTCAGTGATTCACATGCACCAGACATGGCCAACTATAGGTCTTCAGGAGAAAGATGAGGCTGTCTGCTCACCCCAATGATTCACAGTCTCAGAAACTCTACCAAGCAATTCTGCTTGGTCTGGTGACAGTGGGTTGTCATCAATCACAGTTGACTTATTTAAGCAAATCCAACCTAGTATTTATAAATTCACAGCAGCTAGCACATGTCTTTTCCCAAACCTGGAGGCACATGTTAAAGGCACACAAAGTAAATAGTGGACCGTAGACAATAAATGTATTTAACCTGTGCATTGTTAATAAGTGAAACTGTCTCTCAGTGAGGTGGCCTCTCTTCCATGGGACTCATTCACCGCGGACCTGAGGTTGAGAGCAAAGACCTGTCAGTCTGGGTTCCTATCTCAGCACTGCAACTCCCTAGCTGCGTAGTTTGATGACTACTTTTTTCTAGAGTTATCTGTGTGTGCATTGTGGGCCTGTGTGTGTGTGTGCCCATGTGCTCCTGTGTGTCTATCTTTGTTGTTGACTTGTGTGAGATGAACTTGGTTGTCGCTAAAGACTCCAAGCCCATTTCAATTTATCTTATTTTTTTCAGCCATTCAAACCACTATTTAGGTTTGAGGGATAAGGAATCAGGAGGACTTTTTGTTTTGTTTATTTAAAAAATATATATTGTAGATATTTACACAGCCCATCTCAAGAAATTAATTGTGTAGTGTTTAGTACAACATTTTACCAACTGGGACTCTTAGTTTCTTTATCAGTAAAATGAAAATACTCACTTCTCAGGATTAGTGTAATTAACCAAGACAACATAGTAGGAACTAATTATGGTCAGGAGTTTAGGAGTTCCAATGGCACAACGGTTAAAATGCGTGGCTGCAAACTGAAAGGTATGTGGTTGGAACCCATTCTCAACTCCATGGAAGAAAGAGTTAGTGATCTCCTCCCATCAAGGCTAGCCTAGTCACCAGAAGTCTCCCCCACTTCCCCCACAAAAACATATTGTTGACAATGAGGGGCCCAGAGCAGAGACCCAAAACCCATCTGTAGACAACAGAACATCCCCTCACAGAAGGGTCACAAGGAGTAGATGAGTCAACCAGGGTGCAGTATAGCACCAATGAAACACAAATTATTCCTATGGTTCTTTGAGGCTTCCTCATCCCCTACTATTCATGACCCCAGCCTGGCTTTTCAGTTGTGGCTAGACAGAGTACAGTAAGTACAGTGGTACAGATAAGAGCTCAGGACACACGGAATCCAGGTCAGATAAACCCCTCGGGAACTTAAATGAGAGTAGTGATACCAGGAGAGTAGTAGAAAGGGAGGGGGGTGGGGGAGGAAGGGAGGAAGGGGGAACCAATGGTAATGATTGATGCATAACATCCACCTCCATAAGGGGACGAACAACAGAAACATGAGTGAAGGTAGACAGCCGTCCATGTAAGGTATGAAAATAATAATATTTTACAGTGTATCAAGGGGTGGGGGGTGTGCTGTGGGGAAGGTTGGGAGGGAGGAAAAAGGAAGAGCTGATACCAAAGGCTCAAATAGAAAGTAAATGTTTAGAAAATGATGATGGCAACATATGTACAAATATGCTCGATACAATTGACATATGGAATGTTATTAAGAACTCTAAAAGTCCCAATAAAATGTTGTTGTTGTTGTTTTTTAAAGAAAACTAGCCTAGTAACTCCTTTGGAGAAACGTGACTCGGTGCTATAGCCACCACAGCAATATACAGAAAGCCTTGCTCACCTCTGATCTCCAAAGGTCCTATATCTATACTGTATCAGCCAGAAACATCCACTTCTTTGGGTGTCTCCTTACTCTACTGTGGTTATACCTGCAGCGTGGATATCCACACATGATAGAGAGGAATCCATCCACCAGCCAGCGTTCACAGACCTGTCAGAAAGTGTATGTGGTCTGCTCCCACTCATGAGCGCAGGGCTCGGCATGCCTCACAGTCTGAAATAGGGCGGAAGCGCGGCAATGCACCGATTCCAGGAAGGCCTCTTCCCCGCAGCCAAGGACAAGCCTACTCTGCCACACTTCCCAAAGACCTTCCCCCATATCCCCCCAGCCTATTCATTAGAGATTGATTTTGTCCCTCCGAACATAGACTGCAGTCCTGACCTCTGAACCTGTGCATGTTCTATAATAGAATTTTTCTTCTACTATGGTGGTGAGATCATACCAGGGCAGGGTGGGTCCTAAACCAAACTCCTTCTGAGTCTTTTATAGCGAGTACAGACATAAAAAGGCAAACACACATGAAAGACAGGTGCCAGGGGACAACAGAACTAGGTGCATCTGAAAAGACAGGAACCCCATGGATGGCCGGCAGCTACTAAAAATTTCAGGAGACTAAGCAGGATCTTCCTTCCAATGCCCTGGAATTCAGATTTTCAAACTCCTGAACTATGAATAAATAGATGTCTGTTCTTTGACCCTCCCCTGTGTGCTTCTTTGTTCTGGCAGCCTTCAGAAACTAAGACATAGCCCATAGCCAGAGTGGCTCACAGCAAAGACTCCTTCAATTTAGCCAGGGTCTGGGCTGCAGGTTAAGTCTTCTCCAGGGTTGGCAATATCGCTTGGGAAGTTTTGGTAAAAGTACTGTTGTAATTGGTCGAATATGATCAGATAGGTGCCATGTGAATTCATCTATTAGTTATGCAAACAAGATTATAACTTGCTTAAGAGCCGCACTAACTCCACTTCTCTCAAACGCAACCAAGTTGTCACTAGTTCACGCTCATTAAACCACACAGCAGAAGAGTTCTCCTTGGCAACCTTTTGGCAGCTGAACAAGTTACCACAGAATGCGCTTCAAAGGGAAGTGCCTCTCGGTTGCTCTTCTCCATGCAGCTGTCTCCCTGATTCATCTTGACTCCGCCCCTCCTGTCCACAGGGATTATCAAGGCTTTGCCATCATTTCCTTATAAAGTATTTCCATGGAGGAAATCTGCTATCATCGGCCTCGAACAATGAGTCATCTATCTATACTCACTTCAGAGCATTCTCATATACCATTCATCTGCAAGTCGAGTCCAATCCTGGACTCGGCAGGTGTTCCCAAGAATTTAGAAAGCCTTTGAACTTCCCCTGCAGAGGCTGTTCTGAGACAGTGTCTGAAAAACAAGCGTGGTGTTTCAAGAAGGGGTACCTTCGGTTCCCAGATACCATCACCATCTCTGATGAGCTCACTAAGCAAAAGCAAAACCAGAAGGAAAAAATTAAAAAGAGGCAGAACCTGAACCCTGTTCACAGACGCACTGACGAAGTAGGCTCCTGGCATGTGTCCATCTGGGCTTTTCCACTCCCTACCTTTCTGCTTTTAAGTTTCTTTTCTACTTAAGTAAAAGAAGCAGAATCAGTTGGGGGGTTTTCCAGCTGCAAAAATCTCTAATTTTTGAAGATTTTTACACTAACTAGAAAAGTCCCTTCATCCATAGAGAATATTGTTTTAAGAATAAACTGACATTGATTTTAGCCTCAGGTTTGCCATGAGTTTACAGTACATGGGATAAACTGGCAACCTCTCTGGCCGCTATTATCTCTAACTTGAGTACAACGATCTCTGGACTCTTTTCAATTTGGCACAGTATGGCTGAAGACGCTGAGCTACAGATAAAGAGTTACCCCAATAAACCTGACACTTGTAGAATCAGGCGGAACCTACAACCATGGAACATGTAGGTGCAGATTTACTCCTTGCTGTGGGCAACATCACCCAGCATAGCAAAGCCACCAACCAGCCACATTAAAACTACCAAGCTGCTGCCTCCACCTATGTCTCTTTCCTTCCCTCTCCTCGACCCAATACCTATTTCTCCCGATTAAAGGGCACTTAATGTTGCTGGTGGGAATGCAAACCAGTGCTGCCATCGTGGTACATAGTGTGGCACTTCCTCAAGAAACTAAAAAAAGTATTACTATATGACCCAATAATTCCACCCCAAGGTATATACCCGAACGACTTAAAAGCAGAGACTGAAAAGCCAGAAATTTGAGCCAGATTAAGAAGAGGATATGAAAAGAGGGATAGCGTAGCTGATGTTAGGAACACCTAGGCCGAAAGCAGGCAATACCAGAAAGATGTGGGTTATTTGTGTCTTATTGACTATTTGAAGACACTCAACATTGAGAAGAATGGAAATTCCATTTAATTGTGCCCATGTGGAATCAGTGCATAAACCAAAAGGCAGCTATTTGGGAAAGGTGTTCCTCAGGGGTGTGTCCTTGCACCATACTTATTCAATCTGGATGGAAATCGAGCAGATAGACCTAAGCTCCGGACTATGTGAACAAGAATACAGCATCAGGATTTGAGGAGGGACTCGTTAACAACTGTGTCAATCCATCTAGTTGTGGGTCTACCTCCTTTTCATTGACATCTACTTTATCAGGCATGGTGACTTTCCCCAGGATTGATCCCTCCTAATAACATGTCTCAAACAAGCGAGCTGGAGTTTAACCATCTTTGCTTTTGAAATGTAAGCGACACCACCTTGCTTGTGCTTCAGCAGGGAGCCCTCGCAGCACTTGCTGATGAAAACCGAAGCCCACAGCCTTCAGTCTGGGTTGCCTCTCAACGTCGGGAAAGCAAAAATCCTCACCACTGGGCCAGTAGACCGCATCGTGACACCTGGGGAAAAGATGGACGTTGCCAGGGGGTTCCGTTTACTTGAATCTACAAGCAACACTCATGGAAGGGACAGGAAGGGAAAGAAACTGCTGCTTGCATTGGGCCAATCTGTAGCACACGACCTAGTTAAAGGGCTAACGAGCAAGGTGGCACTTTCAGGATTAAGGTGCTTCTCTTCCAGGCCATGGTGTTTCTAATCCCTTCATCTATGGGAAAGCTGGCCCATGAGTAAGGAAGAGTAGAGATTAATCGGGGCATTTGATTTATGGTGCTGGCTAAGAATACTGACAGGACCGTGGACAGCCCAAAGAACGAATAAATGTCCTGGAAGAAGCGCAGTCAGAACTCTTCTCCTTTGAGGCAATGATGGTGAGACTTTGTCTCATCTACTTGGACATGTTGTCGGAGAGACCAGTCCCTGGAGAAGGACATCATGCTTGGGAAAGCAGAGGGTCAATGAAAAAGAGGAAGCCCCTCAACTAGATGGATGACACAGGGGTTGTAACTATGGGGAAAACATTGCGGCATATGTGAGGATGATGTAGGGCCATGTTGTGTTCCATTGTACCCAGGATTGCTATGAGTTGCAAAATTTTTCCTGCTTATATTGGCAGGTAAAGGTCAAACTACCTAGTCACGACAAAGGTGGACTCCCCTGAAGTGGAAATGATTCATGGTCCAGCTCAGCAATCTCTAAGCCCTGATGAGGGTTCTTCTGGCGCTGAGACAATTTTATTACCCACCTGATTCTGAATAAGATCCATTTCACCTATATATACTACTGTACCTGAACAGACAAGAAACATTATGAAACAATGTGAGAACAAGGTCCTTAAATTGATAGACAAACATTTCCTCCTTTCAAAGGATGTGATTATTATTTCACATTGTCATATTAGTCTCTCAGGCAAGCATTAAATATCCCTTCAGGAAAATAATCATTTCCTTAGAAGTCAGGATGCTGAGACTTGGTCTCACATACATTGGACATGTTATTAGGTCCAACACAGCAAATTCTCTGCTTTAAGTCAATTCCAACCCAGAGCGACCCTCTAGAAGACACTGGACCCTGTGGATTCCTAAGACTGTACATCCTTCTGAGACTAAGAAGCCCCACCTTTCACCTGAGAACATCTGATGGGTTCCAACTGCTGGGCTTAGGCTTCGCAGCACAGCTTGTCACCCCCTACACCACCCGAGAGCCCTCTCAGGAGAGACTGGTCCCTGGAAAAGGGTACCATGCTTGGTATAGGGTTATCAAAGCAGAGGAAGACTTTCAGTGAGATGGATTGACACAGTGGCTACACAATCGGACTCAAGCACCAAGAATTGTGTGGGCAACGTGGGCGGAAGCAGTTCTTTGCTCTGCTGTAAACAGGGCACTGTATGTCAGAACCAACCTGGTTACCACTAACAACAACAACAATGGCAAGCAGTAGCATAACATCGGAAAATGGGTATTTTCTTAGTCCTGAGAATAGCTGCAAAAGTTTGGGTTTTCATTACACTTCAATTTACAAATGAGGGAACTAGTAGAAGAGATGATAATTTTTCCAAAGTCTCACTCCATTCATAGCTAATGAATGGTAAATGGCTGGATTCGGATTGGAGCAGGGAATCCATGTAGTTCCATAATCCAGATAGCTATGGGACTGCAGGCTGCCACAGTAGCCAAAGGAGTAGAACCAATCTCTCCTTGCCTCTTTAGCTCTGTGTATGCAAACTCTAAAATCTCTCGCTATGCACATCTGATTTTAAATGCCCTTTTCCTTAGGGAATTGTTAAATTAGGTAGATAAGGAAGGACCAAATGAATAGAGTTAGATGCTGGAATCTGCATCCTAGATTTGGCCGCTCTCTCCTCAATGCATGGCCTGTATGGCCTGGGGCCGCCAACTTCACCTCACTGTAGCGCACGCCCCTCCGTGGATTCATTGTAAAGATTGCAGAATGTAGGACACGCAAACTGATTAAATAGCACCCAGATCACAGGGGTAGCTGAATAGATGTTATCTTTTATTATGCATTCTTTTGTCAAAATAAATTTAAGAAAGAGCAAGGGGAGAACTAAGTTATACTTCCTCTCAAGTATCTAAAGCTGCTATAGAAAATCAGGCAAAGAAATTTGATCTGCATCGATTTGAAGCCCTGTATTTCCCCTGTGACCTGCATTAATCCTCAAGAGAATTTGATACACATTGATTCACTGCCACAGCCTGGGTCAGATCAGTAAACAGGACCCAAAGTATCTCCCTCGGCCTCTGGAGGGAGTACACAGCCTCAGACCTTCCAACTTCCCTTTCTCCAAAATGGGTCTAAACTTTCTCTATCCCTTCAGCCTCTAAATAAGAGGCTTTCTTTAGACTATGTTAGCAGACAAGGCAGTACCTACTGGCCTCGCTTTCCTCGCCTTGCTGAGCCCTAAAGAGTCCATAAACTGTTTAGAGAGAAGCTGAGGCTCATGTTTGCACAAAATGTAAGCTGCTTTCCTGGGATTCTGAAGAAATAATCATTCTTCATTATCAAGAAATCTGTAGAGAGCATCATGGTTCACTGAGAACCTTTCCTGCACCTTTTTCCATGGTCTTTAAAGCAACCTTAAAATACTAGAGGTAAGGATATTCATCTAGTTTCACAAAGAGACATCTGAGCTTCAAAGGGGGGTTTTCTGGTAAATAATCAAACAGAATTGAATTCAAAATTACTTCTATCAAGCTTACCTTTCCAACCCTTTCCATCACCCATCCTCCCAAACCCTTAGCGAGTTACTCCATGGGGACCTTGAGTTCCCACAGCTTTAGGCTTGCTGGAATGGGAAGATCTGCTCCTCAAGCAGCTCTGGCTCTCCACTTGGGGAAAGGAATCAAAAATAAAAATCAATGCTAACAACTAAGGGTTCTTAATCAATTAATAGATTTTTTTAAGAAATGTGTGTTGTTTAAAAAAAAGAAATTTTGATTGTTTCCCACTAAACAATAGATCATATGCCACTGTAAAATGTTGATGTTTAGTAATGGTAATCAAGATAATCAACAAATGACATAAATGACATAGTACAGGTTTCAACAATACATAGATATGCTGGAAGACAGATGAAAAAACATAGTACACACCCTCAAGGAGTTTCCTACTTAGTGGGGTAAACAGGCAAATAGGATACAGCGTTTAACATGCTAAAAGCAAACAAAAATAAATGGGAGACTGGCTGTGCATGAAGGAGTTTTGAATGTGACAATCATGGAAACTGCCTTGAAATGAAATAAATCTTTAAAAGAATACAACAGTAATTTGCTTTGTAGATTAAGCAGGGTAGACATATGTATTAGAACAGTGGGACAGTGTAAGACATGACATAATAATTTATAAATTATCAAGTGCATATGAGGGAGGGGGTGGCAGGGAGGTAGGGGGAAAATGAGGAGCTGATACCAAGATCTCAAATAGAAAGAAAATGTTTTGAGAATGATGATGGCAACAAATGTACAAATGTGCTTGACACAATGAATGAATGTATGGATTGTGATAAGAGTTGTACAAGCCCCCAATGAAATAGTGTAAAATAAAAAGATAATAACACTCATAGAATCAAGAAGACAAGAAGAAGAACAACAACAACGGGAACTCTAGACTCAGAAAAATAATTCTAAATTATTTCTCTGAATTGTTTTACTTAAAATCATTGAGTTGATGAGGTCCTCAACCAAAGCCCACTCCCAGTGAGTCAACTCTGATGCATGATCATCTTGTATGGGGTTTCCAAGACTGCACATCAAGCTGGAGGCAGAGACTTGATCACTCAGTGGGCATACAGGACCGTGAGGGCCAGAGAAGGGAAGTAAGTTAGTGCCCTGAACCCCCTTCAAACATGTTTCGTCTGCTCTTCCATGATGACCATCGTTTGCTCACTTGGTAATTGTTCATCCAGCTTTCCCTCATTAACTAGGCAAGGAATTGCTCATCTGTCTTTTGCCTAGTCTGTGAGATTTTGAGTCTTTTTAATCTTTTATCCAAAAAGAAGTGAAAATAGGCGGAGAAGAAGGACACCAAATGAAGACCACCCATGGAGATCCAGCAAGGGATCAAAATCAATGAAATCAGCAAGTGAGTTGCAGTAAATTCACATGGCCCTTGAAACCACAACTTCTTCTGTGATACCTTATAGTCTGGACTCTAAGCTTGTAGCTATAATCAAATTTTGGAGGGTATTCTCTCTAATACCGATGGACACGTTGGGGATGGGATTGAGCTCTGACTTCAGGAGAGGGTATGAGCCAAGTCACACCCTGTTTCCCTTGGTCCATCTTTAGGGTCTGCTTTACTTCAGGATATGACTTAAGACACCATCTTTTGTCTCCTTGGGGATATGATCTGCTAAAAGGCAAAAACTGCACCTTCATCAAAGCCACTCCTCTGAATACAAGCATCACTTCATGCAGACAGAAAGTCCAGGGCTGTTGGGAGAGCGTGTCTAAGATCTCTGTCTGAAGAGGCAGAGATTGTGGGACACAGAGATTCAGAGGAGCAACACTAAGACTATGGGATACCTTCTCGTCATCTTGTCCAAGACTGTGTGTGTGTGTGTGTGTGTGTGTGTGTGTGTGTCTAAACTAGAGTGGCAGGTAGGCTGGCTTCCTGGCCCACAAAGGCAGAAACCAATGGATCATGTGGCTGAGAGGCTGAGGAGTAGAAAGAGACTTGGTTGCTATCTGAAGAGAGATTTTTCTGTATGCTGATAACAGTAGCCTTACTGCCTATTGATCCTAACTTCTGGTAACCATATTAACTTCCCTAAGAACCCTCAATAATTGTGATCATTGTCTTTAATGTATGCGTGGCAATTGCAATAAAATATTGAATGAGCCCAGCTTAGAAGCAGAGTGCCATGGAAGAAGTGGTTGGTGTCAGACTAGATAAAGAAGAATGGAGCAGAAAAGTTTGCCTGACCCTGTCCTTACAGTAATAAGGAAGTCAGAGTAGGTCAGACATAGCCCATGCCATTTAATGCAGGAAGAAATAGCTTCTTTAAGAAATGGTGCTGGCACCAGATTCCAACTCGGTGCCCCAAGAAGTGAGCTCTGAGGGGCCAGCCCCTGTGATACTCACATTCCTGACAAGATTGCTGAAGACAAAGTGAATGCATAAGTAAATGTGATGAAGAAAGCTGATGGTGCCTGGCTATCAAAAGATAAAGCATCTGGGATCTTAAAGGCTTGAAGATAAAGTGGTCACCTAGCTGAGAAGCAACAAAGCCCACATGGAAGAAACACACCAGCCTGTGCAATCACAAGGTGTCGATAGGATCAGATATCAGGTATCAAAGACCCAGAACTAAAAATCATGTATTGTGAATGAGGGGGAGTGTGGAGTGGAGACCCATAGCCCATCTGTAGGCAAATGGATATCCCCTTACAAAAGAGTCATGAGGAAAAGATGAGCCAGTCAGGGTGAAGTATAGCACCGATGAAACATACAAATTTCCTCTAGTTCTTTAGTGCTTCCTCCCCCCACCACCCATTATCATGACCCCAATTCTACTTTACAAATCCAGCCAGACCAGAACATGTACATGGGGTCAGATAAGAGCTGGAAACACAGGAAACCCAGGGCAGATAAACTCCTCAGGACCAATATTGGGAGTAGCCATACCAGGAGGGCCAGGGGAAGGTGGGGGTTGATAGGGAAAACAAATCACAGTGATCTACCTGTAACCCACTCCCAAGGGGATGGACAACAGAAAAGTGGGTGAAGGGAACAGCGGTCAATGTAAGACATGAAAAAAATAATAATTTATAAATTATCAAGAGTTCATGAGAGAAGGATGGTGGAGGAGAGAGGGGAGGGGGAAGAAATGAGAAGCTGATACCAAGAGCTCAAGTCGAAAGAAAATGTTTTAAAAATGATGATGGCAACAAATGTACAAATGTGCTTGACACAATGGATGGATGTGTGGATTGTGATAAGAGTAGTATGAGCTCCCAAAAAAATGATTTAAACAAAACAACAACTTCTAATCAATTATAATATTAAATATAATTAAGTATCTAATGGCTACTGCTTAGTACTACAGCTCTTCTCTATGAGAGTACTTTTAAAAATAAAATAAGGATTCAAATAGAAAGCAAATGTTTTGAGAATGATGATGACAACAAATGTGCTTGACGCAATTGATGTACGTATGAATAGTGATAAAAGTTGTACAAGCCCCCAATAAAATGACTTTTAAAAATTAAAATAAATAAATAAATATTTTTTAAAGTCTCCATTATTTTTAACCACAGATTTTCCAAGTGATTGAGACAGACACAAGCAAGTTGTATTAAGGAATGTGGTTGCCTGTGCAGCTGTGGCAGTAGGGTTGAAAATGCATCCACTATACACTCACACACACAAAAAAATAACATATATTTTAGAAAACTGTATTTATTCAGAAGTTATTTTGAGTGTCTCTTATTAAACCCATTTGCAAACCTCACCCCCCCAAAAAAATGGTGCTGGCAAAACACAATATCTATTTACAGAAAACTGAAAAAGAATCCATACCCAACGCAATTCATAAAATCAACTCAAAATGGGTCAAAGACCTAAAAGTTCAAGTTAAACCTAAAAAGTTCCTGGAAGATAACAGAGACAAATAATATTGATGTCATTAGCCCTATGAGTTTCTCATACTTTAAATCTTAACAAGAGCAGTTGTTGTTGTTGTTGTTGTTGTTGTTAGGTGCCATCAAGTCAGTTCCGACCCACAGCGACCCTGTGTACAACAGAACAGCACTGCCGGTCCTGTGCTGTATTCCCGATTGTTAGTGTTGGAGTCCATCCGTGCAGCCACTGTGTCAGTCCATCTTGTTGAAGGTCTTCCTCTTTTTCACTGCCCCACGACTTCAAGCACGATGTCCTCCTTCAGGCACTGGTGTCTTCTGACATGTCAAAAGTATATGAGATAAAATCTCATCATTCTTGCCTCTAAGGAGAATTCTGGGTGTACTTCTTCCAAGACAGACAAATAATACAGAAACTAATAGGGAGAATAACAGAGAAAGCTATGGAACCGAATTATTTTCTGTCACAGATCACTAAGAACAACTACAAATGCATGCACAACAGAAGACAACCTAGATAGCTATGAACTCCTAAAAATCAAATACTTATACTCATCAAAAAACTTTATCAAAAGAGTCAAAAAATAGCCAATGGACTGTGAGAAAGTCTTTGGGGATATGCTTCTGAGAAGGATATAATGTCTGAGATTATAGAAAAATTCAACGACTTAAAAAAAAGAGATACTCCAATTTCGAATGAGCAAAGGAGAAGAGACGCTTCATTAAGGAAGACGTGCTCACATGGCCAACAATTAAATGAAAAGATTCTCGTGAGCATCACCACTATAGAGTCAAAAATCAAATCCACAATAAGACATCACTTCAGTCTTGTAAAAATAAAAATCACAATGATCAAAAAGCAACAAATGAGGCAAAGTGTTGGGGGAAATTATCCTATTTATGCACCACTGGTAAATTGTATAATTATGCAACCACTATGAAAATTGTATGATGTTTCCTCAAAGAGGCAGAAATATTGCGATCCAGCAACCCCAGCCTAGGTATATACTGTAGGTATCTAATAGCAGTGTCTCGAATAGACATATGCCCCTATGTTCATTGTAGTGTTATTTACAGTAGCACAAAGATAGAAACACCCAAGATACCCATCAAAGGATTCATGGATAAACAAAATTATGTATGTGTTTGTGTGTGTACATAAACATACATATATCTATATGCACACATATATCTTTGTACATATCTTTATACACAACAAATACTATGAACTGTAAAGAATAATGATGAGCACATAAAACATTATAAAATGAGTGAATCTGGAGGGAAAATGCTAATTAAGGCGAGTCAAGAACAAAAGGAGAAATATTTTATAATACCTCATTTATAAAAAAGTTAAAAATTTGTATAGATACAGAAATCAATACTTTTTGATGGTTACTAAGGGTGGGAAAGGAACTCATTCTCTAGGAAGTAGGCATTTGTTATTTGGGGCCGTGGACAAAGCAATACAAATATGGTGAATTATGTACAACTGAAGATAAGTGGTGAACATCAAAAAAACACAAAAGTCAGGGAAATTATAGGGAAGTATTGTAACATACAATTTGGCACCAGTAGCAGTAACAATAAAAAATATGTGACAAGTTACATAGGTAGATATGCATCCATACATATGTACAGCAAGATATGTGTGTATATACAAGTGCAAATATAGATATATCTACAGGCACATACATGTTTGTGTGGGCTGGACATATTCATACAGACACACACACACATGAACACACATACATATATATTAAAGTACATAGGAAGCATAGTCACAGATACTACCCAGTCAGAACCAAATACTTCCCATAGGAGGAGGCTGTCATGCAATAACCTGGTCAATTGGCACAACACAGTCTATGAAGTATATGTTCTAAACCCTAGTTTGGCCGATTGCAACAATGTCTTAAGAGTTGTGAATAACCATCTAAGACACAGTTATTAATCTCAAATTCTCTGGAGCAAAAGAAAAATAAGGAAATAAAAAATTCAAAGAAAAAAAATAGTCTGCAAGATTAACTGCCTGTACATGATATCATCTATCCATATATCAGAAGGACAAGATGGTTCCCAGCTAGCGCTACTGACTAGAGACCTAAGAGATAACGTTGGATAAAATGAGAGAAAATTATAGAACAAAAAATCTAATTCTTAAAAAAAAGAGTCACACTTACTGATCCTGTAAAGACTAGAGGAACTCCAGAAATTATAGCCCTGCGATGCCCTTTAAACTTTGAACTGAAAGTACCTTTTCACCTTTCAACTACACAATGGCTCATAAAATATAAAACGGTGCCAATTAGTACTATGTTCTTTTAAAAAACCAAAATTTTAAAAATCATCCATACTCCACCAGTCAATCTTTATAGCAGAGAAGCACAGAAGGTGTGTGTGGTGGAATGTTGGGGGTGGGGACTGGATATTTAGGAAGCTGGATTCATGGCAACAGTATGTATAGGAATTGTTAAATGAGAACCCAAAGCTCAATTAAATATTTGAAACCACGAGAAAAGAAAGTTGAGTAATCTTGACTCTAAATAAATGCCTGAAGCCATTATAGAATTGCATCGAATGGAATGCCTAGCTCATTCTGTTGTGTTAAGAGCTTCTTAGTTGCTTTGGGAGTAGTTTCTGGCAATCATAAAGTGGAATTGTAGACAAAAGTTAGCACATTAGATACACCCCCAAAAAGAGAAGATTATCAGACAAGGGAGAGAGTGGGAGAGCAGGTGTGGGAAGGAAGGAATTTCATTGGGAAGAGGGCTCCAGACTGCTCAGACTCTCCATTTCCTTGGAGAATACTAGTCTTGGCCAGAGTCACTGAACAATCGGGGCAAGAATTTTTATTACAGTTAACAAGCCTTCAAGGAAATGAGAATGATCTCACCTAAGGCAAGCCCCACACCACCTCGTGCCTCCAAACCGCAGCCTCTACCAGTAACTTATGAATGAGACTTGCAAGCAACAACGGAATCTGTCTTTGGCGGAGAAATCCATGCAGAAGGTGTTTATAAGCATTCATTCCACCCTCTCACATGGAATAAAGTGCTTACAGTACTGGGAAGGACAGAACAACCATGCGAGATCAGTTGCCAAGATGTGGGGGCCAAACAGGAGGACAGATAGTTATTAATTCCATAAACATCTTCTGATGTAATGTCTATTGTGGTTTGCTTACTCAGTTCTGACTACGGTGGCCATCTGTGTGGAAAGCAGCCTCCGTGGCCTCGGGTAGGTCATTTCCCCTAATAGGGCCCAGTTATTCAAGTGGGAAATGGTTGTGTGTCACTTGATAATGTTGCTTGGAAATCATGCTAAGCGAAGTAAGTCAGGCACAAACGGACAAGTGCAACATGAGTCCGCTGAGGTAAATATTTAAAAAAAATGCAAAAGGGGCATAGGGAAAAAGCTACTTATACAAACATTTTTGGGGTGAAGACTGTGTAATATGGCAGAGACCAGATCAAAACCAGGGATGCACATGGTAGACAACTGGGGACAAGGTGGGGAAAGGAAAATAAAAGGATGAAAAAAATAAATAAAAAGGAAAGCTAACTTATAAATATAAATGATAGAATCTCCCTTAAGAATTTGAATATTTTTGAAGACTGGGATTCATGTCAGTGGATTCTGCATGAGAAACAATGGATGTTTTCTGTGTGTTCTGAACAACAACAAAATAAAATTTTCAAAAGAATAAAAGTAAGAGATTTTCTGGCAAATGCTATAGCACATGCAATTTTGCAACTAGAGCAATAACAACAAAAATGGGTAATTACATAGCTGTCATATCTGTATGGAAACACAAGGAGATACCTGGAAAACCCCAGAATTTCTTCCTTCAAATCTGTGTGCTTAATTTTTGGGGGGAAAACAATCTTATCACATTCAAAGTACCCTCTATTACACTTAATACATTTGTCAAATGTGCAATTCCATTCTTGGAAACATTTTTATTTTTCTTTATTTTTTTTATAAATCATTTCATTGGAGGCTCTTACAGCTCTTAGAAATATCCATATATTAAAGCACATTTGTACATATGTTTCGATAATCATTTTTAAAACATCTTTCTACTTTAGCCCTTGGTACCAGCTCTGCTTTTTTCCCTCCCTCCAACCTTTCTGACTCGTTGGTAAATTATAAATTATTATTACTTTCATGACTTACACCATCCGCTGTCTCCCTTCACCTCACCCACATTTCTGTTGTCTGTCCCCTAGGATTAGGGGTGGGATGGGGTTATATATCAACCATTGCAATGGATTCCCCCTTTCTCCCTACCCTCCTCCCACTTTCCCCCAACCATCATTGTTCAAAAGACTGCTGGCAAACCTAAACAAAGGTTTATTTCAATAACCAGGATGGGGGATGAAACAGGGGACATTACAATAGACCCTAATGAAATTAAAGGGCTAATTACACAGTACTACAAAGGCCTGTACTCCAAAGAATTCAACAACTTGGAAGACAGGGACAAATACTTGGAAAAATAACCCCTCTCTAAATTAGCCCAGATAGACATGAAGAACCTCAATAGACTCATAGCAATAGAAGAAATAGACAAGGTTATCAAGGTACTACCAACAAACAAAAAAATACCCGGAATCGGACAGCTTCACAAGAGAATTCCAAGTATTCAGAGAAAAACTGACACCAATCCTACACAAACTCTTCCAGAGCATTGAAAAAGAGAGAAACTGCCCAACTCTATCTATGAAGCTAGTGTAACTCAGATACTGAAACCAGGCAAGGATCCCATAAGAATCAAGAACTAGGATATCCCCTCATAGAGGGGTTTAGGAGAGGAGATGGGTCAATCAGGGTGCGAGGTAGTACCGATGAAGAACACAGCTTTCCCCCAGATCCTGGATGCTTCCTCCCCCCAACTACCATGATCCGAATTCTACCTTGCAGAGTTGGATAGGGCAGAGGTTGTACACTGGTACATATGAGGGTTGGAGGCACAGGGAATCCAGGGTGGATGATACCTTCAGGACCAGGGGTGTGAGGGGCGATGTTGGGAGAGTGGAGGGTGAGTGGGTTGGAAAGGGGGAACTGATTACAAGGATCCACATGTGACCTCCTCCCTCGGAGATGGACGGCAGAGAAGGGGGGGAAGGGAGACTCCGGATAGGGCAAGATATGACAAAATAACAATGTATAAATTACCAAGGGCACATGAGGGAGGGGGGAGTAGGGAGGGAGGGGGAAAAAAAAGAGGACCTGATGCAAAGGGCTTAAGTGGAGAGCAAATGCTTTGAGATTGATTGGGGCAGGGAATGTATGGATTTGCTTTATACAATTGATGTATGTATATGTATGGATTGTGATAAGAGTTGTATGAGTCCCTAATAAAATGTAAAAAAAGAAAAGAGGAGAAAAAAAGAAAATGATTAGGGCAGAGAATGTACAGATGTGTTTTATACAATTGATGTATGTATATGTATGGACTGTGATAAGAGTTGTATGAGCCCCTAATAAATTGTTTAAAAAAAAGAATCAAGAACTACAGATTAATATCCCTAATGAACATCGGTGCAAAAATCCTTAACAAACTACTGGCTAATAGAAGACAAAAGTATATAAAACAAATAATTCACCATGATTGTAATAGGTGGGTTTGTTGTGCCAATATGGCCAGTGAACATGTGAGATTCATTGACAGGCGGAGAGATAAATAGCTCGGTTAGCCTCGCCTCTCTCTCTCTCTCTCGCTCTTGGATCATCAGACCAGTGTGTGGCTGCCTTGCTTGTTCTGTGCCTCCATTTTCAAGCTACACTACCTGTGGGATGCCTACCCGTGGATTATGTTGCTTTAACTTAAGGTTCCTTCAAGACCTGCTTCACCACGCTACTGGAAGGTACATCTCTCGAGCTGAGGACTGGCGGACCCTGTCATCTGGCTGACCATGGTGACCTGCTTGCTGTTTGCTGCCTGTGACCAGATAGTCTGAATTGCTTCACGGAGGACTACCCTGTGGCCCTCAAGACTTGAAGGACTGCCGGAGTACTAGCTGGCTCACGGAAGTGAGTTACACTGAGCCATTTGTTCTGCTCTATAGATTAGTTAACTATTTCTTATATTATCTATCTATATAAGTATATACAAAATTATTAGTGTCCTGGCTTTGTTTCTCTAGAGAAACACATTTGATCCCAGGAGTGCTTCTAGAGAAAAATAAAATCATAAATACGGGCTTCTTAAATTGGCTCTCCAGCCTGATTAGTCGTAACAGCACTAATAATGCTGTTTCTACACCTAAAGGCATGGACAAGTCTGCCATTCTGACTAATCCATGGTGTGAAATAGCAAAGCTAATATCTACAGTAACACCCCGGACAGATGAGGTGCTGGTTAAAGGAGAGACTCTGGGTGATCGTATGTTTGATATTTTCCAGCAGTTTTGTCAGGACAGCAAGTATAGGGAAGCTGGTTGGCTGGTCCTCCTTACAATGGAATGTATGATAAAGAGAGGATGGTCTCAGGGCTTCAGAAGCACACCTCAGGCGCCCATTTATAGACTTAAAAGCTTCCGCCTGTGCTACAAAGGAGCGCCTCCTCTCCTCTAGTCATAGAGCTGACATTGCTGAGAAGCAGGTCCAGAGTCTCAATATGCAAGTGGCTGAATTACAATGTCAGCTGAATTGCACATCTAGAATCGTTCTGATAACAAAGTGAGGGCATTGATGGGAAAAAGTTGGAACTCTGAAACATGGGATGGGAACATATAGTTTGATGATCCAGAAGAGGAAGTTATTGAGCCCCTAGAAACAATTGAGTCACCCCAGTCAATAGATCCACCCCTCCCAGCTGAGGGTATTAATCCACTGTCAACAGAACAAGCCACACCTGGGCAGATTAACCAAACTGCTCAAACTGAAATGCCAGGTGGGGCAGCATCTGTAGCATTGCCTGAGGGGAATGCCTTACAAGATATGGCTGAGAGCACCTGGGAAACACCCTCAGCACCCATTATTTCCTCTAGACCTATAGCTAAAATTAAGTCTCAGCAAGCTCCTAAAGGTGAGGTTGAGATGATTACCCAAGAAGATGCATGCTATACTCACAAAGATCTGCTCGAGCTTTCAAATACATACAAGCAGAAGTCTGGGGAATATCCCTGGGCATGGTTACTAAGAGTGTGGGATCATGGTGCACGAAATGTAATATTAGACCGGTCTGAATTCCTGGATATGGGACTCCTAAGCACAGTCTCTTCTTTCAGTGTCTCAGAGACAGAAGCGAAGAGAGGATCTAATTCCTTATTTGGTTGGTTCGCTGAAGCATGGACTGCCAAATGGTCTAGATTAGACCAATTTGAGGTGCCTGACCTACCTTGGTACACTGTAGAAGAAGGTATCCAAAACCTTAGGGAAATTGGTATGTTGGAATAGATCTATGAGGATATTCCCATAGACCCAAAAAGAGGGTGTCCTGAGGACATATCATTCACAACAACCATAAGGAACAAGTTTGTGAAGTGGGCCCCAGCATCTTTGAGACTTCTGTAATTGCTATTTTATGTGCACCAGGATTAACAGTGGGCACTGTCCTAAGCTCTGACATTTTGCCCACAATGGGGCTGATTGGTTCCCGTGATGGTAGAGGGAAGGTGTCAGCACTGAATCAACAGAGACAGGACAGGCATGGTTATAATAGACACCAAAGTTTCCATAGTAATCAAAGCAAACTGTCTCATGTGGAATCATGGCATTGGCTACTTAGCATGGTGTCCCTAGGAGTGAAATACATGGGAAACCTACTAAATATTTACATGAACTATTGCAGGCAGAAGAATGCTAGATCAGGTAAACAGCAGAATAGACAGTCATGATTGCTCAATCAATTCCCAGACCTAAGCCCATTTACAGACCCACAACCCCTTGAATGAGGGAAGGACAGGTCCCTTTGAAGGAGGACCCTGCTACATCACTGAAGGTCTATACTATTAGTCTTTCTTCTAGCCTTCCCCTAAGGGACCTGCAGCCTTTCACAAAAGTGACTGTTCATTGGAGGAAAGGAAATAATCAAACTTTTCAGGGATTACTGGATACTGGCTCAGAACTGACACTAACTCCAGGAGACCCAAAGTGTTTCAAAGGTCCACCAGTCAGAGTGGGGGCTTATGGAGGTCAACTTATCAATGGAGTTTTAGCTCAGGTATGCCTCACTGTGGATCCAGTGGGCCCAGAACCTATCCTGTGGTTATTTCCCAGTCCCAGAATGCATCATTGGAAGAGACATACTTAGTAACTGGGGGCATGGTCAGCTGCCATACTGGATCCCTGAAACGTGAAATAAGGGCTATCATGGTAGGAAGGGCCAAGTGGACACCATTAGAACTACCATTGCCTAGGAAAATAGTAAACCAAAAGCAGTACCGCATTCATGCAGGGATTGCAGAGATCAGTTCCACCATCAAAGACTTTAGAGATGCAGGAGTGGTGATTCTTACCACATCCCCGTTTAACTCACCTATTTGGCCTGTAAAGAAGACAGATGGATCCTGGAGAATGACAGTGGATTATCATAAACTTAACCAGGTGGTGACTCCAATTGCAGCTGCTGTTCCAGATGTGATTTCATTTTTTGAGCAAATTAATACTTCCCCTGGTACTTGGTATGCAGCTATTGATCTGGCTAATGCCTTCTTCCCAATACCAGTCTCAAAGGACCACCAGAAGCAGCTTGCCTTCAGTTGGCAGGAGCAGCAATACACTTTCACAACTCTCCCCCAGGTGTACATCAACTCTTCTGCCCTGTGCCATAATTTAGTCTGAAGGGACCTTGATTGCCTGTCTATTTTGCAATATGTCACACTAGTCCACTATATTGGTGACATTATGCTAAATGTACCTACTAAGGAGGATGTATCGAAGACTCTGGATTCATTGGTACATCATCTGTGTACAAGAGGTTGGGAAATTAACCCAATGAAGATTCAAGCACCCTACACCTCAGTAAAATGTCTAGGGGTCCAGTAGTGTAGAGCATGTCGAGATATTCCTACTAAAGGGAAGAATAAGCTGTTGTATTGCCCCCCACACACACACAACAACTAAACAGGAGGCACAATGCCTAGTGGGCCTCTTCAGATTTTGGAGGCAGCATATCCCTCACTTGGGTGTTCTACTTCGACCTATGTATCACACGACATGTAAGGCCTCCAATTCTGAGTGGGGCCCAGAACAGGAAAAGGCTCTTCTACAGGTTCAGGCTGCCGTGCAAGCTGCTTTGCCACTGGGACCATATGATTCAGCTGATCCAATGGTGCTACAGGTGTCTGTTGTAGATAAAGATGCTTTGTGGAGGTTTTGGCAGACCCCTATTGGTGAATCACAGTGTAGACCACTGGGATTTTGTAGTAAAGTCCTGCCATCCTTTGCAGACACCTACCCCGTCTCTGAAAAACAGCTGTTGGCCTGTTACTGGGCCTAGGTGGAGACTGAATACCTCACCATGGGCCACCAAGTCACCATTAGACCTGAACTACTCATCATGAACTGGGTATTGTCTGACCCACAGAATCATAAACTTGGACATGTACAGCAACACTCCATTGTTAAATGGAAGTGGTATATATGAGATCGGGCCAAAGCAGGACCTGAAGGGACAAGTAAGCTTGGCCACTGCCACTGCTGAGTACCCCATTTGCCAGCAGCAGAAACCAACATTAAGTCCAAGATATGGGATGATTCCTCTGGAAGATCAACCGGCAACTTGGTGACAGGTTGATTACATAGGACCACTTCCATCATGGAGGGGCCAGCGTTATGTTCTTACTGGAATAGACACCTACTCTGGATATGGATTTGCCTTCCCTGCCTGCAATGCTTCTGCCAAAACTACCATTCGTGGACTTACAGAATACCTCATCCACCGGCACGGCATCCCACATAGCATTGCTTCAGATCAAGGAACTCCAAGCAAATGCAGTGCGGCAATGAGCCCATGCCCATGGAATCCACTGGTCATATCATGTTCCTCATCATCCTGGAGATGCTGGGTTGATAGAACATTGGAATGAGCTCCTAAAGACACAATTACGGCGCCAACTAGGTGGCAACAACTTGCGGGGCTGGGGCAATGTTCTCCAGGAAGCTGTATATGCTCTAAACCAGAGGCCAATATATTTTGCTGTGTCTCCAATAGCCAGAATTCATGGGTCCAGGAACCAAGGGGTGGAAGCTAGAGTGGCACCACTCACTATTACTTCTAGTGATCCCCTTGCAGCATTTTTGCTTCCTGTCCCAGCAACCCTATGTGCTTCAGACCTGGAGGTTCTGGTCCCGAAGGAAGGAAATCTCCCACCCAGAAACCCAGCATGGATTCCACTGATCTGGCACCTGACCATGCCCCCTGATCACTTTGGGCTTCTCATGCCCTTGGATCAACAGGTCAGGAAGGTTGCCACTTTACTGAGTGGTGTGATTGACCCTGATTACCAAGGAGAAATTGGACTGGTGCTACATAATGGAGGTAAAGAGGAATATGTCTGGAATCCAGGAGATCCCATAGGCCGACTCTTAGTGCTGCCATGCCCTGTTATTAAAGTAAATGATAAGTTGTAGCAACCCAATCCTAACAGGACTTATAATGACCCAGACCCCATTAATGTCTGGAAATTATATATGGCTAAAGAATTGTATACAGGTCCCAAGTTGGCACGGGGTGGATTGTGATAGGTTTGTTGTGCCAACATGGCCAATGAACATGTGAGATTGGTTTTAGGGCAGAGATAAATAGCTCAGTGAACCTCGCTTCTCTCTCTCTTTTGCACTGCACCGCAATAAACATTGGTGCACAGATGCCTGGCTGTGGTCTGTTTCTTGCCTCTTCTGCATATATGTTCAGTAGGGAGATGACTGGGTCATATGGTGGCTTGATTTCCATCTATTTTAGGTATCGCTAATTGTTTTAATGACTGAAAATACCTACAGGTCCACCAGGTTGAGAACTCCTCTCCCACCACACCCCCTCCAACACGTGTTGCTTTATAATTTCTTGAATTGGGATATCTTTGAGGGTGTTAGGTGCTATCTCCTAATTGTTTTGATTTGCATTTCCCTTATGGCTAATGATCAGGAACATTTTTCCATATGTTTATTGGCCATTCAGATATGCAGCCTTGTGAAACCTCTGTTCCAGTCTTTGCCAACCTCCTTAATGGGCTATTTGATTTTTTTCTTATTGTAGATTAGCAGAGCATTGTAGATTAGTAAAAAGACCTTTGTCTGATGTGTCATTGCTATGTTTTCCTAGTCTGTTGGCTCTCTTATTACTCTCAGTGAATTCTTTCAATGTACACGGGTGTTTTGTCTTCAGTATCTCCCACTTGTCAATTTGTGCTTCCTCTGTGTTTTTGTCCTTCCCTATTTCTGATGGCCCGTGTATACCCTGAATCAAAGTTCTTAGATTTGTCCCAATTCTCTCACTAATGGTCTTAATAGTTTGGCATTTTACCTCAAGGTCTGTGATCCACCTTGAGTTTATTCTTGTATATGGATTAGGTAAGGGTCTTGCTTTGTTTTTCTGCAGGTTGATACCCATTTCTTCCAGCACCACTTGTTGAAGAGGGCATCCACTTCTCATTTGTTTTTGGTTTTTTTTTTTGGCCCTCCCCAAAGATCCAACATCTATATGCTGATGATTTCATTTCTTAATTTTTCGTTCTTTTCCATTGGTGTGAATCTCTGTCATTATACCAGTACCACAGTGTTTTGAGCACTGTGGCTGTATAATAGGTGCTAAAGTCAGATAAGGCAAGCCCTCTGACTTTGTCCTTCTCCTTAAAGAATTCTCAGCTAATTCTGGCATCCCTCCTTCTCCATATGAAGTCGGTAATCATATTTTTCCCCAATTCTTTGAAGAAAGATGTTGGTATTTTATATTGGGATAATGTTAAACTTATATAGTATGTTGGGCAGGACGGACATCTTAACTATACTAAGTCTTCTGATCCACAAGCAAGAGTGATTCTTCCATTAGTGGAGGTCATGCTTGGTTTCTTGTAATAGTGTTCTATAGTTTTCCTCACACACACTTTTGTGGGTTTTCGGTTAGGTACATCCCTAGACATTTCAATTTGTGCTTGGTTTTTGTGATATCCTCTTCCGTGTCTCATCTGATGTATATAGCAGTCTGATAGACTTCTGTTGATTGATTTGTATCCTGCCACTCTGTCATAGTCCCCTATCAATTCCAGGACTCCTCTGGTGGAGCTTCAGGGGTTTTCCATATATAAATTCATATCATCTGTGAATAATGATTGTTTCACCTCTTTTTTCCCCAGAAGAATACTCTTGATGTGTTTCCTTTGCTGTAGGTTGTTAGCTAGGCCCTCCAGTATGATGTTAAATTATATAGAGGACAAGGGGTACCCAGATAAAAGGTCTGGTGGGTACCCAAAAACCTGGAATGTTTTTTTCAAAGCGATGTATTTCTTTTACACAACAAAGTTACCACCTTCAAAGTACTCTCCATTACACATAATACATTTATCAAATATGCAATTCCGTTCTTGAAAAAATTTTCAAACTCATCTCTTTGGATGGCTGACAGAACCCCTCTCGTGCCTCTCCTTCACCTCTTCTACCACTTCAAATCGCTGTCCTTTCATGCCCTCTTCATTCACTGTGATAGTAAGCTTTATTGTGCCAAGTAGGCCAATAGGAATATGTGGGCGGAGTTTAATCAGGTCTCAGCTTGATTGGAGGATGACCAAAATAAATATAAACAACCATCATCCCATCTCCTTCTTGCTCCCTGGTGCTCAGACCAGACCAGCGTGCTGCTGTTTTAGCTAGTTCCCAGCCTCAACCTGTGTGCTACACTACCTGTGGCACAACCCAACCCATGGACTGTGTCCATAGAGCTTGAAGCTCCTTGGAGAAGTGCTTTCTCATGCTGCCAGTGTGAACATTGCTTGAACTTGAGGCTGGTGGATCCTATCTCCTTGCTTGAGTTTGAGACCCCATTGGGGCCTGCTTCACTAAGTTCCTGAGCTACTGACTGTTGCTGCCTCAGGGCAGACTCTGCCTGCCTTGCTGAGGGAAGACTCCTTGTCTGCTTCCTTGACCTCAGACCCGGCAGTCCACGTGAGTTGAAGGACTTCCAATATATTAACTGTTCCACGAGAGTGAGTTGAACTGAGCCATCTGTACAGCTGTGTAGACTAATTAGCTGCTATATTCTTTTTTGCTGTGTAAATATATATATCCAAATTATATATCTATATATATAAATCCCAATTTTATATATCCCAATTACTAATTAAAAAATGAAGAACTATAACATTTGGGATTGAGGATATTATATGAGCACCAAGCAGCTTATATGTCTGTCTATATGCCTAACTAGAAAATACATCTGGGAAATTTACTTTCAAAAAAGGCGGGGGAGGGGTTGTTTGTCTGTTTTTAACACTTATGACAGTGCCAATTTGTTACGGCTGAAATAGCAGGCTAAAATAATTTCTTAAATTAAAATATGTAAAGCTATCTTTCACATTCTCTTTGGTGAGTAGCATCTGGGGCCCTTACAAGCCTAGGTGAAGTCATCTAAGATGCTGCTATTAGCTTCTACCTGTCTAAAGCGAAAGAGAACCAAAGACTCCGAAGAGGAAAGGCCTCTCTGTCTCTGTATGTGCAGTTCAGTGGCATGGATCGTCTTCAAAATTTCCTTCTTAAGTTGAATTCTATAACTTAAATTTACAATTGAATTTTTCCTCTCTACAAAGCATGAGAGAAAAACATGATTATCTAGTGTGCAAGGCGTTTAGCCCACGTGAACCACGAGCCCACTATGTTGAGATGTGAAGAATTAGATGGTGCCCGACCATAACTCCTCACCATTCTGACGAGGGGCATAACTGATGGTCCTAGATAGAATGGTTGAAAATGTGAAATAAATGTTCAAATGTACAGAACCACTGGAGAATAGAGGAGCGCTGTGACTCCCCCTCTGAGATACCCTCTGACCTTTGTACTGTAAGCACTCCCAAAGGTTATCCTTTGGATAAAAGCAGATCAGCTCATACAATAAGTGACATGCATCAGCGCAGGTAGTGTGCTCCTTTAGATTACGACCTAGCGGGTCCTAGAGGTCAAGTAAGATGATGAGATCGGGGTAGGGTCTAAGAAGCCAGATCCGTGAAAACAGAACCAGAATGAGAATAATGAGAATGTTGCCCTACTGTGAAAAATGTAACCAATGCCACGAAGCAGCATTATCTCGCTGCCATCAAGTCAATGCTGACTCCTAGCAATTCTCTGTGGGTTTCTGAGACTGGAACTGTTTATGAGAATAAAAAGCCCAGTCTTTCTCCCTCACAGCGGCTGGTGGTTCCAAACTGCTGAACATGCAGGTTGCAGCCCCATGCGTAACCACTAAGCCACCTACTGTGCTATATATGTAATTTTTCACTAGAAACCCAATAAAATATTATGCAAAATAATTTAAATTTACTTTAAGAATTTAATTATATAGCACAGAATCGGTTCCCTCGCCCCTCCCTCATACAATAAATATTTGCTGAGCTTTTATAATACTCCAGGTCTGTGCTCAGATAAAATAGGTGTGCTAATTACCCTTTCAGAGCCTATCACCTAGGGGAAAAATTAAAACTAAAGAGGTACATAATGGTTAGACCATAGAGAAGCAAAGAGAGTCCTGACAGTGTTACAGAATGTCACGGTCCATGGGAACATGTATGAAATCTAGGTACATCTAGGTACATGGGAGCATGTATGAAATCTAGGAATCGCATGGTGAAACTAGATCAGCAGTATATTATGAAGGACCAGGAGGAGGCCAAGGTGAGCTTTCAGGCACAGGCCAGCATAAGCAACGGCCTAGGAGCTGGAGAGCATGCCATCCTATGTCCCCGGAATAGAGGCTGCACAAAGTCCAGGAGGGGAAACAAGCCCTCCCCGTGCCTCCTTCCCCAAAGCAGAGAGCCAGCGCAGATTTTCAGGGAAAACTCCTTTGACAAGTAGCCACTCCTAAAAGTACATCAACAAAGTGAATCCTTCTTACTTTATCCAGAATATACTTCTGTGATCATTATGAACTCGGCGGCTACACTGTTACTCTTCTCTGTTGGCCCCATTAGCCGGCTTCCTACAAGTCTTTTCTAGGGCTGCACTAACAGAAATGTACCAAGAGAACTGCCTTTAACACACACGTATTTCCTCACAGTGTAGGAGGCTAGAAATTCAAATCCCAGCACCCGCGCTAGACGAAGGTTTTCTCTCTGTGTCGACAGTGGAGCCGTCTTTGTCTCTTCTGAGCTTCTGCTCTCGGGCAATCTTCAAGTGGCCTATCACTCCCTGCTTCCTTAATCTGCTCCTTTTATATATGGCAAGCAGAGATTGATTCAAAATCCATCCTTACATCATTAGAATACCAAAAACAATCCATCCTCAACGTGATTTTCAAGACCAAATCTTTATGGGAGTAGACAGTCTCAGCTTTCTCCCTTGGAGTAGCTGGTGGGTTTAAACTGCTGACTTTGTGGCTAGCAACTCCACATATAAACACCATCACGGCTCCTATATAGGGTTTTCATAGCCTCAGAAGTCCATGTTTCTTTACAGGAGCAGGCAGACTCGTCTTTATTTCAAGGAGTGATGGGTGCATTTGAACCACTGACCTTTTGGTTAGCAGTCCAACACTTGCTGGACAGTGCCTTCAGGGCTCCTAATCTCAGACATGGAGGTTAAGATTTACAACATATATTTGGAGGGACACAATTGAATCCATAATATTACTTTGAGGGCCAGTCTTACCTTTATTTATTTATTTCCCAGGATTCACTAAGCCTCTTTTAGTAGGCACTAATCAATGATGGTAAAATATAAAGAGGGTGATAAGGTAGATATGGGACATTTTCAGAAGTAGCCAGATTTATCACCCAGTTGCCAAGTGGGCTATCTTTTCTCATTTAAATACATACATATAGGCACACACGCACACATACATACACACATCATACTGCCTAATTTTCTTGTTTTCTTAAGTACAAGTGAAATATGCTCTCATCTTAGAAATGGGGGGAATGCAAAAAAAAGGACAAAGGAATGAATAGTGATTGTGTAAATCTGTGTAGACTAGGAAAACAATTTAATAGACACTCATATATGTATAAGAAAGAACTTTATATACAAGAGCAGTTGAATATTGACAAAACATCCCAGCCCAGTCCAGATCAAGTCCATACATCCAATATTAGCTCATCTGTCCAATACCAATCTATAATGTCCTCTTCAGAGTCATGGAACACATGCAATGATGCCAAATGCAAGAAGCTCACAGGCCAGTGGGTGGGAAGTCTTGTGGATCCAGTGGCAGTGGAAACATCTCAGTGCTGGCAGGGGTCACCACATGGCTTCTAGAGCTCCAGGGATCTGGCTCCATCAGCCTCTCTCCATTTGTCATCTCAACAGAGATGTCTCACAGGAAATCAGCAGTGAGATAGAGTATCTCCTGCCTCCAAGGAGTGCTCGAGTTCCCAGAATCCTCAGGAGAAGGCCATGCTTACACAGAAACTTCATTGGCTTAGACCTGGTTGACAGGATAAACCCCACCCCTTCACTCTTAATCCTCAAATGAACTCCAGATTACATAACTACCACAGTGACCACCTGCAATGCCATCAGGAGCCCTGGTGGTTACGCATTTGGCTGTGATCTGAAAGGTCAGTAGTTCAAAACCGCCAACAGTTCCACAGGAGAAAGAGAGGGTTTTCTTCTCCCGTAGACAATTAAAATCTCAGAAAATCACAGAGGCAGTTCTCCTCTGTCCTACAGCGTTGCATTGATTTGGTGGCAGTGAGTTTGTTTTTGTTTTATTTTGGGAACAATGTCATCGCCCAGAGGGAGTCTCTGGTAGCAGTTCTGTGCAATGCCTCCTTCCCTGGGTGGCATTTCACTATTCCCCTTCCAATTCAGGCTGTCCTCCTTCACTCACCCTCGCTGGGGCTTCTCCTATTGTCTTCTCTCAGTGCCTGCACTAACGTGTTGATTTCCTGGTCTCTGTTCTCTGCAGCACTCAGCTTTCCCACTCGAATAATCGCCAAGCAATGCTGCAATTCACCCTCTTCCTGATCTACATGCTTGCTCCATAATCGACTGCGATGTCAGGAACCCCAGCTCTGGGGACCAGGCACTACCCATTATTATGCCTGATATGAAACTTCCCAGCCTGTCTCCCCCAGCCCAGACTGCCTTTGATTGGCCACTTTATGGGTGACTCCAGGAGCCCTGGTGTCGCAGTGGTTACGTGTTGGGCTGCCATCTGCGTGGTTGGCAGCTTGAAAGTACCAACAGCTCTAAGGAGAAAGACTGGGCTTTCGATTGTGGCAAAAAAAATTACAATGGCAATGGGGTCTTTTTTTAATTCTCTGCAGTGGCCAGTTTCCTTCTAGAAGCAATGCCAATCTGTATATACAATGAAAAGTCACAAGATGTGAACATCTATATTTATCAGCTTTCTTTCATATAGACATGTTAAAAAGACAGTGTTGTGTTTTCGCGTGCATGTCTAAATTGTTTCAAGCGCTGAGTATCCCGCCCCCCCCCCCCCCCCCCGCCCCACAGTGATGAGAGAGCTCTTATTGTTCTTGTTTTATCAGAGTGGAAACTATGTCACGGAGGAAACAAAAAGAACATCTGCTTAGACTCCGGGATGGGCATTTCCACATATTCCACCATATTTGGTCTTTAAAGCACAAGTAATTCAGTTTCATTGTCAATAAGAGGAACCTAGGTTTCCTTGAAATGAAATCCCAGCGATGGCATTGCAGCACAGATCCCAAACCAAAAGCCCTACAGTCCAACCAAGCGTTTATGCTTACTTACTCCAGGTCATGAAGAAAGTTAGAAGCTGAAGAATTAAACACAAAACCCCAATCCCAAGTCTGATGCTTCCTTCCAGGAAATATCCTTATTACTGTCATTTGTCAGCACCTAGGAAAGCCACAGAACCGAGAGCGAAGGTAACCACAGACGACAATGTGCACTGACTGAGAGCAACCCTTTAGGACAGAGTAGCTCCCTGGAGGTTTCGGAGCACGTCAATCACCGTGAAAGTAGAAGAACTCTTCACCTTTCTCCCATGGAGCGAGTGGTGCTTCCCAACTTTTCACTGTGTGATCAGCAGCCTACCACTTAACCCCAGGGCCAGCCAGGCTCTTCTCCTAGCGAAGAAGCCGTTCAGTCTATCTGGCAAGCCTCGAGAACCCTTAGAGCTAATTGCAAAAACATACTGCATCTATGTTCTATGTAACTATAATTGGTAGGGCCTGCAGATGGCCTATGGATTGTCTTACTAGTTTAGCTCCAAACCCAGGAGATAAACCCAGTAGCCTTTGGAAGACAAGAAGTGTGGAAGCTTTCACTGCCGATGCTACTGCAATATGCTTTGGCTAAAGCGCAGAATTAAAACCTTACAAAACAAACCGTATTCGAATCAGCCAAAATGGTTCAAAAGTTCACATGAGCTGTTTAATGGTTTACGGCTTACTATTTATGGGCATTCTTGCTGCCTGGGAAGGTCATGCATGCAGAGAATTCTAGAATGCCAGAGCCAGAGGGACAAGAGGAAAGACTCATCTTTGTCTCAGTTTTGTTTGTTTGTTGTCCAGACTCACAGCAACATAAATGACTGTGCCAGTGATCTCACTCAGTCTTGAGAAGAGTTGGATAATCCCAAACCTCCATTTTTAGTAATTAATAAAAGCACCAAGATCTCCTACCTAGTTCCACAGTACAAAAGACATATTTTCACCATCAAAGAAATGATTTCTGAAATAGAAATGGTGTGACAATGTACTTGGACAGAAGACACCATTTTAAACCCACTTTAAAATCTACCTGGACTATTGTCTGTAAACGGAAAGGACAGTTCACAGGTGTGCGGACTTGGGGACACTCCTGCCTATCTCACAGCACAGGTGTGCAGATAAAATGAAATTAGGCCCACGGAGTATCTTATGCAGACAGCTACTGAATGAAAGAGCACCAGGTGGCAATTACAGGCTACAGAAGGCTCTCTTTTCCCTCTGGGGTCCCTCGATGGTAGAACAGCTTAAGCACTGAACTGCTGGCCAACAAGTTGGTGGCTGCAAGCCCCCAGAGGCACCTAAGCAGTAAGAAAGTGCTTCTGGAGCGTCCATCTTGAAAACGGTGGCGGTGGGCTCGACTCTATATACATGGGGTGGACGGCAGTCGGGTCGGCCCATGGTGATTAACAAAGGCAACATGACAGAACTGTGCTGCGCCAAGCCCAGACGCAACTCCAGCCTGGGTGGCTACTCCTGGCCTCTTCCCCACTCCCTCAAAGGATTGAGACACCCCCCCACCCCACCTCGGATAGCCAGTGCAGGCTAACCAGCCACTGAACAGATGACTCAGAACTTGGAATCCATCCACCACAGGCTGGAGAGCAAGGAGCCGTTTAAGTCTCAGCCATTAAGTTATTACCTTTTCTCTTTTCTTTTTCCTTTAAGGGCTTGTGGCTGGACAACTTTCAGCGCCGAGAAGAAAGACTTCCCCAGGAGACCCCAGTTTAGAAGGCAGGCCACACACAGGACCGCAGGAGGCAATGTCCCAAAGCCACTATCCTGGAGGGTCTCCGGGCTCACTAAGACCAGGACCCTGCTGCAGCTGGCCACGGCTGTCCCCCATGCCCACCCCCAGGACAGATGTAGGACATGGGAGTCTCCCAACCCTGCCCCACCTGCTGGGAGCCGGTCCTGGGTTCTCTCCCTGCAGGCTCAGAGAAACCCCAGACGCCCCAGGCTGCTCCAGGACCTTCTATCCTCTTTCCAGGAACTCAGCCTGCGGCTCTCTCTGAGGGGCCGCTGCGCAGCTGCTACCAGAGCCAGGCGCCAGGGAGCCCCCGGTGGCGGTGGCGTTTCCAGCCTGCCCTAGCGGCGGAGCCAAAGCCACCGATCCTCCACCAGGGGGGCTCGCGGGGGCTTCCGTCTCGGGATCAAAAACCCCGTTTGGGGAGCAAAGCAAAAACCCCCCTGCATGCTAGGGAAGAGATGGGGGCGGGATGTGGGGGAGGGGGGCGTATTCCGACTTTGGGCCATAAATTGTATGCAAATGAGTTCCTTTCCTGGCAAAGAGCGAGTGCGTCTTTCATGAGCTAACCGGATTCCGCCGGGAGGGCTGTTCCTTTAATTCACCAACTGAAAAAGTGGAAAAGGAGATCTGGAGGCGAGGCGTCCCGTTACAGAGGAAGGCGCTCGCTATATAAGCCCGCCAAAGCTGGCTGCGCTGGCCACAGCCTGCCTACTGTCACAAGCCTCTCTGGGCGGCGGGCACAAAGACAGCGCTTCGTGGTGTGACCCAGGACAGCGCATGTGGCCACCCTGCTGCCGCTCATTCCCAGGTACGTGCCCCATGGAGCCGGCTGCCTGGAGGATCTAAGCTTCCTACCTCCGGAAAGGTGAGTAAAGATCATGATGATCCCACTGTGGGCAGTCCTCTTGTCCCAGGTGCTGTCCAAGGAAAACGCAGTTGCTTTTTCTTATCTGCCGGCAAAAGGGGACAGATAGCTCTATGGAATACACCTTGCTCGATCTGTTTGCCCTATCCAAACATCGTGTGTGTGTGTGTGTGTGTGTGTGTTTACCTATATGAATGATCGTGCTTGGATGGGACGTTGTGTAAGTTTTCCTCTGTGGCTTCTTCCCTACCTGGCTGATTCACCTGTGAATCTTTGGGGTTTGAGGGGGTAAAGATGGAAAGCTGAGTTGACGCCTGGATTTTTCACTCTCGGGCTATACAGCCCATACCTTAGCGTTTCCAACGAGGTCTGTGTTTCTCCTTGTATGCATCCTCTCCTTGCAGCCCCGTCAGAGACCCTGTAACCACAGGCTTGATAGGGAGATGAACAAGTACAGATGACCTGGGGTGGGGGCGCTGGTGGGCACCTGTTTCAATTCTTCGGGCCAAGGGGACTCCACATGGACCCCTCTTGATTCACAACATGTGTGCTTGGTGTCTGCAACGCTTGGAGCCTGCAGTCGCCCTTTTCTCGCAGATGGGCACCTCCCTCTGAAAGCTAAAAGACTTGAGGACTACCTTTCCTCCGGGCTGGGGGTGTTCCCATGGGTCAATAAACTGGGCAGAGAAAGCATGGGTTCCTCTGTGTCAACAGGTTGTACTGGGACTGAGAGCTCAAAGTTGAAGCTTGTGGAAACCTAGTACCTCCTCCCTTCTCTCCTACTCCCACCAACACACACACACACACACACACACACACACAGCACCTCTCTGAACCTGAGTTTCTACTTCTCTAAAATGGGACACTAGCTTCTGAGGTCATGGTGAGAAAATGAGCTATAACGTGGCTGGCAGAGGTAACTCTCAATCCCTGGGACATTGGATGCTCACTGTCATTTCTGAAACCTGCCATCAACCTGGCAGTGGCTGAGGGGGCCCCCGAACCCATAACAAATTGTTTCTTGCGAGTTCCCTGCCACTGGCTTTCTATCTCACCTGGTCTGGGAGTGTCTCCCTAGGCTGGCAGGTCAGAAAGTTGGCTATTTTAACAAGCAAGAGGTCATGTCGGCACAGGTCTAGAGAGAAGGTAACAGCCTGGGGGTGGATATAAATGTTAGGCCTGCCTCCAGAAAGTCATGAAGCTTTGAGTCTGGGCATTTGCAGATTCTAAAGCTCTTGGCTAAAGTGTGATGCTGCCAAGGACTTTGAGAAAACTGTCTAGCTTTCTGGAGAGAGAGAGAGAGAGAGAGAGAGAGAGAGAGCGCAGAACCTGGAGCCCTCCCTGACTGAAGGAAAATGAATCTGTCTCTCTCATAGTTTTGTGAACTCCCCCCACCCCAGCCCCACCCCCCACACTGGTTTGATGGAGCTTCACCATATGTGCTGTAAACATACACACTGCTGCCCACCCCAGCCACCTGTTGGCCGCTGTGCCCTGCATGGTGGCAAGCACACAGCTCGGGTCTGCCGAGAGGGTTGTTCAGGGCAAATAAAGGAGCGGACAGTGGAGCACCTGAGCCTTTGCCATTCGTGCATGTTGGTGTACTCTGGTCTTACTCACTTCAGCAAGCAGACTAGAGAAAGGAGAATGGTATGAGCAGTCTCAGGTTTGCTAGGATGGGGGAGTGAGTTAGAGTTGAAAAATGTGTTGCCAAACACGATTGTCTTTAAAGAGTCTTCCGATCTTTATCCCCTGTCTGCTCTGACTGCTTGACCCCAGCTTCTGCGTCTCCACCAATAGTCTTCCCCCTGGTTTGGAAGTTCCAACCCTTTCAGCCCTGGATTTTTGTCATCCCCACAAAGAGAATAACAATCTCTAACGCACAGCTTCTTGTGTCTCGGTACGAGCTGAATAGATGGAGCCTCTAAGTGGTTTTCCTGCTTATCAATTTACAGCACTTGCTCAATATTAACATTCTAAAACAATTCGGTTTTTACATTTAGCAACTCACTAAAGGAAACTGAGGGAAGCTCTCATATATGACACAGTGAAATTTGGGGCTGCTTTGGTCGACATGAAACATTGTCCAGGAACTTGATAGTCACAAATTACAGTTAAAAATCATGGCGCGGGACAGTGAGTACTCAGATGGTAATCCTACGTGTTGATAAAGACATTTGCCCCCCATAGCCCTCACCATTAAAGAGAGCAAGAGTAATTTCCCAACTCGCACAGTAGACATGACTCGGGGTAGGAAGTTTAAAGCACTTCAAGTATGAGTGGTCCTTTGAAAAAATAACATGGTAATTGTAACACAAGTCAAAGTGTATGGAGAATGAACTCCACAGGGCAGGCACGATTCTCACAAAGTGTCATCAACATGCGAGGCATGGACGAGACCTATTCAACAAAAAGAAGGCTTGAAGATCAGAGAGATTGAATAGGTTGTCCAGAGTCATAGAACTCAGGAGCAAGGGAGCCAATTTCTGGACCTACATCCCGATGACCACCAGCTCAGAGACGTGCTCTGCCACGTCGCTCTAAATAGTTTAGCTTTTGGGTTGCCTTTTGAAGAAAAACGCTTCCTTTCTGACTAAATCCACTCCTCTAGCCAGACTGTGGCCACCCGTAAATACAGCAGTAGCCTGATCATATAACCAGAACGGAATCTGGAAAGGGAATTCCACTTGAGAGAATGAAAAACATATCCCTAATCCTACCCTTTCTCGTGCTTACAGTGAACGAAGAACAACTATTCTCCCCCTCCCTTCAATTTCCTTTCGGAAAAGAATCCAGTTGTCCCAGAACACAAGCCCCTCGATAGCAGAGCACAAGCCACTTCAGTTTGAAAAGTAGAAAGTAAATAACAAACCCTTAGCTAGCTCCAAATGCACAATTCCTTTGCGATGATAAAACAGCAAACATACACGATTACAGTTATTATTGGAAGCTCTGTTTCACATAGACGATCTGAGACCTTTGATTTCTTTGCTGATGGTTTCACATATGATTCTCATGATAATTAAAGATTACCATATCCATTTTCTGGATAGAGACTTTAAGGCCCAATGAGGTTAAGTGACTGATCTGAAGTCATCCCATAAGTGAGGTGCAGAGTTGGCTTTGAATCCAAGCTTTCCGACTAAAACCTTAATGTCCCTTCCGCTCTCTTGTCTTGTCTCAGGCTAATGGATGGCAACTAACACGTCGAATGGTATCTTTCAGGACCATGGTAGAGACACTGACCAAGAGCAGTCCTTGACGACTGGCATGGGTGTCTATTGGTTTTACAGACTACCCTTGGAAAAGTGTCATTTTCCCCGATATTTAGAAAGGTCAGCTCATGGTGATGCAATTCCCTGCCTAGAAGCAGAGAAGTTCACGTTTCAATCCCAGGAGATGGGGCTTGAAACTAGAGGCAGCAGTTGGGTCATTGTTCTGGTGGCTTTCACCCCCCAGAATAGTAAGTAAGCACCAAGATGACTGGGAGCTCTGCCTGAGAAAGCAGGGCCACACCTGAACCTTCTCCTCAAGCAAGCCGAGCTGAACAAAGTGTGCATCTGGTCTTAAAAGAACTGATGAGGAGAGAAAATGCAATCAGCATGTCCTAGCCTAGGGCAGGGAATCCCAGGACAAAGGGGAAATGGTCTTGGCTTCCAGCCAAAAATTCTGCCAAGCTACAGAAATGATATGGTTCAGTCGGCTCTCTCTTTGAGAAGATCACAGGGACTCACCTGAAAGCTAATCCCAGACCAGTCTGAAGCCCTTCACCATGTGGGACAAACACCAGATGAAGGTTTCCACCGAGGAGGAAGCCCCCTCAAAGGTGGGGCGAAGTTAACCTCCCACCAATTCTGGGGCATAATCGTATCCAATGCAATCGGCAGTAGTGACCTTACTTACTATAAAGGGGCCGTAGTCCTTGGGACTCTTGGGGGGAGAAAAACACATATGCCTACCTACTTGAGTCTAACCTTGACGACCAGACTTTTATCCGCTGTGCCCTTGAACCTAGAACTGCTTTTGCTTTTTCTATTCCCTGTTCCCTGTCTCATATTTCTAGCTTCTCCTTAGCAACAATCCAAAATCCAACACAATCATTGCTCAATTTGACTCTCCGTAATTCAATTAAAGAAAAATGCCCAGGTTTAAAGCAGAGCCCAAATGGAAAACCCCTGCCACGTGTATTTTTTTTAAATCCTTTTATTAGGTAATTTTAAAAATAATAATAATCTCATGCCTAGTTCTCGCAACTGTCTGAAGTTCTCAGAAGCTTAATTGTGCACCCATGGCAACTCACATGGCTTTGGTTGGTCTCAACGCTACCCAAACACCCTATGCCCGGAGCTGAAGGCAATTCCTGGGCTCTCAAAATAGACCCTTGATGAGTCTTATCCTAGAGGAGAATTGGTTGCTGATAACCTTTAGACATTGGGCTGCTGACCACAAGTTTAGCGGTTTGAAGCTATCAGCGGCTCCTCGGGAGAAAGATGAGGCTTTTTATTCTCATAAACAGTTTTGGTCTTAGGAACCCATGTGGTGGGCAGTTCTATCCTGTCTTTCTGAGTCACCATGACTCAGAATTGATTCAACAGCAGTGAATGAGTTTAACTTTAAAATGAAAAAAAACCCTCATTGCCCTTGAGTCGAATCTGACTCATAGAGACCCTGCAGGACAGGGTAGGACGTCCCCTGTGGGTATCAGAGACTGAAACTCTTTACAGGAGTAGAAAGCTGATCTTTCTCCCACTGAGATGATGATGGATTTGAACTACTGACCTGAAGTCAGCAATACGACACCTAACCAGTCAGCCACAATGGCAGCAACTTTTAAAGTAACTTTTAAATGAACACGTCCAAAAAGTTAAGTAAGCAAGGACATAGGCACTAATCATAATACCTATCATTTCCCGAGTAGTGTAGAGGCTTTATGTGATTTAATCATCAACCATGTAAGTTTAATTGACTCCAGTTTACAAATGGGGAGACTGAGGGCAGAAAAGTTTAAGCAGCTTGTCAGTAGCACACAGAAAATATGTTGATTAGTGGAGCCAGAACTCAAACGCAGCTCCAAAGGCCAAGAAAGTGGTCACAGCTATTAGAGGAAGCAAGTCTTGCTCAGCTCCGTAATTATTGTGTTCATCTTCCGACGAGAGAGAGACAGCAAAGCCAAGAAAGAGGCAGATGGTTGTCATCTGGGTGGTGCTTATCGCTTCACCATGACAGCCGTGTCTGCCATCTGCAACGTGCTCTTTCAGCTGGGACTTCCCAGCAGGAACTCTAGGTCCATGATTAGGGTTTAAGTCTGATCCTGAGTGCAGTGCACACCCCCCACTGGATCCTGTCTACCCGTCTGAGAAGTGAAGCAGAGTCTCTCAGTACGGAAGTGCTGCCTGAGTGATGTCTAGCTCGCTCTGATGAAGGGTTACATTCCCCTCCTCAGGTCCCTGCTTCCCTTCCCTGCTCCATGATGGGCTTCCCAGCCCCAATAGACCGCATGCCAAAGTGTGTCTATTGAATCTCTGTCTACTGAATCTTTCCTCTCAAAATCTCGCATCCTTCTATAGGGATAAGTAAGTTATAGTGGGAAACATTATCCTGTGTCCCAAAGAAATGGATCAATAGCGCGATGTACTCTGCTTTTGAGCTGTATTGTGTGGCTTATGGGAGCATTCACATGCAAGATATATGCATTTAGAACACCACAAAATACTGATCTGTGTATCGCTCTCAGATTCTCCCAGCAACTATTTCATTTTTTCAGCCTGGGGTTCCCTATATGTAAAGTAGAGCTAATTGTACCTCAATGATTAAACAGAACAATACCCACAAAGCACTCTGTAAGTGGTAGCTATTGCGGTTATCCCCCAGTTCCCTCCTAAAACTGAAGTGTGGAAAGGTTAAGGGACTTGCACAAGCAAACACTGGTGGCTACCTCCCAAGACTGCTTTTCCCACTAGGTCACCCGTCACTAGGGTATAATTTGAAAATTCCAGAAGAAGAACGAGGCTAGAGAGGAGGAGGCTACTTTGCCGAGGAGGTATTGCATGCTGGAGGGTAGTGAGATCGAGCAGGAAATGATGAACACAATGAGTCACTTCCTAATGGTGAACTTCAAACAAGGAGCTATCATAGAGGTCTGTGAGAGTGCAAATTACTTCACCCAAGAATAGGTTCAGGATCAAACCATACCTGAGTAGGTAGCCTATGGCCTCACAGACTCAATTTCAAATAAACTCCTCAGAGATGACTCGGAAGCTGCCATCGAATGATGGGGAGGCCAACCAGACTCGTCCCTCAAACTTCATTCACTCCACCTTCCACTTTTGTCTGTCTTGTACACTCAACGTCCTCGTGAAAGTTTACTTGACGATAAGGATCTGGGGGGTGGCGGGGAGGTGGGGTTGTACAGATTGCTGATCTGGATTGTTGTTATTGTTGTTGTGAGGTGCCATCAAGTTGGTTCTGACTCAAAGCGACTATGTGCACAACAGGACGAAGCACTGCTTGGCCCTGCACCAACCTCATAGTCCTTATTATGTCTGAGCCCACCGTTGCCTGCACTGCCCATCCATCCCTTTAACCTGGTTGACTTTCTTTCCATTTAAAGACAGTGAAACAGACAGAGAGAAGGAAGGACTCTTCCTAAGATCTCATGCCAGTTGGCGATTATGTCACAGTGAAATCCTAAGCCTTTTGACTCTTGCTCTTGGAATCGAGGAACAGTCTAAAATGCTTCAGAATGAATATTTTCTTTCAGAAAATAAAAATGTGGTATTTCAAGACATCTTTTTTCCTCATTATCTTCATATCCCAAATCTTGTAGACTCTATTGCCTTAGAATTATGTTCGCAAAAAAAAAGAATGATGTTCTCTGCCTCCAAACGCCACCCATCATCTAATTTAGACATTGGCGTCTCCCGGATGGACCACTACAACAGCTCCTACTCAGTCCACATTCCATCCACCTCCCCATTCAATCCTTTCAAATGGTTCTCTTACACCTACAGGAACAATTCATATTCCCAGCTTGGCATTCCAGGTTTTCCATGATCTGGCTCTTGCTCTTCAAACAGTTTCTGTACTTCAGGTATCAGTCAGGCTGTCCACATCAATGATTTTATGCTTCTTATATGTTTGGGTGTTCCGTATCTTCTTGCCTACGTCTCCCTTCCCTTTGCCTTTCAGTTACTTATTTTCTCCTTTCAACATTCACTCCAGGCACCTCCTCTTCCATTATATTAGACTCCCCTTTCTTTCATCTCACCCCACCCCATCTTTTTCTCTATTGACACCTTTATCATTCAAGATGGAGAATTGCATTTAGTTTATCAAGACCTGAAGCCAAGCACAACCAGAGTGACATGAATCTTCAATAACTAATAAGAGTACTGACTGTGTCCACAAATTTGGACTTACTCAACATTTGTCCAGAAAACCTTGAGTTTGAAGCTGCTTTCATGAATCGTCATCTAAGTTCATGACAGTGCAGAGTGATGTCATGACATATGACTGAAGGAAGCCAACTCAGCCATGGGACAGGAAGCCGTCTCGGGACAGAGATGTCCAGGAATCCCCTTATTGGCAGAGATGGCTCCGGGATCAAAACATGCTTGGCTCTGGAGTTTGAAACACCAGTACCAAGGACAGAGGAGGTCTGCTTGGGGATTTAAGGCTGAGTCACCAAAGATAGCTGACACTCGGTAAAACAAAACAAGGAATTAGTCCAGATCCAGTGAAGAGGAAGGAAGGGGCTTGCGAAAGGGACAGAGCCAACCTGCTCTCTCTCTCTCTCAGGTCAGGGATGAATTCCAAGCCCAGGGGAATGATCGAATAATGGTTAAGAAAGTGGCTTTGTCATCATGGTTCTGGGTCCAACAGAGATTTACTCTTGGTGTCATCTTATAGGAGCTCTGATGGTGCAGGGGGTAGAACACTCAGCATGCTAACCAAACGCTCAGTGGTTCAAAGCCATCCGCTACTCAATGGGAGGAAGATGTGGCAGTCTTCTTTCAAATGATGAGAGCTTTGGAAACATTATGGGGCAGTTTGACTCTGTTCTATAGATGCCCTGTGAGTCAGAAGAAGCTCAGTGGCAATGGGCTTTGATTTGGTTGCATGGTCTTGACCAAGTTATTTAAATCCTCTAACCCTTGTTTTCCTCCTATTATAGGCAAAATAATGAAAGAAAATATTTCATAAAATATAAACCCAAACCAAAGCCACTGTCATCCATTCGGTTCCAACTCAGACCGACCCAATGAAGAATTTCCAAGCCTGGAATTTTTACAGTAGCAGACAGTTTCTCTGCTGTCTAGGCTAGAATTTACAATACATCACAAAGGGGGTTGTGGCTAGAAGAGCCCTAGTAAGTAATTGACTACGTCGCAAGAACAATTGGCACCAAGTTCTATTTTTGGAAGTTCAGAGCTCATCCATCCATTAAACACACACTACTGAAGACCAGAGACACAATAGCAGACCTATCTTACCTTACTCAACTGGTGGGTTTGAACTGTGAATCTCGCCATTAGTAGCCCAACACCTAGGTTAAAAAGTCTCTCTAGATACAGAACTTTCTAAAAATATGTCCTGTTGGAGAATGTCCTCTTGAGATACCCCCTAAAAGGATCAAATAAGTATGAAGTAATGTGATACTAATTCCTTTGGAGGAATTAATACCAGACTAGTCCCACTGGGTTTCTAATAGCAAAGCTGGCAGTTCAAAACCAACAACCTCTTCTCATAAGGATTTACAGTCTCAGAAAGCCACAGGGTAGTTCCACTCTGCCCAATAGTTTGCTCTGAGTCAGAAATGACTCAATGGCAGTGAACTTGAGAGTATCAAGCAGGGAAAGATGTCTCAAATGTTCAACTTTTCCAAGATGTTATATATACCACGCCATTTCCCCCAATGTTAACCAAAATCCTTCCTCTTAGTAGGTTCCCTCGTGTTCCTGGGTTGTATAATTCACTACAACATCTCACAGAACTCATAAAACTTTAAGGAAACTGTTCATGGACTGTGTGTGCTGCTAAATCCCAAATCCAAAGTTCAGATAGCTGCCTGCCTGCCGGATCCTCCTCATCCACAAGGGCGTGGACGCCAGTGAAATCAGGACAGCCCATAGACAGCAACGCAAGTCCTAAGAACCAAAAGTCTAGCAGAAACAAACCAAATACAGGGGCCAGAGCCAGAGCCAAAATTGTCCAAAACCCAAAGCAAGTCTACTTGCTTCAATCTACACTAAATCAGGAACCCAGGGTCACCAAAAGGAAGACTTTTTGGAGATGGAGTTGTGCTTTTGGTCTTTCCGCAGACCATACCCCAGGACACAAAGGACAGTGAGATGAGTTATGCCCTCTACCAAAGTGGAAGGGCAGGATGCAGCCTACCTTAATCTGTTCTAGAGAATGCTCTCCCAAATGGGCTCTGACCCCAAGCATACAGGCTAGAATTTTATGATACATCACAAAGGGGTTGTGGCTAGAAGAGCCCCAGTAAGGAATTGACTACATCTCAGGAACAATTGGCACCGAGTTCTATTTGGGGACATTCAGAGCTCATGCGTCCATTAAACCCATAGCACTGTAGACTAGAGACACAGTAGCAAATAAGGTAGGCAAGGGAAAGATAAGCAATAAAAAACAACCAAATAATTCCATTTCAGGACGTGATAGTAACCAAGAAGAGATACTCAGCTATAAGGGAAGAGTTGTGGTTGTAATGCATTTTAGACAGAATGGGCATGAGGATGACCTCGGAGCAGAGATAGGAAGAAAATGAGGAACTGAGTTCTGTAGGTAGAAAGGAAGTTGAATTTTATTCTCAGTGTGATTAGAGGTCAGTGCAAGGTTTGGGGTCAAAGAGTGCACAATCTGGCACAACTGAGAAGTCCTGCAGGAATTAAAGGATTTGCCTTTGTTTTATCCAATAGCCCTAAACGTATTCAAACACAAGTACCCTCTTTCCACACGAAGCTACCCAACACCACCTTGGAACACAATCTGGAGAAATTCTTCCCTGGCCTGCACCGCTTTGTAGACTTTAAAGGGATTTGGACTTCCTCGCCATCATTGGTTCACCCATCTAGATTTACAGTATACAATATATTTCGTACAGGCCTGAAATTGATTGTGGTGATGATTGCCCAACTCTTCTTAACATGACGGAACTCTTGAAGTGTATGATATGTGACTTATTTGACAATTAAAAAGTTTGGAATTTTGTTTAAGTCCCAATGGCCCAAAACAGGCACGCGCGGGGCAGGAAGACTTAGCTTCAGAGGTGGAGATGAGCAAGGTGCAGCTATAATTAGCTACAGTGATTGCTGACATCAGCAATGACCAAAGCCAGGCTTCAGCAGATTCTGAAACTCCACCTTGACTTAGCCAAGGGCATTTGCCAGTATTTGCCCAGAAATTAGTAAGTTTTTGCAAACAGTGCACCTTGGCTTCAGGGTTCTCTAAGTGGAAGTGCATAGAACTTGAGATTCGGCAAGAGATTCAAGGAAAGAAAAAGAGGTCTCTCTTCTATGCTTATTTCTATGCATAGACATGTACAGCCACCAAAGAGCTGCCTAAGGATCTAAGAAACAGTAAAGCTATGTGCTGAGGCACTGCTTTACTGTCTGATGTACAAGTCCATTCTCACCTAATATGAACTGCAGGAAATTGCTTGAAGGAGTTGGCCCAGTGTCGTGAGAGCAAACATGACTCTGCTTATGAAGAGTCCCTGAATTTCTTTAAGTTTCAACTTCATTATTAACGAGTCATAAGAAAACTGGTCTCATTAGGTTGTCATGACAAATGACAGGATAAATAATGCACACTGTCAATGACTCAAGGTGACACTCTATGGGTTTCCAAGACTATGAATATTTAAAGGGATCGATATCAGAGAAGTCACTGAATGGTTTGAACTGCTCATCTTCTAGTTAGTGGTCCAATGCTTACTCAGGAGCATCACCAGGATTAAATAATAGCATGCATTAAAAAGGGACTGGCCTAAGGCCTTTGACAAATAAGGTATAGAGTAGGTACTCAACAAAATGCTAATTCCCTTCTTACCCAGTTCAATCTATATTTGATTTTATAATCATAGCTGCCACCGCTGAGTAACTAACTACAGTATTTCAGCAAGAGTCAGCATAGGCAGGCAGCTTTTCCTGTAAACAAAATTTTACAGCCATGATAATTGATTTATGTATTATGCTTGGCTACTCTCACGATGATGGTAAAGTTGAGTAGTTGGGATAGTAACTGGCTCACAAAACTTCAAGTATTTACTATGCGCTCATTAAAGAAAAATGATGGCTGAACTCTGCTAGTTAGTGTGCTTAGTTTATAGGGTGTGGTCCTTGTTAGTTGCTGCCCAGTTGGCCCGAACTCCTAGCAACAGAGCGAAATGCTGCCCACTCCTCGCCGCCCTCAAAATTGTTGTTATGTTTGAGACTATTGTTCCAGCCACTGTATCAATAAATCTCTTTTAAGGTTTCCTTCCCCCTCTCCCCCCACCCATTGGCCTTCTACTTTACTAAGCATGCTGTCCTTCCCTAGCGACTGGTCCTTCCTAATAACATTGTCCAAAGTACATGAGATGAAGTTTTGCCATCCATGATTCTAAGGAGCATTTTGGCTGTACGTCCTCAAAGATAAATTTGTTCTTCTGACTGCCCGTGATATTTGAAATACTCTTCACCAACACTGTAATTCAAAAGCATCAATTCTTCTTTGGTCTTACTTATTTATCGTCTGACATTCATAGGTGTAAGAGGCCACTGAAAAGACTACGCCTTGGGGCAGGCATGCATTAGTTTGGATAGTGAGGTTCTTGCTCTTCAACATTTCATAAAGGTCTTGGGCAGTAGATTTGCCCAATACAATCTCCTTTGATTTCTTGACTGACGCTTCCGTAAGTGTTGAGTGTAGTAGATTCCAGTAAAATGAAATCCGTGACAACTTCACTCCTTTCTCTAAATATCATGATGTAGTGAAGATATCTGTTTTCTTTACACGGACGTGTAATCCATAAGGTGGTGCAGGATTTCACTGGCATCAGTAAGTGCTTTAAATCCTCTTCACTGTTTAGCAAGCAAGATGATCGTCTGCCTACCACAGGCTGTTCATGAACCTTCCTCTAGTTATGTCGTGTTCTTCTCCATGTAATCCATTGTCCCAGAGGGTTTTCTCCCCTTCCAGAGTGAATAAGTACGGTGGCTAAGTATGGAAAAAGAATGCTGAAAGGATCCAACCTGGATGCCCGCCATTCCTAGCTTTAAATCACAGAGTATGTCTTTGTTCTGTTTGAATGGCTGCCTTTTTATCTGTGTACAGGTTCCCCTGAAGACGATTAAGGGTTCTCGAATTCCATTCTCCACAGTGTTTTTGCTAGTTTGTCGTGATCCACATAGCGAAATGTGTTTGCTTAATAAATAGGCCCACCCACTCCACTCCCCCAAGAAACAAACAAAGACATCTTTCTGGTATTCTCTGCTTTCAGCCAAGATCTATCTGAAATCAAAAATAATATTCCTCCTTCTCTGTGCTCTTCAAAATCCAACTTGAATTTTTGACAGCTTCTTGCTGATATGCTACAACTGTTGTTGAATTATCTCCCGCAAACTTTTGCATGCATGTGACGTTAGCGATATTGTTTGATAATTTACGCACGCAAAAATATTCTTCAAAATTGAGCACAACTATGGGTTTTTTCCAGTCACTTGGCCAGGTAGATATCTTCCGAAATCCTTGGTATAGACCAGTGAGTGCTTCCATTTGTTGAAATATTGCAAGTGGCATTTTTCAGGTCTTGGACCTTTGTCTTTTCCTAATGCTTTTGGCATAGCTTGGATTTCTTCCTTCAATACACTGGTTCTTGATCCTAATGTCACCTCTTGAAAAGGTTGATTGTCGACCAATTCTTTTTGGTTCAGTGACTCCATGCATTACTGCCATTATACATAATTTCTGATCTTTATCACAGTCTAGAAATGTCGATATTAAATTAAAACATATATAAAGATTGAGGCAAAATATAAATGTTCATTTAGATTAAATAACTAGTAAGTTCTATCACCCTATACAATACCTAAATCTAAATCTGAAGGAAGCTTAGAAGACTGACTTTTTAAAGTCTTTATTTACAGGATTCATTCTCTATCTGCCTTTGTTTATCTCCGACTTTATAGTTCTCTAGCTAAGTTTCTTGACATATGCTGAATGATGGGTCTGAATTTATTCAATGTAAGTGAGTTTAGTTTCTGGTTTGGACCCTAAAAAGGATGTCCTTCTTTGTCCTTCATTTGTTTGTTCATATAAATCCATGTTTCAAGAAATACAAGTTATAACTTCCAGTCTTTCTTAAATGCCTTCATATCTTGACTAACATTTTAGAAGCCATACTTTTTTTAAAATATAGTACCTAGAATGAGATCCTCTCCCATTTTTTCCTGAGAAAGAATGGATTTAACCTCCCCTCCCAGCTACTTCTCACTTTATCATCTCACCTACTAACCTTCTCTCTATTCTAGATTGGAGGAGGGTAGGAGTTTCTCTGGGATCCTTAAAGATTTCCCTGAGGCATAAAAATATGTCAGCACATTTGGCATTGTTCCCTCCCTTGGGTTTAAAACGGGTAGTAAAATAACCATGTGTACCACCCTACCCACTCGTCCCATGCTTTGAAATCCATCCATCAACCATCCATCAGAAATATTGGATTTCCTCTTGATTTTTTAATTGCAGAAATATTAATTCTTTGGCATGAACAATACATTGCTTTGAAAGATAACTTGATGTAACAGAAGGAGCACTTGGAAATATGACAGGATTATTCATTCTGATTCAGTTTATTACCAAGTGGAGAATTCATTCTGTGACTTCAACTTTGCTAATAGTAAAATAGAAACAATGCTTCCTAGCTCATCATCTTGGTGCCATAATTCATTGGCATCTATAGAAAGCCGTGCACAGCATAAGGTTAATTTTTCCTGTTTGTAGTGTAATTGTGCAAGAACCTTTATCTTAGGCTTCATGCCCATCACAGACTTGTAATAGGTGCTCCGTTACTCCCCTAGGTGTTGCCAATGGTTTGTACTCCACTGCTAACCTAAAGAGGGGCTCTTTGCACCGCTCCTCGGTCTTCCAGCCGCAGTTTGTAAGTCAGGTAGACCAATCCGACGGTGTGCTTCCATAAAGACTGCAGTTCTGCTTTGTAGCACAGAAGGTTGCCATAAGCCAGGATTGATGCACCAGCCTTGCAGTGCACAGGAAATGAAAGCAGTACGGGTCAAGGATTTCTCCTACCTCCGCACCTCCATCGTCTGAGTCTTCCAACCCAGTCCTGAGGCACACTCCAAACCCAAACTTATCAAGCAAGTTTGAGAAGCACCCTATAAAAACCTCTCCTTCCGGGAGGGTCCAATCATCAGGAGCACAGTAAAGACCCGGGAAAATCCCAAAGCCCTTGTTTAGAATAGCATTTTGCAAACATGTTTAATTAGGAAATATTTTCCCCTTCGTTAATATCTATCATTATGTTATAGATTACATTTTAGGAAATGCTTTTTAAAGTTATACAGCTAAGTTGAACCCCAGTCGAGGGCTAGAAATACCTAGAATTTTCAAGTGTATTCGCAGTTTTTCTCTGTAAATCATAAAGATCTTTCATTGCCAATAGTGATACTGGACCCCAACCATTGTGTCCTCTTGAAGTTCAGTTCTTTTAACTTTGTCAGGCAAACCACCACTTGGCATCAATAAAGGGCAGCAGCAAGGCTGGTGGTTAAGTGTAAGGTCCTTGATTCGTGAGTAAGTCAGACTAAATTAAATTTCTACTCTCTCTTTCTAACTGTGTGTGTCTCGGTTTCCTTATCCGTGAATTGGGAAAAACGAAAGTAGTTACTTCAGAGGTCTTGGAGGGAATTCAATGAAATCATCTACCGAAAACATATGAAGACGTGCCTGGCGCAGACATGTTCAATCCATCATTGTTCCTGCTGTAATATTTAAATGGTCTCGTTTTGAGAAAGACAAAGTTGACAATGAAAGTACATTGACTTTGTAAATTAATTACTGGAGCAGGCTGAATGGACCCGCAGGGTCCATTCTGCCACATCCAGCCTCAGAGCCTTCTTTCATGCCAGGAGGCCCTTTCTATCAAAAGATATAGATTGTTGTTGAATTTGATTCATAGGAGCTTTTATAATTATCTGCGATTCGGTCTGGTCCCCGATCTCAGTCAAGCAAAACCCCATCCATTTGAATATCAAAATGAATGCAGCATATTGGGGTTGGAAAAGATGCCCAAACCTATCTAATCCTACAGTGTCCTGCCGCTCCCTCTCTTCTGTCCGGATGGTAGACGATGCGAAGCCATCCCACCATTCTCTCCACCAAGTGCCAACAAGACCTCGACACCCTTCTCCAAGCAGGTCCGGTAACATTACAATGAATTTAAATTCACACTGATGCCAAAACGTCATTGTCACCCAAGCCAATTCAACCTCTGAGCCAACACTTGCGCCACCTCTGGAACACGGCTGTCTCCTTTTGAACACACCTAGTGTCGTCGAGGGGTAGCCCTTTCGGTGTAGTGGTGACACACCGGGCTGGTCCCCTGCCCCGAGACAAAGACAAGGCTTTCTGTGTTCATAAGGGAACCCGACGATTTCCGGCAGTGTCACTCTGGGCGGGAATCCACCCCAGGGCCGTGGGTTTGGTCTGGTTGGAGTGTCGTGGAGCTCCCTAAGAGTGAAGACAGATGGCAAAGAAGGGCAATGTGGAAGATGAGCATTAGCACTCCGCACCACTGGTTATTAACGTGCCAGCTGCTGAGTTCTCATCCATTCGCCCATTCATGCTCCCAGCTCTCCTGGAGAGCTCCATTCTAGGTTTAAAGAAGGCATACTTCAGAGCTGATACAGAACTCTGTTCAAGGCTTCCTTGCAGGGAAGCAAACGTATTTCAATTCTTTCTGACTTTAAAAGTTCTGAGTTTCCCCCCCTCCTTCCTTGAGATTTCAAAACCATTCATGGTTAACACTGTGGCATTGAGAGGCTATCAACAGCTTTTACAAAAGCTACCACGTTGCAGAGTCACTTTGAGAAATGATCATGGGCTAACTTAGGAGGAATCTGTAACTTACTTCTCCATAGATAAATCTCATGTCTTGACCTTGACTCAAGAGCTCAAGAGCCCATTCTCTAAGCTTTGTGACATTGTCAAGTAGATTTCTTAAAATTTTGGATGAAGGCTGAAAACATAGGAGGTCATTGTTCCATTGGGAAACGAATTCAAATCTATTTTTGAAACTATTTCCAGAATTTTATAGGAATCTATATGGTTGCCATTCGGTCAGCCCCAGTTTTTATTTTATTTTTGTTCAGTCGTAGGCAAGAAATAGAAGAGAGGAAGCAAGTGTTCTGCTGAAGTTTGATTTTAAAAATTGAAACCAGACCACACCAGGGCACTCTGTGGTCTGAATGTATCAATGGATCTAGTCATATTTCATTTGAGCTTTCCTTAGGTATACTAAACCACAAATATGAATCTCATTATTGTGTCTAGATGGAAATATTTTATGGATTAAGGTTTGTGGATTTAATTTGCTTGGTAATGAAACTGCTCTTGGGGAGATGGACCAGACAGCCATGGAGCACCACAATTTCTTATGCCTAACAATTGAAGAAAAAACGCTCAGCGTTTGATATTTTTTTTGTACTTACTATCGGCCATTTGGCCATTAGACCTAGGTCAAAAGTGAAAGCCAAAATTACTAAGTTTGGTAGAAATATTGCCGAATTAACAATCAATGCCTACAACTGAAGAGACTTTCAAACCGGAGGCCACATGCAATTGTTGATTTTGTAGGGAAACCAGAACACAGCGAGTCGTTGTCAGAGCTAACTGGTGCTCAGACACAATGAGCCCATTGCACTTCCTACTAACTGGCCCCTGGAGAACCTCAAGAAATTGAGTAAAGAAAGGTCAGAACGTCAAAAGGCAGGAGGGTGACCTAAATTTAACAAACAAATACCACAACAACATTGGAAAGATCAGAGACTAATAACCCCAACATATTATCCAAACTAGAGTTTCACATTAAGCACATTACACCTCTTGTCAAGTTCACCTCTCAAAGGTCCGGCAGAGTTTACTTTGGTCAGACCGAAAACTCATCTCAGAACAGACAGCGCCATGCTCCCAAAAACCCTTGAGGCATTGACCAGAAACTCTTTGTGGGATGAAGCCTGTTCTACCCAGTTCAGTTTTATATCCAAGTGTGCAATGTGATATCTGGCACAACATCAGAACTCATTAATTGCTTGTAAGTAGAAGAAAATGAATTAATTACAAGAGTGGGGCTGTGATGAATTTCTTTATACATATTACCTTACAGGTGATCTCAGATCGAATTAGATTAGGGGCTCAGGAAAATGGAAGTATTTGCTCATTCACCAATTCCACATATAATGTCAATCTGCAATATGGAGTTCAAATGAAGCACTATAATCAGCTTTATGTTATTCAAAATAAGTATATTGTGTCTATTGGGTCCTAAGCATAGTGCTTGGTGTTAGGCATTCAGAAATGAAAGATTCAGATATAGTCCTTGTCCACTTGCAGCTAATAGTGTAGTAAGATAACTTAAGTCAGAGTTAGAAGTTGCCAATTGCCTTAAGAGAAGGAGGTATGCATAATGAATCTACATGAAATTATTATTTGAATGGTATATGATGGAAATAATATCAGATCAAGAAATCTGGGAATTCAGAAGACAGATAGATCGGTTTGGACTTAAGTTATTAGAGAAAATCTCCCAGAAAGTTACAACTTGAACAGGTAAGCCTGTCCATTCATATGTGGGAAAGGGACAGTCTAAGAGCCTCGAGGCAGCTGGCATCCTCTCCCAACAATCACTGGGGCATGACAGCAAAGGTTTCCATCAGCTGGCTTCATCTCCACCGCACACAGGAGACCTTAAGATTTTAATTCCAGAAGATTGGTAGGTTTCCTTTTGGAACCAGGAATTTGGAAGTTACATAGAGTTTGGGCCTTAAAATATGATGAATTTTAAATCTGCATTATGTACGTCAATTTAAAATCCTCGACATTCCCTGGACCTTTGGGAGGAAATTATACATTTTGTAATGATAGAAGAAATGTTTACAGTATACATCACTGCAGCCATCATGCTTAACCCAGGGCTTTGGACATAGTATTTAATAAACAGTGTACTGTGTACTGATCATATGGAGACATGGATGGATGGGTGGATGGGTGGATGGATGGATGGATGGAGAAAGTTGGGAAATAAAATAAGAGAAAACCTATAGCAACAAGAAGTCTGAAATTCTCTCAACATAGATGCTTTCCAAGATGCTACCGCTGCTTTCCCTCTGGGAACCATTGCAATAAACTCTGAGAGTTTCACTGCTGGAGTTTCACTTATGCACTTAAATTTTTAAAATTCCCAGTGGTGTAAGAGGTGACTCACAACCAAGCTTCTTGATCAGGAGGCAGAATCTGTAAATCTGACTATCAAGCTTTGACAGCCATTGGGGGATTCTCCTTGTATGTCAGTGTCTGCAACTCTTACTTAAATAACTAGATTGTGGTGCCAACAGTTAGACTGCTAGACTGCTGACCGAAATGTGAGTGGTTCAAGGCCACCAAGACACCCCTCAGAGAAAAGTTCTGGTGTTTTACTTCAAGATACATATGTCACTGGAAACCCCATGGGGTACAATTCTACTCACGTGTTTGTCGTCACCATGAGTTGGATTAGATTTCACATCGACTGGTAACTGGTTCAGCAAATAAGTTCAATGCCATGTACAACCTGGACCTCTATGTCATGACTGACTGAAGGGAGGTATTCCGGATTTTCTGGAGTAAAGATGTGTGAAAGCTCCCCAGACGTGTGTTGTGATTTGTTAACAATGTCCGGCAAAAATGCCAGGAAGATCCACTAGGGCCCACATATTTCCCTTCCCCTGGACTCTGCGATCTTCCACGGTGCTTTAAGCATAAGCGACTGCTTCTAAGCTCATGCAGTTGCTGAAATCTGCTTTTGATTCTATGATCGGGTATCTGTCGGTGTCTGTGGAAAATGCTGAGGAGCTGGGCCAAGGGTTTCCCGTCAGGAGCTTTGCCTAGCAAGGACCAAACCACAGGCGGCCTGTTGTGGAGAAAGCGCTGGCGGAGCAGCACACACCAGCACCCCAGTAGCAGCCTTGCCTCGGAAATTTTGGCCAGAACACTGACCTCCCAGAAAAAAAGGCCCCACCCTAGTCTCATTGACTTGCTTTAAAAAGAAAAAGAAAAAAAAACTACTGAATAAGAACAGATTGGCCAGAGCAAAGTCAAGGCTGGGCCTCAGCCTTATCTCCTTTGGTTCCAGAGTATACCGTCATATGACAAACTGGAACCCTAAAATGATATCTTTCTATGGAAAAAGTGGCTGTTAGTAAATGAGAGCTCCCCCATGTTCTGTAATGAACCCCTCATCCTCCAAAGACGAGCCTTCATCTGTCTTCTCCCCCATACGATCGTCACACAATAATACTTCACATGACTCGCCATGTTACCCTGATGACCCTCAGCTCCCTAGGCGTTATCCTGCCCGTGTTGTGTGCACTATCTTATTTCATCTTTTTTTCTCCCTCTTGCAGCTGAAACAATTTTACTGTCAGGTTGATATTAGTATTAACACATACATATTGGGGGGAAATGAGCCTCCGAAGGCATCCCCAAAGTCACAGCTATAAGGTTTAGCCATATGAATTTGCCATTATCCAGTCCAGTTTGACCTCCAAAGGCGGGGATTCCGTGTAGTGCAACCTAATAGCAAGTGGCAGAACCAGGATCCACCAGTTGCAGACTGATTCGATAGAAGATATTCTCAAGCATTCAGGGTTTTTCACAGGATGTTTGTACTTTAGAGCTTATCATTCTCCCCTATAAGTACCTGCTTACATGTCTACATCCTTTCCTGTACTATGAACCTCTGTGTGGGAAGAAATTGCGCCTTTATTGGTCATTGAAACAACGTAACGTCATTGCTCTGGGTTAGACCATAACCTGGTCTGTAGCACTCATTCAACTTACCTTTGTTCAGTGGAAGAATGAATTTGCTTTTGTAGTGAGTTAATTCTCAGACCTCTGGGATGATTGCCAGATTCCACTAAGACCTAAGCTGGGCATTGGGTAAGCTTCCATGCTTGCCTGAGTGGATACGTGTTTCTCGGTACAGGAATTCAAAGGCGCAGTGCTTAGAAGGTCTTTGATTTGGCGGTCAGAGTTGGCTTCATTCTTTTAAGATACAGGTTGTGCTGGGCTCACTCAGTGATGGGGATCAGATGACCTCGGAAAATATCCACACTCAAATCTGTTTCCTGGCTCTTTTCTCTTTCTGACACATTCCAAGAAGGGATTTATGGATGTTGGGAAGGACACGGGCAGAGGAATTTCTAGAACCTTTAAGAATGCTCGTGTAAGCAACTCCTGGCTCAACTAACTGCACAATAAAAAGTGCCTGCATGTAATTTAGAAGAAATATTTGGTATAAGCTGCCTCATGCATTGCCAATGCGATGTGGAAAGAAATTCATCTGCATTTCCAAACAGTAGGAATCCCCCTTGTCTCCTCAAACCCAGGATCCCTCCATATGAGCCAAGTCAACAAGATAAATTCATTCTCCTGAGTATTTTGGAATGAAGTCATAACTAACTAATTTTGAAATATGATACTAGCCAGTTGGAAGTTTTATCTTCATCTAAAAATGAAATTGTTTATTCTCCAGCTGTGACCCAGGAAAAAATTCAAAGATTGTTGATTCCTTGATCTAGCTATGGTCTTTGTTCTGTGATGAAGTGCCTAAAAATAGTCATCAGTTTATTCCATCCTGCTTCAAGGTTAGCTACCAACCAATTCTATTCAAAAAACATAGGTGATTTGATAGCATACCAGAAGACACCAGAAGATAACATAAGTGGTTTGATAGCATGCAGCTTAAAGTATACAATGATAAACAAAAGAGTTGTTTAGCCATGGCTGTCAGGATCCTAGCCTTGGTTTCCCCACTTGTTAAATAAAATAAGACTTTATAATTAAGCTCTGAATTAAAACCTATAATGCCAAAATCTGGAGAAATAATCCTAGATGGATAGCATCTACTACCAAGGGAATTGAAATCAGAACTCAATGTATACATTTTATCACTGATTATTCCTAACATTATACAAAGATAAAACAACGTTAAAGAAGGAGCAGTCGTTTTCAGAATCACTGTTCTTTTGTTTATCGGGGATAAGGAACGGCGTGACGGTAGGAAAGTGCCCTCAAATGTGAAGTTCAAGGAACTCAGTACAGAAGGCTAATGTCTTCCCACCATTCTCAGCAGATGGCTGACTGGGCAATTAGGCTTCTGGTCTTAAAGGAGGTATACTGGGGCTTACTGGATTAAGTTCTAGTTCTCCTTAACAGAGGAGCCCTAGTGGTGTGGTGGTCACACGTTGGGCTACTAACCATAAGGTCAGCAGTTTGAAACCACCAGTTGCTCCACAGTAGAATAAGGCGTTTCACTTTCTTGGTAACTGGTGGGGGAAGGGGGCAGTTCTACTCTGTCCTATAGGGCCACTATGTATGAGTCAGAATTGACTCGATGGCAGTGAATGAGAACCCTCCTTCACATGGCTCCGCAGTATGCCCAGCCCCTCTTGTCCCCTCCCTGCCACAGCCCAACCTGCCTGAGTGAGCACACATGCTTGTTCCTTGGGGCCACATGGAACTAGCCACTGCTGCTTTGGGTCCTGTCTTCCTCGACCTTGGTTTTTTTCCATCACTAAATAAATAAGCACATATCTCCAGTCATTCCTCCTGCGAGATATTTTCCAGATCTTTCGACGGCAGATCACATCCTATAAAGATAAGAATCTGCCTGCACTTTTTAAAGAGTTTCCAACGAAGAAGTTGCTCATTCTGAAATTTTACAAGCCCGTCAGTCAGGACATGATTCTTCATGTTTAACCTAAATATCTCAATCTGAAATCTAAAGTGATTTTCAGAAGTGACATAAACCAGCCAGTTGTCTGCCTGAAAATATTTTACAATCTTAAAAGTCATTATGTGCTCCCTATTTTTTCCTTTCTGCCATAAATATTTTCATTTCTAACCAATTAATTCATCTTCATGTGATTTACCTTCTCATCTGTCAATAATTTCTGCAACTTTTCTTTGCTCTAGATGTAAATTGTTGTTAAATTTATCAGTAGCTTTAACTAGGAAGTCAGACTCAGGCTTAAGCAATAGGATTCAAATGTCTAGGCCTCTTGCTAGGTTGTATTCCTATGATAATACACGAGGGTAACAAGATAAAGACTGCTTGTCAAATGGATGTGTTCTATGAGCACTGCCACACTAGGTGATTTGTGTACATTGCTTTATGCTTCTTTCTTACCCCATTCTAGAAGTGTTTTACCACTGAGGCGATGGGTTTTAGCTGGTAAGTAGTTTGCAATAGCACACAGCCATAGAGTGACGCTTGAAACCAATTTTGTCTAATTCCAAATGCTAGGCATTTTCTACCATACAAATGACATATTGGTCATATTACCGAGTCAGTTGTGACCCACAGCAGCCCGTGTGTCACTTAGTAGAATTGTTCCATAAGTGTTCTTGGCGGAAATCTTTCCAGAAGACCATCAATCACCGAGCTTTTCTTCCAGAGGGCTCTGGGTAGTTTAACAGGTTCGTAGTTGAGCCAGAACTATTCATTTGACCTAGACCACCGCAGGCCAATGTGAAATGCACAACACTCAAGAATCACATTTCATTCCTTCAAACACTACAACATCTCTTCTGCTAATGCACATCTCTTACCTGGAAAATGCTCTTGCCTGGAAAAATCCTCAAACCTTTATCTGTCCAGTCATTATTACTTTAGACTCATTGCCTGGGAGTCTCACTCAGCACCACAGTAGCCTTTTTTGATGGAAGCTTGAGTCATTTACCAACACACACAAGAACATTTTCTGGCTATCCAAAAGCATTTCAAGCTTGGCTTATAGCCTTTCTCAACATGAAGAGCTAAGAATAGCTGGGTAAAAGGACAGTCTTCGCAGAAGACAGAGTGAAGGCAGTCATTCCAACAGAGCACATCGTCAGTAATTATTTGCCCAGTAAGTAGATAAGATGGCTACATTTGTTTGAGAGAACTGGCCAAATTCTGCTCTTCCTAATAATCGTCACTCATGGAATTCAATTACATTCATAAGCATACAGGTTGCCGTTCAAGGAACTAATTTGAATGGAGATACATAATCAGAAGTGTGCGTGTATGTGTGTGCGCACGCCTAACCAAGGAACAAACGTTCAAAGGAAATGTTCCATACATAGTTAGTGAAATATCAAATATGGGTATATTTCCATGGTAGTGGAGGTACACTTTCGTGATGAAATACACAGCTGTGTCCTTCTAGGTCTACCATCCCTGCCCAGCCTTTACAGAAATGCCTCTGAGTTTAATTTCCCCTGCCACAATCCCTCTTCTGTCCTCATAGTGATCCGGTAGGATTATATTGGGTCTATCCTATCCTTCATATAAAATCCATGTGCGGGTAAAAAATGTGGAAACCCTCTTATAGGATAAGCAATTCAAGTAGCACAGCTAACTGCCAATTAAAAAAAAGAGAGAATTAGAAAATGCACCTGCAAGAATAACATGGACACAGGGAAATACCAATTGGTGAAATGGCTGATTAATAATAAAATAGCTCCTCGGTTCTCTTCTTGAACACATTCAAGTGCATTTACTAATTAATGAAGGCCACTAATTTGATTTCTCTCTGTGTTTAGATGGTTCTCACATGCGGCTGGGGTATTATTTAGTCAGTACTATAGCATCCAAAGTTAGTCATCGCTCCCTATTTTTGTTTGACTGCTTCTCAGTCATCTGTAGCAGCTCCCTTTTCCTCTGATACCTGATTGTCCTTAGAGATGAATAGCCATAACACAGATTAATCACCACAGCGAGAAGTGCCTCATGCTAGCGTATTCTCCTCCACTCTGTTTCCAGTGAATCCTTTTCATTCGGCTTACATTCGGTCCTTTGCAATAAGTCATGGCCTGTCACTCTTGATAATCCCTTTTGTTTTTCAAATTCCAGACACAAAGATATTGTGTCCCACAAAATAAATTATTTGCATTCTTTCTTGCTTTCTTACTCAAGTGTGAATGGATGGTTCCATGTCCTTCTGAACACTATTGTAAATCTTCTAAAAGTAGGCACTGGCTCTCCTATTTATCTTTATGGTTACGGTGGAAAACTCAAGGAGAGCTCTAGAAGTGCTTGTTGATTGAACAAAATATAAGAGGTTCATGGACCTCCTTTCTAAGCCATCTTCCTGCCCTGAAGCACAGCTCAGGCAACACTGATTGAGGTAGTTAGTTTATTGTGCCAACCTGGCCGATAAACACGTATGGGATTAACTGAAGCGCAAAGAGAAATAGCTCGGCAAGCCTCACCTTTATTGTCTCTTGTTCTTTGACCATCAGACCACTGTGCGGCTGCCTTGCTTGTTCTGTCAAACTTTTCTGAAAAATAAGTTTTTTTCAAGCTTCTGGAAATAAAGAGAAAGGCAGTGCAGGTTCACAAAAGTAGAGTCACATACCAACAAACACATAACTAGTCAGGAGTTCACCTGGAAATACAACTCCTTGGTTTTTGCTTTGTTTTGTTTTTCTTTTATTTTTAAGATCTTTCTTTATTTTTTAAAAAATGTTTTATTAGGGGCTCATACAACTCTTATCACAATCCATACATACAACAATTGTGTAAAGCACTTCTATACATTCATTGCCCTCATCATTTTCAAAGCATTTGCTCTCCACTTAAGCCCTTGGCATCAGGTCCTCTTTTTTTTCTCCTCCCTCCCTGTTCTCCCCTTCCCCCTTCCCCCTTCCCCTCCAGCAAAAATTCTTGTACCTCCTGATTGGGAAATCAAACCCCGGTCTCCCACATGACAGGCGGGGATACTTACCACTATACTAATGAGAACTCCTTAGTTTTTAGAGTCCTCTATTTTAACTTCTGTCTCTCAAGGCAAAGGTGAGCCAGAAAATGGTATTAAAATAGGTTGGAAAGTAAATACTAAGAAAAGGAGTTTTAGACAAACAAACTCCCTGACATCAAGTTGATTGCGATTCACAGTGACTTATCAGAAACAGTAGAACTGCCCCTGTGGGCTTCGTGGGCTATCCATTTGTGTGGGAGCAGAAAGCCTCCGTTTTCTTTTGCAGAGTGGCAGACAGTTTCAAACTACTGGGCATTTGGTTAGAAGCCCAGGTCATAACCACTGTGTTCCCAGGAGGTAGGCATTAGTAAACATTGCTTTGGCCTTGATTCTTCATATCATCATGTGAGTCACTCGAGGGCTGAGCTGGCGAATACTGAGAGTGTAAATGAACCTATACATGACTCCTAGCCGATGCTTTCACTTGAATGGTCATTCTCATGTGAGCCCTGCTGGCGGTGGTGTTGGCTAAGCTCTTAGACTGCATAGCTAATGGCCAGCAGTTCAAACACCCCCGCCTCTCGAAAGCAGAATGACCACCCCATCTGCTCTCATTAAGATTTACTGCCTGGAACCCCCCATCTTGCTCATTATGATTTGGAATCAACGCAATAGCAATGAGTTCAGTTTGGGGATGAGTTGAAATGGACTCAATGGCCGTGGGTTTGGGTTTGGCTGGGCTGTGTTTTTCTCCGATTTCTGTATGAAAGAAAAGAAAATTCAAATTCTTTAATTTACTTCAGAGCCCAGAGCTACAACTAATATTAAAATCCAAGTCTCTTGTATTTCAAATCCTACTTTGCTGTCTACACAGATTTCCTGAAGGTGAGCAGTGAGTGAAATCATTCCTGTACGATGGCAAAATTCCTTTAGAGTCCATTTTATATCACTCTAGCGAATATTGAAACAAGTCTCAGGAGAGCCTCAAAAGCAGGAGGTGTAAAACCAAGATTCGCATGGCATCGCAGGCATTCAATAGATAGATGGAGTAGTAGATACTAATAAGTTTACTTTCCTTTGTTTAGGAAATATCATTTCTTCAAGAAGATAAGGAACGTTTGTTTTGAACTCGACTCTGTGCTTCCAACCCCCCTAATTTCAACCTGAGAGTGAAAAAACCTTAAGACCCCAGCATCATCCGGCCAAACCTTCCTCGGCCATGGCGGCCACAGCTCGGCTGTTGGCAGGCATCTTCGTAGCTTTGCTTGCTTTCTCTGCCAAAGGTGGGGTCCTCAAAAGAGTCATCCGGCACAAACGACAAAGCGGCATGAATGTCACCTTGCCAGAGGAGAGCCAACCAGTGGTGTTTAATCATGTCTACAACATCAAGCTGCCGATGGGGTCTCAGTGTTCAGTGGATCTGGAGTCAGCCAGCGGGGAGAAGGACGTGGCCCCACAGTCAGAGGCCAGGGAAGGCTTCCAGGAACACACCGTGGACGGGGAGAACCAGATTGTCTTCACGCATCGTATCAACATCCCCCGCCGGGCCTGCGGCTGCGCTGCCGCCCCAGACATCCAGGAGCTCCTGAGCAGGCTGGAGGAGTTGGAGACGGTGGTCTCTGCCCTGCGGGAACAGTGTGCCACGGGAGCAAGCTGCTGCCTTCAAACTGCAGAAGGTATGAATTACTAGAGATAAGAGAAATACCCAGCACTGTAGGACCCACCATTTGTTTCTAAATTGGTTTTCTAGAAAAGCTGTCTTACAAAGGATTCACTATAAAGAGCTGTTCTGGACAGGTGGGTGAGGGAACATATCTATCTCTAGCCTGCTCTTAGGGAGCCGTGGTGGCAAATGACTTCAGAGGGATTTTCAGGCCTCTGGAAAGTCCTACTTTGAGCAATTCTGTTTGACGTCAATTAAAAGTTTCTCAGATTCATTTTAAGATGCAGCTTTTCTTTGCCCGCAAACCTAAACATATCTCATGACATCCCTGATCCCAAGAGTGCACTTCGAGAGGCTGTGAGGTCGCCCAATCCCATATTTGTACACATAGGGAAACCAAGCCTTAGAAGGAGGGTGAGACTGCGCAAGGTTCGCCAATGAACTGTTGAGTTAGTGAACCACAGAGTTCTACGCTCCAGTTCATGTCCTTGCAAATTTATAATTGCTGTCCATGGTGGTACAAATTCTGTGGTGTATGGGAAAAAAGTTCAAGTTTAATGGTGATCATAATCACCCCTTCTAGACATATACCAGATGGAGTTCCTAGACAGTGCAAATGGTCAATGTACTTGGCTGCTAACCAAATGGAAGTTCAAGTCTACCCCCCAGCCCCCCAAAAAAAGACAAAAAAATCCAAACTCACTTGCATCGAGTCAAGGCTGGCTCATAGCAAGCCTATAGGACAGGTTAGAACTGGCCCTCTGAATTTCAGAGACTGTAACCCTTCACAAGAGTAGAAAGTCTTGTCTTGGTCCCATGGAGCTGCTGGTGCTTTCAAACTGCTGACCTGGAGGTTAGCAGCCCAATGCACAAGCACTGCGCCACCAGGGCTTCACTACAGCCGAATTCACCAAGAACTGTCAAAGAAATGACTGACATCTATGTCTGAAAATGTGGGGAAGGCCTAATGAGCACAGAGCTCCGCTGACACGGGGCGTTGCCATGAGTCAGATGCCATGGCCCCTGTTACGGTTACTGCTAGACACCAGCCATTGCCATTTGTTATCCAATTTAACCCTCCTGGCAACTCTTGGAGGCAGGTTTGTGCAAATCTAAGAATCCAGACTCAAAAAAGTTAACCAACTGACACAAGATGTGCCAAAGGCTACTATGTGATACGATGTGTCTGCAGGTCTCAGCACTCACACTCTCTCCACAATCATAGCCTGCTCCATCTGCACTCATCTGAAGGAACCCAGCCACTCCACAATTGTGCTGTCACCTCCCTTCATGAGAGCGGCAAGAGAGTCACGTCATTTCAACAAAGTTGAATCTGAAATGATGATGTCTCTTTCTGCCACACACAGAAGAAATCGTCAGGAAGTCCTTTGACAAATTATTTTTAAGAATAGACCTGATCACCCAAAGTGGAGAGCACTATAACCCTCTCTCTCTGTCCCTCCCTCTTTAAGATGCATGTGCTTGTCACTAAAGGCTTGTTTGTCAAGGTCCCTAATCCGAAGAGAGAGAGAAGGGAGGGAAGGAGGGAAGCAAGAGAGAAAAAAAGGAGGAAAGCAATAAAGAGTCTTGATTCAGAAAGCAGTTTATCATTCATTTCTATTAGCTCAGAAGCAAAATACAGACGGAAGTTCACAGTATTACTAATGCTGAAGAATAGGTAGAATTTATACAAATATAACAAAAGTCACATATGTATATAATCTCAGAATTTCCAATAGTCACATTTTTTAAAGAGACAAAAGAAGATAAAATGTTTTTAGTCATCTGTTTTGCTTAACCCAGCATCATCAAAATGTAAACTTTTTCAGCATGGACTCAATATAAAGCGCTTTAATGGGATAGCTTGCATTTTACTTTCTTTGATATACTAAAGCTTTGCAATCCAACATGTGCTTTGCATTTATAGCACAACTCAAATTGAACTGGCCGCGGTTCAAGGCCTTAATAGCCTGGTGTCCAGTGGCGACCATACGGGACTGCGCAGACCCGGACTAACTTTCCAAGCAAATGTCTCTTTAATGTCCTTCCTTCCTGCTGTTCAGAAGGGAAAAAGTGCTACGAATCACCACTATATCCAGGAGCAGAGAAGCTGGGGGTCAACTTTTTTTCTTCTCCTTGGTTCCACGAAGATCGGGCCAGCGGCAGCCGAGAGGTGACAGGATAAGATTTAGGTTCATAAAGCCTGGTCATACAGCCCCGACCATCCACGCATCAGTTCACCCTATGCTGCTGCATTCCGGGTAAAACAGGGAGGAGAGTACTGTCTGTGGGTAAACCGATGAAAAGGCACCCTGTCAGAATTAGAAAGCTGATTCTGAGCTGCCTCATTTTAGTTATGGAAAATTAGAACCTTTTGTGCATGCAATGCCCATGCCAACTTGAGTCAATTCTCCTTAAAAAAAAAAAAAAAAGAAAGAAAAGAAAGAAGGAAGGCAGGAAGGCAGGAAGGCAGGAAGGCAGGAAGGCAGGCAGGAAGGAAGGAAGGAAGGAAGGAAGGAAGGAAGGAAGGAAGGAAGGAAGGAAGGAAGGAAGGAAGGAAGGAAGGAGGCACAATAATAGGCTCTGAATGTCTTCCTTGAACTCTCATGTCTCCGGTGAGGTGGGACTATTGGTCCTCCTTTACCAAGGAGGACGCTGAGTCCCAGGCCATCTAAAGCCTTTGTCATAGATGGTCTGGCTTGTGGGGCAAAAGGTCCGGATTTAGTTCCTTTCAAGCACGAGCGCCTGGGTATCGGGGAAGTAGCACGGGAAAGCACATCCCCTCGGCAGGAATGGTGGCTCAAACTCATCTGGACTCAGGGCACCTCCTTGGAAATCTGATTAAGATTTAAAACTACAGCCCTTCACGCGCGAGCGCGCACACACACACACACACGCACACGCATGCACTATTTGCCCACAGGTCTCCAATTCCAGGGAATCCAGGGACCGCTTGATGTTCCAGGTTAAGAATTATTACTTTGCATCATCTGAAAGGTTGTGTGTGGTGCTAGTGTACTCGGCGGGACCTTGGAAGAAAGGTCTGGTGATAGTTCAGCCGCTGAAAGCCTATGGCGCCCGTTCTATTCTGATACATTTGGGGTTGCCATGAGCCCAAATCAACTCCACAGCCACTGCCGCTGCCGCTGCCGCTAGTGATAGAGATGGTGGCGCTGGTGGTAACTGGATATGCGTCCCATCTGACATCACACACTGAGCAGCTGGTTTTCAAGCCAGGTGGGCTCTGGGAATGTCCCCCTCCTCTAGCTGTTTTTGAGCCTGCCTTTGTCTGGTAGATACCGAGATATCCGGCCACTTGCGCTCCGCTGAACCCATCTGTTCTCTTGGTTGGCAGGCCGCCTGGACACCACGCCCTTCTGTAGTGGCCACGGGAACTTCAGCGCGGAAGGATGTGGCTGTGTGTGCGAGTCTGGCTGGAAGGGGCCCAACTGCTCGGAGCCGGAGTGTCCAGGCCACTGTCACCTGCGGGGCCAGTGCATCGACGGGCAGTGCGTCTGTGATGAGGGCTTCACCGGTGAGGACTGCAGCCAGCTGGCCTGTCCCAGCGACTGCAACGACCAGGGCAAGTGTGTGGACGGCATCTGTGTCTGTTTCGAAGGCTACGCTGGGGCCGACTGCAGCCAGGAGGTCTGCCCCGTGCCCTGCAGCAAGGAGCACGGCAGCTGCGTGGACGGCCGCTGCGTGTGCCAGGACGGCTTTGCGGGCCACGATTGCAACGAGCCGCTGTGCCTCCACAACTGTCACAACCGCGGGCGGTGCGTGGAGAACGAGTGTGTGTGCGACGAAGGCTTCACCGGCGACGACTGCAGCGAGCTCATCTGCCCCAACGACTGCTTCGACCGCGGCCGCTGCGTCAACGGCACCTGCTACTGCGAAGAGGGCTTCACGGGCGAGGACTGCGGCGAGCTCACCTGTCCCCACGCCTGCAATGGCCAGGGCCGCTGCGAGGAGGGCCAGTGCGTGTGCGATGAGGGCTTCGCGGGCCCCAACTGCAGCGAGAAGAGGTGCCCCGCGGACTGCCACCACCACGGCCGCTGCCTCGACGGCCGCTGCGAGTGTGACGACGGCTTCCAGGGCCCCGACTGCGGGGAGCTCAGGTGTCCCAACGACTGCCACCACCAGGGCCGCTGTGTCAATGGGCAGTGCGTGTGCGACGAGGGCTACACCGGGGAGGACTGCAGCCAGCAGCGCTGTCCCAACGACTGCCACCGTCGGGGCCGCTGCGTCGAGGGCAAGTGTGTGTGCCAGCCAGGCTTCCAGGGCTATGACTGCGGGGAGATGAGTTGTCCCAATGACTGTCACCAACATGGGCACTGCGTGAATGGCATGTGTGTGTGCGACGAGGGCTACATGGGCGAGGACTGCCGCGACCTGCGGTGCCCCAAGGACTGCAGCCACCGGGGCCGCTGCGTGGACGGCCAGTGTGTGTGCGAAGACGGCTTCACCGGCCTCGACTGCGCGGAGCTGGCGTGCCCCAGTGACTGCCACCGGCAGGGCCGCTGCGTGAACGGGCAGTGCGTGTGCCACGAAGGCTTCATGGGCAAGGACTGTCGGGAGCGAAGGTGCCCCGCGGACTGCAGCGGCCAAGGCCGCTGTGTGGACGGCCAGTGCGTCTGCCTCGAGGGCTTCTCGGGCCTGGACTGTGGGCAGCGTTCCTGCCCCAGTGACTGCAACGGCTTGGGACAGTGCGTTCTCGGCCGCTGTATCTGCCACGAAGGCCACACTGGGGCCGACTGCTCTGAGGGTGAGTACAAGCCCTCAGGCTAGTGTGAGGCCCTGTGTGTTGTGCTGCACTGCACAAGCTCATGCCCACCTAGGCACACACACATTTGGAGACACACACTGACGCTTGGAGGCGTCAGACTGGTCAGCCACCTGTTACATATCAGGGTTGTTGGGCTTCACCGAAATGAACAAGCCCACTTCCACAGAAGTCCAGTCCCACTCGTGGCACCCTAGATGGGGCTCCTTCTGGGGCTTACAGAGGTTATATAAGTGTCTCCGGGGACACTCGGCTAACACATCACATTACTCACTAACTTGTCCTAAAGGAGCCTGGGTGGTAGAGTGGGCTGCTCCCTTCAAGGTTAGCAGTTAAAAACTACCAGGCGATGCACAGGAGAAAGATGAGGCGTTCCACTCCGGTAAAGAGTTACAGTCTCAGAAACTCACAGGGGCAGTTCTACCCTGCCCCCCGCCCCTCCCCAGGGTGGCTATGGGTCGGAATCAACCCAAGGGCAATGAGTTACTGGCAGTGATTTAAGGTGGTGGTTTGTTTAGTATGGACAATCTAACTACAGTGAGTTCAACCTTCACTGCCAACAATGGGGTCTGTGAAATGATAACCTCTCTATGCTTAGCCTCCTTTCTACCCATTCAAGCCTGAGAAGAGAACAGACTTTCATTCTGGATAGACACAATCATTTATCTAAATTGAACTGAAGAGTAACATTATGTAAGGCAGAAACTGTTTGAAATGCCCACTCAGTTAAAGAGTGAATGCTGATTGCCTTCAAGGAGGATTTGCCTCTTAAACCCCCTTATCAGTATTTCCCCCCCTCAAAACCATTTTATTTGGAGCTAATACAGATATGTCCTTTCATAATTAAATCACATAAAGCAATTTTTACCACAGTCAATTTTAAACATTATTTTCCTTCTTGAACTGTTTCACATCAGCTCCCTTTGCCGCCACCCCCCACTGTACCCCGAGAACCCCTTATTTGTTAATCCTGGAATCATTAATCCTGGATTTTTATACTGAAAACTAAAAAATATAAAACAAACGTTCAAGAGGGTCACCCCAATGACAAAACACATCTGAGATAAGCCCAAATGTGAATGAACAAATAAACAAATACAGAAAATGTTGAAATCCATATCAGTCCAACACGCATGGTGGGGGAACGGGATCACCTGACAACGTTTTAACCATTCAAATCAGGTTCATTCTTTTAATCTGCTGTAGCCATGGGGCTAGTTTAGCCCCATTCCTCCATGAACGGATAGAGAGAGTTCATGGGAAGCTTATTTCTGATGTAGATCCCACAGATGTATCTTCGGCTCCGTTGTCATCCATAGCCTTCTGCAAATCAGATTCTCACACTTTAGGCTCCGATACTAATTCCTCCTTCAGCTTCAGATGATATGATTTACACTTCTTCCGTCACTGATGATGGTGTGTTTCTTCCATGTGGCCTTAGCTAACTTTGATGGCTGCTTTTTGGAAACAAGCCTTTAAGAGCTCAGATACTAGTTTAGCTGATAGTCGGTCACCATCTAATTTCTTCACCACACTTTGCTAAAGCACCCGTATCTTCTGTGGTCCCTCCCTGAGGGCGAGTATCAAGTAGGGCCACGATGTAAGAACTAATTTTTACATGCTCATCCCTATTCTTTGGTCTATGTTTGACCTTTTGGGTCCCTGTAGAGACCTCCTTGTTAATTTATGGTAGAGAGTCTCTCAATACTTTTATTTATCCCAAGGACTGTGATCCCCTCAAAGGAGGCCTACCCCCAGCAGTCAGTACAGGGGTGTCTTACAGTAAGTGCTTTGTAGTCGTTGGTTAGATGGAAACATAATGAGAATGGTAACGGTAGAGCCATCTTTATACAGCTCCCATCTACCCGAATATGCAGTTATTGTGACTGAGGCTTTCTCCCTGAATTCAAATGATTGGCCTGCAAGAATCAGCAAAGGGCCCTGTGTTTAACGGGCAGCCTACATTGGTTGGGAAGAACACAGGTTGGCAGGCATAGAAGTGAACTCCAAATGTGATGCGGTAAGCGACCTTCTTGGCACGTTTCTTGCCTCACTGGTCCACTGTGTCACAAATGAAAATGGGCCGGGATCCCCTTCCCGTGCTAACAACAAGGGTGTGGAATCCAGAGCAGGGGACCAAGGCCAGGTCCTTCTGTCCCACAGCAGCCACCCTAATTTGAACTAAAACTCATGGAGGGGAGACCAAAGAGAAGAAGCCAGGTCACAAAGAACAGGGCATGTCAACTACTGGCCTTGAACTGTAGCCCGAAGGCAATGGGTACCCACTGCAGGTATAAGCTTGTCACAGCAGAGGTTTCTTGATGAGTTCTGCATTTCAGAAAATGAAAGTTGGGTTTCAGGACCAGATCCTCAGGTCTTTGTCACAGGCAGTGGAAGGGACAGGTGACAAAAAGCAAACCCCAAAAGATTCCTATCATACATTATTTACTGAGATGTCCCTTCTCATTCCTCCCAGTGTCCCCTCCCAAAGACCTCATTGTGACTGAAGTAACGGAAGAGACGGTAAACCTGGCCTGGGACAATGAGATGCGGGTCACCGAGTACCTGGTTGTGTACACGCCCACCCATACGGGAGGCCTGGAAATGCAGTTCCGAGTCCCCGGGGACCAGACGTCCACCACCATCCGAGAGCTGGAGCCTGGTGTGGAGTACTTCATCCGGGTGTTTGCCATCCTGGAGAACAAGAAGAGCATTCCTGTCAGTGCCAGAGTGGCCACTTGTGAGTGAGCGGATCCCTCTTTGTCGCTGCCGCTCCCTTCCCCTCTCTCACCATGCAGTATTCTCACGAGGTGACCCCTTGCTTTTGCCCCACATACTCCTAGCTGCTGCTTTCAAATCACATCAATTAAGGAGATCCTGGAATCCAGGCTCTGGGTACCCTAGAGTCGATTCTGAAATTCTGACTCATGAAGACCCACCCTGTAGGGCACAGGGGTCTTAAGAGCCCAAGGTCTTTGCCCTCAGGCTGCCTGGTGGATTTGAATTCCAACCTGTAGGTTAGCAGCAAACCACTAAGCCCTAGGACGCCTCCACTTTAGCACATGGAATATTCTCCTTAGATGCTCTTTACTTTCCTTAAAGCAAACAAGAACAAAACCCCTTCCTTTCCCCAAATCCCTCTCTCTCAAACCCAGTGCCATGAAGTCAAGGCTGACTCAGCTGACCCCTCACCACAGAGAAGTGTCACCACCCTCACTTAGCAAGTGTTTACTATGCAGTAAGTGTGGCTTCAGGCAGTTTCTACTTGTGAACTCATTTAATCTTCACAACAGTCCTAGGAGCTCAGTAATATTGTTCAACCGCCCCCGCCCTGCAAATTAGATTAAGAGCAGTTCGGTTCCAATACACAAACGCCATGAGATTTGAGCCAAGCTGTGTGGGTGTAGAGTTCATTCTCTTCCCTACTGGACTCCATGACCTTTCCACATGGCAAAAACTAGAAAACCCAAAACCCACCAAAGACAAGAATGAAACGCACTCCCACTGTGTCAATGCTGACTCACAGAGACCTTAGAGAGCCCGCTGTCTATTAATTAAAAATAAATAAGTAAAAATGGAACTAAAAAGGTTCGAGTTATTCCTTTAACAGCCCAACACTAGTATAATTATTTTCACACCTGAAAAGCAAGCTGTGGCTGAAATTGGCTGAGTGAGCACAGTAGTAGCTACCATTGATTGAACTTATGCTAAGATGCCAGAAACCACGGCAGAATCTTGCACTTATTATTTTATTTCCTCCGCAAAATATCTCTGAGAGGCAGGCATATATGCCTTCTCCCAAAGGAGGAGAAAACAAATTAGAGGAAACGTGTGCAATTTCTCCATGTTCACAAAGCGAGTAATGGGGGCGCATAGCTTAGAGCCCAAACTGATCCCAAAGCCCAGGCTCTGATTAGGTTACACAAAATTAAATTGTCAATGTGTGATTGTATAGCTGGAGTCCCTGGGTAGTGTAAATGCTGAGTCACACCACTCCCAGCTGAAAGGTTGGCCAATGAGACCCACCTAGGGCACCATGGAAGAAATTCACGTGCACACCTGGGGTTGTCGTGCATCAGAATCAACTGGATGGGTAGTGTTTGATCCTGGTTAATAATCATATGGTTTGTCTCACTATTGGCTTTCAGGCCCCTTCAAACTAGACCGTCTCCCCCAGAAGAACCCTCCAATCGATTCGTTAGATAGATTCCCAGTCCTGAGGGAGGCATCCACTTTGGGGTTTAGTGAAGGGGCTGTTATGCCCATCACACCTCTGCTCCACTCTTACTTCCTGCTTGTTTTGTTCTTGGTAGACTTGCCTGCTCCTGAAGGCCTAAAATTCAAGTCTATCAAGGAGACATCTGTGGAAGTGGAGTGGGACCCTCTGGACATAGCTTTCGAAAAGTGGGAGATTATCTTCCGGAACATGGTAAGGAGGCTAAAGTTTACGTGTATTTGGCCACTAGAATCCTGAAGATGTTCAAATGGCTCAGCAGAAATTTTGCATCAACATTTTTTCTCTACATCAGGTGGAGAACAAGGCCCTCAGATTCCCAATCTATGTGCATGTGTGTGTCTGGGAAAATTCGATTCTCTTTCAGTCCCTGTTTCTCTGAACTTTGTGAAGCCCTCTTGTGCATTTTAAGTATGTTGAGTTTCTCCTGATTTTAATAAGTTGATACATACAGTGTTTAGGCCTAAGAGAGTCTCACCAAGGCAAAGAAGAGCATAATTAGTTTGCTGTCCCAAAATTCATCGTGGCATATCTCTGATTGAGCATCCCTTCCCTCTGAAATGCATCGGGAACTGGGATTTCTGAGTCTGAGTCCAGGACTGTCACAGCTGTATGATACGGGAGCACCATGTGCCTTCTCTGATGCTTCTCACTTCGTTTATCAAATAAGAGGCTCCACGCACAGCTTCAGACGGTCTCCAGCTCTCACATTCAGCCAAGCGGCCTGCAGAGCGGAGAGGTGAATAGAGACATTTACCAGGGAAAGGAAGGAACTGGAGAAACGTCTTCAGTATGGCTGTCTCCTCAGTACCTCCCCCACTGATCGGATGCATCCCATGGGCTTAGTGAATGGGTGAACGAATGCATGAGGAATGAATGATTACTCCGTAACAACTCCCATAAGCAAAGAGCCTGGCACTTCCTGTAGGTCTTACCAAGCTGTCTCTGACTTTCAGAATAAAGAAGATGAGGGAGAGATCACAAGAAGCCTGAGGAGGCCGGAGACCACATACCAGCAGACTGGCCTAGCTCCTGGGCAAGAGTATGAGATATCACTGCACATCGTGAAAAACAACACCCGGGGCCCGGGCCTAAAGAGAGTGACAACCACCCGTGAGTATGAGTGGCACGTTCATGCCCTGGTCCAAAGATAAGACTGACAGGAACACACAGTACCTTCTGGTTGCTAAAGCACCCGCTGACATCCCATCTGTATGAACCCATTCGGGCTGAGGAACAAGCCCAAGCTTAGGGACTTCAAAGAGAACTCCTCCACGTTGGCAGTTCTGGCCTGGACTCCGTGCGAAATGTTGCTGGTCTCCATCGGGCTCACTTGGGCAGCTGTGTGACTTGGAGTGGTGGCCCAGTTGGCCTCACCTGGGTGGTGTCTTGTGCCTCCATGTAATCTCCAGCGAGCTGGCTGGAGGGTGGTCACATGACAGCTAAGCAGATGTACCGAAAGAACGAGGATAAGTAGGCGAGGGCTCTGAAGACCTGGGCTCCATGCTGGCACTGCTTCAATTGCTCCATTTTATTGATCGAAGTAACTCCCCGAAGCCGTTTCATACCTACGGGATGGGCAGACACATCCATCTCTTAATACGACGAGCTTCATGGAAACTTCTCAAAGGAGTAACGCAAAATGAGGAAAGTAATTGAGACTAGCGCAAGCAAGCTGCTGCATTGCCTAATTGAATCTTAACAACAGTCTTAGGCAAGAGGCAGAGAAAATACTAATGTCACTATTTTCCAAGAGTAGAAACTGAGTCTTAGATGAGTTAAAGCAGTATTGGTAACATCATAGGCCCAAGAGCGTCAGAACCACAGCTTTAAGCCAAGGATTCATTTCAAACCTGAACCTCATTACTGCTCCCATCAATTAGGCTGATTTATGCACATTATTCTGTGTTTCCAACAAGAACCTAAATAAAGTTTTCTTCAGTACTAAGAGCTTCTTGGGGATAGAAAGGGTTTGACATCGCTCGATCATTTGTGGGAAAGAGGGATCTGAACTGGAAGTTGTTCTGCCAGGAAACAGAGTTTTAGAATTGTTCATTGCCATTTCATGAGCCCGCTTTAAATCTTCAAGACAGCATGTGTACCTACAGTTTAAGGAATGAACTCGCCTTGGCAGGAGGTTGCTGAAAAAGTTCAATCTGTTGACTAATGAAAAGAAAGCACATCTTTCATTTAAATATTTGCACATTTTGCCCAGCTCAGAGCCAATTCTTAGGATTGTCTCCTTAAAAAGAAGTGTTTTCCGTCACACTGACCACATTGCTCTGTGGTAGGTAGGAGGCAGGTAGTAACAGGGAAGCCATTAGGTCACCACAAAGGCATCAAAAGGATCTCCGAGTGTGTCTTTGCTATGGAGGAGGGGCCCTGAAAACACAAGAGATGTTTCTTTCATCTTCCCCTTTGCTTCTTGCTCCATATTTTGGGGAGTGGCTGCTTTCTTTCCTGCTTATCGCATGACAAACACCCCACCATTAGAAGTTGCAGAATCACCTGAATACCGACTGTGAGGGAAATATGGTTACCTGTGTCTTTTGTTGCTATACGGGGAAAGTATTTCACATGGTCAGAAGGTAGACTTTCCATAACAAAAGCAATGTCTGCTTCTTCCTGCCGGCATCTGTACGGAGGTGGGACTATAGCTGTGTTGGAAACCCGGGTATTTTTAAGAGGCATCGGTATGTTGAGAAGGAAGAGCCAGGCCTTTGGATTCAAACAGCTGTGAGTTCAGACTCCAGCTCCATCACTCACCATCAGCTTCAGCAAGTTCATTTCTTTGCACCTCAGATGCAATATCTGGGAAATAAATGGACAGTATCTTCCTTGTGAGGTTGTCATGAGGACAGATCCCATTGCCATCAAATTGATTCCAAGTCGTAAGAGACAAGTAGAGCTGCTCCACAGGGGATCCAAGGGTGTGGTCTTTACAGAAGCCAGATGCGACCTGTCTGTCCTGTGGATTGGTGCCTGCGTCCAAACCTCCAAGCTTTCGGTTAACAACTGAGCGTTTTAACCACTGTGCTGCTTCCGCATATGACAAGGCATCCTGCTTGGCACATGATAAGCACAAAGCCAATGTCCTCTCGGCGCAAGGTCCCAAATTCAGTAGGATCAGTTTTGTTGTTGTTATTGTTGTTTGTTTATTTTGTTTTGTTTTACTGAGTTTCAGATCAAGTGACAGGGCTGCTAAGGAAGCTGCTCTGAGCTGGATGTTGTTGGCAGCGATCAGAGCATAGAGCAGATGACGGCACTGTTGATTTGAAGCCTCTATTTCACTGCCTATTTTAGGGGTTCCTCTTCCATGTGCTGGGGCTGTGGTAGCAACATCTAGACTTCAAAAGACCGCCTCGGTAGCTTTCTCATAATCAGTCATGGACTACCCCTCCTCCTTAGCCCCTGTATAAAACAAAGTTTGTATCATCTGACTCTATTCAACGAGTTCTGAAAAAGAAGACTGAATCATCTTTTTTTTTTTTAACTGAGAAACTTTGACTGAATGACTGGTGTATGCTTAGCTATAATAGGGATTAAGAAAAGATAAAATTCATACCATGATCAAATCAATGAATGATCGCCTAAAGTTAATACAAACTTTAGACAAATATTTTAAGGAACAATGAGAACTGTATACTGTTAGAATTCTCTTTCAGGATAATAGCAACCACAAGAAGGGAGTGTCTTTTCCTGATCACAGCAGTCAAAGAAGGGTTCTTGTAGCAAGTGATGTCACTGAGATTTTAAAAACTCTTCTAATTGTTAATGAGGTGTAAGTTTTCAGTGAAGATCATCAGTCTTACATTCAATAATTCATACACTTGTTGTTTCAACACTCATCCATGGTAATCCCATCAATGATCAATGTCCCATCATTTATTGCACTTTCTCCCTGTGTTCCTGTATATATATACATTATATATACACACACATATATATACACATACACACATGTATTGTGTGTATGGGGTGACATATATATATGTATATATATATACATATATATATATATATTCTCTCAAACCTAAATAATGGTCTGAGTGGTTTAAAAAAAATGAAAAAACAGGAAAAGTAAAATTGAAATGGATATCTGAGGTCCTTTGTGGCAAACGAGTTCATCTCAAACAAACAGAGAAAAACAGCAGGCAAGACTGTGACAGCCCACAAAGAAGGAAAGTTGTGTCATAGAGATGGCTTTCCTGTCGACATTCTCCCTCACAAACAAGGTTCTAACACGTTGGGATACTCACTGCCTCCGCTTCTCAGCCATGATCCCCATGATATGCTGGGGAAGCAACCAATAATTAAGGGAGTTGTATCTAATTAAAAACTAAAGAGACCAGATCAAAATGTTCAAGTGAATTGACCCCTAACTAGTTGTCTTCAACTGATGAAACAGGAATAATAATGACAACAAAGCAATGGCCATGTCATACAACTGTCAATTGCCGAGAATCTTGCGAGACTAGTCACAATCATTATCTCCCTTCATATTTGAAAAAACAAAGACTCCTGAAAGGTGCCTTTTATTATCCCATGCATACCTTAATGAATAGAAAACTGAGGCCCCGAGGGGTAAAATAAGGTCCAGTGGTCAGTAGGCAACAACAAAATGTCAAAATGTCCCCCCAGGGGACTAAATGTCTGCAATCCCCTTTGTGGTCAGCCGCTGACACTGGTTCGCTCTTCCTGTCACAGGCTTGGATGCCCCCAGCCAAATCGAAGTGAAAGACATCACAGACAACACCGCTCTGATCACCTGGTTCAAGCCCCTGGCTGAAATTGATGGCATTGAGCTCTCCTATGGAATCAAAGATGTGCCCGGTGACCGCACCACCATTGATCTCACACCTGATGAGAGCCAGTTCTCCATTGGAAAGCTGAAGCCAGACACTGAGTATGAGGTGTCCCTCACTTCCCGCAGGGGTGACATGTCCAGCAATCCGGCCACAGAGACCTTTACAACAGGTAAGAATTACAGGAGCAAAAGGATTGCAAGATTTCCATGCCACTCTGTGTTGGAATGTATATTAATTAGGGTTCCAAAGAAATAGAACTAATAGGGGTTATGAAAATATATACACAAGAATACATTTATAGGTGACAGATTTCATTTCAAACAGGGATACAAGTATAGATACAGATACAGACTAATGTAAAAAGATTTGTTTTACATGAGTGTGGAATCTAGTAATTCTGAGATCCAAGGGACAAGACAGCGAACTAGAAACTCAGGCTGAAGTTGATGTTGCCTTCTGAATCTAAAATTATTATAACAGGCCAACAAGCAGGGCTCAAAAACCCAAACTCACTGCCATCAAGTTGACACCGACTCATAGTGAGCCTAGGGTACAGGGTAGAATTCCCCCTATGAGTTTCCAAGCCTATTTACTGGAGTAGAAAGCCCTTTCTCCCACAGGGCAACTGGTAGTTTTGAACTGCTGACCTTGTGGCTCTAAGCCCAAAGCGTAACCACCACTCCATCAGGGCTCTTCCACAAGCTGGGAACTTTGGCTAGAATTTGATATTAAACTACTGAGGCATAATCTCTTCTCTGGGAAGCCTTACTTTTTGTTCATAAGGTTTTCAACCCATTGAATGAATTGCATATCTAAGGTAAACTTCATTAAGGCTAACCACATCAAGAATATTCCATAGCAATGCCTAAGCTACTATTTGATGAAGTAACTGTCAACTTAGCCCAATCAAGTTGACACATAGGACCAACCATCACAGATGACACCCCAGATAATTTTAAAATAGGAGAATGGCAAATAGGGATTTTAATTTGAGAATCTGATACCAAGGGCTCAAGTAGAAAGAAAATGTTTTGAAAATGATGGCGGCAACAAATGTACAGATGTGCTTGACACAATGGATGGATGGGTGGATTGTGATAAGAGTTGTATGACCCCCCCCCAATAAAATGATTAAACAAAACAACAAAAAGAAAAATTTTCAAAGAGAAAGTAATGCAAATAATCTTCCAAAGACTACACCCATTCCTCACTTATTGACATGGTTATGTTCCAAAGACCAAGTCACTAAGAAAAATTGGCATTAAGTGAAAATGGAGGATGATCATGTCAGATGACAAAATGATGAATGATTACACTATTATATAACTGCCACATTACAAAATCACCAAGAAACATGGTCCAGCAAAACTGACTATTCTTAACTATCACGGTGTTGCTCTTACAGTCCACAAAACAGTTGGACAGTAGATTTTACATGACTGCCAAATGTCAGTATGCCAAAATGTCAGAAATTAGAGAGTTGAGTTGATAAGTGGGGAGTAGGGGTGCTTTTTAACCTATAGGGAGGAGACTGATTTGACATTCTCTGACTAGGATTAGGGTTACAATAAAAATGAAAAATTTATTGTAATGAAATATAATATAATAAAATAATGGTTGGCTTAGATCCTACCTAACCTTTTAGCCAATGGTATTTTTTAAGTACCCAAGTTTTATTCATTCATTCAATCAGTATTTTTCAGTGCCCAGTTAGCACCATGTGAGTTTTCAGAAATATGGCAATGAACACCACAGCCCAGTTTTTGCTCTGGGAGTGGTATTTCTAAGTTTGTAATAGATTTTTAAGCACAAAATCTGAAGAAAGGATAAGTAACTTAAGTGGCACACACACTAATAATGGGGGGAAGGTGCCAAATATACAAGTATCTGCATCGTACTTGTTTCAATTTATCCATCAGCTACTGAGGCAGAGGGCTGTGTGGGATCTTTTGCCATCTCTCCCCAGTGGCAGGCTGAACGGTCCAAGGCTGAACTATCAAAGACTCTGGCTCTCCTGGCACCTGCTGTTTTCATTCAAAAGTTTCCTTCTTTCTCAAACAGGCCTGGATGCCCCTCGGAACCTCAGACGCATCTCCCAGACAGACAACAGCATCACACTGGAGTGGAGAAACAGCAAGGCAGCCATTGACAGCTACCGAATTAAGTATGCGCCCATCTCTGAAGGTGAACATGCAGAGATAGAGGTTCCAAAGAGCCAACAAGCCACAACCAAAACCACACTCACAGGCAAGTTCTGCACCCCCAGTCCCTGTGGGCCCCGAGACCCCCAGAGATTAGCAACTTGCTCCCACATATCCCCATTTTTCAGTTATCCAGAGAGAGAACTAAATCTGGTTCCTAGTAAGCCCTCTCACTGGGACTTCCCTGAATTCGTTTCTATGCCATCCTGGGTGCTGTGAAGCCCGAGCCTTCGCGGGCACTATCATGGTCCTCTTCGGGTCTGTACGGTTCAGACAGAATCCTCACTCGGACATGTCCCTGCAGGTCTGAGGCCAGGCACTGAATATGGAATTGGAGTGTCTGCGGTGAAGGAGGACAAGGAGAGCGACCCAGCCACCATTAACGTGGCCACAGGTGAGGAGCGACGTGGCTGCCACCACCACACAGCTGGAAGGCAGGTTCTTGCCAATGAGGCGGAAAACATATCTAAACAGCAAATGTCCGATTTTAGAGGAGAAAGTGGCTCTGGGAGCACGTAGTCCAGATGTCTAAATTCAATAGTAAAAACAATAAGTCAATAAGAGCAATGAGTGACAGCCATTGCCCACGATACAGCACCATTCAGATCATGCAGGAAGGGACCCAAGGGATTTTCAAAGAAAAACTATACCCAGACTTGATACGAAATCTACACATCTTTTCAGTTGGTAACAAATTCTTTTCTTTCTTTCTTTTTTAATAAAAACAAACAAACCTCTGTCTATGTGAAACACTTCTGAAGAGTTCACTATCAGAAAATATCTAACTGTTAATGTCAAAGCAGGCAGATTGTACATGGCAGGAACAAAAGAAAACCAAATTCACGGTCATCCGCTAGATGCCAATGCAAAGCTCACGGCAGAGTCAGTGTTTAATTCAGGTTCTGCCTCCTTGGAAACACCTGCATTTACGCTTTGTGTCTTGTAGCTGCCTTCTCTGGGTAAGGATGGTGAGGGGCAACGTGATGTGCAGTAATGTTATTGTGGGAAGTACACTTCAGTAAGAAAACCTTTCCCTCTGCCTCCCACTTGCCTCTATGCTATCTCCAACCAGTTAGGACAAAGGAGGATGGTGTGTAAATGAATACAGATCCTTTTGATTACGTTTCCACTTCGGAAATTTTTTTTTAAGTGTAAATTCACATCCAATTGGGGGAAATAAGACAGTAAGATCCTCTTTGCTTTGCAGCCGGTCTCCCTACGTGGTAACATCTTGTAGGACCACAGGACGATATCCCATCCAGAGCCTTGACATTGATGTAACCTATTGACCTTTCTCAGACCTCAACAGTTTACATGCGCTCATTTATATATGTGTGTGTGTGTGTGTGTAGTTCTTTAGAATGTTATCATATGTGTATATGCGTGCATTCACCTTGACAGTCGCGACACTTCCTCTCTTCATGCCCACACTCAGGCAGCTACTAATCTCGATCATTTTGCCTTGTGAAAGCACAGTAGTAACTGATGTCAGGCCATGCAGAATCTTTGCAGATCAACTTTCTTTCCATTTGGCATGTCGCTGTAGGTGGGTACCATCGAGTTGGTTCCAACTCACAACAACCACAAGCACAACACAAGAAACTCCCCAGTCCTGCACCCGCCTCACAATTGTTCCTGCACTTGGATCCCTTGTTGCGGCCAATCCCTCTCCTTGAGGGCCTTCCTCTAAATCACTGCCCCTCCACTCTGGCAAGCATGACATCCTTCCGCAGGGACTGGTCTCTCCGGACCATGTGCAAGACAAAGTCTCGCCATCCTGACCTCTTAAGGGAAGGAATAGGGAGCGGGGAAGGGGAGGGGAGGAGGATGGAAGAGCCCTCATATATGTAGGGTTTAATAGGATGTTGCTACTGATTTCATTTCTTGAGTTGGGCTGTGTAAATCAATATAGTCTGTTTCTTTTAAAAAAAAGCCCTTCAGATTCCATATCCTTCAAACCTATATGTGGTTTGAGTTGCTTAAAAAATATGGAGAAGGGGGAAAATTTAAATGATCTTGGAGCCTTTGGTGACAAATTCATCTATAAATAAATAAATAAAATAAATAAATAAGTAAATAAAAAAATAAAAAAATAAATAAATACATAAATAGGTAAATGGGAGAATTCAGACCATACTTCTTCCAAGAGAGATGGGTTTGTCCTTTGAGCAGTTTATGGTACTTTCGATAGTCTTCTCCGGCACCACAATTCAACTGTGTCTATTCTTCCTCAGTCTGCCTTGTTCTGTGTCCAACTTCCACATTTTCCAATTTTCATTCATCATAATTCCCTTCAAAAATCCACTGCCATCCAGCTGATGCCAACTTGTAACCACGCTATATGAGTCTTCAAAGCTGTGGATCTTTATAGGAGCAAAAATCCTTATCTCTGGGTTTGGGCCATTGACCTCGTGGTTAGCAGCCAAACGCTGGTGGGACAGTCCATCCAGGGCTCCATGTAATTCCTGTGGGATCCACTAAAATAGTGTTTGGTTTTCATCAATCCTTCCTTTAGTGTCATGAGTGGTATGGATCTATACCATAATCCATTTTATAATTTTTTTGAATGGGTCCTGCCCAAGGAGAGCCTTTTTCACCAAGGTAAACAGGGAGACTCAGATGAATTGCCTAAAGCCATACAACCCTTCCACGGCAGAGCTAGGGTCAGAGCACAGGGCCTGCTGCCTCTCTGTTCCTGAAGCAGCTTGTCAGGGGCCATCTCTCTGTCTTCCGGACAGACATGGACGCGCCCAAGGAACTTCGGGTGTCAGAAACGACTGAAACCAGCCTGCATCTGCTCTGGAGGAAGCCTCTGGCTGAGTTTGACCACTACCGCCTCAACTACAGCGTCCCCACCGGCCAGCAGATGGAGGTGCAGCTTCCCAGAGATACCACCTCCCATGTTCTGAGAGGCCTGGAGCCTGGGCAGCCATACACCATCCTCCTCACTGCGGAGAAGGGCAGGCGCAGGAGCAAGCCCGCTCGGGTCATCGCATCCACGGGTGAGTCTTGCCCCGGAGCTCCCCCAACCTCTGTTGATTCTAAGGTCCATGGATCCCCTCAAGCAGCTGGTCCACATGGGAAATCCAAATGGGAGAGAGCCCTGCTTTCTCTACTCACGAGCCTTCTGGACATCCCTTTGAAGAGGCATGCCTTCTCTGCTGAGTGTTGACTTTTCCTTCTGCCAGTCAGTGGAGCAGCCGACCCACACTGGACAATAAGGCTCACTTACTCGGACTCAGAGCAACCAATACAGGGATTCCAAGATACAAAGCTTCACAGGAGCCCACAGCCTCCCCATTCTCTAAAGCAGTGCCTGGTGGGTTAGAACCACTAACCTTCGGGCTCACAGCCCAATCCCTAACCCACTGGAAAGTAGTGATTTCTAAAATTTTTTTCCTCTCTCTAATTGAACTTAAAGCTAATGGTTTGGTTTGTTGTTTGTTTGGGTTTGTGTCCCCCCCCCACATACACACACACATGCAGGTTTTTGTTGTTGATTTTCAGTTATGTGATTCTCCTAAATGGTTTCTGATTTTCCTTCATGCCTTTAACCTAATAAGTGATGGTTTGTTTGTTTTACTTCGTTTGCAGATGACCAAGATTGACAATAATTGTTCGGTTAGTTTCCATTCACTGTTTTTGTTCCAGGTCGTTTTCTTTCCTCCCCTCTTTTCTCTTAGTTCATAGGTGAATCCGGTTTGGCCAGGCCCACCGCCTAGTCCTGACTTCCAGAGCCCCTTCTGGGCCAATCATTCAACTCACTCACCCTCTTGCTATGTGTTCTTCCGTGGTTAAAATGAAAGTGAATCAATTGGGTGTTGGATGTTGGTTCTTCCTGTATGAAAAACACAGTTCGCTTTGTAGGCAAAATATTCTCTCAAGGAGGATAAGTGGGAAAGGTCTTTTCCCAGGGGTTCAGCACAGAATCGTCTCTATTTTTAATGGAGTTGGTAGGCATGCGTCTAATATCTAACTGCCTCTTGTGCATCATGTTGATCTTTGAGAGGCAGCGGGTCATGTTGCAAGTGCTGTTTACACCGACTCGCACACTCCAGCTCCCAGTTCTTAGTGAAGATTTGATCCTCAGTCCCCTGAATATCAGCTAGATCGTAATCAAAGATCAGTTGATCAGGAGAATGAGAAGCCTCCAAGAAATGTTAGCTGAGGCATGTCTCCAGCTGAACGTTGGTAAACAGAGAAAGGCTTATACTGATAAACATAATTAACTATCCCTGGATGAGTATTTTCATTAGGGAATGCCTCTGTCTGCCTATCACAAAAATGTTCAACTAACAATTCCTTCTGTCAGAGAGAAGTTGGTTTCCTCCCCCACAAAATAAATCTGAAGTCAGGTGGGTCAGGATGGCATGGTCCAAAGTGTCACAGGGATCCCTTTTAGGTTCATTTTTCACCCTTCTGAGTTCTGAACTTCCATTGTCAATGTCACAGCATGGTGACTGTATTACAACCTTCACCTCTGTGATCGAGACAATATGAGACTGGACGAACCCAAGCCAAAAAAGAGTGGTCCCTAGATGATGCTCTCTAGAAACCGCACTAATGGCTTCTCTTCAAACGCCATTGGCTACTCCTTGTTGTACATGCAGCTGGGAAAGATAGCTGAGCATTATGCTACCCATATAAAATGATGTTCATTTGTTTGTAGAGAGTAGGGGAAGAAATATTTGATAGATCAAAAAAAGGCCTTAGCTTGAGAGACTAGAGTGATCTCGGGTGGGCAGCTCTGTTAGTTCTGCTCACGGCCTGCATCTGCCCAGGCCTGAGACGTCGGCAAGCGTCTGCAAGGGACGATGTGCTACTTGGGGTTTGTTTGTTTGTTTGTTTACAGTAAGAAAGAGCCACTGAGGGCTTTGTTGTTATTGTTGGGTTTTGGTTGGTTTTTTTTTTTTTTTTTTGGCAAACAAGGATTTTAGTTTCAGATATCTTATTTTAACCAAATGATATTGAAGCAAGTTAGTCTCCCCTTTCATGTAAATCAAGCCTGGACTTGACCATCTCCCTACTGCCGGAGAATCTCTTTCTCCAAGTGATCCCTTAAAGTGAATTTCTCCCCAGGCTGGTGCTTCGTGTCTCATTCAGTCATGAGATAGCACGCTCCTCTACAAGTTTCTGAAAACCTAAAGATCAAGAACTAGCCCTGCCAAAAATTCCTTCGACTCAGCTGCCCCCCCATGAGCACAGATATGGGCTGTTGAAACTCTGATTTCCCAGGCCCACTGACATTGTTCAGAGGGTAGAGTCTGGAGCACAGCTGCAAGAGAAAGACAACAGCCTTTTCATAAAGAAATGCTGAGAAATTCCATGAGAAATGGCACAACAGAAAGACTCCGCGTCTGGAGCAGTCAGCCCACAAGACTGTCCCGTACAATAGAAATGTATATTCAGCCTTTATGTGGACACTCCTGGTTCCCACCTCAATTATTCTCTTCCGTGTTTTTATTCAGATTATTCCTCCTCTTTGCCTAATTCATATCCTCTCTCTCTCATTTATCTACTGATGCCATTCATAGGTTTCATTCTCCTTGCCCGACTAACAATTGCTTTGTCTGTGAAACCCCTCGATTTCCATAGGCCCTCCCGAGGCCTTCACAAGTAAAAAGATTGTCAGCATTGTGTAGTGAGTGCCATTGAGCTGTTCTTGCTTTGAGAGGCCGATAGAAGGAGAACATGTTTTAAGTTCATAAAAATGCCCATGAATCTTCCAGACCGTGTATGCATTACGGAGAGTGAGAGCGAGGAAAACCGTGTGCTCATCCAGTCGCTTCATCAACAAATGTTTATGAAGAACCTGCTCTAAGAGCCACCGGGCTCAAAGAGTAAAATCAAGTTCCTGGCTGCATGGAGCTTCCTTTCTTTGGTTGATAGATAGATGATAGATAGATGATAGATAAATAGATAACTTCTGAAATACTTCATTGTAAGTGCAAGTCATTGGAGGGCTGAGAGAAGAAAAGAGATCTTTTCCAACGACTCTTCTAGCTGTTCCGTGGGAATTAAATGGTGAAGGGGGCGTGTGGGAGGAGAATGACCAGCTCTGAGGCCATTAAAAAGAAAAGCATTCACCAGGGCTTCTTGTATAGTCCATGTTAGGAATGACAGCAGGTCGCTTTAAGAAAGATGGAAGCACTGGAGAAAGTGAGTGGTCCTGTGAGCACAATGAAGCTTCTGTTCTCCTGGGGCTGACTTCCTCTGGAGAGAGATGATGAGAGATTGCTTGATCACTCGATGGGTAGATAAATAGATGGATAGAGAATTGCTATGGCTATTTCTGTAGGGTGGGCAAAGGTAAACCTTAGCCGTGAACACTTCCAGTGGCTTGAACTTGGAGGTACCATTTATATATATATATATAATTATATATATATATAACATTATATATATAATTTTGGGGGGGCTCTTACAGCTCTTATAACAATCCATACATCCATTGTATCAAGCTCATTTGTACATAGGTTGCCATCATCATGTTCAAAATATTTTCTTTCTACTTGAGCCCTTGGTATCAGTTCCTCTTTTTCCCCTCCCTCCTGCCCTCATGCATAAATTATTATTATTTTCATATCGTACACCATCCGCTGTCTCCCTTCATCCACATTTCAGTTGTTCATCCCCCTCAGGGTGGGAGGACTTACACATTGATCATTATGATCGGGTCCTCCTTTCCCCCCTCCCTTCCTCCTACCCTCATGGGAGGTAGCACCAGTTGAAAGGATCTGCGTGGGGCGCCCACAGCGCCCATTGTAGGCAGAGCCGCACTCTCTCAGCAGTACACTGATGCTCTTTATTCTCTTTGCTGACTGACCGACAATATAAAGAGGGGGAATAGAAGTGGAGGGATAAGCAAAATGTTTGGGTGGAAATATCACCACCATGTCATTTAGCATTCACTGAGCACCATGACGTGTTGTGAGTGGATATTATGTCTATGGCCAGCGGAATCAAGGGTCTGAGGGCATTGTATGCAAGCAGTAGTGATCTCAAATACCCGTTCAAAGAGAAAAGGTGATTCCTTTCTGGAAAAGATAACTTCCACTGTAGATCTCCTCCTCTCCCCACGCTTCTTTACTGTAAGTGTTTCCGCCTACCATCTCATAGTCACCCCCTTCCTTTCTCACAGAGTCACTCTGCTCACAACTTTTGCAACCCGAAATTGACACTTATTTCATGGGAAAACAGATCAACTTCCATGTCACAATTAGTGAACGGTAAGGCTAAAAATACAGACAGCTAGAGTTGGACAATATGACTTCCTTCACACTCAGGTAAGTTAGCAATGTTGAGCAAGCAATGTTTGGCAGCAGATGAAAAATAAAAAGAGAGAGGGAAAAGGTATGAGGAAGAATTTAAGTTCTATTTGATTGTTGCCTACATCTCTTTGATGTATGAAGACTCCTGTCATATTCAAATAGCACCAGCTCCTTGGTGTAACTGTGCTTAAACCCCAATGTCAGGCTATATTCGATGTCTGCAAGCAATGGGCCTGAATGCACAAGGACCAGACAATTGAAGGATGACTGACCATTGCCCAAAGTTATCTACCACTTTGAGCTGTGGAGACTGTCTCTCTCCCAGAGCGCAGGCTTGTGTTGTTAACAACTGCTATGAGATCGTAGGTATAAGCTCCATCACATGAGCCTGAGGGGAATTAAGGAGCCCTTAGGATTCAGGCCAAGAACAGAAGTAGGCAAACATTTTCTTTGAAGGGTCAGAATATGTTCCATAAATACTTTAGACTTTGCAGGCCATCCAATTTCTGGCAGTACCACTTACCTCTGCTATTGTAGCCCAGAAGCAGCCAGCAGCAGCTGATACGTTCCAATCAAACTTTATGTTCACAAACTTTATATATTATGAAACATCATTCCTTGATTTTCTTCCCCCAACCTTTTAAAAATGTCGGAACCACCGTGAGCTTGCAGAATTTCAAAACAGGTGTCAGGACAGATTCAGACTCAGGTCTTTGTCTGCTCACCCCCCGTTCTGGGTCACACGAGACTTGAAGTCTAACTTGGCTCATGTGAATCAAGCGAGAGGAAAGGTCCCCAGAAGCTAGAAAAGTCTTGGATCAATAGCTTCTAGAACAGAAGCATTTTCCCTTTGGAAGGATGTCTCCCAATCAAATTTCTGGCTAAGATTTTCAAGTAAGAAGCCTGCTTTAATGAGCACACGGGCTCCATTGAATTGGGCAGCGGTGGGAGGCATAAATTGAAAAGCAATTTGTTCTTTGAAATGAGTGGGAGGCAGTTCTTATACCCCTGTCTACAGGACTCATTTTGGAGAAAACTCATCCTCCCTGGGACTTGTGAATCCACTTACACTCAGCCCTGGGTAAATTGTCCTCCGTAACCCAGAGGGTTTGCTGTTGTTGTTTTGGTTTCATTTTACTGTCTTCTGTGTATTCAGGAAATTAATGAAGATAGTCTTTGTGTTCTGGAGATGAATGAATGAAGGTGCATTCCATTTAAACAGAGTTTAATAAGCTGGTTTTCCCAAGACCTCAGTCTTTCTTTCTGCCCAATAAGGAATGATTTCCCAAAGACTCACTGCCTTCCTCAGGTCTTTAATCTTGGCAGAAGGGGTTTGAGAAAATGGATCTTGTTCCCCTAGACTTATAAAAGCCCAAGGAAAAGAAATAATGAAATAGACCTGCCAACGAGGTTGAACAGGCATGAAAGGAAAGGGAGATAAGAGAAGTCAATTGTTTCAAGATATAGAAGGCTGAACAGCTCAGAGAAACACCACAGACAACCTAACGGTCTCCTTATTTCCCTAAGAGGTACTTTCCCAAATACAAACCAAAGCCCATATTCCAATAAATAAAAAGCAAAACAAATAAATTTATTGTCATTGAACCCATTCTGACTCAGGACAATGCTAACTCGTGGCAACCCTATCTGCTACAGAGTAAAATGATTCGATAGGGTTTGCCTGGTCGTCATCTTAATGAATGCAGGTCACCATGCCTTTCTTTCGTGATCCCATTGGGTGGGTTTGAAAGGCCAACCTCTAGCTTAATAATTGAGTGTAAACCATTTGTGCCAACCAGGGATTATAGATACACTTCTACAGCTTTTAAACTTGCAAGGTATCCTGGGCAACAGGTCAATATAAAAATACTGTTTCTCAAAGACAAACTCAATATGAACAAAGACAAAATAATCACATTGGTTTTTCAGTAGGTATTTTAAGGAGGAGAGGCGTACCTCTGAGGCACCAGAGGGAGCAAAACTGCCTCCCGCTTTCGTGGATGATCTGCCCTGGATTCTCAGGACGAAAGTGTGTTGAGGACTGATTAACCTGATTCCATCTCTGTCATTATGTAGATCAAACCCCTGAACTAGGAAACTTCATGGTGACTGAGGTTGGCTGGGATGGCCTCAAACTCAACTGGACCACGGCTGACCAGACCTATGAGCACTTTGTCATTCAGGTGCAGGAGGCCAACAATGTGGAGGCAACTCAGAACCTCACGGTGCCTGGCAACCTCAGGGCTGTGGACATCCCAGGCCTCAAGGCTGCCACCCCCTATAGAATCACCATCTATGGGGTGACTCGGGGCTATCGGACACCGGTGCTTTCTGCTGAGGTCTCCACAGGTATCTCTTACTTTCTAACCCTCGCTTTGTTCTTGCCAACAGGAAAGTAGCCATGGATAATCAGACACAGCTATCTTTTGAATGGAGTCTTTCTTCCATAGTTTACAATAGTACGGTGTCGAATGATGGAAACCTGGCAATCAATTTGCACAAGGCAAATTGATTCAACCTATACTGTCAATGCCCACTGCAATTGTGCAAAGTCCAACCTGTGGGAATGTAGATACAGAGCCAATAGAGGGGGCCTTGAGCCTCATAAACAAGCTCACTCCCATTGAGGGATATTAAGACAATGCACTGTAAATGATGGGGTTGTGGAATCAATCAATCCCCTCATTTGCTAGTCATTTGTACAAATCCCTAATGTGATAAGAAAATAACTATTTTACCACATGCCTTCCACTTTGCTCTTTGTCTAAAATTTAGCAAACTGCATGATGCATCTTTTTCTAAAGAAAGACCAAATTGCCAAGTGACATGAAACGTGTCTTGTAAAAATAAGTGTAAGAATTCCCTGGATGTTGGTGTTGGATATGACCATTAAACAAGCTCTTTGTTCTTCTCCAGGGGACGTCCCCAAGTTGGGAGACGTAGCAGTGACCGAGGTGGGCTGGGACACACTCAAGCTCAACTGGACGGCTCCAGACAGAGCCTATGAGCTCTTTTTCATTCAGGTGCAGGAGACAGACACAGAAGAAGCAGCCCTCAACCTCACAGTCCCGGAAGGACAGAGGTCCGTGGACCTCACTGGGCTCAAAGCTGACACTCATTACAGCATCACCATCCGAGGGGTCAATCGAGATTTCAGCACAGCCCCCCTCTCTGTTGAAGTCTTCACAGGTATTCTGAGCTAGTTCACTAACGTGCTTCATTCCAGGCCTTTTCTTAGGAGGGATCAGAGCTCTGTCCTGCTCTAAGCTACGTCCGGCTCCCACCACATAGGGTCAATAATGATGAATCATCCTTGCGTCTTCTCACACGGCGTTCTCCCTTCTATGGCTATGTCCTCAAAGTAGCATGGCAGCCCATCCCATGGAAAATTCTACCTCTCCTCCCTGTACTGCAGTGAGAGATGACTTTTCATTCAACACAAGCTCTGGTCATAATATATAAGAAGTTGGGATGCACAATTTTGAAGTGAAAAAAAATTAAATAGCTCTGTGTTCCTTTTCAGAATACACCAAAGGATGCCCCTTGGGGCCTATTTTTATATCAATAATGAAAGTCATAAGCAATTCCTAAAGCCACATTTCATTCCCAGAGGCCAAGTAGAAAATCCTTGGCCTTCATGGCACCAATTAGAGTGCTCAATATCAGCTGTAAATCATGCGTCTGTGATCAACACTAACCACCGCCTTAGCCAAAATACGAACTCACCTGAGTCCCAGCATTCAATTACCTTTTAGGAAATCAGCTGCTCTGTGTCCTTGCACAGAGGAGTTTCTAGATCTGGAAAACTTCACAGTGACCAGTTTTAGCTGGGATACCCTCAGACAAGGCCGGACCACCTCAGATGAGATCTAAGTACAGCTTGTCATTCAGTCAAAGAGTCCGCCCATGCAGAAGAGGCTCACAAGCTCGTTGTTCGTGGCACCTTCGCCTTGTAAAAATCCCAGGCCTCGAGGCTGGTACCTCTTACACAATCACCCTGCAAGGCCAAAAAGATCTAGGGGTGCAATAGCTAAGTCTTTTGCAATGAATTGGAAGGTTGGCAGTCCAAATCAACCCACTGACTCTGCAGGAGCACAACCTGCCAATCTGATGTCATAAAGATCATAGTCTTAGGTGATTTATGGGAAATTCTGCACGGGGTCACTAAAAGTCACAATTGATTCCACTGCACCTAACAACAGTGGATAAATAGAGCCATTTGGGGTAGAGTCTTTGCGCTTCTCTATACACTCCGAGTTTTGACAGCACCTTCCAAACCACCACATTCAGGTGCGTTGTTGTTCACGCTCACGTATGCCAAATAAACTTGTGGAAGTAACACATAGTTGCAAAAATTAAAAAGACAATAATGTGAGTCACCTAAGGTGACCAGGTTACCATTATCATGTGCTTCCTAGAAGATTTTCATATAAAACAAGAGCAAAAAAGGTGTGAGCTCTGAATGCTAGATGCTAATGATCTACATTTATTATTGATAACCTTTTGTTAGCAGAATTCTCTTTGAAAATGATGTCTCACAAGAACCCCATACTATGACAAATAAAAAAACAACTGTTCTTGCTGAGCCAAGAAGAAGAAAGGGGTTCACCCATGCCCCATCCCAGGTCTTACCAAAAAGCACCAAATCTATGGGAGTAGAGTTTGAAAACAGCTGCTCTAGGAGATTACATTTTCTAAACTCTTGTGCCTATCCTACTGAATTCTAAGATACCTGAGAACAAATACCTTATACCTTTTTTTACTAGAATATCTATAAATATTTATGTATCTGATATTACCAAGTAACCAAAATATGACTTTCAGTATACCCCATCTAAGCTTAGAGATCATCTCAGGAACAGATTTTCCCCATTTAACACTAATTATAGAAGACTAGACAAGTTGCAGGCTGAAATCATACATGAAGAAAAGAAAAAAACTTCATAAAAAGACCAAAGTAGATACAAGAAGAGCCTAAAACTTGTGCTTGATACTAAATTAGCTAAAGTGAATGGGTGAACTGATAAAGTGAATTAAATGAACAGAAATTTTTTAAAGGAAGCTTGAGAAGACAGAGTAAAGGATGATAATGAAATTTGCAAAGACCTGGAATTAGAAAACCAAAAAGAAGTAACATGCCCAGCACATCTCAGGCTGAGAGGTCTGAAGGAAAGAAAAACCAAGCCTCTAGTTGCAGTATTGAAGGAAGCTCTGCTGATGAGTGGGTTGTGTACTAATGCACTTTGCTGGTAAGGTCAGTGGTTTGAATACACCAGCTGCTCCACAAGAGCAAGATGAAGCCTTGGCCTCCTGTAACAATCTAAACTCTCAGAAACCTAAAGGAGCAGTTCTACTATGTTCTCTAGGGTTACTATGAGTCAGAATTGAGGCGGTGACAATGGGTTTCTGAAATGAGCAAGATATTAAATGCTACAGGGACTATCAAAAGAAGACGGAAAGAATAGACAAAGTCACTGTAGCAAAGAAAATTGGTCAACCATTTCAAGAGTACCAATGGTTTTGAAGGGAGAAGGGCAAGATGTACTAAAAGCATGGATGGACACAAGACTTTAGAAAAGGACAGAATACCAACTGAAATATGTTTGAAAACTGGTTTGGCACTAGAAGGACTCACAAAGTGGATGTCAGGCAAGTTCAAGGACAGCAACCTGGCCAACTAACTGGAGTAGATTCATATTTATGCCCATTCCAAAGGAAGGTGACCCACTAGAAAGTGGAAATTGTTGAATAAATTCTATCATTAACATCACATTAAAGTAAGATGGTACTGAACATAATCCAAAAGTGGCTGCAAGAGCACACTGACAGGGAACTTCCAGAGATGCAATCAAGATTCAGAAGAGGATATGGAAGCAGAGATAGTGTAGCTGGTGTCAGTGGGACCTTGGATAAAAGTAGATGATATTAGAGAGATGTTTACTTGTGTTTTATGAACCATGCAAAGGCATTTAATGATGTGGATCATGGCAAATGATGAGGAGCAACACTGTGAAGGAAGGAAATTCTCGAACACTTGACTGAGCTCATGTGGAATCTGGATATGGAACAAGAGGCAGTTATTTGAAAAGAACCAGAGGATGCTGCTTGGCATAAAGTCAGGAAAGCTGTGTGTCAGGGTTGTATCCTTTCCCCATACTTAGGCTCTCTCCTAGCAAATCAGATGGGAAACTACATTATATGAAGAAGAGCGCAGTAGCAGGGCTGGAGGAAGACGTCTTAACACCCTGCACTTAGCACAACCTTTTTTTTTGCTGAAAGTGAGAGAGACTTGCCGCACTTACTGATGGAGTGCAGAGTCTGTAGCTTTTGGTCTGGATTCAAACACAATGTAAAGAAAGCAAAAAGCCACACAACCGACGACATCACGATACATGGAGTAACAAAGTTGCCAAGGATTTTCATTTCACTAAGATGCGCAGTCGGCATTCATGGAAGCAGCTGTCAAGATGTTGCCTGGGTATTGCTTTGGGCAATTCTGCCGCATACGACATATGTAACGTGTCAACGAGCAAAGATGTCCCCTTGAGGACTAAGGTGTGCCTTTCCCAAGCCATAGCATTCTCGATCACTTCAAGTGCACTTGAAAGCTATGCAATGAATAAGGAAGGCCAGAGGGGGCGGAGATGATGCACTTGAATTAGGATGCTGGCAAAGAATGTGAAAATACCAGGTGCTGCCAGAAGAACAAACAAATCTATTTGGGAAGAAGTATACCTAGAGTGTTTCTTGGAAGCGAGGATGACAAGACTCGATCGCGTGTACTCTGGACACTTTATCAGGTGAAACCAGTCCCAGGAAAAGGACACCCTGCTTGGTAAAGTGGAGGGCCAGCTAACAATAGGAAGACCTTCCACAAGATGGATTAGCACCGTGGCTTCCGCGGCGCCCTCAACCATCACACGAGTTGTGAGAGTGGTGGAAGACTGCGCAGGGCTTCTGAAGGACACGGGGGGCACTGAGCTGGAACAGACTCAGTGGTACCTAACAAAAACATTGCCCCTCTACCTCCATGGCAACCTCAGCCTTGACGAAAGAGAGAAACTGAGAGCACGCATGGAACCCTATAGACACACCCACGAAGCACAGGTTGTTTTTTTATCATCTCCCTAATCCAAACTTTCTGATAAGTCAGCCGCAATGACTGCATCGCATTCCCATCCTGCGTTGTAAAAGAAGAACTAGCGTGCCCTTCTCTGAAGCAGTTCCTGAGAAAGCGTAATCGCTTTCCATTAAAAGTTGGCGTACTCATGTCACACAAATGGCCTTGCTGCGTGATGTAGCCATTCTTCATTCAGACACAAAGTACCATTAGACTAAGGTGGGAGGGCGAGAGCCTTCCAGCATTTTCTACCTAATTTCTGACCCCTGATCAATGAGGGAAAAACCCAGAGGAAAAACAACATACTTGTCAAAGTCTGAAATGCTTTACAAAGCTACGCTGATAGGAGGCGCTCAGTAATGAGGTGATCTCCGAGCTCAAGGAACGCACTGACTAGGATGTGGCTCCCTGCAACATCCAAGGGAAAACATCCTAACTATGTCTTTTCGAGGTGCCACTCAGTGTCAAGAGAAATACTTGTAATGGGTTTATGAATATTTTATCATTGAAGCATCATATGACACAATGAAATAGGTGCTAGTCACCTCCTCGAAAGAGGAGCGTGCGCTTCTGAGGAAAGCGGTGATAGGTTCAATTTGCACAGCTTAGATATGGGAACACTGGGATTTAACCAAGATCCACTCTCCTCCTAAACCTGAACTTGTAACCACGCCCTTCTTCCTGCACACTCACCCACATGCCATGAGCCCTGAGCTGCTGGCAGCATAGTTTTGCGTCAGAGACCTCCCTTGGTACTAGATGGTCGAAGGATTACCATCTCAGGGCTGATGGATGAGGACACTCCCCTTTCTGACCTTATAAATCCCTGAAGAAATCTAAGTAGCAGTGCTCAATTTAGAAAGGCCCAGAGACCAGAAATGACAAAAACTCTTACAACCCTTCGGTCATCCCTCTCTCTTCCCCAGAGTTGGGCTGTGGGGCATTTGTTTTCCTCGTGTTCCCTTTTGAGAACTGACCAATACCCTCTCTGTCCTTCTTCAGAGGAGATCTCCCGGCTGGGAGGGTTGACGGTGACTGAGGTTGGCTGGGATGGCCTCAAACTCAACTGGACCGCGGCTGACCAGGCCTTTGAGCACTTTGTCATTCAGGTGCAGGAGGCCAACAAGGTGGAGGCAACTCAGAACCTCACGGTGCCTGGCAACCTCAGGGCTGTGGACATCCCAGGCCTCAAGGCTGCCACCCCCTATAGAGTCACCATCTATGGGGTGACTCGGGGCTATCGGACACCGGTGCTTTCTGCTGAGGCCTCCACAGGTACCTTTCTCAGGGCTCTCCCCACAAAGTTCCCTGCTTCCTTTCACAAGAACGTGCAGGAGTCTGCTTCTCTCCCTAGATCGTCTCCATTCGTGTGCCCTCCGGCTGCTGCCTGTGCATGCTCAGAGCCCTCCCAGAAGGCTGTGCCTTGGTCCACGTTCTGTTGTGTCTCAACGATGAACATAGGAAATGTGGCTGTGCCTGGCCTCCTTGCTTCTCTCCTCCAAACCCTGCCGGGCCGATTCTATAACCCCATCTCTTTGAACTGGTGGCTTTTGGTGTTGCATGAGACAGCCTGACAGCTTCCATGCTTCAGTACTTGGTCATCAGGGAACATGGGCCCCTCCTGATATGTGAGTTCAGGAGGAACAGGGGTTATTTACCTTAGAAAGGCTTTTGCTAGTTTCCCATGGGGCTTCGCTGTCTCCAGTTCCTTCAAGGACATGGGGACCATGGCCCTGGCATGTATTTTTAAAAGGTTGAGTAGAAGAGGAGTGAATGAGCCTCCTCCAGGAGATTATCTCTGATACTTGAGCCATTGTTAGAACATCAAATTAGCAAATTACCGACCAAAAAGAGAGGGGAGGAAGTCACACAATTATGACTGGAGAATGTACCAAAGAGGAAGCCACTCATCCGCAGAAATACACACAGCAACATTGGCACAGGGGCTGTCCCAAGCTATGAATGTCAACAGACTGATACCCTTTTTTCCCCTTCTGCTCAAGAGCTGTTCCCCAGAGTGTTGGCCTTTAGATGGAGCATGCCCTGCCCCAGGTTCAATGGGGCACGTTATAGTTGGTGCATCGCTGCCCTTGAGTTACAAAGCATCCGTTGTCCCAGGAGCCTGCTAGAAGGAGCAGCCCTTCCCAACATTGTCTTCAATTGCTTATCTTCCTCTGCACTTGGACTGGTTTGAAGCTCAATAGCAGCTTTGTTGCTCTGTTTTTCATATGCCTGCCCTGGCTCCCTGTTTATATAATTGCTGCAGTTGAATTTCCGTGGCAAACCCACAGGGTCCAGTTGATTGTGGCCAATCTGAGTACACATCTACATTTCAGCCTCTGTCGTTTCTCGACAAAGAAATGTCACTCTCAACAGACACGAATATAAAACCCAGGCAACCTCTGATAGAAATAGGTCTGAATGCCTAGAAATTGGTTGCTCTCTGGGCTTCCCCCAAATGCACAAGGTCTCTGTACCTGACATCCACCAACTTCCCTTTCTCAGAAGGTGGAGGAATCACCTTCCACGTCGGGTCTCTCCTATAGCTCTGTGACTTGGGTGTCTTTGGTCCTTTTGTTTTTGTTCTTTTCAGCAATGGCAACACCGTTGCTTCTAATGAGTTGGTCTGTGCAGAGGCAGAAACTTAATACCATCTGCTCTGTCACACCACCGTGGTTGGGTTGGTCTCAGAGACTTAGTACTCTTCTTGGTTAAACAGAAGAACAAGTTTTGCAAACCCTACTTCTGCCTACCCGCCGCATGTTGCATCGTGGGTGTTAGTCCCATCGCTTTCACAAAATATTATTTCTTGGCCTAAAAGAGTCGCCTGAGTGTCCTGCTCTGGCTTTAGCTCTCTTGATTGGTAACATGATACTGGTCTTTTTAATCCACATAGAAGCAGGTAAGAGAGGAGAAGCGATTTTCACTGAATGTGAAAGAGATTGGCCCTTGTCCCAAACATGAGGGGAATAACAAGGATTGCATGGACCAAACGGCCAGTCTCCTTGCAGGCACACAATCAGAAGCCTCCAGGTACCACCTTGGAAGGGCAATGGCGTCAGAATTATTTAGTTTCCATGAGAGTAGATGGGAGCGCTCTCAAAGCAAACGATGCCTGCAGCAGGGAGGCAAGTAATCTTGATCTTCTGGGTGCAAATCAAGAGTCTAGAGGCCGCCAGCACCTTTATCTTTTGACAGCCGGCCAGCATCCCTGAGGAGGGACTTCCTGAAGCATCTCAAGTTTGGGCACAGATCTTCCTGGTGAGATCCTTCAGCTTGTCTTCCCTCTGCAGGGTCTCGAGACCAGGATCCTGTATCCAATCACGTATAAAGGCTGCCAAGCCAAGGGATCTCGCTGACGTACCCTTGTCCTTGTATGTGTCTTTTGACCAGTCGCTTTCATTAACAAGGATAACACTCGGCTTCGTTTCAGCAGTAACCCCGCGCTCATACATCTTTCTATCCAGCTACGGTTCTATTAACAAACGTAACCTTAAAATATAAGTGAGATGATTAACTATGATTTTTTTTCTCCTACCTTTCCTTTTTCAGCCGAGAAACCTGAAATTGGACATTTACATGTTTCTGACATAACTCCCGCGAGCTTCAATCTCTCCTGGACAGCTACTGATGGGGCATTTGAGATCTTTACCGTTGAAATTATTGATTCTAATAGGTTGCTGGAGGCAGTGGAGTATAATGTTTCTGGTGCTGAACGAACCGCCCACATCACAGGGCTCCCCCCTAGTACTGATTTTATTGTCTACCTCTCTGGACTTGCTTCCAGCACGCACACCCAAACCATCAGTGCCACCGCCACAACAGGTACATGTGCCTTCTGGGACACCCTCTCTCTCCAGTCTTCTTTGCAGGACGAAGCCACTTCTCTTGTGCGTGCGGCCAGGCTGGAACATTGTTTAACTTATTTCTTTTTTAACAGCAGTCCACGTGGTGCCTTTCCACCAAGCCCTTTGCCTGGCGTATCGGCAACCAGGACATTAGCAGCATGAGATGCATTCTGGTCCAAACTCTATGGAATCAGGAGAAAAGAGTCAGTAACGAAAAAGCCACCCTAGTTAGAGTTGTCCTGGGCTTGGGAAGATGTCTGAGGTTGCCAACGAGGTCTTAACATTTGGGTTCTTTGTTAAACTTTCTTCTTCCTCATCCCAATGTCTTTGAGTACCTAAAACCCAAATATCCCTTTGAGCTCATGGAATTGGGTCCATCATTATGTTTTATTGTCTTGTTTCCAAACTGAGAAAATAAAGAGAAAGAATAGTGATTGTCCATCAGATGAGCGTGGAAGGTAGCCTTGACATTCAGACCACCCCAATTTCAACACCATGCCTAGAAGCGAAGAGTAGCGATACTGTTTCCCCCAGAGCAGTGAATGGTAGACGACAGCCATCAAGGTCAAAGAGCCTTGTTCTACAAAAGAGCTGTGGCGTCTGTGAGATACCACGATGCCAGATCCCCTGTAGCAGGCAGCCAGAGAGAACCGTGTAATAATTCATGAAGGAGAGACTTGTCCATTCAAAACAGTCTTCTGAACCTATAGTCATTCGTCATTGCCCCTGTCTTCCCTTGACAAGTAAGTAAATTATCACAAACGGAAAATAGCTACCTAAGGACGAAACACAGGGCCAGTCTCATTTGCAGTTGACCAAAAGGTCCCCATATTTCAGGAAATCCAAAAAAGAAGATTAAACATTGTGGCACTAAACTTACTTACCATCCAGTTGCCCCTGGACAAGAGAGGGCCTTTCCTTAGTCTGTTTAAAGCTACCCATCATACCAGGGCTCTCCATCATAAAGACAGAGAGCCGGCGTTATCAAATTCACATCTCAGCCAGAACAAAGTGTGGGGAAACCTGGGTGAGAAAATCTGGCCAGCATACATGTTTGTTTCTCCCAACCCTTATTGGTTTTTCAGCTAAGGCAACTTCCTTTGGGGCCTGCAAGGATTGGGGTGGGGGCGGTAAATCCAAATTTTATGGATTTAGTCTTTTGTGTTTGGCTTTTGACTCTGTGATTGTGTTTTAAATTGACCCATAGTGATGACACATTTCTGTTTCATCTCTGCTGCTGCTTTCTTTAGTAGTTGAATCTCTTCTCAACCTCCTCACTATCTCAATTGTGACTTGGGGGAGCGTAACTCTCTCATGGAAGGCTGAAGAATCCTCCTTTGATAGCTCTCTTGTAGAAGTTAGGAATTATGACCACTCCCAGGAGACAGTGATGCGCTCTGTACCTGGGGCATCTCACAGCTCGGTCAACGACCTCAAAGCTTCTTCTAATTACACTGCCCGCCTCCATGGACTGATAGGTGGACAGGCAGCACTCAGCCCCTGGTGGTCCAAGCAGCCACAGGTGTTTCCACTAGGGATTCTTCATCCTCACAGCTGCTCCGGATCCTTGGGTCCATCATAGTTCCTCCAGCGCCTTCTGGGATTTGGTAGAACCATCCACATCAGGGCTTAAAGCTTTCGCATAATTTTCACCCCAAATTGAGCAAGTTCAGTGTCAACCACTTTTTCCTAAATCTCCACCCACATCTGGAGTTTCTCTCTTTGTTTACCTGGTTTGTTTGGTTGGATTTCCCAATCATTCCTTTAGCTCGTCTCGAATAGTCTTTTCCAATAACACCATTCTCATCCGCCTATGGCCTTCTAAAATCAAAGGTTGCCTGTGTCATATCGAAAGAAGTGTATGCATGCTGTCTTTGGTTCATTGTTCAGAATGACTTACTCTTTCCTCTCTCTCAACCAAGATCATAAGCCGTGTAACATTGGTGCTCCTGGCATGCTAGCAAGAAATTCTGAAGTGCGCCCATACAACCAACCAGGTGGCCCGACCCAGTGTCTCATTGGGTTCTGGAGACTTTTGTTTGTGAAGTTTGCCTGCAAACAGGCTTCCTTTTTGACACTTTCTTGGTTGTGCATGATATCTGCCACATCGCGTCACAGCTGCTCTGGCATCCATCATTCTCACTAAATCTTGGTGCATGCAGTGACCATTTACATTGTTAAATATATAAATCCTGGGATCCAGCAGCATGCCTAGGAATTGTTTCAAAGAATTGGCAGGGGCAGGGCAAGGATGTCTCTATCTTGTACGGGGCACTAACTCCCCTCTTGCATCTCACTTTATTGCATGGTTTGGGAGACAACTGGAGGTCAAAGGGACCTCAAGCCCTTGGGTCTTGTTCTGCATGTCTGATGTGCTGGCGCTGCCCGTTTGTCTGGTAGCATGAGAAGAGCCCTAATGTGCATCCTTCATTCAAGAGATTGCGTCTAAAGTAATAAATATGGAGGGAAAGAACTAACAGGTATTTCAAGTGGAGGGTTTTCTCTTCTGTGGGGCTGGGGTAATTTTCCTGTCTAGTAACTGAAAATGGCAGCAGCATTAGCTTCTCAAAGCCACTGCAAAGTAGGAAACCCAGAGCCGTTTCATAGGACTGCACTCGACTTCTGCAGAAGATCTTTTGTCTGTAGAGGCTTGATAGCATCAAATGATGCTGCAAACCGTTAACGTTAAAGTTGACTCACATCTCTCCATCTTGCTTCCAAACACTAGAGCTAAAGAAAAATGATACCCGAAACCTAGGAGGAAAATAAGATTCTCCCCCACACGCCCCCCACCCCCCACCCCCCCCGCCCCCCCCGCCCCCCCACCCCCCCACCTGAATCTCGCTACTAGCCTCTTAATCTTTCTGAGTCCTTGCCTTTTGTAATGCAGGCTGGCTCAAACTCATCGTAAAGTTACTGTGATGTCTTAAGTAAGTATTTTGGAAGCTATCTCCATATACGGGGGGGGGGGGATTTTAAGAGTTATTGGGGAAATGAAATTAAAAGATAATGCAATTTTCCCACATGCTTTTTAAAGCAGTGGGTCTCAACCTTCCTTCATGTCACAACCCTTTCATACAGTTCCTCATGTGGTGGTGACCCCCCCAACCATAAAATTATTTTTGTTGATACTTTATCACTGTCATTTTGCTGCTGTGATGAATCATAATGTAAATATCTGATAGGTAGGATGTATTTTCATTGTTACAAATTGAACATAATTAAAGCATACTGACTAATCACAAACCAGCAAATAATTATATATTGTGAAATGTTTATTTCTAATTACGAATTAGTGAAATTTTGTCTGGAAGCATGGTGTAGCCTGGGGGACAGTCTTCACGCTGGGTGCTTGTATGTGTGTGTATCTGCATGTGGGCAGACCCGCCTGGAGACGGATAGAGGAGTGGTGTCTGGGTTCCTATGACCACCGGAAATATGTGTTTTCCGATGGTCTTGGGTGACCCCTGTGAAAGGGTCGTTCAGCCCCAAAGGGGTCGCAACCCACACACAGGCTTAGAATCGCTGCTTTAAAGCCTTTACGTGCCAGTTGATGTAGCTCGATGAGTCCCCCGCATTAAGTGAGTTAGTCTCCTCACCAATTGCCTCGAGTTTACTGGAGAAAGGAAGTTGACCTCAGTAGATTCACATGTTTTTGTGACTCTTTACGGGGAAAGATACTATTCCACATTTGCCTTACATACTTCCACATGGAGTAGTCTTTCCTTGGAACAATTGACAAAACTGGAGCCCTGGTGGTGTTATGTGTACACACTGGGCTGCCAGTGGCAAGGGCAGCAGTTCAAAACCACCAGTCTCTCCTTGGGAGAGAGAAGAGGTTTTCTACTCTCATGGTTGTTACTGTCTCAGAAATCCGTAGGAGACGTTCTATTCTGACCAATACGGTCACTAAGTGTTGGAATTGACTCAATAGCAGTGAGTTTGGTTTTTGGTTTGTTTGAGTGCCCCATTACTAACTTTGAAAAAAGTATCCTTTACATTACAAATACCCTTTCCATTAATATTATCACTCTAATGGCTTATTGATGAGTCACTGTGAGTCGGCCCCAACTCAATGGCAATGAGGTGTTTTTGTTTGTTTTTATTTAATTGCTTGTTTGTTTTTCCTCATTCGTGACTTTTAAATGGTTGTACTTATGCTTAAAACCCTGAGAAAAACAAGGTTTTCTGCTCCTGTAAATGGTGACACTCTCGGAAACCCACAGGGACAGTTCTCCCCTATCATTCAGGGTCACTGTGAGTCAGAATTGACTCCATGACAGTGAGCTTGGTGTGTATCATTAAATCACACCAGCCCATGCCTTCAGGGAAGGCAGTAGATCCCCGAACCTTACAGGCAATGCTTGTGTAGACACAGCCTCGTAGACTTATCCTCGATGCAAATATGTGGAGGGTTCGATGCCTTCGTGTCCTAAATTCCAGAGAAGAACTCTGCTCCCTGTACTAATGCTGCTCTCATTCTCTCTGCCCATGTTCCTCCTCCTTCAGGCCCGAGCCACGGCCATAGCTGGGCATGCGGATCTTTAGCAAGATCCCTCCCAGCAGCTGCTATGTGTCGTAGACCACTCGAACTTGGCCTTTTGCAAAGATCATTATCAATGTTAGTGATTCGCACATGATGTGTAAGTCCCAGACACTCACAGTCTTAGGAGATGCACAGCATGTTCATATTACAGACTTGGTTGAGAATACTGGCTATGACGTTAGTGTGGCAGGGACCATGTGGCCTGGTGGCCCCACCAGACCCCTCCCTGCCTGTGTTGTGACAGGCAGTGCTCATTCAAAGGGTCATGAGGATACTCTGCTTAGAATTCTCCCATGAGGGAAAGGGAAGATGGCACTAGGCATTCAGGAAGGAAATATAACCCAAATAGAGGCTTTGCTTCATTTGTAAAATCCTAGTTGCTGCAAAAAAAAAAAAAAAAAAGGCAAGGCCCTTGACCAGATAGGTTGACACAGTGACCGCCACACTGGGCTCAAACAGAACCATTGTGAGGATAGTGCAGGACCGGGCGGTGTTTGGGCCTATTGCATACAGGGTCCCTGTGGGTCAGAACCGACTCAGCAGCTCCTAGCAACAGTTGCAAACTAGGACTCTAATGGCAGGCTCTATTGTAGAGTAGCCGCTCACTGTCCCTCTTAGCCGGCGCTGACCGCCACACATGTGGGCAATGTTTAAGGATGTCTAGGCTTAGTTTTATAGGCGGTCTCAGCCAAAGTTTAGAGATTCTGGCTATAGAGTTCTGCTAGTGGAAGCCTAGGAGAGGAAATGGGTCCATAAAGCTCATGCTAAGCAAAGCAGTCCCACCACTATTTTCCCCATAATAGAGTCATCTACATTTAAAAAATATTTTCTTATACTTTGTACCTTAACATTTTAAAAACATAAGATACTGGGTAACATAGTGGATTGATTATACATCAGACTCCTTTCTACAAGTTCCAGAGTTCAAAACCACCAGCTGCTCTATGGGGGAAAGATGAGGCTGTCCACTCCTGTAAAGAGGTACAGTCTCAGAAATCCCCAAGGACCATCTTCTCTGTGCACAGGTCCCTGAGAGTCGGAATCGACTCAATAGTGGAGAGTGAGTGAGTGAGTGAGTTTTTGTGAATGGCTCATCCTCAGACAGGCCCCTCCCACAGATTAATGAAGGTGCACAGTAGGATGGCAGTTAACTCTCAAATTTCATTAAACTTTACTTCTAACTGCACCTTGAATTGCATAAAGAAGCGCCCTCACCCCCACCCCTTTCTTTCTTTCTTCATGGGATTCTAAATTGATGGCAAAGAGTGTACAAAAAAGGGGTCGGTTTACAGAATTCCTTGTCTGAAAAAACTGAGAAGTTGGCTGAAGTCTCTTGTCTCCCACGATGGCAATTTCCAGGGACAGGCATTCCTGGGTAACTTTCACCTGGAAGCCAGTCTTCCCCCAGGGTTTCACTGGCTATGAATTAGAAGAAGCCAATCTGCTCCCCCAAATCAGACATTGGAAACATAATGGATACAGTTAGACATTCACACACATGGTGTGGCCATGAGGCAGAACTGACTTGTCAGTAATTGGTGTATAATAAGTAATTAGTGCAACTAAATATTGAATTGGAAATGACATGGTATACTTGGAGGATGAGAATTGTGAGACAGAGCTTCTGTGGTTTCTAATCCCTTCCCACTGCGTTGTGTCTACATGACCTTGGCAAGTGTCTCCACTTCTGTTCTTATGAATGACAACAGAGGAGCTACAGGTACATCTCACAGCCTGGTCTCAGGGCAAAGGGGGTCAGATGCTGTTTCCTGGCTCCCGGGAGCCCTGGCGGTGCTGTAGTTAAATACTCAACTGCTAACTGAAAGGCTGGACGTTGACGCGACCAGGAGTCTGTGGGAGCTCTGTAGGAGGAAGGGTTTCCATGAGCATGCCAGCCCTGTGGAGTCGCTCTATTCTGTCCCACGGGGTCCCTACGGGTCCAAGTGGACTCCACAGCACCTGCCAACAGGTGTGTGCTACAACCTTCCAGTCGGCTTGTGCCGGCACAGCTCTCCTGTTGTTCTTCAGAAGCCAGCACCCGGGTGTAAAATACAGAACTTAAAAATAGTTGTCGTTTCCTTCCAGTCACGTCATGTGAGTGAGAGCAGTCTCCAAGCGAAGAGAATGGTCATTTCTTAGGGGAGGGTGTGGAAGAGTCACCTTGAAATGAACATCTCACTGCCCAGGAGAAAAGAAAGGACCACCGGTTCCAAACAGCTCTTACTTATAGTTTCTTGCACGACCTTACCCCGAAGAGAGGGAAGAGGGTGAGTCCTCACAACATACACCAGCTGCTCCGTGGGAGAAAGACGAGGCTTTCTACTCCCGGAAGAGTAGCAGTCTCAGAAACCCACAGGGGCAGTTCTGCCCTGTCCTGTAGGGTCTCGGTGCGTTGGCATAGACTCGACGGCAGTCACGAGATCCATAGGTAATGTCCTGATAACCAGAGAAAAGACTGCAGTTGTGAAGAATTTCACCTTATTTGGATCCCCAGTCAAGAAATCAAGTGGCATATTGCATTTGGGGAAATCTGCCGCAGGAGACCTCTTTAAAGTAGTTAATTTAAAGAGGAGGCATGCCACTTTGAGGACTAGGATATGCCTGGGCCAAACTGTGGTGTTTTCTGTTGCCTTTTATGTCTGGGAAAGTCTGAGGGTGAATGAGGAAGACTTCAGATGAATAGATGTGTCTGAATTACGGTGCTAGCGAATAATACTGAAAATAACCCAGGCTGCCAAAGCAAACAAGCAAAGCAAGAAAAGTCAGAAAGCTCCTTAGAAGCAAGGACAGACCTGTTATCAGGAGCGATCAGTCAGTAGAAAAGGACATCGTGTTTGCTACATTAGATCAGTCCAAAGAGATGGATTAATACAGCGACTGCAACAATGGGCTCAAACATAAACACTTGTGCGGATGGGACAGGACCAGGCAGTGCTTCATTCTGTTGTCCGTAAGGTTCTCTGTCAGTCTTCACTGACGCCATGACACCTAACAATAACAACAGCACCTGGACTTCCGGGAATCCAATCCAGTTACAGCATTGTTTCAACCAATTGAAGGCATAGTAAGATCTTACATTTTAAAGAAAGCATATTAGAAAAGAGGGGGGAACTGCACAAGAGGGATGATAAATAACAAGCCTTTGATTTGCTAATTAGCCTGAATGCCCTTGATTTGATCGGAATCCGATGCTTTGCTTGGGCGGAGGTGTCAAGAGGCGAGCTACAAAGAGAGGCAGCCCTTAGATAAACAAAAGCCAGTAACTGGATTTTAGACCTTTGTTTCAGATAAAAGAGCCTGTTTACACAGTATATGCATATGCGATTTCATCATCGTTGCCTTTGAGAGTTGTGATTCTTTAGAGATCATTATTGGTGTGGAGGGGTGGGGGGGCTCAAAGTGAACACCAAATGTTTCCAGATAAGTATAGGAAGTTCAAGCCACAGTGAAAGTGACATTATTGCTTAGGGGATGAGGAGGTTCATTCATTCACTTGTTCATTCATTCACTTATTCATTCACTCACCAAACACTGTTTCTTTTCAGGCCTGCTTCTTTGCCTCCCCAGGATTAGACTGCAGGCATTCGTGTAAAGTGGCTTACCACTTTGAAAATTTCTATTTAGCTGCGATGGAAATTAAAGGTCTAACGGAATGCAGAAATTCCTTGGCCCTAGACTTTTTGTCCCTAGGCGCCCCCCACCCCCTGTAAAAGAACGAGTAAACACATTCCCCATTACAATGCTTCTTCTTACCAGAGGGAAAGCACCAGACCTTCTCCACTAATCCCACTTAATCCTTTGGATCTGCTGGGGCTAATTAATTAGCTATTGGCTTGAGGTGTTGAAAGAACATGGAACACAGATCCATGGCTAGCCACTTCGTAGATGTGCGTACTTGGATATGTCTCATTTGGCCTCTTTGTCTCCTTACCGGATGTTGTTGGTAGGGTATGGGGGGAAAACAGCATCTTCTATCCTCTGGAATCATTGTGAGGGTTAAATAAGCCAATGAATGGGGAGCCTTGTCAACCATGAAGTGTTGAGTTAAAACGTAGTTGGTATGAACTCACTCTTGTAGGAATCCCCAGGGTGTGAAAGAGTTTCTGGCACCCGAAAAATAGGAGACCCTAGGTGAATGAATGATGATGATGATGATGGAATTTACAGAAGATGCAGATCTGCTCCTGTTTCCTAACTTGATCCATGAAAACCAGCAGTCAAAAAATGAATGAATCTTGGTTTGCACAGCCTACATGATTGATTCGAGTACATCAGAAACGCCTATCCCCTTTCCTTTCTGCATCTCAGCTTGTGAAGTTGTGTGTGATTATTGGCCTAGTTGGCTTGATTCAAAATAGAAGCTAGAAGTGGAATGGAAACTTATGGAGGTGCCAACAAAGTGTAATTGGAACAGAATGATTTTCTTGAAGACCAGAAAGGGTGGGCAGTAGAGGAAGGGGTCCAAACCAAACCCCAGAGCTCTTATTTGTAGGTGGCCCTGAAAGTCAGACTTGACTACAAACCTGAGTCTTGCATATTTCAGCTCTGTGGCTTCGCCCAAGTCACTCTTGCTGAAGTTCAATTTTCTCCTCTGTAAAACTGGATAACCTGCCTCGTACCCTCACTGTGACAATCACCCAAAACAATGCCATTTGTTAACTGACAAGCTTTTACTGAATATTCAGTGGCTAAGCAAATAACCCACTGAATGATGGATCGGTTATAATGTTCTCGAAGACTTGTACTCTCCTGGCGGAGTCAGTGCTGCTAACTTGACTTCTTCTCGCCCCTCCCCCTTCTTTCAGAGGCCCTGCCCCTTCTGGAAAACCTAACCATTTCCGACATTAATCCCTACGGGTTCACAGTTTCCTGGATGGCATCGGAGAATGCCTTTGACAGCTTCCTAGTCACGGTGGTGGATTCTGGGAAGCTGCTGGACCCCCAGGAATTCACACTTTCAGGAACCCAGAGGAAGCTGGAGCTTAGAGGCCTCATAACTGGCATTGGCTATGAGGTTATGGTCTCTGGCTTCACCCAAGGGCACCAATCCAATCCCTTGAGGGCTGAGATTGTTACAGGTATTTCATTTCAAGTGAGCCATTCCCTCGTCTTCCTAGTCCCCTTCCACATCATCTACCTACCAGATCATTGTGGTTTTAACATCCTTGTCCATATCCCTTATTTAATCCAGAGGCGTGGCCTAATTGTTCATGTTCCATCCACTGTCCCTTGTCGTATCTAATGAGCTGTCCCTTGGCCCTTGTCTAATAAGCACTCACCCTCTCCCATCTCAGACCTGAGAAGGTCGAAATGTTTCCACTTGATGTCCTAACCCGTTTAGAAGGTTCAAGTCTTGTCCGCATCTTGTGTGTGCTTACTCCTTGTCACTCTGTCCTGTGCTCGTCCTGGCTGGCCTCCGGTGGCATTTCAGCCTTCTCAGAAGAAATATACGGGAAAGTGGATTTCAGAAATGCATCGAAAGCATCTGAAAGTGTCAATGCTGTTCTTGACAAACGCATCAGGGCTTGTCGCCAGACTATCAAATGTGGACTCTTACTTTTTGGGGAAATACAAACACCCAAGACATTCTTGACACAGACTAAACCCATGATGTTCGTAAGACTAATATTAACAACCTCAAAAGCAAAAATGCTGTGCTTCCCAGAGTCTATCGAGAGATTACTAACTCCATAGAACATTCAAAGGTCCTATTTGCTAAATAGATTCCATTTTCAAATAAGTTTTAGAAATACTGAGTTAAAGTTCAGCGGGAACTCTTGACCACATGTCTCTTCAGAGCACTCTAAGGTGCCTTCGATTTCTCGAAGAGGGACTTAGTCGGGCTGTCTTTCCCAAATGACCCTGACAATGGCCATCTTTTCAGAAGGAGGAATCATTTGTGCTGAGCACACTCTGGGAAACTCAGCTCTAAATTTACTCTGCCCTTGAGTTTTGTCTAGTTAAGGCAATCTAAGTCCAGACCTGGGTTCTCGACTCTGTCGCACAAGAGGTGACGCGCCTCAGGTGTGCACTTACCAAATGGTTATGGAAAGGAGAAAGGGGGATAAAGTCAACAAGGAGAACCTCCTTGAGTCAAACAGCCCCAGAACAAAGCAAAAGGACCTTTGGATGTTAAAAGCCATTTTGCTCGGGCTCAAGGGAAACATAATCAGCAGTATCATCGTGGGTAGCTTTACAGATCGTTAGTGCTGGTTTATTTGTCTTTTCAAAAAGAAAAGAAGGTCTCAGAGGATGGGCATTCCGCCACTGGAAGACAGAAAGTAAATGTAAACAAGTTACTGGCTTTGAACTTGTTTAATAATGCATGACAGGGCCCACGGCTGAGTCCAGATGTGGATTTACAAAATTGCTTTTAGACAAAACTCACATCGGCAAGCAAGCACGTGGCTTGTACTGAATGTTTCAGCCCGTCTTTCTCCTCTCCAGTCCCCTAGGCTTATTAATGTTGAATCATTTTATTTTTGAAATCTCAGGACAGTTCTGTCTCTTCGAGTCTGGGCATCACTGCAGACCGATGCCCCCACTGGGCAGGAGATTGTGTTGGCTGGTCCATAACGTTCTCTCTCCTCCTTTTCCTACCATGTTCTCCCCTTCTAGAAGCCGAGCCAGAAGTTGACAACCTTCTGGTCTCAGATGCCACCCCAGACGGTTTCCGTCTGTCTTGGACCGCTGATGATGGAGTCTTCGACAGTTTTGTCCTCAAAATCAGAGATACCAAAAAGCAATCTGAGCCTCTGGAAATCACCCTTCTTGCCCCTGAACGTACCAGGGATATCACAGGTCTCAAAGAGGCCACCGAGTATGAAATTGAGCTCTATGGAGTGAGCAGTGGAAAGCGATCACAGCCAGTCAGTGCTGTAGCGACCACAGGTACTGTAAATAAACAGGAGAACACAGAGAAACAAGTCCCGACTTCCAGGTTTCCTCCTTAAAGGGCTGGGATCCAGACAACCTGGTGTCATGTCCTAGCCCTTTCAGTCCTATACTGTGTGGCCTCGGACAGGGGCGTCCAGTCTGAGTGGAAAGAGGATGGTGTCATTTAATTGATCGGGTGTGAGGACCAAATGAGATCCTTCCTGTCAAGCACAAAGCAGAGGCCTGGCCCATAGCAAGGGACTCGCAAATGCCAGCCACTTGCATTTTCACTGTTTGCAGTAATGTCGTTAAAATCATCACCTCTTTTTATTCCAGAGATTCTTCCTTCAGCCCATTGTCTCATTGTATTTTGTCTCAAGGTCTTCGCCCTTGCTCATTGGTCAAATGCTCTATCCACCACCTGCGGGGATGAAGGGGCGGGGCAGTTCCCCACCCCGCACAAGCTTGCACTGAGGAAACGCTATGTGTGGCTGTGACCAGGGAAGCAAAGAGCAGAAAGCTGGTGAAGTTCACGGGCTACACATGTGGCTGGCTGCTAAGGCTCATGAAGCTCACGGATGTTACTGACCTCATAACAACTCTGAAGGCCACCTGCTGGGGAAAAGGAAATTCCTCTCCCGGGTTAGCTGAAAAAGAATAGAAGAAAATGTTGCCCTGCCTTTCCCATTCAGGCCGCCTCAACGCCCTACTCAACCCTGACTCATATGCTCAAGAGACCAACCGTCCCTCTCCACAGAAGAAGGATGAGGCTCTAGGCTCCCATAAAGATTTCAAGGGACAGCACAGAGTCACAGTGGTCTTGTGCCCGGGGCCTGACACCCTAGACCACCCTCTTCATCCTGCACCCAGCCTCTTTGTTCTCAGAGCCTCTTCCATGCCTCTCGCTCTGACTTACACACTTCCCCCCAGAAGCATAAAGATGACAGCCACTCGCCGTGGAACACACACTTGATGTCACTTAGCGCAAGATGACACTACAGTCATGCACAAGGACCAGAGAGCCTGCAGTTCCTAAGGCCAGAAGTGGTGCTCTAACCCAGGCCGACTAACTCCAAAATCCCCGCTCTTAAGCCCTGCTGGTTACAACAGCTGTCCACTTAAGTCAGCAAAGGACCTGACACATATCAAATGTTCAATAGCAAACATGTTGAAAGGGGAAATACATTTTTTAATGGCCTCCTAATAAGATGCATGTGGTCCAAGTTTTGAGGTTCCTGGGTATGGCGAACGGATTGTGCTCAGCTGCTAACTGAAAGGCTGGCAGTTTGAACTCTCTCAGCCAGGCCACAAATGGAGGGCCTGGAAATCTGCTTCCACCAAGACTACAGTCACAAAACACACACACACACACAGTTCTACTCTGTTAACATGCGTTGGAATGGACTCAAGCCGATGGCTTTGTGGGTTTTTTTGGATTTTTTTTTTACTCCAGATTTTGAGAATTGACTCGTTATGTGGAGATCAAATAGCAGCTCACTTGGAAATGCCTTGAGAATTTGTAACAATTCCAGATGTTTCCTTAGGGTCTTATTGGAAACCAGGAGTCTGCTCTTCAACCATGGCCTTGTGTGCGTCCCCCCAGATTTTCAGTGGCTGTGGTTTAGTGGTTCTGTGAGGCTCCATTTTCAATGGTCAGTTGTCCTTCCACTGCTGTGAGAACAAGGGCTTGGACTCCTGTCCATGCGAGGGGCCTTCAAATCTTCCACACGGAGGAAGGCCTGCAATGTAAGAAATAGCAGAGATGCCCGCTAACTCGGCCCCAGAGTGTCAGCATCCACAAGCCTGCTCCTAGAGAAGAGAGCCCTGGTTTTAGCTTACATGTCCACTTCCAAGCTGTGTCGACCCTGACATTAGAGTGAAAGTCAGAGTGGCCCTGGCTAGCAGCAGGAGGGCCCTCAGTTCTTGCGCTTACACACCTCACCAGTGTGTCTGTCCTTTCTCAGTTGGCTTTATATGCATCCTTGCTGGGCACTGCCAAGGAAAGAAAGCATGGCATGAGAAAGCAGGGCCATTGGGTTGTAGAATTCTTAGTGAGGGTCATAGGCTGCGCTAGTGCTTTTACTTCTATCGTGTCACTGAGTGCCACCACATCCCTTCAGTTGGGAACCTCTTGCTCCACTGGACAGATGTGCCAACCGAAGCTCTCACAAGTGAAGGGGCCAGAGTGAGGCTGCTCAGCATCCTTTGTGTGTGGACAATGGAGATCTTCCAAGCTCCGGAGTACTGTTGTTTCCACGGTTTTCCAAAGAAAGGCCACAAACACAGCACTCACTGTGTCTGGGGGTGGCTACCGGGTCACAGAAGAAAGCCATCAGAGAAGATGAATTGGATGAGGGAAGAAGCCCCCGCAAAGTGGACCGTGGGCTTTAGAACCTAATGATGCACGTGGGCTGGAGAGGGGGAACGAGGAAGTGAGCTCCCTGGAGACTCGAAAATTGCTTCCTGAAGTCTCTCGTTAGGTCTGGTCAGCTGAAGAAGGCAAGAATCTAAGCCAAAAGCCACACCACGAGGAGCCAAAGGAAACTGGGCTTGAGGGGAGGTCATTGGAGAGCGGGCACTGCCTCCTGGCACGGCCTTCTCACAGGTAGACTCAGTGTTTGTTGGGTATTCGCTTTAGTAAACATCCCTGAGGTGGTGTCCCTGGCTCAGGACTGCCTTCCAATTCTGGGAAGGGGTTTGTTCAGGTTAATTTCCATGGCATCCTTGTCTTCAGGATCTGAAGGCTGTCTTTCACACTGCTGTCCTGCCCGACGATCCTGAAAGGTTCCCATCTCAAGAAAATCCGCAGGGGAACTGATTCTCAGTTTGCTCTTCTGTAAAGTACTCCCAATCACGTCTTCACACAAGTTTCTATCTGAGAATTAAGTACACAAGAACATATGTGAAGAGATCTTAGCGAATTTTCAAGGACTTTGAAGTTGTAATTCTTGGCATCATTTCACGAAAGGAACTGAAGAAAGAAAGATATGAAAATGTGCTAAAACTCAAGAATGAAAGTGGGGCTTATTTCAACCTGTGAAACTGTGCTCCCTCACTTCCTTCGAGCTCTATTCTGGTGCTAAGTTTACCTTGTCATGAAACCAAACTGCTGCTCTATAGCATTCAGCCCCGGTACCTGAATGAAGTCCTTTGTTTCTGTCAAGTCATAACTTGACCATGAATCACAACATTCTCCATTCTAAGGGCCTGGCTCAGATACAAATTCTAGAGTTTAACTTTCCCTCGATAAGGGTAACAGGACAAATAATCAATGGGCAAGATCATTCAACGCTTTGGGGTTTGTCTTGTGCTTTCTCCTTGACAGCCATGGGCTCCCCGAAGGAACTCGTTTTCTCAGACATCACTGAAGACTCAGCCACCGTCAGCTGGATTGCCCCCACTGCCCAGGTGGAGAGTTTCCGGGTTACCTATGTGCCCAATGTTGGAGGTAAGGGATTTGGAGGTGGGGAGCAGCCCCGAGGGTTGGTTTGGGTGGATGGAGGGTTGGGTTGGGTGGATTAGCACAACAAGGCTGAGGGCCCCCATCCTCCCAAACATCACAGCCAAAGAAAGTGACTTCCTTATTTCTGAGATCCTTTGCAAAGACCCCATTTGTTAAGTGCCCTGAGCGCTTTAGGAGTTCAGATGGCACAATGATGGAGTTCAGATGGCACAATGGTTACGTGTTTGGCTGCTAAAGGAAAGGTCAGTGGTTCAAACTCACCAGTGACTCCACAGGATAGAGAGGTGACGGTCTGCTTCCATCAGGTTGGACAGCCTTGGAAAACTTTACAGACAGTTCTACTCAGTCCTATCGAGTTACTAGGAGTCAAAATTTGACTTGACTGAAAGGAGTGGTTTTTTGTTGTTGTTGTTTTTTGGGGGGGGGGTTGGCTTTCTGAGATCCTTGGAAGAAATGGCTTCATGCATCAAAGAGTCTAGTCTTACCCCACTGCCTTTAATTCAATTCTGAATCATAGTGAGCCCATGGAGTAGAACTGCCCCCATAAAGTTTCCAAGGCTGGAAATCTTGAATGAAATCTTGAATAAATCCAAAACACTCACCTATTTATTAGCAACTGGATGCTTCTCCCCATGTTGCCAGGGCTGCTCCTGAGCGGAGTCCTGAGCAGTGCACACAAGGGCCTTGCTCTCTTCCTGCTGTCCGTTCGTGGCTGGCACATCCGGTTCTGGTGCCACACTTCAAGTGGAGTTCGCCAAGACCGTGCGGCAGAAGGAACAGATTAAAAGCCAAGGGCTGTTTAAGATTTCAGAGACAAAGGCATTTGTCTTTGAATTTCTGAGGTGTTGTGCATGAGCTCCCTGTACTACGATAGAAACCACAGGGAAGATATACAACCCAATCTGTCTCAAGACAGACAGGGAGCTCCTTGTCACTTAAGTGTGTAAAGAGAGCATGATGGGTAAACTCCCAGAAAAAATGCCCTAGCATCTCTGAGGGAAGTTTGACCAATGGGAGTACAAGTTCTTTGGCAGCCCTGAACATCTCATCAGAAGTGACTTCATTAACGATAGAAGCACGGCTTGGCGAGGACCATCATGCCTTCTCCAAGAACAGAAACCCTGCCAGTGACAAGGACTTCCCAGGGCGACTAGATTCTTCTAAACAAGGACTGTGGGATTGATAGACTGTGGGGTTGATAGATTGCATGCAGTACATAGGGATGCATCCTGTATTCTTTGTGTAAAACGTTAATCAAGGAATCAGATTTGCACAACACGCCAACACTCTACTGAACAGAAACTTGCCATTTTTAGTATATTGTGACTTCATGTTTTTTCCTCCCCTGGCTTCATTTTTGGCATCTGCACCAATAGAAAAAGCATTATACCCTGCCAGAGTGTAGGAGTAAATGAGAAGGCACGAAAATGATATTGGACAAAGATAGAGTTTCATTTCCAAAGGAATACACCCTCTTGTGGGGGGCCACAGTGGCTGAGCTTCACCGAGGTTCACCATTTTGTGACCTGGCTTCCCCCATGTTCCAGGTACACCCTCTGTGGTCACTGTGGGTGGAACCCAGACGGAGACGCAGCTGGTGAAACTCATCCCCGGAATGGAGTACCTGGTCAGTGTCGTCGCCATGCAGGGCTTTGAGGAAAGTGGACCCCTCTCCGGATCACTCACCACAGGTTCGGGTTGGTTTGATTTGCAGGGGGCAGAGGCCACTTCTGCATGCTGGCTGTACAGTCCCCCAACTGCAGCATTCGTGCTCAAGATTCAACAGCTGGAAATGAGTTTTTAATTGTGAAGCCCTGCTAGCTTGGAATAGGACATAGGCTTCCTGTCTAGTCCCCTCCCTGGTCTTTAATAGCTGGATAACCTAGGGACATCCTCAACCTCCCTAGGCCTCAGGATTCTCAGTGATTGTGGATGAAAGCCCCCAAGTTTGGAAGTCATTCTGACCTGGAATGAAATTCCAACTCTACCACGGCTTACCAACATGAGCCATGAGCTGTCAGTCAGTTCCTTAGGGGCCAGTCTCCTTGTCTGTAAAATAAGTATAACCCCATCTCCCCCACAGAAGGGAATCACACAAAACTACATATGGAAAGCATCTGTAAATGGACATTATGACACCTGTGCGTCCATGACCCCCTTCCCTTCTTTGTCTAATGCCGGAAGCCATTGTGAAGACCCCTCACCAGGTGCTTGCTTCACCTAGACAGTCACGGTTACAGCCTTCAAGCGGTTCCTCTCTATTCGACCGCTACCATCTTCCAGGCAGGTGCTCTGGTGGGGTAGCAGGCTCCAAACCACCAGCCCTTCCAGGGGAGGAACTAAGGCTTTTTGTTCCTATAGAACTCTAGCCTTGGAAGCCCATGGGATGGTTCCGCTCTCTCCTGTAGGGTTGCTAGGAGTTGGAATTGACTCATGGCTGTGAGTTTGGCTTACAGTTTGGTCTTCCAGGCACAGCTGATAAGCCCTTCAGGTTTCATCCCCATGGTAATTTCCATTCCCATTTCACAGAGGAAATAACTGAGATCCAAGAAAGCAAATGCTACCAGCCAGCCCACAAAGCAAATCAATGCTGGAGTAGATGGGTTTTATATTAAACCCTGCCCTCTTCTGAAATAAAGGCTCGTTTCCTATTTCAATTTGGTTTATAGAGCACACTATAAAGACAGAGAAATAATGAATTGCATTGAAGGAGAATGAAGTGGAAAATTTCTCTTTAGACAGCCAGTTACAACTAAGTCTCCAAACAATTTACCCTTTGATATAGGAGCAATTACCCAGTTCATTCCATTATAGGGATCCAAAGAATGAGCCTCATAGGAAATTTTAAAAATATCCTCATAGCCTAAAAGACTTGATAAGCAATCCAGTCATCCCATCAGGATCCAGAAGCCCGGTCCACCCTGCCACACAGACCCCATCCCCTCTTCCCCCACCCCCACCCAGAAAATCTTTCATTCATGAATTCTCCACGGTAACTAATCACAAACACTGAATGCCATTGCCCCCAGCGTCCAAAGGTCTTCCCCCTTTCAGAGAATCTGCACATGCAGGACGAGACAGGAAGGGACTCTAAGGGGACCATGTGGGCACCCAGAATGAGCAAGCCGCATCTCGATTCTTGGGCCACTCTCCACCCTAACAGGCTGGCCTGGCGGGTGATTGGGGAGCAAGTGTAAAACCCACAGCAGATGAGGCATATGGAGGTTGGCTTCTAAGAAAGAGACGTTGAGTAGGGGAAGTGGTCAGTTATGAGAGGTCAGGGCTGCTATTCTTTGCATATTCAGACCTCCTCAGTACAGCCACCTGAAGTCCCAGCTAAGATTCCATGTACGTTAAAAAGCAGTGTTAATAAAACCTGTGACCATCGAGAGCTTCCCCACACACCTCAGCCAACATCTTGTGTAGGTGATCCTCACAATAGCCACCCCTGAGAAACGGAAGGAGGGAGGCGAGGCTTAAAGAAGGCAAATAGCTTCCTCAAGGGCCTGGCACCAGACAGACCTGAGCCAGTTGCATTCGTTAGCTGATGCTGCTGTAACAAAAATAACCCAGCCAAGTGGCATTCATCAGCAGTCGATGCTCCCAGTTTAAGGAGATGAGCCGTCTGAATTGACAGCACCAGCTCCGGGGTGGGGCTCGTCTGCGCTTTCTCAGCTTCTCCAACTGTCTTCTCGGCGTTCCATGGAGATCTCCAGGGAGCATTTGTGTATGCTTTCTTCTGTGTCTCAAAATCGGTGAGGCTTATGACACATCCTACCCTGGTATGGCCTCACTAACATCCCAGGGAAAAACAGCGTTTCATCCCCAGGGTTCCAAGTGGGAATGCATCCACAGGTATAGGGGTTGGGATGGACAACACATGCCTTGGGGAGACACAACGCAACTCAGCCCATATCACCAAGGTAGACCCCAAGGGCCCCAGCCTCCAGAGCCTGGCCCCATAGGATCTACCAATCACCTATCCACAGATAGCTCAGAGTCCCGGACAACCTTGAGCAATCTTCAATTAGGATGGGAACCTCCTCTGTTTTAGTCCATCCTTTCTCTGGGAAAAAGTGATGTGAATAATATCTTTATCATGAGCTCATCTGTTTTTTGAGGCATCTTTCCACCCCCAATATCATGTGAAAAGCAACATTGCATGTCCATCGAGTTGATTCCATCTCATCGCAACCCTCTAAGACAGGGTGGACTGGTTCTGAACCTCCCCAAGCAGCACCACCCTGTCCGACGAGCAGGCGTGCAGACCGCAGAGCAGCCGAGGTGCAATCTCCTACTCCGTGACTACCCATTCCTCCAGCATGTCACCACCTTTCTTTGCAGCTCTCGACGCTCCATCGGGCCTGGTGACAGCCAACATCACCGACTCAGAAGCCTTGGCCATGTGGCAGCCGGCCATTGCTGCTGTGGACAGTTATGTCATCTCCTACAAAGGAGAGCGAGGTAAAACCCAGTCCAAGAGCCACCCCCACCCCCCCACCGTGCTAAGAAGCATCCGTTCTGCTAGAGACTCTTTCCATTCTCTCTTTGCTGAGCATCACTTGGCAAAGAGGGAAAATTGCACGGGTTGGCCAGAAAAGTCAGTGTTGTCTGTATGGCTCTTAACTTCAACTCATGGTGAGCTCGTGTGTATCAGAAGGATGTGTGGTGCAAAGACGTGTGGTACCCAGACGTAGCAGGGTAAGTCCCTAGACAGTGCCTCCAGCTTTTTAATGCAACCTCAGAATAACCTCCTGGGCTAGCATTGGGGATAGATTATGAGGTCAAAGGACCTGTTCAAGGAGGAGCAACAGAAGGAGACGTCTGCTCATAGTCCTCTGCTCATTGCCAAGCTAACGAGCACAGAGGTTATTCCAAGGGAGCCGAGGAAGCCACTCAAAAGTGAGGGGAGTATGTCACCATCCCCAATGCGTTTGTCCCCAGCCCGTTGCCCCTCTCCAGTTAGTCTTTCTGCCTCCTGGAGCAAGCTGCCCTCTCTAGGAAGTAGCTCGCATCTTGACAAAGAGATGTCAAGATCTTTACCTGGAACCAGGCACTTCAGGCAATGCGGAGGGGCCTGAGCTCCTCAGAGGCCACAGAGGAGACCCTTGGTAGCAAACATGATGTTTTCAACATAAAGCGCCAGCAAAGCATGGCCACTGGCAAGTAAAATGAAATGAAAAAATGAGAGAGGTGGAGGAAAAGAGCTTCGTTTTCAGGGAGCAAGTCCATAATTTTGGAATGAACTCCTTTTAAGAGCCAAACCTCATCTTTTAACAGCTAAGTTTACTATTTGGGGGCTCTGTGTTGTTTTCCTTGCGGTGGTCATCTGAGAGGTTGTCATCATCGGCAGCACAATGGTCAGATGAACTTGTCCATGTCTGCCAGGGCCCCTCCCAGTTTTAGCACAGCTTCCAGACAAAGAGAGACTAGCAAGAAGGCCCTGGCTGTCTGCCTCTGAAAATCAGCCAGTAACGGCTAGGGACCACCAATGTACTGATCTGTCACTGATCACGGGTTTGGCACGGGACTCATGAGTCCAGGGATGACAAGATGCCGGCTAGCCCAACAACAGCACCCTGGGCAGCTCCCGGGTCCCCTATGGGTAAGGTGTAAATGAACACACCTGGGCATCTGGCTTCATTTCCGCAGTTGAATCCGACACAGCGAACTGAGAGGCAGCAAGCAGGCTGGTGCCAAATTGGTGTGTTCCCTCAGCTTAATGGTTTGTCACATTCTGATACGTTATGAAAGGAGTCTGAGTCAGTTAAAGAGAGGAAAGTGGGCGAAAGAGAGGGCAGATTGAATTGGCTGGCCTGAGGCTTGCGGATGTTACCTGCAATTGTCCTCCAGCTCATCCCTGTCTCGGATGCAAAGCTGTTCCAGCCAGTACCAAATGGAAAAAAATCTCCTGACCCCCAATTCCCCTTTCTGATTTGGTGCCTGGAAAAACTGTGTCTCCATATGATGAATCCTTTGCATATGAGGTGAACCCTCAAGAGAAAGAAAGGGTGTGAGTCATGGCAGAAATCAAATCTGCTTGTCTGCAGGGTCACTGAAAGTTTCTGTGTTGTTCGCCAAATCCTCCAATGGCTCAGACTGCAAGAGGTAACTGCCTCGTATGTGTGTTTCTCGTTCAGTGCCAGAAATTACACGCACCGTGTCGGGGAACACAGTGGAGTACGCGCTGACCGACCTGCAGCCTGCAACGGAGTACACCCTGCGAATCCTGGCGGAGAAGGGGCCCCTGAAGAGCTCAACCATCACTACCAAGTTCACAACAGGTCAGGAGGCGTCTTCTTTCTGAGACACTCAGCCAGACCCTAAACAGAAACCCTCCTCTGAAGTCAGATGCTCGCAATGAGATGATGTCAAACGCAGCTAGACTCACCAGTGCCCACTCACTGAAGACCAAAAGAAACACACTTGCTTCCTTTTGTACTGAAATGACCTTGGTCTCCCCCCAGACTGGGAAAAGACTTTAAGAGGAAGGCTTTTTAAGTGGAAAACCAGTCCCCACTGGCCCCAAACCCGGGAGTTAATGATCCATGTTCTATGTAGGGAAACGTTTTTAAGAGATTTTTCAGACCAGTTTTCCTAGATGCCTGTTGGGTTTTGTTTTTTCATATATATATATACATTGAGCTCTTTTTACAAACCTCAGCAAGCAGGGCAATGTGAGGGATGACCTCCCAGTCGGGGTGAGCATCAAAGTTAACAGTCCAGCTGCCCTTTTATTGAGAACCGAGGGGACTGGTAATTACATCCACCTCTGTATTGCTCTCAAAACTCAGCCAAGACCATGGGGGCTCCGCTAAAACTGGTCCGTAGGGCAAAGGAAATCACAACAAGATTATGCCTTTGGAGATCCTGTGGCTCAACTCAGTCCTTGATGGATGTAGAATGTTGTTGCCCAAAGTCCAATAAGAAAAAGATGCAACTCAGGCTTCCCGAAACCTAGCCAGAGATGTTTGCCCTGCATTTACTGGTTTTATATTGAATGTCTTATCTTCTACAGACCTGGATTCGCCAAGAGACTTGACCGCTACTGAGGTCCAATCAGAAACTGCCCTGCTCACTTGGAGACGCCCCCGGGCATCTGTAACTGGTTACCTCCTGGTCTATGAATCCGTGGATGGGACAGTCAAGGTATCTTGAAGTATAGACACACCCCAAGCTGTTGTAGGCATTTTCATAATGCCCAGAGTAGGGACGAATTATCCTGATCATATTCCTTCACCCAGGGCAACTGAGGAGCTGGAGGGGGAGTGGGGGTTAAGTAGGGGGTGGACTATCTGCCAAACTTTGTGAAATCCCCCTTTGCCCTCTTTCTCAGTTTAACCACATTCAGAGGCACCAGCGGTTTAGTTTTCTACATGTCTTTGGTGGGACATGATCAGGGCCCTTTTTAGAGCTGGTCTAACAATGAACGAACTCACTGTATAAACTGAGGCAAGTCCTTCCTTCTCTGAGTATCAATGTTCACATCTGTAAACTGAGTAAGTAGGACTCGTCTATCAATCAGTAAGGTGCCCCGATGGTCTAGTATTCTGTGCTCACCTGTGGCATGCATCTCATTCTAATCTGCTGCAATGGCCCACGAAAGGGCTTTGTATTGCAGCCCTGAGCTGACAAGTAACTGGATCCCCACGTAACTCGATTACTCCACTTTAGACCTTCTCAGTGATCCATCTCCCAGAGAACAGTCCAGGAGTCTCCCAAAGGTCGCTGGGTCATGTTAGGAAATTGATACTCACCCAATTTATTTCCCCACCTGTTCAATCCTCAGCATTTTATGTCTCCCTAGAGAAAAACAACCAGGTGTTAGAGGACCGAGATGGATAGCCATTTCCTCTCACTGACAAATGATGATGCCTGAGCCAAACTTTTAGCCTCTCTGAGACTTTATTCGCCCACAAGTAAACTCAGGATGATGTACCTGCCTGTGTTAGTCTGAGCACATTAGAGAAACAAATCCACAGAAACTCATATGTATAAGAGAGAGTTTTATACAAAGGGTGAGTGCATATCAAGAAAACATCCTGACCCAGTGCTGCCTGAGCCCACAAGTCCAACATTAACCCATTTGTCTGACACCAATCCACAAAGTCCTCCTCCATCTCACAAAACACACACTATGATGCCGACTGCAGGAGGAAAGCCAGGTCAGTGAACATGTGAGCATCTCAGCACTGGCAGGGGTCTCCACACGGCTGCTCCAGCACCCAGGGCTGCATTGGGGGAGGTCCACATGTCTTCTCCTCAGAGATGTCTTGCAGGAAGTGAGCCTTGCAAGCTGAAGCAGGGAACTGCCTAAGGCAGCTGCACCCTGGTCCAACCATCAGAAAGCAAGAGACCCGAGAAGTAGAAAGGCGAGGCTCACTGAGCCATTTATCTCTCTACCCTTCAATTAACATTTCAATTAACCCCACATGTAATTATGGGCCCGGTTGACCAATAAACTAACTGCCTCGCTGCCCCAGTCCAATGAGACAGCGCAGCCTTCCAGAGACCCCAGGCCCATTTGTCAGTGCCTAAACCCAGTCTTCAAGTCTGTCTTGAAAGGAGGAAAACCAGAATGCTCCTTAGAAGTAAGGAGGGGAAGACTTCATCTTGCTCAATTTGGACAAGTTGTCAGGGGAGACCAGTCCCTGGAAAAGGACAGCACGCTTGGTAAAGTGGAGAGTCGGCATAAAAAGAGGAAGGCCTTCAACGAGCTGGATTGACACGATGGCTGAACAATGGACTCAAACATAACAATCATTGTGAGGACGTGCAGGACTCGGCAGGGTTTTTTTTCCGGCTGTACACAGGGACCCTGTGAGGTGGAGCTGGCTCGGTGGCACCTAGCCACAGCCAATCCAATCAGCCAGGTTTGCAGGCTGTAGAGAGCAGTGTTGTGTTTGGTTGAAAAGGGGTGAATTGGCAGCTAGAAAGGAAGTTTAAAAGAGGCTCTCCTGCAAATGGACACCAGTGGCCTCCGTGAGGCAACAGCAGAGCAAGCAGCCAGTTACATAAGTAATGCTCGGGCCAGTCGCAGCCGCCTCTCCCAGATGACTGTGTTCTGGGAAGAAGCCTTCCGCACGAGCTCAGAGCATCATCGTGCCACGGCTACTGTGTTACTGTGTCATCTTCGCACCCCAAAGATCCCCAAGCTAACTATTCATCAGAATCATCCGGGGACTTCTTAAACACCACTGGTCTCTTACTTCTGACTGTTCGCACTTGCCATCATGTGGGTTTAAAGCTTCCTAGGGTCCTGTGATAGGGGCCACCTGGCTAACTGGTCTCAAAGTCTGGCCCTTTGCCCCTACGCAAGTCCTGCTGCCCCTGGGTGAAGGCTGTTAAAGTGCAGCTGGGTTTGTGCCATTCACTTGCTCAAAACTTTTTTTTTGGGGGGGGGGGATTCCTCATTCTTTTTGATGATAGAGTTCCAATTCCAAAGGGCAGGTGAGGCCCTTTGTCAGCTGGCCTCTGCCCACCTCGCTTATCGTTCTTCAACCTGAAACCAAGTGTGGTTGAGTTATTGAATGCATTCTTCCTGTCTGAGCCCCCGACCTTTACCCGAGGTGCACGCTCTCCACTTCCAATGGACCTGGTTCAGCATGGGTACCCAGTAGAGGCGTGTTTGGTGACTAAATGAATGGAGGGTTGAATGAATGATTGCCTACAATTTCTGCTCTAAGTATTTCTGTAGCCTAAAGCAATTTTATTCTTTCTTCTATTCATAGGAAGTCATTGTGGGTCCGGACACCACTTCCTACAGCCTAGCAGATCTGAGCCCATCCACCCACTACACAGCCAAGATCCAGGCACTGAATGGGCCCTTGAGGAGCAAGTTGATCCAGACTATCTTCACCACAAGTAAGGGGTCCCTGGAGACCAAGTGAGCCTTGAGTCCAACATTATGAGCCAGAGTCAACCTCCACTACCCTGTTGACCTCTTCTTTCATTTAAAAGACATACATGTCTTTCAAAGGCTTGAGCCTTTTACTACCCGAAGCCCCAGAGTCCCTGGGTGGCACAAAGGGTTAAGCAATCAATTACTAGATGAAAGGCTGACATTGTGAACCCACCCAGAGGCACTTCAGAAGACAGGCCTGGTGTGATCCAAAAGATCACAGCCTTGCAATGCTATGGAGCATAGCCCTTCTCTGATCCCATGGGGTCACCGTGAACCAGAATCAATTAACAATAACAACAACCACCTGAGAGCCCAAAGAATACGGTGTGGCAGGCTTTGGGCAGCATGAAAGGGCAGGAGGACTGGTCGTGAGCACACCTGGATCAATCCCATCTGTACCACTTGTTCTGTGTCACTTAGGAGAATTACTTCCATGTCTTCATTGATAATGGGATTGGTAATTATCCCTTCCTCAAAAGATGAAGCATTGTATTTGAAGTCTGAGGCCAGTAAGTAGCCCTTTACCGGGGTTTATTATAAGCCAGTGTCCCTCCCCCTCTCCTTCAGCACTTCAGAGTTTATAAAAAGTCCTCCAGCAAGCCAGTACCGGTGTCCAATTTCCCGGTGGGCAAACCAAGACTCCCAGAGACTAAATGACCTGCTTCAAGGCTACCCTGCGAGCTAAAGTCACAGCCAGCCTTTTAGAGCCAAGGGGCCTCTCTCTGCGCCCTACCACTTGGCGTCTGCTGCAGATGGTAAACATGCATGCGGTTCCATTGGTCCAAACCAAGGGACGAGCCATTGTGTAAAGATCCCTGAACCTGGGACGCACTGACTGAGCACGTGCCAACCTCTCACACCCCAGTCGGCAGTCCTGCTTCCATCTGGAGCGGGAGATGGTTCTCTGTGCCAGCTGTTATACCCGGCACTGAGGGCACAAGACTCTGTGCTTGCACTGAAGATGCTCAGACTTAGGCTGTAAAATAAACACAAAACAAGTCAACCATGATTCAGCTCAGCTGAGGGCCAGGAAAGTAAAGTACATGGGGTATCAAATCAGATAAACCTCCTTGGTCAACACGGACAGAATGAAGCCCTCACATGGTTTGATCTCAGATTTAACTTCTTCTATCACCTTGTTCTATCGCACTTGAAAGTGCCCCCTCTTTAATGAAAAAGAGGAAGGCCCTCAGCAAGATGCATTGATACGTGGCTGCAGCCATGGGCTCCGGCAGAGGAACCATGGTGAGGCCGGCGCAGGACCGCGCGATGTTTCCTTCTGTTGTGCACTGGGTCCCAGTGGGTCAGAGCCAGCTCAATGGCACCGAACAACAAGATTGCTAAGGCGCAGAGCAGTTCACTGACATCTCAAATGTCACACAGAAAGTGGCAAGCTCAGGACTGGGTCTCTGACTTCCCAGTCCGCTGAGATGCAACTATATCATGGATTCAAATATCTTAGTTTGGGGAGATCAAAAATTCAAATCTTTTACCATATTTTTAAAAGTAGCCTGTACCCTAACCACTGTTCCCCAATGGGCCACCCAACGTGGATTTGAAGGCCAGCCATACAAACCTGGACCCCTGGTATTCATCACGGCCTTACCTCGCTTTTCTACTGAAATCAAGGCTGACCTAGCATTCACTGTTCGCAGAGCCAGCTCCATCAACATGAGGGACCCAGAGAGCTCCTTTATGTAGAGAAGCTCAAAATGTGCTAGACCCCCCGCCACCCCTCCCCCCCCACACACAGAGCAGGTGATCTCCCCATGGTGCGCACAAGGAAACAACCTCAGGAAGGGAAGTTGCTTGCCCAGGGGAGTCTTGGCAGGATGCTGAGCTGTCGTTTGAAAGTGCTTGCCTCATTCTCCCTGCTTCTGAAAGAGCCACCCTTTCCTCTTACTCCACAGTTGGACTCCTGTACCCATTCCCCAGAGACTGCTCCCAAGCCATGCTCAACGGAGACACCTCCTCTGGCCTCTACACAATTTATCTGCATGGCGATAAGACCCAGGCCCTAGAGGTCTACTGCGACATGAGCTCCGATGGGGGCGGCTGGATTGTGAGTAGCACCGATATCAGAGAGTCCCGTGCTTTCTGCCAGTGAGGGAGGGGCAGGTGGAGGGGAGAGCTTGGTGGAGGCAGGAGTTGGGGGGAGCATCCCTGTGTGCTGTAATACTCATGCAAAAGAGCATGTGACCCTCGGATGCTCTGGATATTTCCCTATTAGACAAAGAAAGAGAAAGAAGCAGGAGATTCCATCTGAAGGCAGGGAAAACGTGTTTATCTCATCCGATAAGACAATTGCACTCCTGCAAAGCACAACTGGCAGAGGACATGGCTCCTAGTGCTGACTGGGAATTCACGGTCCACTGGGCACCTTGGGAGCTGGTGCTCCTGCACTCAGAAAGACCCCCTCTGCTCCCCGCCACAGCATCAATCCTGCACTCAGAAAGACCCCCTCTGCTGCCCGCCATAGCATCTATGCCCCGGGCTCATTCATTGTCTTTGTAGGTGTTCCTGAGACGCAACAGTGGACAGGAAGATTTCTATCGCAACTGGAAGGCCTACGCTGCTGGCTTTGGGGACCGCAGAGAAGAATTCTGGCTTGGTAATACAGCCCAGCTGATTGTTTTCGGCCCCCAAATTCCCCTTGCAGCCCTTTGATCATTTGCCGTGACCCACAGCGACGTATAGGAAAGATTTGGAAAAGGAATCTCACATGCACAAATAAAAAGACTGCTCAGTGGTCTGGGCCATTAACATTTAAAATCTGGGGGAGAGCCAACCGGCAGGCCTTTAAGAATGCAGGTGATCTTAAGTCAGTCCCTGAAGCACTTACAGAAATACTCTCGCTGCTGTCACTGACCGCATCTGCCCATGTACTAGGTTTATATTCTAAACCTCCCGACACAACCCTTCCCCCAGAATCGATTTTATCTCCATTTTACACGAGACGAAACACATGCTCAAAGAGGTTACGCTGCTTGGTTATGGGAATCTCAGTAATAAGTAATTGAGCTGCAATTGGGAAGCTCCAACATTAAAAGGATGAGGTTACTACCCATCCATGCACACAATGCACACCTCTGACAACTGGTCTATGCACCGTTGTCTGGCTGGGCACGTTTGCCTTTGTGTCCCCCAGAGCCTTATCTCCTCCGATTAACATCACAACTCCACCAGGAGGTCCGCAGGGTAAGGATTATCAACCCGCTTCCACCTGAGGCTCAGAAACTGTATCGGTTGCCGGCACTGCCTCAGCCAAGCTTCCAGGCGGAGTCGGCAGTGCAAACCCCTGGTCCCGCTGTAGCTGCCGCGGGGCGGAGTGGAAATGAAGCTCCTCGCTACTTGTGCTTCGGCAGCAACCCGTGTGTGTCTTCCTCAGGGCTGGACAACTTGAACAAGATCACAGCCCAGGGCCAGTACGAACTCAGGGTGGACCTGCGGGACCATGGAGAGACAGCCTACGCCGTCTATGACAGGTTCAGTGTGGGCGATGCCAAGACGCGCTACAAGCTGAAGGCGGAGGGTTACAGCGGCACTGCAGGTACAAAGCAGCAGCACACACCCCTCACTGCTTCCTCCTGTCCTTCAGTCATTTGTGTAGGGATCAACAGCTATCTGAATGCCTAAGAAAAATTGCTGACAAGTTCCCACTCCTGAAGATCCTATATATCTCAGAGTGAAACTCCGCTCTATAGTGTTTTCCAATATGGATTATTTTTATTTGAAAGTAGATCACTGGGTCTTTTCTATGAAGTGCCTGTCATGGACTGGAGTCTCCATCTTTTTCGTTAGCAGCTGAGGGTGATACCCATTTCCACCATCCTGGGTCATCCTTTGAATCCTGTTAGGAGTTAAATGATGCCTTCCAGAAATATGTGCTGTAAATCCTAACCTGTGGTTATAATCCCGTTTGGAAATCAGCAGGAGTGTTGTAAAATGCCCTAGACTTGGCTCCAGCTCTTAGCAGCCCTACATGCTCTAGAAAGAAAAACAGCCCAGCCCTGCACCCTCCTCACGATTGTTTTTATGGTCAAGTTCACTGTTGCAGCCATTGTGTCCATCCATTTCATCAAGGGTCTTCCTCCTTTTGGCTCACACTCTACATACAAAGCATGGTGTCTTTTTCCAGAACTGGTCTCTGCAGAGCTTCTCAGAGCATATTACCTGTACTTCCTCCAAGACATATGTATTTGTTCAATGGTCAGTCCATAATATTTTCAGTATTATTTGCCAAGACCATCATCCAAAGGCCTCAATGGCCTTTCTTAGTTATCCAGCTTTCATGTGTATATGAAGTGACTGAAAATACCGTGGCTTCTATCGGGCTCACCTTAGTCCTCAAAGTGACGTCTTTGCTCTTGAACAGCGTAAAGAGGGACTATGAGTCGACAGTGTCTCCAGGGCAGTGAGTTTGGTTTGGCTTGGTGCATCAGACTTGCCCAGTGTGATGCATTGTTGGGTTTCTTGACTCCTGTGTCCATGAATGTTGATTGCATACCAAAGTAAAATGAAATTTTGATAGCACCAGTCTTTTCTCATTTTATCAAAATGTTGCTTACTGGCCCAGTTGTGTGGATTTTTGTTTTCTTGACACTGAGTTGTAATGCACACTGAAGGCAGGCGGTCATCTGTGATCATCATCAGTAAGTGCTTCAGAGCTTGAAGATAACTTAATTTCGGCAAATGAGGTGTGCCGTCAGCATATCGCAAGTTGTTGATGAGCCTTCCTCCAAGCTTGATGCCACCTTCCTCATCGTATGGTACAGCTTCTCAGATGATTTAATAAGGATGGTGAAAGGCTACAACCCTGACACACATCTTTCTTGATTTTAAACCATGTAGTACCCCTCTTTTCTGCCCAAACATCTGCCTCGTGGGTCTATCTACAGATTCCACACGACCACACTTATCTGTTCTAGAATTCCCCATTCTTCCCAAGGCTATTCATAGTTTGTCATGACCCTTGCTGAATGCCTTTGACTAGTCAATAAAGCACAAGCAAACAGCTTTCTGCTATTCTCTGCTCTCAGGCAAGACCCATCTAGGCCAGCAATGACAGTCCTCAGACTCCTTCTGAATCTGGCCTCAGTTCCTGGAAACTCTGTCCATGGACTGCTGCAACTGTTTCTAAACTATCTCCTGCAAAATTGTACTTGCAAGTGATATCAGTGATATTGTTCTATATTTTGTGTGTTCTGTTGGGCCGTCTTTCTTTGGAATGGGTAAAAGTACGGATCTCTCCCAGTCAGGTGGCCAGGCAGCTGTCTTCCACATTCCTCGGCAGAGACGAGTGAGTGCTTCCAGTGCTTCATCAGCTTGATGAGACATTGTAACTGGTATTTGCCAAATCCTGCAGCCTTGTGTTTCGGTAATGCCATCAGTTCTATTTAGACTTCATCCTTCAGGACCATTTGTTCTTGATCATATACTACCTCTTAACGTGGTTGAGGATTGCTCAGTTATTTTGGCTACAGTGACTCTGTGCCTGTCTTCCATCTTCATTTGATGTTCCCTGCACAATTCAATATCGTCCCCCTAGAAGAATTCAGTGCTGCATCCACAGGCTTGAATTGTTTCTTCAGTTCTTTCTACATGTGCTGCGCATGTCTCCCCTGTGGTTGTCTAACTCCAGGGCTTTGTGCATTTCGCTATGATGCTTTACTTTGTCTTCTCCAGCTTCCTTTTGAAATGTGCTGTGCGGTCAGTTGACTTCATCATTTCTTCCATTTGTCTTCGCTATTGAGAGCAGGCTTCAGAATCTCTCGTGACATGCACTTTCATCATTTTCTCTCTCTCCTGTCTTTTTTGTTTTTAAAGGTCACTTTATTGGGGGCTCTTGTAGCTTTTATAATATGCCATACATCAGTTCTATCAAGCATATTTGTACATACGTTTCCATCATTATTTTCTAAAAAGTTACTTTCTATTTGAACTGTTGGTATCAGCTCTTCTTTTTTCACCTAACCTCCTCTCCTCCTGCCCCCATGACCCCTTGATAAATTTTGAATTATTATTATTTTCATATTATGTGTTGATCATTGCAATTGACCCTCCCTTCTTCCCCTCATCTCTCACCTTCCCCCTACTGTCCTGGTATCTCTCCTGTCTTTTTAATGATATCTTGCTTTCTTCATATATAGTGTACATAATATCTCATAACTTCAGTCAATGGTGTTCAATGCATCCAATTGGTTCTTGTGATGATCTCTAAATCCAGGTGGGATATACTCAGAGTTGTATTTTCGGCTCTTGTGGACTTATTTTAATTTTATTTAACTTCACCCCCAATTTTCATTTGATAATTGGTGCTCTGTTCCACAGTCAGCCCGCCCTCATCTTGGTGACCCCGCCACCTCTACCACAGTGTAGTCAATTTGATTCCTGTGCATGCCATCTGGAGAGCTCCCTGTGCATAGGCACATTACGAAGCAAGAATGCTGTAGGGTGCACAGTGAGTCCATCTATTTTGAGATTGCCAAGCCAGCAGAGCAGAGGCAAGGGGAAACTCAAATTGTGGCGCATCAAGATTGCTCAGGAGCAAGCAGAAGCTCAAAGAACTAAGGACCTTCCTCCTGAGCTAAGAGAAAGGCTTCCCCAAGAGCAGCAGTTCTCAACCGGTGGGTCGCAACCCCTTTGGGGGTCGAACGACCCTTTCATAGGGGTCACCTGATTCATAACAATAGCAGAATTACAGTTATGAAGTAGCAAAGAAAGTCACTTTATGGTTTGGGGATCACCCCAATATGAGGAACTGTATTAAAGGGTCATGGCATTAGGAAGGTTGAGAACCACTGCTCTAGAGCCAGGGTCCTGGATCTGGATGGCAGGATTACATTTCTGTTTGTTAAAGCCCCCATTTGTGGCATTTCTGGGGGTTGGGGTATGTATTTTGGTCACAGAAACATAAAATAGATGGGAGTCAAGACAACTGAGATTGAGTTGCAACTATAAACACTTGGAAATGTGCTTCTTCTTATCCATTTTCAAATATCACCTATGGAAAAACTCTCTTAGAGGTCTTAATATTTGTCTAATCCACTGCTTCTCTGCTTATGATGTCCAAATGCTCCAGTAAGAATCCTTTTAAAGAGCAGATGTTGATGCAAGTGCTGCTGCTGTCTCTGTGAGCTGGCATATGCTCCATGCGTTCAGAGCAAACAATACTCTCTGTCCTCTGAGACATCCTGCCAAGTGGTCATTGGCCTCCGCCTGCATATCCCTGTGACCGGATGTACAGTATCTCCCAAGGGTCCCTTATTCTATGGATGTCTTTGATTTGACATGACTTTTGCTTGTCTTGTCGCTTCAGATTAGAGAATTTAATAGCAGCGTGTGCTTGGGTTGATTAGGTAGCATCCTCTTTGTAAAGGTTCAACACACACAACCCCGTTGAATTTCCACAAAGAGCTCCTGCATGCTCTCACCAGTGAAGGGCTGCCTGCTAACGAGGAGGTCGGGGGTTTAAATCCATCCAGAGGTCCCTTGAAGAAAGGTCTGGCTCCCTACTTCTGAAGGCCGTGAAGCCCCTCAGCAGCACAATTCCCTCTGACACGCACATGTGGGAATCGACTCCACAGCAACTGACTCCATGATCTGTTGTTATTGTTGTTGTTGTTAATTCCCATGAAATCTCTACCTGAAAGACAACGCTACTCTACAGGCAAGGAAGCGGACGCTCTGAAACGTTCAGTGCTTTGCCCAAAGTAAAATTGCTTGTAGAAGGTGGACCCAGGATGCAAAGTTGGGTGCAGCAAACTGGTGCGTGCGGGTGTTCTTGGTGACGAGGAGGGAGTGGATAGCGCAGGGAGGTCCATCCCCACTGTGGGAGGGGATTCGGTGATGCCTATGACAACACAAGAAAGCGGGACCATGGTGCCTTTCTCCCCTCTCATGAACCCTCAAAGGAAATGCCCATAAAGAGAAAGGGCTACAGTTAGAAGTGTGCCCAAACCAGGTTCTGCCGAAGCCTGCTGAGCTGGCAGTTGACAGAGGTCAGGAATGGAGATACCCAGGGGCTGTCCTAGTTTTCATTCCTGCACCCCTCCAAGCATCCTGACATCTTAGTGTCTGTTTGAGTGGCTTTAATAAACAGCAAAAGGTTTCTGTTTTGTTTCTGTCATTTGGGCGGGAAACCCAAATGTAGGGTGCCAGCTCTGGGCAAAGGCATTCTCTGTCTGGGATCTGGAGAAAGGCCCTTGCGTCTTTGAAGTTCTGCTCCTGGACACCTGCGCTCTGCTGACTTGTTTCATCCCTCTTATATTCTGAAAGATATGCACCCAAGATGCACCCTGTACCAATCCTGCCACATGAATATACGAAGATGACCCATTTCCAAATGGGATTATAACCATGGGCTAGAGCAGGCGTCCTCAAACTGTAATGGCCCGTGGGCCATAGGCAGCCCGCTGAGGACATTTATCCAGCCCACCGGGTGTTTTTGCCCCGTTTGTTTTTTTTTCCTTCAAAATAAGATGCGTGCAGTGTGCATGAGAATTTGTTCATAGTGGTTTTTTTTAATAACTATAGTCTGGCCTCCCAATGGGTCTGAGGGACAGTGAACTGCCCCCCTGTTTAAAAAGTTTGAGGACCCCTGGGCTACAGGTTAGAACTCACGACATATATTTGAGCAGTAGGGGAGGGAGGGAGCATACTTCAGTGGGTTGCACCTGGAAATAAATAGGGCTTTAACCGAGATGGCCTCAGGCTAGAGGATGTTGTTGCAAGCAAGCAGCAGGAGGGCCCTGGCCTCCTCCCAACTTACTCTGTGCTTGCAGGGCAAGAAGGAGCCCCACAGCTTCTCCTTTACGAAGAGAATGTGTGTGCGTGCGGCTGCCTTTCCTGTGTGCTTTTGGTTTTATCCTGGAACCAAGGGTCCCTCTAGAGAGTGTCTGGTTTCGTCGATATTTACCGGCACTCACTGTAGCACCACCCATTACAAAGGCATTCAAATCCCTTTGGAAACTGGCTCGAAAGACTGGGCCAGAAGGCTTCAGCATCCTCACATACCTGTGTACCATGTTTGGCCGGGATTGGCAGGCGAGGGTGCTTAAAAGGAAATGGCATTTCAATGTTCCTGAAGTTTAATAAATTAAATTACCAATTAGATTCCCCAGGCGTACTGTATACAAATGGACTACTTGTTCAAGAGGAGAACCCTGGCCACCAGACAGACACGTTTAGAAGAACTGGAGGACGCGCAGGCTGCGTGGGGTCACTGAGTACCTGGAAGGCTTAATTACAGACATGACTACAAATAGTTGTATTAGCGGGGAAAGCATATCATAATTTCAGTGCAGATTTCCCACTTTATTCTCTGAGGGCTTTACATAAAAGGAATGCAGGAAAATCTAATAGGATAACGCTGGCAACCGTTTGCAGGCAGCTTTACCTGTTTACCATCCACTTTCAGACCCACTTAGCCTGTTCACCGGTAAATAGAATCCATGTGCCGGTCTCGTTTTAATGAGGAACTGAGGGTTCTATTAGCCTTGGTACAAGGGACTGAAAGAGATGAAACTTGAACCTGGACCCTCCAAAGCCATCCACACCCTCTTTCTGTCTCATTATGCTTCTTGTATCAGAAATGAGTCCAGGTGTCCCATCCAGTGTTCCATCCAAAGCTCAAGGCCAATCCCCCTCTGGGTCTGTCCTTCTCAGCCTGGCAGGGAAGCTCCAGGTTAGATTTCTCAGCTCCATCTTTTCCCTCCTTCCAGGTGACTCTATGGCCTACCACAATGGCCGATCCTTCTCTACATTCGACAAAGACACAGATTCGGCCATCACCAACTGCGCCCTGTCCTACAAGGGGGCTTTCTGGTACAAGAATTGTCACCGCGTCAATCTGATGGGCAAATATGGGGACAACAACCACAGTCAGGTAAGTGAACTAGTAGGGAGAGGAGTGTGTGTGTGTGTGTGTGTGTGTGTGTGTGTGTGTGTGCGCGCGCGCTCTGGGTGGGGGTGGGGGGTGCGGATTCCCAGGACAGGGTTCAAGATATCATTTGGTGCCGATGGGAGTCCAGGTCATCCTCTCCATCCTGGCTGAGTTTGGCAGGCAGAGACTCTCTGGGAGCATGTAACCAATTGAGACGGAATCTCAGTGACACTGAAGATCCGGTAAGAGAACAGACAGCGCATGTGGATCCTTGAAGACACCAACAAGAGCGCTGGTCAAGCGGAATCCAAACATGGAGAGAGACTTTTGCTCAGACACCGTCTTTCTCAGACCCCCAAAATATTAACAGAGAAGAATGAGGGTCTTGAGGTGAAGCAAAGGAAAGATGCAAAGGGCCCAGCGTGCCACCTCCTCTCGGGGCAGAGAGCCCATACCTGGCCTGGAGGCACACCTGGGACTCCAATGCCCTGGCATGATGCCCCAATCTTCTAACCCTTCATTTTGGGAAATGTAAGACAGAGACCCAAGAGTGTACTTACTATTCACTGCACAGGGGACTCTGGGCTTCCGTTCAGGATGATGGGAAATTTGGGGACCTGATCATGGTGCTGATTGAGTATGACCACAAGATTGATGTTGCTGAGGTGTGCATGGCAAATGGCAAACGTTGTGTTACATATATATTTACCAAAGCAAAAAAACGACAGGCATTGGTTTCTGCCACATCCAGCGAGGGCTTAGGTCCAGCTCTGAACCGCTATCAGAGTAAAGGAAGACAACGGAGGAAGAGCACATGGCACAAGGACCCAGCTGCATGGCCGCAGTCCCCTGTAGCTGAACAATTACAAGCACATTTGCCCATTAAATGCATCACCCAGTTTTCAATGCCACATCCCTGTCGGCTTCAGAGACTTCCTGATGTCAGTGGATGCTGAATAATCAGAATCAAATAAAGCATTGCTGTTTTCCCTCCTTCCTTCATCATTAACTTCTCCATGAACACCTCGCAGCCCGTGCAGCTGGCGGAGAAGAGAGGGGCAACGTCTCCGGAGTGCTTGGTGAAGTGGAAGCTATCAAATCCGGAGTCTGAGGGCCATTTGGATCTGATGGGCAGACTTGGCCTCTCTGGTTTTCAAACCACCTGCCAGTTGCCGTGTAGTAGATTCTCATTCACAGTTATCCCAAGTTTTGCTTCAAACTGGGTCTTCGATGGCTGATCATTTCTTCTGAGGAGCCTGAGGAGACTTGAAGGTCCAATCTTTCAATTAGCAGCAGAGAGCGTTAACTGTCTGCACTGCTTGTTGGAGCCAGCCGACAAGCCGAACAGTCCTGAAAGGGGGAGTGAGGATTAAGGAAAAAAGAGAGACAGAAAGTCTTGGGAGGGCAGCAGTCTGATGGACTGAAGCACCCGAGTTTATTCTACACACTCCTTATATCCATGCAGAAACAACCCGGGGTTTATTCTTTCATTGTTAAGCAAGCACATTTGATACACATAGCAACTCTATCTTCTGCCAAGCCAGACATCCTTGAGAAAACTACACCACCTGTTTTTCCCAGACCTTGCTTGCTTTCTTGTCCTTGACAGTCTGTTCAAAGCATAAGGTCACAGAAGAAATCAGCCAACACTGACACATAGGTCATGAGACTTCTCAGACGTTTCAAGGCTGAGTCTTAATGGCCTTCAACAACTGCTCCCTGCTATCTTTCTGCTCTTCTATCAAGGATCTACCAGGTGTCCATAGACCATGCAAGATGTTAAGCACCCGACTACTCACTGAAAGGCTGCCAGTCCAAACTAATCCAGAGATAACTTTGAAGGCCTGGTGACCGACTTTTACAATCACCAGCCTTTGAAAATCCCGTCGTGCACCCTTCTACTCTGCAACACATAGGGCGCTGTGAGTCAAAATTGACTCAACATCAATAGATTTGAAGGCCTGGGTACAAATATAATCTTTTCTTAAGAGAAAACCTTTGGCCCCCATTCCAAAGATATTTTTGACCCAAATTCCAAAGGTATTGCTTCCTAATTGAAGGTAAGGAAATACTATTTACGCAGGACCTACAATGTGCCCAGCTCTATAATTACTCCCTTGTAAATTTACTGAATCTTGGAAGCTTCCTGGCAATGTTGGAATTATCCGACCTGCAGGGAGACAATAGTGAAAATGAGATTCAGAAAGGCTTAATAACATACTCAGGATTATTTAGGATTCAAACAACTTTCTAGTCGGGTGACAAGCTTTTTGGTTCGTGTATATTTTTTCTGCTAGTCCACAGTACAACCTTACAAATATATTTAATGAGAATCTTGGGAATTATGGATCTCCTTATATAACCCAAATCCACTGCCATCGAGTTGACTTTGACTTCTAATGACCCTGTGTCGTGTCTCCAAGGCTGTCAATCTTTGCAGGGGCAGACAGCCTCATCTTTCTCCTGAGGAGCAGCTGGTGGATTTGAAGCACTAACCTTGCAGTTAGCAGTCCAACACCCACCTAACACTGCCACCAGGGCTCTTTTCTCTTGGTGCCGAGTCCTTCAATCCAGGCACCTCCAAGCGTGACCCAAATTCTGGCAGCACTTATTTCTAACGATGGTGACTTGCATCTTTCTCAAGATGGTAGATTAATGCAAACTCTGGTAACATCTGCCTAAAGTACAGGATGTTTCAAGATGGTAGATGAATGCAAACTCAGGTAACATCTGCCTAAAGTACAGGATGAGGTGCTATTCAGCCAACCCTCTTGAAACGTCATGACACAGACCGACAGGCAAATAAGAAAGGGACTGCTCGGAAACACTAGATGCTCAAATTGGAACAGAGCTTACTTATTTCATTGATCATCTAACTGGAAATGGCCAGGGAATGCTATGCCTAGCAGAAACCAACCTAGAGACCTCATTTTCTCTCTATCTTTATTTTTGCAGGGTGTTAACTGGTTCCACTGGAAAGGCCACGAACACTCCATCCAATTTGCTGAGATGAAGCTGAGACCCAGCAACTTCCGAAATCTTGAAGGCAGGCGCAAGCGGGCATAAATTACAGGGACAACTGGGTAAGGGAGGAGGCGGGCCCAGAGAAAGGAAAGAATTGTACCAAAGGATCAATACAACCAGTCCAACCATCTGGCTGCACCTGGACATGTGGCAAGAGTCAAAGTTCACCTTGGATCACCGAGGCCAACAGGAACAACAAGCAAGCTCGATCACTTGGCTATGACTTCCTTCACACCAAAGACAACAGTCCCCTTAGGTTTCTGTCTTGATTCAGCAAACATCTTCCAGTGACAGCATCACCATGATTTCTATTTCTCTTGGGTGGCTCTGGGAATGGGAGAGGGTAGGCTGTATATTGGTAGTTTGCTATAGGGCCAGCTGTATCTTAAACAAAGCTGTATAATTAATGATCGCTATTTTTGTTAGCAACGTTTTAAATATGTGTCATTGGAAGACGTCCCTTTTTTACATTTCATACAACAGAAGCAAGGAAAGCTATACCATTTTGATCTTAAGGACATGATTAATATTATTAATATAAGAATAATGTTGATGATAAAAACTAAGAGTTTTTAAAGAGATCTCATTTCCAAAACACAGCTGGATAGTACCTGATTGTATTTTTGGTTGTTGTGGTTTTTTGGGGGGGGTTGTTTTTTAATAAAAACACAAGTACTTTTAAGTTTGACTGTTATTCTACCTTGCCTCATTGAGTCTGAATTCTACCAAAGTCAATGTATCTAAACACAGAGAGGAATGCTATAAGGAGAGATAAAAAGAGATGGTGGCCAAAGAAAGAGAAAGAAAATAGATTAGAAGTTTTGTTACACTTGATTTTGCTTTTATGGACATCTTGACGAGGCCAACTTTTCTGAGCAAAGTTGGTCAAGATTGAACAATGCTTACAGCTCAAGACTTGGATTCTTGGGCAATACATTGAAGACTTGGGGTTTAAACGCTGCTTTTATACCCACTTTCACTGTAATGTCTTACATGGACTTTTATTACACAAAATAAGATTATTATTACACGAGGGTTTAAATCGCCAGCATCCTATTGCCTCCGGTCAAACTCAAGCTCCCTGTGTCTCATTTTCCTCATCCCTACTGTGTGGAGAATAACTCTCCTCACTTCACGGCGTTTAATAGAGGAATCAATAGCTCTTTCATGGGAGGATCTTACCACAATGCTTGACATGTATTCAATGCTAGTAAGACCCCGAGTTGGCACTCAACTATGGACCAAAAGGTTAGCAGTTGAAACCCACCTGGTGGCACCTTGAAGAACAACCTGGTGAGCTACTTCCACAAGATGCCAATCACTAAAATCCCTGTGGAGCACAATCCTACCCCATACACTTAGAGTCACCGTGAATGGGATACGAAGTCACCACCACAAGTCTTGTTTGAATGTTCCTTTATCACTACTATCAATCATAGTGTAGTGGTTATAGATTGGACTGCGATCCCCAGGGTGGGCAGTTCAAAACCACCAGCAACTCTATGGGGAAAAGATTGGGCTTTCTACTCCCATAAATTGTTACTGTCTATGGAACCCACAGGGGGTCGCTGTGAGTCAGCGTTGACTTGATGGCAGTGAGTTTGAGGGTTTGGGGGATATGGTTTTACAAATAATGGACTTTGTTGACAAAAGTGCAGTGATCGGCCTATGGCTCCCTACCTACTTCATAAGATAACTTGAGTTCCAATGCGGGCCTTGAGGTGTTTGATTCTCCTGCACTCTGCAAGGCCTGGAGGAGACCGTCTCCTCCCCGAGGGAGTGGGTGCCATGGGGAGGGAGCACATGTCGCTGAACAGGATGAGAGGTGCGTCCCAGTGGGCCACTCATCCTTCCACCAATCCCTTAGTCTTAGAAGTAGAAATCACATTAGGAATGTCTTCCTCTCCCTAAATGGAAGGGAGCCCAGTGTTACCACCTGGCCTGAACACTTGAAGGGGCAGTGACCTTGTTGCCAGCACCACCGGTCTGTTTGACCTCCGCAAATAGAGTGAGTTAGAACCACACGCTGCTCAAGCAATGGCTCAGTAGTGAGCATCGGAAGAGCGTATGCGCTTATCTCGCGTCAGTAAGTGCTTCACTGCTGAGTTTACCTTCTTGAATAAATGCCGCCATGTTATATTCACAATTTGCTGTTCCACATCATGAAACTTGTTAGGTCTGGCTCATAAGGAGCCGGCGCACAGTAGAAGGAAGTGCTGCCCTGCCCAAATTACCCCCGCACGACACTTGTGTTGGAGCCACTTTCTCAGTCCACCTCCTTCAGGGAGGTTCTCCTCGTTGCTGACGGTGCTGTACCAAGCATGATGCCCTTCTCCGGGGACCAGTCTCTCCTGATAACATGTCCAGAGTAGGTGAGATGAAATCTTGTCATCTTTGCTTCTAAGTATAGCTAATAGCATTTAATATTCTGCAAAATCATAAAGGCATCAAGTCTTCTTTGGTCTTAGTTAGTTATCATCCACTTTTCCCATGCACTTGGTGAAACTGAAAATACCATGAGTTGGGCAGCCACGCCTTCATCTCAGTGATACCTTCGGTGTTTGAAGGCGTTTGAGAGGTCTGTGGCAGCAGGTTTGTTAAGTGCGATGTGTTGATTGGTTTCTTGACTGCTGCTTCCAGGAACCTTGATTGAAAATGAAAATCCTAGACTTCAGGCTTCTCGTTGACTATCAGGATGTTGTTTCTTTGTCCGGTTGAGAGGGTTTTTGTTTTCTGTGTGTTAAGATATAATCTGTACTGAAATTAATAGTCTTGGGTCTTCATTAGTCAATTCTTCAAGGGCTCTTGTTGGCTCATCTGCATAGTGCAGGCTGATCATGGGCCTTCCTCTGATCCGGACACCACATTCTTCTTCATATTGTCCAGCTTCTCAGCACACAGATTGAGTAAAGGTGGTGAAAGGATACAACCCTGAAGCACACCGTGTTATTATTATTATTATTAGCCATGCGACAGCCCCTGGTTCACTGTGCATGACTTCCTCTTGGCCTACGTACAGTTCTACGCCAGCATAATTTTTAAAAATCATTTTATCACAATCCATCAATCCACCCATTATGTCAAGCACATTTGTACATTTGCTGCCCTCATCATTCTCAAAACGTTTGCTTTCTACTTGAGCCCTTGGTATCAACTCCTCGTTTTCTTTCCCCTTACATAGGCATAATTAATTATGGGTTCTGGCATTCCCATTCTCCATGGGAGAGAGAATGAGGCTTTCTACTCCCAATCAGTAATCGTCTCAGAAATCCACAGTGTACAGGCAATTCTACTCTGTCCTATAAAGTCTCTATGAGCCAAACTCGACTCAAAGGCGGTGAGTCTGGGGAGGACACTTTCCTCACTGGAGAAACTCAAACAAACCCCGTAACAACCAAACCTCATGTGGGATGCTCTCTCAGCCCCAATCCCACGCCTTCTCCAAAGCTGCAAATGAATAAACAGTTCAGCTATTTCCCCAGAAGCCACACAAGATCAAGATTCTGGTTGATCTAAAGCTACGTCAAGTACCAACACTGGGAAGTTGCCAATACCACCAAATGAGTATCATAGGGAGAAAGACTAAGGAAACAAGGTGTGAGCCACATGCCCTAGACACAAGTGTGCCTTCTCTATTGGGAAAGACGTGTTGAAATTCTGCTCTAGTCTCCAAATCCAGGATCCCTCCGCCACCCTTCGCCCCTTCAGAGCCTACGGACTGCTGTGAAGAAACTACATGTATTTCAGGCTCGGGTACCTCTGGCCTCCAGTTGGGTATCAGTAGGAAGTAGCAACAGAATACTGAAGGGAGACCAGAGGGAGTTAGACAAGCTGGGTGTTCTCCCATTTCACCTCTACCCTGTCGCCTTAGACTGGCAGTGTCCCTGCCAAAGGGAGGCCACAGGGCCTACTGGGTGACCACCTCCACACACATCATCCGAGTTTCTCCGGTGAGGCTTCCAGCTCTTGCGAGACCTTGTAACTGCCCTAGTCCTTGCAATTTTTCTCCACTGGGAACCCCTTGGGAACTAGTTCCTCAACTTAAACTCTCCCCGGGATCCTGATGGACACACGCACTCTGCTGGGAGTCCCATATTGTGCCGCCGTGTAGCTGCCTGCTTGCCCGACTCCATCACAATCTCCGCCCACAGCAATCTCTCACAGTGGATCGTTAGACTAATGTTCAGCAAATATGGAATCAAACACAGAAACAATGCTGAGGCTGGCACAGGACCAGGCAGTGCTTTGTTCTCCTGCACGTAGGGTCACTGTGAGTCGGAACCAACTTGCTGGCACCTCACAACAACAACATTTAAAAAAATCATTTTATTGGGGGCTCGTACAACGCTTACCACAATCCATACATCCATCCATTGTGTCAAGCACACTCGTACATTTGTTACCATCATCATTCTCAGAACATTTTCTTTTTACTTGAGACCTTGGTATCAGCTCCTCATGTCTCCCCCCACTTTCCCTCCCTCATGAACCCTTAATTTATAAATTGTTATTTTTTACATGTTTTACACGGGCCAATGTCACCCTTCGCCCACTTTTCTGTTGTCTGCCCACCTGGGAGAGTGTTGTATATAGATCATTGCGATCGGTTACCCCCTTTCTCCCCTCACCTTCCCCTTCCCCTCCTGGTATTGCTAATCTCAATACCGGTCCTGAGGGGTTTATCTGTCCTGGATTCCCTGTGTTTCCAGCTCTTATCTGTACCCATGTACATGCTCTGGCCTAGCCGGAGTTATAAGGTAGAATTGGGGTCATGATAGTGGGGGTGGGGAAGCATTAAAGAACTAGAGGAAAGTTGTGTTTCATCAGTGCTATACTGCACCCTGACTGACTTGTCTCTTCCTTGTGACCCTTCTGTAAGGGGATGTCCAATTGTGTACAGATGGGCTTTGGGTCTCCATTCAGCACTCCCCCTCATTCACAATGATATGATTTTTTGTTCTGTGTCTTTGATGCCTGATACCTGATCCTATTGACACCTCATGATCACACAGGCTGGTGTGCTTCTACCATGTGGACTTTGCTGCTTCTCAGCTAGATGGCCACTTGTTTATCTTCAAGCCTTTAAGACCCCAGATGCTATATATTTTGATAGCCGGGCACCATCAGCTTTCTTCACCACATTTGCTTATGCACCCATTTTGTCTTCAGCAATCATGTCAGGAATGCCGGATTATTAGAACAAAGTGCTCTTGTATTGAAGGAATATTTGAGTAGAGGCCCAATGTCCATCTGCTACCTTAATAATAAACTTATAAATATATGTACATAGATCTATTTCCCCGTAGTCATATATAAATATATTTACATATGTGCATGCCTGTATTTAGACTTACATAAATGCCTTTTTCCTCCTAGTTTTTTCCTCTATTTCAGCGGTTCTCAACCTGTGGGTTGCAACCCCTGTGGGGGTTGAATGACCCTTTCAGAGGGGTCACCTGATTCATAACTGTAGCAGAATTACAGTGATGAAGTAGTAACAAAAATAATTTTATGGTGTGGGTTACCACAGCATGAAGAACTGTATTAAAGGGTCATGGCATTCGGAAGGTTGGGAACCACTGGTCTATTTCCTCTTACTTTCCTCTTGTCCCACTATCTTGTTCAGCCTTCATTCGGATTTCAGTAATTCCTCTCAGTTACGTGCCCTTGATCAAGCCCTACCAGGCATCCTACACCCTCCTTGCTATGGATTTTGGATCCCTTGTTGTTCCCTTGTCCCTCAGTTTATTAACACCTATTCCTCTCCCCCTGCCTCCCCTTCTCACATGTCCCGCCAGAACCATTGGTCCTGTTGTTTTCTCCTCCAGATTGTTTATCCCACCTATGTTATCTAGATAGACATGCAGAGACAATAATAAGCACAAAAACAAGGCAGAGAAAAACAACAACAGCAACAAAAAACGTCTGTAAATAGTTCCAGGTCTCTTTGTTGATCTTGAGGAATGTTTTCCAATCGAGTTGATGGGGTGCCAAGCCCTGGCCCCAAAGTCTATAATTGGTATTCTAACGGGACTTCATAGCTTTGCTCCCCTTGCTGCTCTGTTGCATGCCTTAGCATTTCGACCCAGAGTGGTGGGGTTAGATCAGGCACAACTCCCGCAATGTCCCTCCATTTTCAACCCTCAAAGTGCTTTGGGTCAGTGAGGGATGTTGTGTCTAGTGGTGGGGCCGTCCTCATTGTCCTCTCTGTCCATTAACTGATCTGATCAGGAATATCACCCTCAGGGCTTGGTGGGCCAGGATATATTCCACTCTCTCCTTCCCTCTTTGTTTGTTCCTGTGTGCTCAGATCAGATGTGGCCCTCTCCCTGAGCTGTCGCTTCAGTGCTGTCCTCTGAAGTGAATTCTTCTTGGGGAGTGGAGGGCGGTTCACGTAGTTGGGATTAGGGTTGGCCCCGCAGACTTCTCCATTGGTTCCTTGCTTCATACCAGTGTGTTGCATTCACATCTTGGCGCACTGGGTTGAATCTGGTCCCTCTTTCCCTGTGGAGATATAAACAACACTCTCCCCTTGGGTGGATTGGTTCCCTGTTCCCCTGCTGCCCATGTCATTATTTTTCTTTTCCCCTCCCTTTTCGTTGGCTACCATATGTATCTCTGGATTGGGTCTAGCCCCTGCCATAGTAGCTGGACCTCACCCCAGTAATGTGTGGATATATAGCTTTCCCTTTGCCCCTTTTGCATTTTTAAGCTTACCTCAGTGGACTCATGTACTTGTCCTTTTCTGCTTGCCTTGCTTCAGTTAGCATAATTTCCTCCAGTTCTTTCTTTGTGGCGATGTGCTTCAGGCGTTCATCATGGCTTTTCAGGCATGCATAGTACTCCATTGTATGCACGTACCACAGTTTTTAAATCCATTCAACCATTGATCAAAACTTGGGTTGTGCACCGCATGTACCCCTGGATTGGGTCTGGTCCCTGCCATACTACCTGGACCTCACCCCAGGAATGTAGCTTTTTCCCTATGTTCCAACTCCTTGCAATTATGAACTGTGCCGTGATGAACATTGGAGCACAGATGTCTGGCTGTGGTTTGTTTTTTGCCTCTTCTGGGTATTTGCCCAGCGGTGGGATTGCTGGGTCATATGGTGGCTCAATTTCCATCTGTTTCAGTTATCACCATCGATTTCCAACAAAGCTCCTTTTATCCTGGAAGCATTTCCCATTGTGTCGGGACCCTGCCTCCCAGGTGATAAAGGCCTCCTGAAAGCCATCAGGGTAAAAGATAGTCTTTTCTCTGCCCCGTGACAAGCACACACCCTGGGCTATGCATCTGAACCCCCACAAAGGGATTGCTCACTTTAAGCAAAGAATGCAAACCAAAGAGTGTGTGAGGTTGGCCTCCCCCTTCAAGCATCTAGCAACAGTATCATCCATCAGAGAGGCAAGTGGCTGGCGCCCTTTAGAAGGTTTGCCAGTGTCTTTCTGGAATGATGAAGGCTATTTTCGGCAATGGCAAAGGCATGCTGGGTGTAACAATATAAATAATATTCCTGCGACCTGAGGGCCTTCTGCGTGGACTTCTCTGAACTTCCAGTCCATTTCATGAGCCTCCTGAGACCCTTCTAGCCTATTCCCCCTATGATTGGATCGGTGACCTCAGATGATTTGTGTGACTTACCTGGACATACCTTGATTTTCATCGTCTGCCCTAGACTGTGAGCCCCTTAAAACTATGGGCTCATGTCTTAGATTCAGCACTGTGCCAGGCACTTGAAATCATTGAAGTCATTTAATTACTCACAGGGGTAATTCTACTCTGTCCCACAGGGGGCCAGGAGTAGGAATCAGTGAATATGGCTGGAATGCACATGGCTAAAGGATGGGGGTGGGGTGGGGTGGGATCTGGCTAGGAAAACTTTGTGTCTTCTGAGTGAGTGAAGCTGTGATATAATCAGCTGTGGTCGTTAGAAAACTCCCTCCCACACTGGAAAGGCATTAGCCCCTCGGCCAGTCCTCTGTGGACCAAGTCTGGGAGTTTTCCGACCCGCAGTTACTAGGAGTTGGGCGCGTGTATTATATTGATAGCCAGCAGAGGGCGCACTCCCCTCATGCACCTCCCTTTCAAGGAAGCCCACATAGGAATTTCAAAGCAAGATGCTGCTGCCGTCCATTGTAAGTCAGAGTCACCCCATAGGATAGCATAGAGCTTGTGTTTCTGGGGTGGTAAATGGCTATGGGAATGGACAGCTCATCTTTCACCCAAAGAATGGCTGGAGGGTTTGAACACACCCAATCCACAGCCCCACCAGGTCTCCTAAAAAGCAGATGAATGCCCCTGATTTGGAAATCTGAGTATCCCCACGCCAATCCCAACCAGAATTGGAAAATGAATTCCAGTAATTACCAAAATAATAACCCAAAATAAGTAGCCCCCCAACCCCCGCCCATTGTCCTGCACATTTGCAGCTATGAATTAAGAAATATGGATTCTGATCAATGAAATGACTTTCAAGTTCCCCTGGGCTCTGCCCTCAGCGTGGACTAACACCTGGGCCAGCTGACCTCCGCTCAGGCTCTTGCCATCAAGCCAGAGTGCCGCTATCAACAGCCGTCCGTGGATTCTTTCAGGGGTTCCTCCATTCCGCGCACTGGGAATGGGGATGGCTGCAGCTGGCTGGTTCCCTCGCCACACTTAATGGTTTGCAAAGCCAATTGGAACCAAACAGCTTCTTTAATCATCTTTGTAGTGAGAGCTGAGCTTCCCTCCTCAGGTGATGATTACCAAATAATCTGGCTCGGTTGCTTGATTTAACCCAGGGTCCCTGAAATGAGAACAAAGACAATGCCTCCTGATTATAATTCTGATGATTTACAGGCGACAATAAGCAGCTCCTGGTCTGGAGGAAGAGCCGCCAGAATAGCTGTCTTTTCCTAAAATTAGCTCAGGTGATAAGAGTGGTCAGCAGTTCAATACCACCAGCTGGGTAATGGAAGAAAATGGAGGCTTTCTGCTTCCATAAATATTTACAGCCTTGGAGACCCACAGGGCAGTTCTACTTTGTCCTGTAGGGCTACCGTGAGTCAGAGTTGATTTGATGGCAATGAGTTTGGTTCAATTGGTTTCCTAAAATTCAAAGATGCAAGAAGGATGTGGATAGAATGTTTACGTCAACCAGCAGGTGGCAGCCTCTGCTAGACTTTGGGAGGCGCTAAGTGGGAGCCGCTCCCAAGCTCAGGGAGCTCTCTGGAAGAACAGCTTCTTCTCTTTAGTCTACGGCCTCTGGACTAAACTCTATTCCTGCTAGGGCTCATCGAGTTCGTTCCTACCCAGAGTGGCCTTATGCTCTATGGAACAAACCACCCCTGTCCTTCCTGACTCTCTTCACAACCATTCCCGTACCTCAGCCCACTGATGCAGCCACAGTGCCAATTCATCTCCTAGAGGGCCTTCCTCTCCTTTGCTGTCCCCCTACCCTACCTAACATGATGTCCTTCTCCAGGGACTGGTCTCTCCTGACAACATGCCCAAAGGATGGGAGGCAAAGTCTCACCATCCTTGCCTCCCGTGAACACTCGGGCCATATTTCTTACATGACAGATTGGTTTGTCCTTTGAGCAGTCCATGGTACGTGCCATATTTTTCTCCAGCACCATGATTCAAATGCATCAATTCTTCTTTGGTCTTCTTGCTTCAATGTCCAACTTTCACATGTCTATGAGGCCACTGAAAACGCTATGGCTTGGGTTACGCGCACCTTAATCTTCAAACCGACTAAACGGAGTCGATTCACCGCCAGAAAGTTGGAGATTCAGAAAGCCAGTGCAGTGAAGTTAAATTAGCTCAGAGATTGATCAGTTTTGTCTTTCCGCTGCATATGAAAGTTATCCTTTGTATAAAAAAAGGAGTCCCACAGTCACTAACGAAGAAGAGCCACCCGCCGAGCGTCTGTAGGATCTCTGCGTGAAGGGGCAGAAGCAGCAGCAGCAGCAGCACCACGAGATGGGGCAGAGGAGCCTTGCTAGGACTGTGAGACAATGCAGGCACCGGCCACAAGGTTACCCGGCTGTGAGGCTGAGAACCAGAGAGATGTGGCTGTTGGCTTAGCTGAGATGAGGTACTCTTGTGAACCCAGGACTATATCCTTAGTGCTTTCTGCTAACCACTTTTGGTCACCTGTCAACTTACCTCTGAAGGCCCACACTTGTGAGCATTGTCTGATTTCTGGGGGCCATTGCCACAGCAGAGAAGGAGGGTGCTGCGGGAGGACTGAAGTCAAAATAGGGTAAAGGAGGGTGGAAACCTCCGCCTCAGGAGAATGGTTTCTCTTGTGAAGTGGCTAGTGGATTCGAACCACCGACCACAAGATTGTCCACTCCAGCACTTAACCCACTGCACCACCACCCCCAACCTTCTAAAAACTAAACTCCCTGCCCATCGAGTCAATGCTGACGCATAGCTACTCCCTGTGGGTTTCTCAGACTGTAGCTGTTTGCAGGAATAGAAAGCCCGCATAGCTGTTGGTGGTTTCAAACTGCCGACCATGAGGATTGCAGCCCCATGCATATTCGCTGCACTGCCAGGACCACCACTGAATCTCTTTCTTTTTGACATTTATTATATATACCATGCATTCAAACAGAATCTAATTAGTAACTGGATAAGCATGGGATGCATGCTGGTAATACTAAACCTGGAGATTGGTTAGAATCACACCCCTGGGCATGGAGGGCCAGACTCCTGCCGACAGACTGGGTCTGTTAGAGGCAGGGCTCATTTTTGAGTATCCTGTGTGTCAACAGCACTTGCTACAAGGTCTGGTGCAGGGAAGGTCCCAAAGGGCAGTGTCCTGAATCAATGAATGATTAAGGAGATGGATGTCTTCAAGCCCTGGATCTGCTCTTGAAAAAGGCATTTGGCCTTTGTCAAGATACTGAATCCCACCTGAGCCCAGGAATAGTGCTAGGGCAGGTGTCACTAGCCCATCATGGACATCTAAGGCTCACTGCTACTATGGTTGCCTAAGTTTCTCCCTGTGGTAGTTAGGTTTATTGTGCCAACCTGGCCAATAGGAACATGTGGGATTAATCAGGCTGCAGTTTGATTGGAGGGCAAAAAGATAAATGGCTCTGCAAAGGTCCCCACCCTCACCCCCCCCCCCCCTCTCTCTTGCTCTCTGGTAATCAGAGCTTGCTGAAGCTAGTTCTCTGTCTCAACCTGTGAGGTACACTACCTGTAGGCCAGGCCAACTCGCGTATCATGTTGTAGAGCTTGAAGCTCCTTTGAGACCTGCTTCACCATACTGCTGGTGCACTTGAATTTGAAGTTGGTGGATCCTATTGTCTTGCATTGCTTGTGTTCAATCTCCTAACCAGGCCTGCTTCACTAAGCTCCCAAACTACTGACTATTGGTGACTCACCCTGCTGCTTGCTGCCTGTGGGCAGACTCTGCTTGCCTAGCACGAGGAAGGACTCTGCTGTCTGCTTCCTTGACCTTGGAACCGGTAGCGCACGTGAATGGAAGGACTTCCACTTTAGTAACTGTTCCACAGAAATGAGTTGAACTGAGCCCTCTGTACTGCCGTGTGGACTAATTAGCTGTTACATTCCTTCTCGCTGTATAAACCTATCCTCTTATATATCTATAAAATCATAAGTATCCTGGTTTTTTTCCTCTAGAGAGCCCTGCCTAACACACTCCCCCACCTCAGTTGCCTAAGTCTCCCCCACCACCATGGACCTCCTAAGTCTCTCCCCCACCCTGGTGGCCTAAATGCCAGAATCCATAGTAATGTATTTTTTATCCATTTTAATCACAGCATAATATGTGATAAACATAAGTTGATTAACTATATCATGTCTTAGATCATAAAGACTAACAATGACTGTGTTGTAAAACCTTTCCACATTGGATCACAACATTACAACTAATTTTCCTGTATTAGGAACTGAGTGGACACCTTTTAAGATTTTTTTTCTCCTTCTTTCCCTTTAATTACCACAGCAGCCTGAAAAAAGTTATCGATATGGGTCCACAAGTACTAATTGCCACAACGTTGTAGCTGAGACACCAGAGAGCTTGACGAAATCAGTGACGAGGAAGACGCTGTCGGAGATGGAAGCAGACACGTGTGCTGTGGTTCAGAGTCAGTGTGACTGGCTGGTCATGGCCGAAGGGCATTCGAAGGTTCCAAAGGTAAGTTGGCATGGAGTTTTACCCTTGTGGGTACATCGATACCTGTGAGCTGGCCTTCCAAGCAATGTCTTGATTGTGATAACTAGCTACAGGGGCGTTTTTCTTAAAGCAACATAATAGAGTCCTGCTGGAGCACTGCACAAAAACGTCACAGTCCTTTTGGTGTCACCCAAGGTGTCCGATGTCCCCACACCCTCATGGCGACACCACTGCCTGTGCTGTCATTTGTTCGTGACACGTCGGAAACTGTCAGACCAACTTGGAGGGGTGGCTGCGGGTTAAGTGCCACCCTGTGGACCAAGAGTCTGGCCCACAGCTAATCCACCTGGCACCCCCCTTTTGCTCTCTGAAGACAAGGGCTTGGGTTTGTTCTCTCTGTCTCCCTAGAACTGTAGGGGATCAAGAAATAGCTCACTGAAGGAGCAGGAGGTAGAACAAATAAGATTCTTCTCAGCTAATTTCACAGGAAGTGGGAAGACGTTGGGTCACGTAGCTGTTTCGTGGAAGAGTGTGGGTCAGAAGGAAGAAAGGAAATGGTCCAGTCTATAGGCTCCTGTGCTTGTCTTTCACTGACACCGTGACTTCTGCATTACTATATGATCCCCCAAAGAGCAAAGTTCCCCAAATCTTCAGGGCGCTCTCCTAACTCAACATCTCTACATGGCTTTCATGCGCCAAGCTGCCCGTTAGATGCAGTCAACTGTTCTCTGAGGAAGGGTGCAGGAGGAAAGGCTCGGGCCGTGGCTGTGGGGTTGATTCAGACTGACGGCAGGCGACCCCATGGATGTGTGTAGAGCTGTGTTCCACGGAGCCTTCTATCCTTTCTGTTTTGAGTATTTTATTGCTTCAGTAAGTTTCTAGTGTCAATTCATTTCCCACTCAATAATCTATGTACATTTTGCTTCCTGGCACGTTTGCAACCTGCTCAGTGCAATAGCATGCTGCCATGTCCTCTTTGGGTTCCCTGCTTCCTCCCGCCCATCGTTTCTGCCCTGGCCGAGCTTTGTTGGTAGGGAAAGCTGCTGCCCTCGTCCTCTTGTCTGGCAGATTGTTCTGAGAAGCAAGGGTCTTACCGCGTTCACTTTAGAAGCCTGAAAGGTGAACTCGGGAGTGGGCTTAGTTCCAGGTCTAAGGGAGTAGTCTCGGCCATAGTCTCGATGAAACCAGGAGGCTGAGCCTTTTTGGATGGTTTTTAGTTTTGTTCTACGTGTTTTGCCTCCTCTGTCCAAGACCTTCTAAGGTGATCTTGATCATAATGTTAATAGCAGCTGCCACACATCACCGAGGCCTGCTAGTCTCAGCTTAGAGGGGACTATGGTTTGTGTCGTCCACCAATCCTTAGAATGAATGCTTTCCCTGAGTCTTTGACAGTTGCTCACTCTTCTCGGCTCGAGACAAGAAGAGACCAATAGTTGCATGTTCTCTGAGCACTCACGAGATTTTAGGGTCCTATCCAAATAGTTTTCAGTGGCTGATTTTGTGGGGTGTGTGTGTGTTTTGTGGTATGGTGGTGGTAGGGGCGAGGGGGGATTAAGTAGGCATTTGTTCTCTGGAAGAGCTTGAAGCTCCAACCTTTCAATTCACAGGTAAGTGTGTAACCATTTACACCACCCAGGATCTGTACCTCTTTGTAAATTCCTCCTGCATCTCCTCTCATTCCCTGCCCCTAGAGAGCTGAAGGCTGCAAGTGAATGTGTATACTTAGCTGCAATAAGGAAGTGGACTCTGTCAGCCGTCATGTTTCCCAGCAGCCTTAGCTGCATGGAAACAAGGACAAAGTCATAGGCCGCTTATTCGAATCATCCCTAGTGGCACATCCTGGGTCTTCTAACTCCTTCCACTCATATCTGGTCTCAGAGCCCTGTTTTATTTCTATTTAACACATAATCTATTCCACACGAAGGTAAGACAGACAAATGTGCAAAGCAAAATTGCACACAGGTGCCCTAGTTAGAAAACGACCCTGACTTCTCTTTGTCAGATTCGCCTTCTTTAAATCAGTCATCGTGCTACAAGGGTTCCCAACCAGCACTGCCCATCGCTCCCGTAGCATCCAAGGAGCCTGGTGGCACCATGGTTACACGGTGGCAGCTAGCCACACATCCAGAAAGTCACCACCCAGCTGTTCCTTTCTACTCCGAGAAAGACTGACACTCTCAGAAGCCCACAGGGGCCATTCTCCCCTGTCCTACAGGGTGTCTACGAGTCAGAATCACCTAGGTGACAGAGAGAGAGACTAGACTCCAGGCGCTGTTAAAGCGTGGCACATGTAAGAACTCTTTTAACCCTTACCAAAAAGTCCTATACGCACCAGTGTCCCCCCATTATATACGGGGGGCAAACGTTGGGCACAGTGAAGTTTGAGTCACTTCAACACTACATGCTCAGAAAGTGCTCCTCTGAATGCAGAGGGGATGGAAAAGGAGCGCGCTAACTTTTAGAACCTCCTCGTCCTGGGGCTCTGCAGACGGCTGTGAACGTAACTCACACGCTGCTCAGGCTGGCCAAGGAGTCCGGCCACACCGTCCCGACCGTGGGGGAATAGGAAGAGTGGAAGAACTGCGGTTCTTTAGAGCTGCGATTCCACTTGCAGGAGAAAACAATCCGTCCCGGGAAGGGGCAGGCACTAGACCAGGGTCATCGTCCTGTAGACCCCTCCAACAGCTAAGGCCTTTTTATGTCCTGTGCAGAATGAAGATGGTGATGGCAACGCCATCGGGAAAATAAACTCCGTAGACTCAGTGTCCACAGTCTACACGCAGGGGTTCTCAACCTGTGGGTTGTGACCCCTTTGGGCGTCGATGGCCCTTTTTACAGGAGTTGCCTGATTCATAACAGTAGCAAAATGACAGTGATGAAGTAGCAACAAAAACCAGAAAGCTCTGGTTGGAGGCTCATCACAACATGAGGAAGTATATGAAAGGGTTACGGCATTAGGAAGGTTGAGAATCTCTAGGCTAGACAGTGACGCGTGCTGTTTTCAGATGAGCTGGTCTGATGGAGAAGTGGCCGCTCTCACCTGGAGCTCAGGAAACTATGCACAGCGTGCTAGGGCCCAGAGTTTCCAGAGTGCTGAGGCTGCTGCAGGCTGCTTCCCCTCTGGGCCCCACTCTTGGGGAGACGCTATTTCTAGGTCATCAGCTCCTATCCCCTTCACTGCTCCACCATGAAGCTGCAGCCCAATGGAAATCCATCTCCACCAAAGTGCCTAAGAGAGCCATCACTGATCCCCACCTTTGGTGGCATCACCAGTGTGGCCCTGCTGAGGCCCTGGAACCCAGACACAGAGCTGTGCCTTGGAAAGACCCTGAAGCCAGACCCTGGTAATGCATCTGTCCACTGCTTAGCAAGCTTCCTGCTAGCCCAGCAGGCCTCTGCCTACCAAAGTAGCCCTGGTGCTGTCTGGTGTTCCCTGTGTCCTCATTGCCTACAGCCTGGCCCACCTCTGCTCGTTGCCCACCTTGCCTCCAGTTCCTGACTCAGACTGTGCAATCAGTCCTCTTCTACACCAACACCCGGCCACCAGCTGTTCTGCACTTGGCACCTGGACTAGCTTTGACCTTCGGCCCTCCTTCTTCTGTGATGATCCAAGCCTCTTTTAGGTCTGATTCAAACCAATTCCAAGATCTAGATGCACTCACGAGCTATACTGACAAGGCTGCCGGCAAAGGGCCACAGGCAGAAACCCACCACGGTAAGCTCCTTCACAGAGGGGAACAGAGGAGCCCCACTGAAAAGGTGACATTTGAATCTAGATGTTAGTGTGATTCGTAACTCGGCCCATAAGGCCGGGAGCGGGAAATGACTTTTAAAGTGAAGGAACTTCTGCAGAGGCTTTGGGTCCCATGCTGTTGTGAGTTGAATTATTTCCCCTGCCGCAAGAAAAAAAAAAAAAACAGGGAAAAAAAAAAAAAAAGAAGTGCTGGAATCCTAAGCCCCATTCCTGTGGATAAGATCCTGTTTGGGAAATAGGGGATTCTTTCTTCTATGAATGCAGCCAAATCAGTATGTGGTACGTCTGAAATCTAATCATTACTGAGTCATGAAAAACACAGAAGAGACCAGATGCGCCCGCAAGCGCGCGTGCATACACACACACACACACACACACACATACACACACACACAGTGGGGTGGGGGCGGGGGGATGTACCAGGTGAAAATGGCCTGCAGGCCGAGGGTGGGGCTAAGGTCAAGGAAGGAATCTCAACATAGCTGAGATCTTGATTTGCGCTCGCAGCCTCTGGAACTGTGAGAAAATTGAGTTCTGTTGTTCAAAGTCCCCCCTGTGGTCCTTGTACCTCACACCCGTAGGGAACAGGGACAGGTGTCATCTCTGATTTCAGTGCGTGTGTGTACACCTCAGCGCTTTCTGCTGATGCTTCCCCTGGAGTCTGACAAGCCCACTCAGAGCTGGCCAAGACACACTTTCAAAGCAGATAATGGAACACCCCTGGGGGGCCTTCACTCTCTGTGGCTAGAAGGACGACATCCCAGCCTATTGTCCATCGTGCACATCTCCTCAGAGGTCCATGGCCATGAGCCACCATTGAGCGCAGCAAGAACCACATCAATAGTGCCACTCCCCCGGCTTTTCTGCCTCGTCTCAGCGGGTGCACACCTTCACTCCTGCGCCCTGGCACCACCTCTAAACCCTTGTTTCTAGCTCACCTGTGGGCCTGACAAGCTGAGGCAGAAGCTCAGGGTGGTGAAGCCACAGGGAGAATTGGGAGCTCTATTGGAGATCAAGTCAGAGAGGGAGGTATGGACCAGACGGCCAGTGACCCCGGGGAGCACTTTCGGTTCCAGACCTCAGTGCCTGGGAACCGGCTGGACGGCTCTTGGACTAGCAAGAGGAGCCCAAGAGGGCGAAGTACTCGGGGCAGAGGACCAGGCTTCCTGGAGGGTAGTGGGAGCCTCCTGATGCAGACTGTACAAACCCAGTCTCAAATTGGAAGTTGGGACCGGCAGGGATGGGAAGATGAGGCACAGAACATTCAGAGCGATAGGCAAACCCGAAAACCACAGGAAGAGGTGCCTGCTGCACACGTGCCCGGCGCTCATCGCTAGCACATTGGGAATGCACTGAAAATGCCACAAACTTCCTGAGCACCGCCGCTTGCTTGAGTCAGACTAGTGCTTCTCAAAAGGAGCTCATTTCGTGCACAGAACCACCTTATATGTTCTACTTTCCCTACGTTCTAGAGAGGAGAGTGAGGCGACTGAGCATTAGACCCACGCTGAACCCAGAATCGTTGGAGTCCAAATGCCCGTGTTCTGCTCAATTGACGATCCTTGCTTGCCAGGGTCCACGGGAACTGTAGCCTGCGGAGGAAGGGCGTTTCCATGGCTGCAGAGGAGCAAGGCAGGGAGAGGTGGGACGTGACTATCAGTATCCCAGAGTGCACTTGCTGTGATTTCAGCAACTCTGTGCTTATGACCCTGACGTGGGGCAGACGTTCCCTGTGCCGTCATACCCCCAGAAGCCGTCACTGTGTGCTCCCAGGGCTGCTGTCCTCCATGCCTGAGAATGTTTCTCATTCGTCATTGACTCCCAAGGCCCAGAGCAGTGGTTCTCGACCTTCCTAATGCCTCGACCCTTTCATACAAGTCCTCATGTGGTGGTGACCCCCAACCATACAATTATTTCTGTTGCTACTTCATCACTGTCATTTTGTTACTGTGATGAATCGTTATGTAACTATCTGATGTGAGGATGCATTTTCATTGTTACAAAGTGAACATCATTAAACATAATTAAAGCATGGTGATTAATCACATAACAATATGTAGTTATATGTTGTGAAATATTTATGTTTTCTGATGGTCTTAGACGACCCCTGTGAAAGGGTCGTTCGGTCCCCAAAGGGGTCTCGACCCACAGGTTGAGAACTGCAGGCAGAGAGGGAAGGGACTCCGGGATGCTTGGGGAAAGAGAGACAGAAGCCACAGTCAGGCTTATAGCTGATCAGTGCACACCTGTGTATAAAGCATGGCCCAGTGACAGAACTCACAGTTGTGAGGGTGGACAGGGCAGGATTCCAGCCACTGGACATGGACAGGGTCATTCTCACCCAAGTTCTGCCCTTAACTCCACTTGCTTTATCACAGACTCCCTATTCCCCTCGGGCCATGGATTCTCAGGTTATGTGGCTGGAGGTTAAGAGTTTTCAGACGAGAGAAACCTGCTTCTCTGAACAGCCGCACGGAGTAGAGATCCAGTCCACCAGTGACCTGGCACTGAGAGGGGAGCACAGCATCCATTTCCATGGTGTTGTGCTGCTGAGATAATGGAGTTGCTTGATTCAGCAGTTAGCCTATCCTGACAGATACGGACTCCACACAACTCGCTGCATTCGCCTCTGCACGGCGTCCGATAACTCAACGTATGTCCAAAGAGTCCACCAGCGCTTTGCAAGCTGGGCTCAGTGACAGCATATTCCTCAATGCCTGCACTGCCGACTCCTGACCCCGGCCCTGGCAGGGTCTCTTGGTCACTTCCCAGCTTTTCTCCCTACCAGGAAAGAGCCAGCCTCTTCAGACTACCCGTAATGCAGACCAGAGTGACGAAATACCGCAGATTCACTGCTGACTTCACTCGGCCACCAGTTCACGGTGTCCCCTGGAGCACATCCCCTTCCCCCCTCTACTACCCAGAGGCTTGGCTCACTGCTACATCCCCTTCCCCTCTCTACCACCCAGAGGCTTGGCTCACTGCTACCGAAGCAGTTTGCTAATATGCTGAGCTTTAATGTGTAGGCTCAAGGCTCCAGAACGAAGGATGTGGGTTAATTAGTCAAAGCTGTGGGATAATTAAAAAACATTGTTTCCCCCGACGCTGAAAAGAAATAATAAAAAAAAGAGTTCTTCAAAGAGGACAGAATGGTTAAAGCTGATGTCATCCACGTCCGTGGCGGGAAAAGATGGCATCATTTCAGAAAGCTCATCAGAAATGCAGCCGCACAGAAGGGAGCGACCACAGGCTCTGGACAGGGCGGATCTGGGTTCATGTGTACGCTTTCCTCGCAGCCCGTGACTCTGATGCAACGAGGTTCACTTCCCCTTTGGAAGCTCGGCTTCATGGCTTGTCAAAAGGGGCCGCTGTGCGAACCATGTGGAGATAATGCAGGCAGCAGGCCTGAGCACAGGTGGCGGCGAGGTCCTGTGCGCCCTCCTTGGGCGAGTGCGAGGGCTGGCCCTGGGCTGGGAAGGCAGGGGAAGGTCTTGAAGAGGCACTTCACGCATCCGTGTATTTCGTTAGTCACTGATCTCAATCCCAGGTGTCAGCACATGATTACAATGCAGCCTCTGTCCTCCCGGAACTTAGCATGGTCGTAGGAGAGACAGACACACAGCCAGTTATTGATCCCCTGGTGTGATAGCTGCCCCGAACATACAGAGGTGAGAAGCCAGCCTTCCCCTCTCTGGTCCCATCTCAGTGAGACCTAAGGGGGTGCCTGGAGAAGCCTGCTTGGAGAGACCCACTGCCATGCTAGCTGGAAGCTGGAAACAGAAAACAATGAAATGTTCATCGATAGGATCATTTGCTTTTGAGAGAATGCCGCTGAATCCTCCCATAAAGATACTCTTGTGTATTTAGATGTAAGCCACTGGCACCGTGACCAGGTTGGTGCCAAACAAAATGAAACAAAATCTGGAAGATGGAAACGGCAGCGCTGGAACTGTCCATCCAGTTTGGTACTCCTCTGTTAAACTTCACAAACACACCCAAATGTAAGTGTGTGTTTCATGAATGTCATCATACATGAAAGTATGATGGAGGAAGAGGAAAACCTGCATCAGACTCGTGGTCACAGGCCTTCTGGGGAAGGTAGAAGGCTGATGGAACGAGGGATCCTTGCCAAAGAGACTATCAAAAAGTCTTCCTGTGTGGCAGTGGGTGGTGGTGGTGGGTGCCATTGAGTCTGTACAACAGAGTGAAGTGCCACCCCGTCGCGGGCCACCCGCCCGGCTGTCCTTGGGGGGGACCCCATTGACGTCCATCCAGCCCATCTTGCCAAGGTGCTTCCTCTCTTCAATGCCCCATGATTTCACCAAGTGTGAAGTCCTTATCTAAGGTCTGGCTTCTCCTGGAAACATGTCCAGAATATGCATGTGAGATGAAGCCTCACCCTCCTTGCCTCTGAGGGGCCTTGTGACTGCCTTTCTTCTGAGATCCAGTTGTTTGGTCTTCGTCAGTTCCTGGTACTTTCAATATTCCTCGCCGGTCCCATGATGCCAACGCATCAATTCCTTTTCAGCGTTCTGCTTTCAGCGGGGAGTTTCACATAAACAGAGCTGCCTCGGCGGCACCCACAGACGGGCCAGCACTCAGCTGCCCACTGAAAGGCTGGCCGGTCAAACTCACCCAGGGGTCCCCTGGGAGAAAGGTTTGCTGCTGTGCTCCCAGAAAGCTTACAGCCTAAACCATCCTGTGAGGCAGTTCGACTTCGCCCCATGGGATTGTTAGGAGTCAACAAGTCAACTCAGTGGTCCCTGACCCCAGAAGTAGGATAAAATCCTAGCATCTCATCACTGGAATAATAGCAGTAGTGTCATAGTCTTCTCCGTACCTATTTATTTATTTGTTTGTTTGTTTGCTTTTGGAATTTAAAACTTTCACAAAATACCATTAATCAAGGGATGGAGCACTGCGGGGCACATGGCAATGTCCATCCCTCAGTGAATCCAGTGACCCAGGGTGACTGTCAGAGAGGTTGTCTTGGCTCCCTACAGCTGCCCAAGGAAATGTCTTTTTCCATCGTTCTGGAAGCTAGAAGTCCAAATTCGGGGTGCTCTGAAGCCCCAGGGGAAGAAGATTCTTCTCTCCTGTCTGCCACCTGCTCGCCTCCCTGCCGTCCCGGGGTTGTGCAGCATAACCCCGGCCCCGGACTCCATCCTCAGTGCCAGCTTCCTGCTGCTTCCTCCAGTCCCCGTGTCTCTTCTTCTTGTTAGGATGCTAATCATATTGAGCTAGGTCCCACCCCACTCCAGAATGACACAATGTCATGTAGACTCAACATACCAGCAGAGACCCCATTTCCAAATGAGATCACATTCCCGATATGAGTGGTCTGGGCTTGAACATATTGTTGGTGTGGATATGACTGAGCCCGACCAAGGGCTACGGCCACAGAGAACTGGATCAAGGATGGTGGGCATTAGCCAGTGGAGTGGTGGTACGTGTGTATGGGGGAAAGGAGGTGTCTAGGGAGAGTCAGTCATTCTGATACTACATGGGAGACAGCAGGGAAGTTTGGATGAATACCTAGTTTTCGATCCCAGATTGAAAACTTCCTAAAGTAAGAAGATTCCAAAACTAACCACTCCTCAACTTTGACATGTATGGTTCTGCCTGGTAAGTCTAGGTCTTTCTCTGAGTTAGCAGATAAATTGTGAACTTGATTATCTAGTAATTTTTATTTTGTCCAAGTCAATCATTTAAATAGTCCCTTCTAAGTTGTTGAATGTAAAACGAATGACTTGCTCTGTAAACCTTTACCTAATTCCCAATAAAAATAAAGAATTAAAATAGAAGCTCTCAAGTTTCCCAATCTCTCTAAGAGGAAAAATTCCTATCTCTAAAACAAAGGTGTTCTGCCTGCCACCGTCACCTCCTCTCCAAGACGACAACTGAATGTAGCTTCTGGAGAGAATGGACTGGAGTCCACAGACTTGGCGTTGCATCCTGCGTCTTGCATCTAGGAGAGCATACATGCTGGATCCAATTGTGCCCGACTGGTTAGCGTTTGCTGTTGACATGTGTAAGAAGTCAAGGTCTGAGGTTTGTCTCCTTTGCTCACCTGCACTCCCTCCATTCCCTTCCTTTCCCTTCTGAGCTAGTTAAAGTTTATTGCGCCAACCTGGCCGATAAACACAGGTGGGGTTAATTGAAGGGTGTAGGGATAAATGGCTCAATGAGCCTCGCCTTTCTAGTTCTTGGGTCTCTTGTTTTGGGATGGTCAGAACAGGGTGCAGCCGCCTTAGCTAGCTCCCAGCTTCAGCTCTCAAGGCTCACTTCCTGCAAGACATCCCCAAGGTGAAGCCACATGGACATACCCCAATGTAGCCCTGGGTGCTGGAGCAGCCATGTGGAGTCCCTGCCAGGGCTGAGATGTTTACATGTTCACTGACTCGGCTTTCCTCCTGCAGTGTCATCGTGTGTGTTTTGTGAGATGGAGGAGGACTTTGTGGATTGGTGTCAGACATATGGGTTAATATTGGACTTGTGGGTTTGGGCAGCACTGGGTTGGGATGTTGTCTTGATGTGCACTTAACCTTTATATAAAACTCTCACTTATACATGAGTTTCTGTGAGTTTGTTTCTCTAAAGTCCCCAGACTAACACCCCTTCCCTTCCCTTCCCTCTCTCCCCCTGTCCTATTGGGCAGAGTCCAGACACTCCCCGACTAGACGCTTTGGAGGTCTGACTACGAAACCCTACCACCTTGGCCTAAATGGTTTATTACCTTTAGAGCCATCTCTATAAAACTCTCTTGCCCCTGTTAAGTAGAGACCCTCTAACAAGCATCCTACCCTAATGCTCCGATACTCTGGGTATACAGGAACACAGCATATAGTTTGGGAGAGCTACAACCCTACGCTGGCTCAGTCTGAGAGATGCTACGCTGCCACATTTATTTCAACACAGCTACCTCTATACTGGGCCAACAGCCTACAAAGAGGCCCTGCCTAGCAGATCCCACGCAGAAACTAGAAGCGAGAACCACCCTCTGTTCTGGGTGTTTCCCTTGTTTACCTAAAGTTTCTCTTTGTCTCTGTCAAGTGTCCAGGGTAGAGCTAAGTCTAAGTAGGACACAAAAACTCAAAAACCCATAATCCATTCAGACTCATGTGGGTCCTGGATAGGGTTTCCAAGGCTTTTTAAAAGGTTTATGGGAATAGACAAGCTCATCTTTCTCCCTCAGAGTGCCAGGTGAGTTTGAATTGGCAACTTGGTGGTTAGCAATCCATCACACACCTGAGAGCACCACCAAGCCTGCTTACGAGGCACGCAGGGTGGCTTCATCTTCTCTTCATCCCCCTTTGCCTTTCTCTTTCCATGTAGCGCCTGGGCTGGTAAAGGGACAACTCTTCCCTTGCCTGAGTCTGCGTTCTTCCTCAACTCAGCATCATGCCTGCACAGCCAGATACCTTTACAGGGATATGTGCTGAGTCTTGTAGGCTTACTCTTTGGTAGAATCCATGGAAGCTAAAGAAATTCAGCAAATTCTTTCCTTTCCCAGTTCGTAGGCCTTGCAGCGGCCAGTGAGGATCAGTCCTGGGGAACAGACATTTGTGAAAGGTAGGACATAGACCTCACGCAGCACTTTAAATTAGTAAAAAACAATTATCGGCATGATGCTGTGGTTTCAAACAGGTCTTTTTGCTTCTTGATCTTCTATGACTGTCACAGCATTGTGAGAATTCAGGGAAGTTAAGCTTATAAACATCTTAACCCTCAGTATTTGAGTATTCACTTTTAAATATACTATTACACATAAATCACGAGGCTATGTTCCATTGACATCCTGAGCGTTAGGGATTGAGAGCTCTGAAGAGATGAAGTCAGAGTTGAGGGACCACAGCATGGCCCACTGGACGAACGTGCATAAAGTTTTAGGTGGTGATGCTTGGTTGGGTTACATGACCCAAGTGGAGGGAAAACTTGGACCTGGCCTGGGACCAGCTGTGAACGGATCAATGACTTTGAGGCCATGGAATCACAGTTGAGACACTGAGAGCAAGGACTGCTGGTCCTTCTCACATCCCTTACCCCAGATTATGAGATTCCATTCGGTTTGTCCTTGATCCAGACAGCCAGCGTTACCTTTCGCCTGCCAGGGTAGGAGTGAGCATTCAAACAACTTCCCTCTTGGAGTCTGAGAGGGATGGGAAATTCCCCTGGAAGCCCAGCGTGAATTGAGGCTAAACTCTGGGTTTTTTCTGAGCAAACATGTGAGAGAAACCAAAACGAAGATTATGTGGAAGAGCAGCTGGGGCTGTCCCTTTGCACAAAGCACGGCTGATGAAAACACAGGGATTAGTACAAATGAATCATTGCCAGCCCTCTCCCTGTGAGAGTCTGCAAGCGGCAACTCAGTAAATACCAGATCTCCAAAAATGCTGACAATTCACCCACCAAAGCTGGGCGTTAGAGAAGGTGATGCCGAAGTTAGCAAGAGGAGAAAGGGGAAAGTAGAGACACCGAGGTGCATCCCCCTTCCAGAGCTCACGTTCTTCCGTTGGGTAAGATGCATCCCTACTCTTTCAGGGGTGTGCATGAGTAGTTCCCCATTCCCCAAACCCTTCCTGTGGTCAGCGCTCCAGTACCTTCCTCTCTACTGGCTCCCCTTTCAGGACAATGGAGACCTGGGAAGACGAGGGGCTGAGAAACCTAGCTGACTTGTTTTGGGTTCTTAACAGCGAGCAAACATCAAAGTTTCTATTGTGCTGCCTCAAATAGAAGGTTGAGTGAGCAGGGCATTAGAAAAAGGCAACATCGTGTCCAATATCTTGGCTATTGTGGTGGATACACCAAGTCTACACATGTGATAAGATTTCTGCAACTAAATACACATGCGCCTGAGCATGCGCACCCGTGCACGCACAGAGGAATGAATACAAACCGAACTGGAGAAATCTGAATTCTGAATGTGATCATTGAATTGCATCAGTCTCGGGGTCCCAGTGGACTATGGTTTCCCATAAGGTAACCATGGAGGTAAACTGAGCACAGAAAGAATAACAGCTCTCTGACTTATTTCTTCTTTAAATGGAGGTTATTGAGATATGAGTCACCATTTAGAGGGTTCAAGCCAATGGCTGCTAGTGTGGCCACTGGGGGGCATTCACCACCATAATTACTTTTGCAATAGTTCCATTGCCTGAAAAAAAGACACCCCGTTCCCTTCTGCCATCTCCACCAATCCTCTCACTCTTCAAGCCTTGTTGTTGTGCGGTGCCAGTCAGACCCCATCTGCAGCGCAGGGAAGCACGGTTCCATCCGGCCCCTTCCTCAACGGCCGCGGGAGCCCATGGTTGCTGCCACTGAGGAACTCCATCTCCACGAGGCGTTCCTCCTCGCCTCTGACCGCCTTTATCTAGCATGACGGCCCCTCTTGATCACAAGTCCAAAGCACGTGAAGTGAAATCTTACCATCCTTGCTTCTAAGGCGAATTCTGGCTGCATATCTGCCCAAACCGATCTGTTTATTCTTTTGGCAGCTCGTGATATTTTCGCTATTCTTTATTAAGCCCATCATGCACGTGCATCGGCAGTTCTCCATTCGTCTTTAGTCATCGGCCAGTCTCCCATGTAGGTGAGGCAGAGATTGGATCGGGGGCTCCTTAGTCCTCCAAGTGACAGCTCTGCCCTTTAACACTTTCAAAGGCCTTTTCAGCCGATTTGCCCAACGTAATCTATCGTTTGATTTCTTGACTGCTGCTTCCAGGGTGTCAATTGTGGACTCGGGTAAAATGAAATCCTTGACGACTTCCCTCTGTTCTCCGTGTCATGCTTTTGTCTCTTGGTCCAGGAATGAGGTTTTTTTTGTTTTGTTTCTGCTTTAAAATTAGGTGTGACCTATTCCGAAGGCTATAGTCTTTGATGCTCATCAACAGGTGTGCCAAGTGCTCCTCACTTTCCGCCAGCAAGGTGTGTCCTCTGCAAATCATGGGTTGGAAGTAAACCTCTCTCTAATCCTGATGCTTCCTCTCCTCCTCCTCCTCCTCCTCATCATCATCATCATCTTCCTCCTCCTCCTCTTTGTCCCCTTCCTCCTCTTCTTTCTTCTTCCCTTCCTTCTCCTCCTCCTTCGAATAGCAGAACTTCTGCACGATTTCCTCACAGCACATTGACGAGGCATGGTGAAAGCGTGCCACCATGACACATACCTGAGTTGAAGCTGTGCACTCTTCCTCTGGTCCGTTCAAATGACTGTTTTTGCTCTTTGAAGCTGTAAATATGAGGAATTCTCTTTCTGTTTTTCCTTTGTTGACATACTATGAGGCAAAACCAAATTGACACCATACAAGATAACGTGATGAAATATCACTTGCATCATATTTTATCAGACTCGCAGCATTCTGTGCATGTTACGGGTTCTGTAAGGGAGTGAAAAACACTGAGCCGAACCTTTGAGTGTCCGGTTTTGTACACACAGTGAGAACAGCGAGGGACTGTTATTGCAAATCAGTGACCGCTTCCTTCCTGACGCACGCGCTGGTTCTGCAGGAGCACCAGGTGTTCTGGATTTCTCGTCCTTGGTCATGTTTGCTACGATTCACACAGTCGAATGGTTCTGCATAGTCAATCAAACACAAGTGCTCCTCCTCTGCCCTCCGCCAAGATCCATCTGACATCAACAGCGATATCCTGAGGTCCGTGTCTTCATGTGCTTAAATTTCCGGCAGTTTCCTGTTGATGGACGGCTGCAATCATTTTTTTTTTGTTATCTTCCGCAAGATCTCGCTTTCCTGTGATATTAGTAATATTGTTCAATAACTGCTGCATCATCTTTGGACGAGGCGTACATATGGACACACTCAGTCTGTTGGCCAGATAGTAGCCTCCCAGTGCTGCATCAGTTTGTTGAACATTTCAATAGGTACCCTATTGTCTTTGCCAATGCCTTCGGTGTAGCTTAGACTTCTTCCTTTGGTACCATCAGTGCTTGGTCATATGCTCCCTCTTGAAATGGTTGAATGTTGATTAATTAACATCAGTACAGAGATTCTGTGTATCCCTTCCATCTTCTGAAGATTCCTGCATCATTCAATATGTTGTCCATAGAATACTCCAATATTGCAGCTCAAGACTTTAATTTGTTCTTCCGTTCTTTTAGCTTGAGATATGCTGAGTATGTTTACCTTTTTGGTTTTCTTTGCATATTTTTTAATAATAGTTTACTTTGTCTCGATTTGCCCTTTGAAATGTTCTGTTGCACAATTTCCATTATTTCTTCCATTCCCTTTAGCTACTGTATGTCCAAGAGCAAGTACCAGAGTCTCTTCCGACATCCACTTTGGTATTTTCTTCCCTCCCTGTCTTTTTAATGACTCTGCTTTCTTCATGTGAGATCATCTTGATGTCAGTCCCCAGCTTGGCTGATACTTAGTCATTAGTGTTCAAACACTGTCTCTGTTTTGGAGATGGTCGCGAAGTTCTGGTCTGATATATTCAAGATCATATTTTGGCTCTCAAGGACTTGTTGTGATTTTCTTCAGCTTCCACCTGAACTTATGTGAGTATTTAATAGTCTGTTCTCCAAGTTCTACCAAAAATCAACAACAACAATCACTTACATAGAATTAATTACTGCTCATCACAACCCTATCAGACTAGCAGAACTTCCCCAGTGCATTACCAAGGCTATGACTCCATGGAATCAGTAACCTCATCTCGCTCCCACGGTGTGGCTAGCAGGTTCCAACTGTCAACACACTAGGCCACCAGGGATCCTTCCCCATGCCCTAGACAGCCATCGTCTTTCTGTCTCTGTAGAGATCTATTCTTATTTTTTTTAATCATTGTATTGGAAGTTCTTACAGATATCATAACATTCCATAGTTCAGTCAATCAAGCAGGATCATACAATTGCTACCACAATCAGTTTCAAAACATTTCCTTTCTTCTTGAACTCCTTGATTTCAGATCCCCTTTATCTGCCCCAAGCCCTTATCTGTCTGTCTGTCTGTCTGTCTATCTATCTATCTATGCCACATCTTACACCATCCAATACATAATTTTACATACAGTTCTGTTGTTCGCTCCCCACAAGTGGGGTTAGACAGTCATCATTGCTATCAGTTCTCCCTCTCCCCCCACCCACTTCCCACTCCCTCAGGAAACCATTACTCCAGTTACACTTTCTGAAAGGTTATCTATCTTGGCTTTCATGCATCAAATGATCTTAATTATACAAATGAACATACGCAAGTCTAACATGATTTATGTGGTAAAACAAATAAAATCCTAAAGTAAGGGGAGGAAATATTAAAGATCTAGAGGATAGTCATGTTTCATCAGTGCTGTGCATGCCCTTCCGTGTGACCCTTCGAAGAGTGACAATCCAATTCATTATCTTGCAGGTGGGCTTTGGGTCTCCAGTGCATCCATGCCCCTTCACGTTGATGTGTATGCTTGTTTTTGAACTTTGGATACCTGTTCCCATCAACACCTCATGATCACACGGGCTGCCATGCTTCTTCCCATCAACACCTCATGATCACATGGGCTGCCATGCAACTGCCATGGGCTTTGTTGCTTCCCTGCTTGTTGATTATAAGCCTTTAAGGACCCAGATGCTGTATCTTTTCACAGTCTGGCTGGAATCATACAATATCCATGCCTTTGTAACTGGCTTTTTTCACTTAGCATACATTTATAACATGTACCTAATTTCTCATTTTTGTCAAACAATATACTGTTATATATACCTCGCTTTATTTATCCATTGTTTAATATTCATGGATATTTGGCTTTCCTTTTTCAGCTAATATTACTAATGGTGCTATACACATGTGTGCACAAGCTTTGGTGTAGAAATGTTAAATTATTTTGGATATTCACCTAAGAGTAAATTGCTAGATCATAAGGCAATTCTATGTTTAACTTTTTGAAAAACTGTCAGATTGTTTCTCAAAAGAACTCCAATATTTTATATTTTCTACTCTTCCCATCAGTCTATGAGGGCTCTACTTATTTCACATCCTTCTCAACGGTTACTGTTGTCTGTCATTTTTATTTTATCCATCTTACCGGGCATGCAGTGCCATCTCATTTGGTTGTCGAGGTTGCTAATGAGGTCTAATGGCTAATGAGGTTGAGCACTGTTTTGTGTGCTATTGTACATTTGTACATCTTCTTTCAAGAAATGTGCATTTAATTCTTTTGCTCACTTCTTAAGTAGGTTACTTGTCATTTATGGTTGATTTACATCCTACTTCTTACAACTGCATGTGCATCTACACTTATCTCCACATCAATTTCAGATTAAAAAATGAAAATGTTGGGGAGAAAAGGAAAGTCACTAGAAAGAGAGAGAGGCAGTATTTCACCAGAAAGCATATACAATTGGCAACTAAGAAAATGAAAAGGTGTTTACCATCCTTAGCTATTAGGAAAATGGAATTTAAATCCAAAATGTGATATCAATATATATTTATAAAAAATAACTAAATTAGGAATTACCTGTGACAGGGTGCAGGTCTGAGAATGCCATCAGAAATTGGTGCTGATACAAGTTGCACACAGTAGTTTTAAATTTTTACTATTAAATTTTCATTATTATTGCCTCTAAATATTACCAGTATCTTTGTAAATCCATTCTTTCTTGTCTTTAGGAGTTGGTAACACGACATGTAAACTTGGAGGTATATTTCAATGCATATATACCTAAAAATAAAAATTTACTCTGACAATGAAAAGCTATAACTATGAAAAATTGGCAGTTATTACTGCCACCGAGAAAATGCCACATAGCTTCACTTGTGAGAAGGGTCTGGATCGCCTGAGTTTTTCCTAAGAATAAAGATGTCATTTATAGTCATAAAACTAATGGGAATTGTCTGTATTACACCCCCCCCCATATATTTCATTGTAATAGCTCACTGCTTCCCAAATCCAAAAGCTTTAGCAAAGTGATCAGAATTTGGGTACAGGATTTAAGGCAATTCAATCCTCCAGGCAGTGATTTGAATAGTAAATCCCAAGCAGAGCATTTGTGAGTGAACATCTGAGACCGAGACAGGCAGCAAATTGCAAGCTGCCACAGTGTGTGTGGCACTTATTAGTCATGATAAGATGGGCAGGCAATAAAGGGACAGTCACGACTGTGGCTCACTGTGACACGAATGCACTATAAGTTCGGGATTGTCGGAGTGCGTGGGGGGTGGGGAATATGGAAAATAGAAGATCCTATATTCCTGGTGGCGGCATAAAATGGCAAAGCTACCCTAGAAAATAGTTTTGTATTTTCCATAAAACTAAATTCACAACCACCATACCACCCAGGAACTGCACTCTTAAGCACTTATTCCAGAGTTAGGTTTTCTCACACACACACACACATACACACACACACACACGTACATGAATGTTCATAGAAGCTTTATTAGTAGAAGTAAAAAGCTGGAAAAAACCTGATTTTTTTCAATGGTTGGATAGCTAAACAAATTGTGGTAAACCTGTGTCATTTAGCAACTTGCATGGATCTCTAGAGAAGTTTGCTAAGTGACAAAAATACAATCTCAAAGGGTTACAAGCCAAGTTAGTTGACTTCCATAGCAGTTTTGCAAAGACAAAATTGCAAAAATGGAGAACAGATCAGGATCTTCACGAGTTGGCTACGAGTCAGGAATGGGAGGAGGTGCAGCAGCAGAGAGAACTGGGTCGGGCTCTCAAAGGGCAGCGCTGGGAGCCCTTGTTTGATGGGCCAGTTCTTGTCTTAACTGTATCATGAAGGTACCTGACTTATGATGTCAGAGTATAATTTTGTAAGATGTTACCACTGGGAAATATTGGGGAATGGTGGGTATTGTTACTTCTTACAACTGCATGAGAAACACTTATTATCTCAAAACATAAAATTCAACTCAAGTAGAAGGGATGGTTGTGAACTCCATCAATGATTAATAATCAAAGACCTCTTCACAGTGTTGAAAGCAAGGATGTTACTTTGAGGTCCAGGATCCGCCTTACCTGAGCCATGGTATTTTCTGTTGCCCTGTATGCATGGGAAAGTTGGACATGGAATAAGGAAACCAAAGGAAAAGTTGTGCATTTGAAAAAACCAACAACTCTGTCTTGGAAGAAGTACAACCAGAGTGCTCCTTACGGGTGAGGATGGGGAGACTGTCCCCTCGAGTACTTTGGACATGCTGTCAGGAGAAACCAGGGCCCCAAGAAGGGCATCCTGCTTGGCCAAATGTAAGTGCCGCAAAAGAGAAGAAAGAACTCAGCAAGATGGACTGACACTGTGGCTGTGACATTGGACCCAAACATAAGAACAATTGTGAGGACGGCACTGGACCGGTTGGTGTTTCTGCTGTCACTGTGCATCAGAACCAGCCTAATGAGCCCTAACAACAATAACAATGGTTAATTGTGCAGTTTGGCATGTGTTAAGATCCTTGGTTTATCCTTCTGTAAAATGGGGTAATATATAATTGTGGTAAGGACCAAATGGAAATAAATATTAATCTCTTAACTAGCAAGCACTGCTATACTGTTCTGAGAATGTTCCCTGACTCTAATAAGCATGCATTAGCAGATGACACGGTGTCATATATTTCTACTCACCACCATTAGACCTCTTCAGTTCACAATGGACCTACTCTGAGAAAGGTGCCCTAGTTCCTGCTCAGGTAGCCCTGCTAGCATGGAAGCATTTAGATGCATTGAAGGATTCTTGATTGGAAGGAAACAAACTGTGATCTAGGCAGTCTCAGAGAAGTGATGAGACAGGGCACACTAGAATCAGGTCATAATTCTAAGAACTTTTAGTATCTGGAAGTGAGGTTTTCTGACTTATCCTCTGAATTTAAATCGATTCTTCACCTTTTGGCCTTTTTTGCTTAACTCACTCGTAAGGTTGATATAGGTGTTTTCCACTCTTCAGTCATTCCTACATCAGCTTTATAATTTCTGTCATATTTGTATAACACCTGTACCGTTAGCTACTTACTCTTTTTCATTCAATAAACCCTTTTCTCGCTAAATAGCTACATGTGAAGGAAACAGAAACAAATGTCTTCACATTTTAGCATCCTTGATGTCAACATGCTTCTTATAAATCCATAGTGTGTCATGGTTTCATTGGTAGAATTATTTTTCTTTCTTAGCAGAGCACAGTGGATGTGTCTTCTAATCAGTGGCATTTTAGATTCCATTAAATATGGAATGCCATCTCTTTAAATAGAACACCAGATTGATTGCTTATTAAAAATCAAAGCATCCATTTAAATAAGTAAATTTTATTAACTTAGATTTTAATTAAAGTTCCAACATAATTAAATTTCAGCAAGAAAATACTGTCTACAAATCTTTAGCCAGAGGCCTGCTGTTCCTGATCTTTTTTTTTAAATCAACTTACTAGGGGGCTCTTAGAAATCTTATAACAATCCATCATTCAATAAGATTAAGCACACTTGGACATACGTTGCCATCAACATTTCCAACATATTTTCTTTCTACTTGAGCCTTTGGTATCAGCTCCTCTTTTTCCCCTCCTGATCTATTTTGTAAATTATTTTATTGGGGGCTCACAGGAAAAATTAACAAGTACAGAGTGGCAGGGGTGGCTTACTTGCATCAAACTGTAAGAACATCCATGACACAACCCCTGAATCTATGTTGCTCCCCAGGTGCTATCTCCATTAGTGGCAAGTACATGTCTTTTAAAGGCACTAGGAAATAAATCAAAACAGAGCACACACACACACACAATTTGGCATCACTGCTTCTGGTGGCTGGGAATTGGAGGCAATGTACACACTCCGTAGGGAACCAGAGGAGTGCAGTGCACACAAAGAGGGCTAGTGATGTGACAGCTAACGTGGATCCAGCGGTGTGGCTAGGTGTATGAAATAAAATACTAAGTAGAAGAAAAAGAAATGGGATGATGCGTTCATGACATTATGCATCTAAATTAAAATCTCACACGTTCACCAAAAATATGACACATTTTTCAAAAGTATACACACCACTGAGGTTGGTGAGAGAATGGAGGAAGAGATGTAAGTTCGGGGGAGAAATGACTAGTAATGATGCAAAAATAAAGCGAGAAGGCTGCTTGAACCATGGGAGATATGCATGAAGCCTATCTGTATAAAAATATAACGGGTGTTGAAACCTTACCGACATCGCATGAATACACTGTAGATACCCAAGCAATGATAGTTTGATAATCTTCAAAATGGCTGCCTGGGGTGTCCTTAAGAAGTCCACCTAGTGTGTTCCTAATGGTACAATGAGTTCTGTGCGGGCTACAGAGAGCTGCAGCTGTCTGCTCACATGAAGATTTACAACCTCGGAACCCTAGGGAGTAGTTCTTCACTGTCCCGTAGGATTGCTAAGAATTGGCGTCAGCTCAATGCAGAGGCTTGGCGTCTCGAGGTATCTATCACCACATACATACACAGACTCCTCTAGATCAAGGTGGGCTACCTACTACCAAGAGCTTCCCCTCCTCCACCACTGAGGGACATTTAAAGCCAAGCAGCCTCTCCCAGAGTTATTGAGTGACTCAGGGAAAAACTACCTAGGAGTCATGTGCCATTGTCCAGATGGGAAACTGAGGACAGAGAGGGGCAAAGACTTGACGGAGTAAACATGCTGAGTTAGAGACACTGACAGAACTAGAGCTAGCTCGTTCCCCTTCCATGTGCACATGCATCCTCTTCCTCACCACACCAGGCCAGCAATATTCTTTACCTGACACACCAATATAAAACCAAGCAAGGCCCATGAGGTCAAGTTTCCATTGTGTGGGGGATGTCCAGGGCTCTGCTCACCAGCTTCTGGGTGACCGAGACACCAAGAGGTCTAGAAATTATGGAAAGCAATGGATATTCTAACTGATGAGGCAGAAGAGCTAACCGCCAATGGTGTCATTTCTTAATACTGTTATCATTGAAGATGATCATGTTCTAGAAAAGAAATTGTAGCAGCCATGACTATGATCGGCCTAGCATGCTTGCTGTAGAGAGAGGGGGAATAGCAGAGGGGACATAAGTCATGGTTAAAGTACACAAACCCTTCTATCTAAACCAGCCAAGTACGTCCCCTGACCTCGAGGTTGAGCTTTGAATGAACAGTGAGTGCTGGGTGCTTCATGTCTACCTGGAGGACCACAAGAGTGAATGCAAACCTTGGCTCACAAAATCTGAAAGAAGCCAAGAAGACCATGAATGAAAACTGAAATTGGGCAGCCCCGCATTCTAGGGAGAACAAATAACCAAGTCAAACTTGACACGGAGGTGAATGTACTCCAACTGTTTTCCACAACTTGGTCACGCATGGGCGATGCTAGAATTGGGATGTTCGTGCTTTGGCTTCAGGAAGGTAGAACAGCAGGAACTTCCCTTCCCTCCAGGATTTTCCCTAAAGAAAGTCCAGTTGGTATTGCCAAAAGTGGTGCTACACTCGCTGTGGAAAAGTTGATTCTGACTCATAGCAAACCTGTGGGGCAGAGCAGGACAGCTCTCTAGGGTGTCTGAGGGTGTACGTTTTACGGGAACACCCACTCCTGTGGGGTGGCTAGTGTGGGCCACAGTGCCGCTCGGTCCCACAGTGGTCACTACTGCCAAGACTGCTCCCAGACTCCCTATGCCGAGAGCAACTCGGTTCGCATGCCCTTGCCAAGCGTGCTTGGAGTAACCCTGGAATCAACCCGGATTTCCCCCCATTTTTACAGATTTGCCAAATGTGTATGATTTTTCCCCTGTGCTAGTATCAAACACTAAGTTTTTTGAAGCCCCCACGGACCTCCATCCCCATATTCCTGTACCCAAACTCAAATCATACTCACACCTAGATAGTCAGGAAGATAACTAGCGTTCCATAGATCACCATTGTATCCCTCAGGCCAGGCCCTTCATTTTGTTTTGTTTTCTTTTTGCTGAGCGTGTGAATGAAGGAGTTGAATAAAACCTACAGTTTGAAATCATATTTTAAAAATGGTTAAAAACGGACCATCTGGGGATTCCTCAGTCCTTTCTAGGAGCACAGGCACTTCTCAAAGATTCGGGGACTGCTTATTATCACCAGGTGAGACCTCCGTGGTCTTTGTATGAGCATTCATTGCCTCTCAGCAAGCACTTGGATTATAAGGGCCTGTCCATTTTCCTCCTTCCCAGAGTCTGCGTGAAAGGAAGGTTACAGCCAGACTCCCTCCCTGCAGTCAGAGATGGCTGTGCTGGGTTTATGGAGGTCCACACTCTGGGTCACTGCCCCCAGCCCTGCTCAGAAAGCAGTGAGCTTTTGTGAAGCTGGGAATGAGTGCTGTGTGTGCCTGCCCACTGTGCTCTCACTGCCACATTTTGGTGTGTGTGTGGATGGTGGGGGCGGGGGGCGAGGGTGGGGCCCTGCTTCACCAGGTTTACACTGAAATGCCTCAGGAGCCATAGCTCCTGAGCTCAGGGTGCCTACAGCAGCACTGGCTCCCTGGGGGACCAGGTACTTTCCTGAAGAGGTCACATCACTCAGCTCTTCCTGTGCTTTTACTGTAAACTCTTGGTTTACTGTGACCTAAAAGAAAAGACAAAGGGGAAAGAGAGAGAGAGAGAGAGAGAGAGAGAGAGAGAGAGAGAGAGAGAGAGAGAGAGAGAGAGAGAGAGAGAGAGAGAGAGAGAGAGAAGACAGGCAGAGGCCTAAACAGTGGAGATGGGGGAAGGGGGGCTGATCCCAAAAGACAGGGCCCTCACCACAGTTTCATAGAGGCTCAGGGCTGTGAGTGGCAGAGCCCCTCCCTGATCAAGGAGATGGAGGCGCAGAAAAGGGGCATGACTTGCCCATGGAAGCTGAGTAGGCAGAGCTGAAACCCTGGCCCTTGTAACACTTTGCCCAGCATGCTTTCTGCCACCTATGAGCAGTCCCTCTGACGGAGACCTCCCTACATGCCAGAACCTTTAGGATAACGGGTCCTAAAGAAGGTAGAGGGGAGGCTCCTCACAGAGCCCCCACGCCAGTAGGAACGACGGACACAGACAACTCCCTCTTATACCCAGGCAGGCGCTGAGAATAGTAAAGGCACAGAGAAACGCTTTGGTGGTCAGGATGGTGAGAACAGAGGTAGGACGAGCATATGCCAAGGCTTCAAAGTAAAGTGTAAAAAACAAAATTAACTTTGAAGGTGAGCCTGTGCTCACTGGGGAAGCAAGGTCATGTGAGGCCAAGGAGTGAAGTGGGGAAGTACCCAGTATAATCCTGGTGAGTGACCTGCGATGCAGGCTTAGTTTGCTTGCAGGGGCAATTGCAGAGAACCGACTAGGAAAGCGATTCCACCATATAACGAGAGTCCCAGCACCAGAGGCTGCCCTACTGGATCTGGGGCTCTCCAGTAGAGGGCTGGCACAGGATGGGCGCACACTGAAAACCTGTCTGTTATCACTGCTGTTAGGTCTTCCCTCTTCAATAGCCAACTCCCACCTCCTGTGTCCAGTGCACCTTAGTCCTCAAAGGAACATCCTTGCTTCCCAACATTTTAAAGAGGTCTTGTGCAACAGATTTGCCCGAGGCAACGCGTCTTTTGCTCTCTTGACTGCTGCTTCCGTGAGCATTGCTTGTGGGTCCAAGCAACATGAAATCCTTGACACCTCCTTTTCTCATGGCATTACCTATTGGACTTCTTGACATAGACTTGTCTTCCATTCTTAAGGCTGCAGTCCTTGCTCTGCATCAGCAAGTGCTTCAAGCCCTCCTCACTTTTAGCAAGCAAGGTTGCCTATTGGGGGTTGTCATTAAGCCTTCCTCCAGTCCTGAGGCCAAGCTAAGCTCTTTGACATGATCGCAGTGCAAAAGCATGTTAGCTGCAACCTCTCTGATGGAAGGGGTATGTGTGCAGAAACCCCAACGCCCACCTACAAAGTAACACCCCTCAAACATCCCACATTCAGAAGCGTAGCAATCCTTTGTAAAATAGGTGTCTTCAAACTGGTTCTGCCAGTATTACCCCAGAAACAGTTGGCAATGCTTGCAGCAGGTAACCAGGTAAGAACGCTGGGGCTTTTAGAGATTGGGGGTGCTCTGCTTTTCGGCCCCATCATAGGGGATGGGAGAAGGGTGTGCTTTTCCCCGCCTCAACCCAACACAGAAAACTTGACCTGTGACCTCTAAAGTTTGATTATCTTGACTCCATCAGAGAATGGGTATTTCTATTTACTGGGCCCATCAAATCTCAAATTGTTGTATTCTTTGGGAAAGGATGTCTAAATTTGAATGTAAATGGAACCATTCAGGATCTATCAAGCAGCATGCCTTTTTCACTGCCTGGAACAATTTGGAGGTGGTTTTTTCCCTGCTGCACATCAATCTGGTTCATTAGTTTTGCCTGCTGTCTGATGATGCTTCCATATCCATTTACCCATCTCTGAGACAATACAAAAGAAATGCACGCTCAGTGAGGAAACGTTGGCATGCACAAAAGGAGACTTTGTTACAGCCTGTTTCCAGAAGAGTGATTTAGGCAAATCACTGCCCTGCAGTGTGGAGGTTGGACTCATACGGTGGAGACAGGAAGGAGGCAGGGAAAGGCCACTGGGAGGTGACCATGGCCTGGTCCCACAACTACTCAGTGGGAGCCAGGCTTCGAAGGCCACATTGCTGAGCCACAAGCCCCACGGCTTCATGAGTTATAACTGCAGTTCTCAAGGCAACAAACCGGATGGCTGAGGGGGATATGTGGAAAGTTTGTGCTAGCTGCAATTCTTGCTGGAGATGGGAAAAGAAATCTCAGCGAAACCGTACACTTGTGGGCTCCCTGGGTTGTGTAAATGCAGGTGATCCTCGGTGCAGGGCAAAGGAAGTCAGGTACTCTGTGTTCTTCCTCCAGGAGCGCTGCCACATCCAGAGACCCGTGGTATGCAAAGCAGGGGAAGCAGTGTATCTAAGGAGCCCAGGGCCTTCGGGAGACAAGAGAATGAGTGAAACCTCACCTGGCCTGACTGAGGTTTGAAGATAGAATGGTTCTGGTTTGAAAGTACGGTACAGGAGGGTCAACGTCTGACCCAAAGATCAGGGAGAAGCAGGAAAGCGCCAGGAATAGAGTTACAGGGAGGAAAGGGAGAGCCTGGAGGAGGGACACAGGTGCAGCACACATGCATACAAATTCCCGCAGGGAGTGCTGGTTCAAGATGCAGTCCTCTGGCCAGGTGAAGTGATGGGGGTGGTGAGGCCTAGGCTTAAAGATCTAATTGAAGAAAACAATTGCCACAGAGAACAAGCAAGTGATTGGCAGCTGTGCAGGGATTTTTGACCAGCAAGCATATTACTTACTGTATGAGGGGGTATCCCCTCCCCAGAAAATAGAATTTCTTTTTCCAAAGCTAAGCAAATATATTTTTTAACAAAACAAGCTTATTACCTTCTAAGTACTCTTAACACTTAATACCTTTGTCAAATCTGTGATTCCATTCTCAGGAAGATTTTTCCAACTCATCCGTTCGGATGGCTGACAGCACCTCCCTAATCTTTTTTCGTCACCTCTTCTCTATGCCATCAAATCACTGTCTTTTCATGTCTCTCTTCATTAGCAGAACAAAGAGAAGTCGCACAGAGCTAAGTCAGGTGAGTCAGGTGCGTGGGGCAAGAGAGGCTCACTGTGTTTTGTCCAAAACTGGTGCACTGAGATGGCTGCGTGAGTAGGTGCATTGTCATGGTGGCAAAGCCAGTTCCCCGTCTGCCACAAATTAGGCCATTTTGGTCACACCTTGTTATGCAATCTTTTCAGAACCTCTAAGGAGAAAGTTTGATTAACAGTCTGACCCAGTGGAATAAACTCCAGTCCACTACGAGTCACCATTTTTGTCCCTTCGGGAAGTTGACTGGACATCCAGCACCAGGTTTGTCATCAATCGACTTTTCACCTTTTTAGAAACAGGAAAACCACTCGTACTTGCGTTTTTCCCAGGGTGCTGTCCCTGTAAGTTGTGCTTCACATCACAACAGTTTCTGCGGCATTTTTCTCGAGCAGGAAACAACATTCGACAGCTGCACGCTGTTCTCTTAAATCAGCCAGCATGAAAGATGAGGTTCAAGTGAAACTGCTTTTATGAAGTTCACTGTGACCAGAGAGAACCTTCCCAGGAGACACCACTGGGTGCACTAACTCAGAGTGAGTTGCTGAATGCTCACCTACAAAAGCTCCACTCCACCCAGCACAACTCTGGGTTTTGGGGGTACCCCCTTGTAGACCAGAAAAGCAACCTCAGGGCTCTACAGGACTAAGGTCATACAGTGATTCCGTGTGGCAAGAAGAAGTCTGTGCCCACATTTCAGCTTTCTCTTTAGACTTGAAGTTGGTAAAGCCCTGATGCTATTGAGTCAGTACCTAAAGTTCTTGGAAAAACTCTAAGATGTAGGGGGCCTAAAACTACGCAAAGAATTGCTATCACTCCTTCTAAAGGGAATGGGCATCCAAGCAATAAGGAGGGCGACTTTATTTGTACCCTGAGTTTGTGAAGCAGGGGATAAGAATTTTAGAAAACCCTTTTTCCCCAACCTATCAAACCATGTCTTCGCATACTTTCCCTGGTTTGTTTTCCAAAGGTAAAACAAAAAGAGTAGGAGGACATCATGGCCTAAAAAAGAAGTGAGAAAATACAAAAATGTGCTTGCTTTCGTGAAATTCCGTAGACCTAACATTGGCTCCTAATAGGTATGGATTATAACATTGTGTAAAGTCCAAAGCAGAGTGTGGCAGAGAAAAAAGTAATTGCAAGCATTTTGCCCCAAGAACTGTTCCCTCGCTGATGTAAATCATTTGCTATGGTTTTTGCAGTTAGGCATTTTGCATGGGGAGTCATAAAATCACCCGGTTCCTGGGGAATGTGACCATTGAACAGCAAACCACCCGTGAGATGGATGTCTCAGGTCTGAGGAGTCATCAGTACCAGTGAACGGCTCATGCCTCACCAAAGAGAAGCCGTTCCAGCCATCACAGTAGCGGTGAGTTAATGTTTGACCAGCGTGGCTCATGAATAATGTAAAATATTCTAATGATCTCAGTATAAAAAAGATGTTGCGCCCCTGCTGTAAGGGCTCGTGTGCTGCTATGATGCTGGGAGGTATTTCCAGCGGACCTCCCAGACCAAGTCAGAGTAGGAAGAAAGGCCTAGTGACCTACATCCCAAAATTGGCCAATGAAAACCTTTTGGATAACAAGATAACGTTGTGCTGCATAGTGCTGGCGGAGGCACTGGAAACATGTGGAAAGAGCCTCATCCTAGAGCAGTGGGCTTTAACGATGTGGACGGAGGCAAGCCTGATGTTCCATGATTCGCTGCCAACATCCACTAGTATCATGGAAATGTGGATGGTCTTTGAAAAATAAGGAAAACCTTCTGTGAGATGGATTGGCCCCCCAGCCCCGTCCTAGGCTTGACTCTATCACACACCATGGCGCTAGTGCGGGGCCAGGCAGTACTTCATTCTGTTATCATCGAGCTAACTGGAAGGCAGCTACCAGCAGTGAGCATGGAAACCGTGTTTCTTCTTGCCTTCTTTTGCTCTCTGCCCTCTTGCCACCTGCAATTAACAAATGGACTATCATAAAATGCAGTGACCATGTTGACCTTCTATGGAGTTCATGCAGCTGGGTGTGAACGCTTGCTCTGTTATTCTATTTGTGAACTGGGGCAGATTCTTTGAACTCTCCATACCTAGAAATGGGTACAATCGCATAAACCATATGCTAGGGATGCTTGGAGGATTCTGCACGATAACACGTACTAGAATATGGTGGGCATACAATGAATCAGTTGTGGTCCTGTGAGATATGTTTAGCTGTCTGTTGAACTAACTCCACCCTGAGAAATTCAACTTGTGTTTTGCATTCTCCATATAAAATGTGAATGAAGGCTAGTGGGCAGCGGTGACATTCCTAAACATTCTACAAGGTATGCTCTCAGGAGGCATACCCAGCACCCACACAGCCCTGAGGGAACACAGCTCCAAGTTGGGGACCTTCCTGTTGCCTTGCCACATCACAGAGCCCCATGATAAGACGGAGTTCCCCACATGCCTATACCTCAGCCTCAAAAAATCCCAGAAGCGTAACAGCCTCCACGTTTAAATTAGTTGTGGGCTGATTACCTTAATCTATGTAAATATTGCTCCAAAGGGCATTGGAAAAAACTCAAAGGCATGCCCACAGTCCAGTGTCTTTGGATTGTGTTTCCCAACTATGTACGTATCTGTTATTGCTTCTGATTGCGCCGAATGCCTTGTGTGGACTCCTGGACAGGTATCATCAGCCCCCTTTTGCGAGAAAGCAAGCAGCGTTCCAGAAGGTGGAAAGCTTCATCCATGGCCTCGTGGCAAGAGGCAGGGTGGAAGGCAAACACAGAGAATCCTCGACAGGGCTGACCTAATGGAGATGACACACTTGGCCCTGGATGTGCAGTAGCGTGGCTGGGTGTCTGGACTTTGCCACCTGTCCTATGGCCCAGGGCACACACCACCTCCTTTGCTTGCTGAGTGCATAGTACTAGATCCATTCCTTTGTATTCACACATACAATGATTATTTGGCAGAAATGACACACTCCCTCACTCTGCTGGTGTCTTCGGAAGCATGCCGAAAGGGGAGAATGTAGGGGCAAATTCTTCTGCTTCTATTTTCTTTTCTTTTTTGCTAAATCTTTTACTAGGGGCTCTTACGGCTCATAACAATCTATACATCTATTGTATCAAGCACATTTGCACATATGTTGTCACCATCATTTTAAGACATTTCATTTCTAATTACACCCTTGATATCAGCTTCTCTTTTTCCCTCCCTTTCCCCCCTTCCACTCTCATGAACCCTTGATAAATTATAAACTATTATTAATTTCATAGATTACACCATCCACTATCTCCCTTCACCTGCATTTCTGTTTTTCATCCCCCTGGATGTTATATGTCGATCATTGCGATTGGTTTCCCCTTTCCCCTTCTCCCCAAATGTTGGCCCTATTCTCATGGTATCGCCACTCTGATTATTGGTCCTGCTCCAGTCTAGCAGGATTTGTAAGGTCATGATAGTTGGGAGGAGGAAGCATTAAAGAACTAGAGAAATGTTGTGTGTTTCTTCTGTGCTATACTACACCCTGGCTGGATCATCCCTTCCTTGTGACCCTTCTGTGAGGGGATGTCCAATTACAGATGGGCTTTAGGTCTCCATTCTGAACCCCCTCATTTGCATTGATATGATTGTTTGTTTTTGGATCTTCTGATGCCTGATACCTGGTCCTGTCGACACCTCGTGATTTACAGTTTGGTGTGCTTCTTCCATGTGGGCTTTGTTGCTTCTGGTTGACTTCTAGTTTAACTTCAAGCCCGTAAGACCCGAGATGCTATATTTTCTAATAGCTGGGCATCGTCAGATTTCTTCACCACATTTGCTTATGTACCATTTTAACTTCAGCGATCATGTCAGGGAGGCGAGCATCACAGAATGCCGTGTTGTAAGAAAAAAGTGTTCTTGTATTGAGGGAGTACTTGAGTAGAGGCCCAATGTCCATCTGCTACCTTGATACTTACCATGTAAATATATGTACATAGACCTATATCCCTATCATTATATATTAATATATTTACATATATACATGCCTACATTTGTACCTCTATAAATGTCTTGTGCTCCTAGTTCTTTCCTCTATTTCCTTTTACTTTCTTCCTGTCCCACTATCATGTTTAACCTTTGGCTCTCAGTAATTCCTCTCAGCTGTGTTGCACTTGATCAAACCCCACCAGGCATTCTACACCCTCCTCGCCATTGATTTTAGACCTTCTGTTGCTCCCTTGTCCTTGGGTTTTCTGGCCCCCCTCCCTTTCTCCCACCTCCCACTGTCCCTTGTCCCCCACCCCCACCTCTCTCCACCCTCTGGAACCATTAGGCCCATTGTTTTTGCCTCAGAATTATTTATCTTGCCTGTCTTATATAGCTAGCATGAAAAAAAGAAAGAAGAAAAAAAAAGTGGGAGGACCCCTAAATAGTTCCAAGTTTTCTGATCAAGTCTGATGAGGGGCCCAGCCCTGCCCTCCGAGTCTGAAGTCTGTTGCTTTGCTTTCCTTGCTGCTCTGTTGCTCTCCCTCTGTGTTTCACCCTAGTGAGGGAAGGGCGGGCGGTGTCAGACAGGCCCAATTCCCACACTATGTGTCCAGTGCTGTGCCCTGCAGTGCTGTGGGTCAGTGAGGGGACATCATGTCTCCTGATAGGGCCAGCCCTAAGGCCCTCTTTGTGGCCCAGGATGGTGGCAGTTCTCTCTCTCTCTCTCTCTCCCTCTCTCTCTCTCTCTCTCTCTCTCTCTCTCTCTCTCTCTCTCTCTCTCTCATTCGCCCTTTGTTTGCTCCAGTGTGATCTGGGCAGATCTGCGACCCTCGCTGGGCTATATCTTCCAAACTCGTCTACTTCTTTGGCAATTCCTTAAAGCCAATAACCATTCCTGAATGCTCTAACATAGAATTATAGTATTATTCAACCTAAATTCTAACAGCAGTTCCTTGGATGAATAAAAATAGGTTCATGAAGAAAAAATAAATATGGAAAAAAACAACAACAATGTAATCGCCCATGATTTGATTATGTGTGTGTGTTTCCCATCGTTTTTCCCTGCTATAAAAGTTATCACCTGAGCCCATTCCACTCACCCTTGCCCTTCTTGCTCAGAAATATCATACATCTTCATATTGCCTGTGCCCAGAAATCTTAATTACCCTAAGATGCAAAAACACTACTTTTTCATGATTTTCTCCTGGCTATTTTTCAAAGCATCAATGAATTGGTGGCTTTAGAATGGCCCCCTTCTTTATAAGCAGATAACCACCACCAACAATCGAGTCAAAACTCCAAACTCACTGCCCACAAGTTGATTCTGACCCATAGCAATCTGACAGGGCAGGCTAGAACTGGCCGCTGGGGTTTCTGGTAACTTGCACTCTTAAAGAAGTAGGCGGCTTCATCTCTCTGCACTGGAGCGGCTGATGGCTTCAAAGTGCGGACTTCGCAAGCAGCGGTCCAGTGAGTGGCCCTCTATGTCCCCAGGGCTCCTGTACATGACCCTAGCCCAGAGTAAAACTGCTCCTTCGGGGGGCTGAGACTGTTCATCTTTGGGGGAGCAGACAGATTCATCTTTCTCCCAGGGAGCAGTTGGGAGGTTTGAGCTGCCAACCTGATAGTAAGTAGCCTACTGCTTGCCGTACGTGAGAGACTCACAGCCCCTGAGTCAATGCTGACTCATAGCAACCTGAGACTGTCATATCGATGGGAGTAGACTGAGACTGTAAATGTTGACAGGACTAGAAAGCCCAGTCATTCTCGGGCGGAGCTGCTGGAGGTTTTGACCTGCTGCCCAACTCCGAGTCCTGGTCAGCGAGATCGAGGAGTGCAGAGATCTCCATTCCACCTGAAAACAAAAGAACCAAGAGATGAATGGCTGCTGTACATTCATCAGAGCCCTGATCCCATGACAGACAGACCCACACCAAGGACAGAGGGACGTGTCCTGCAAGCACACATCTTAGAGGATGACTTTTTTTGTGAGTATGGGAATGTGTTTGTTTGTTTGTGAAAGAGAGAGAGAGAGAGAGAGAGAGAGAGAGAGAGAGAGAGAGAGAGAGAGAGAGAAGTACACTAGAAAACCAGGGAATGATTCTCGTTTTGCTTGCAAGAATAACTAAATAATCATCAAATCCATTTAAATCCATCCCTATATTGGTAATACTATTTCTCTGTGTGCTATTATCCAGTTCAAAATGTCCCAAGAGTCACAGTTGAGAGCCCTCCTTCCTTAAACATAAATGAAGATTCACTCCAAGGACAATTGAAAGAGCGGAGGAAACATGGGGACCAGAGAACAAGGAAACAAGGTCATGAATGATGCGGCCTGTGAAGGGGGTAACTTAGAACGAAAACTGGGACCACATTGTTTCTAATCCATCCTCACACTGGAACATTTCCCCACATTGTTAAATATGTCAAAGCATGGCACTGAGTGGCTTCATAATATTCTTGTACACGCATGCACTAGAACCTTTAAACCAATTCCGTATCTCATACAACCAGCGTATTTCAAATTTCCTGGTTGTGTCGATAATAGATCAATGAACACATGGATAAACACATCTCGGTGCACACCTGTTTTTCTCCCTTATATTCTTAGGTGTGAAACTGCTACATGATAGGATTTGTACAATAGTATGTTTTTTTGAAATATATGAGTACTAACCAAATCCAAAACCAAACCTATTGCTTACAAGTTAATTCTAACTCACAGTGAATCTATTTCAGGTTTCCAAAGCCAGAACATTTTACAGGGGCAGAGAGCCTCATGCTTCTCCCCTATCGTGGCTGGTGGACTTGAATTACTGACCTAAGGTTAGCAGACTGATGGGGGTCCAGGGACATTTTTCCAATACATACTTCTGCCAGACATGATCATTTCTAGGGTTTTCAACCATTAAACCAGCGAATTAGTAGTCGGTGCTGTGGGATGGTTTGGGGCTGCTAACCAAAGGGCTAGAATTTCAAATCCATCTACTACTCTGAGAGAAAAGGATAAGGTTGCCTGCCCTCTTAAAGACTTACAGTGTGGCCCTTCGCGCTTTCCCCCTTTACAGAAAAATATAAAAGCATCCAGAATCCCTATGGGTTTCCTAAAGTAGGGGTGCCTAGAACCTAACTGGAGGCCTCTACATGTAGGAAAAGTACATTTCTATCCTTCATGGTCCCATTCAACCACCCTAAACCCTTTAAGTCATCTTTGATTAAGACTCCTATATTATAGGTCCATTATATATAAGAAATGTATTATGAGAGCTGAGTCATGAACCCAGGGCTTCTGTTTATCCTACCATTCTATGCATTGCTCTCAGCTAACTCATCCAATTACCAAGTCTTCAAAAGTACATTCCAGAAGGCATGATGCATGAATAAATTAACCTCCTTCAGACTCCCGAGATAAGACTCAATTTGTGTATATAATTGAACATCTAAACTGCTTCCTTAAAACCACGATCCTTAGTCTACACTATCAATAGCAGCTTCCTTGAGCAAGATTCAGGCATGCAGAATATAATACACTTATCAAGAACACCTTGCTGGAGGCATCGAAACAATGCAATGTGATGCTGATGTCATCTGCTTCTCTCTGCCCTTTAAGATCCAGATAAGATTAGTGCAAACCACCAACACTGTGCACTGAGCCCAATGTGTACTGAGCCCAATGAAGAGCCAAACCCTATTGGACTTGGGCAGATTTGGGCGGTAGGGAGGGTGCATTTGTTTCTGATTCAAGTACGTAAGTAGAATACACTTACTGCCAATGGAAGCAGCATTAAAGACCTGCAGCATCATATTACATTGTGCAAATCTGCAAAAGGTCTCTCTGAAGAGTTACAAAACAGAGTGTCCCTTCGGGAATTAAAGGGCACTTGACCTTAGTCATGATATTTCTAATGATCACATAGGCATTCAAAACCCGGACTGTTTATAAGAACGAGCAAAAAAGAATTGGAGGCATTTGAATTATGGGGTTGGCAAAGAATAGGGGGATGCCAGAAGGATGCCGAATTAGCTGCTAGAAGAACAAAACAAATCTGTCTTGGAAAATGGAAAGCCAGAATACTCTTTAGAAATGAGGATGGTACAGTCCTGGCCCAGGATATTGAAAACAGACGCAGGCAGACCAGCCCCCACGTCTACGTCACCCCTTGTCCTACGCTTTTTTCCTTGGAAGATGCCAGTAGTTTCCCAATGTTTGTTCCCCAGCGTCTGCAAATACTCCAGCAGGGCAGGAGACACACCAGGAAGCTCTAGGAAGGAGAAGGGACAGGGATCAGTACCTGCCTCTCTTGGGTCTCTCAGCCCATCCCCTCTCTACCCAGCCCAGGGGGGGGGACTTGTTCCACCGCTACTACCCAAGGACAGAGGACTTAGTGCCCCAGCCCTGCAGCCAGGGACACATCTGCACCTCATGGCTGAGGCACCCAGAGGGTTGCGAGGAGAAGCCGAGGGTGTGCACCGCCTGCTCAGCCCAATCTTGGGGACCTTTCACCAGCAGTCTGGGCTCGGGGTGATCCGTCAGTTTTGTGGAGCCCACACCTGGGTTCACCATCTGCAGGAAGGAGGAAGCATCAACATAAGTCCCTTCCCCTGCCCTCCCCTGGTGAGCCCCGCCCCGCTGGAAGCATCTCACCCACTAGCTGCCCTTCCACCAGGGTCTCTGAGCTTCTTGCCCTGAGGCCCCACCCCTGTCTGAGACGACGCCCTCAAACTCCCCGCCCACAAGGAGGCCCCGCCCACACCTGCACAGTGACACCTTCAGAGAGGTACGCAGCGCCCACTGCAGCAGAGAATCTTTGCACAAAGGCCTGTGGAGGAGGAAGAGAGAGGGAGGGTCCCAGAACGTAAAGTCTCCTCCCACCTCCCACACTTTCCCTTTGCAGAACACTGAGAAGGTCAGGAAGCCCCAGGGTCCTGGTCACACTGGTCACGGGACACCAGAATGTCTGCAGGTGGTTGACCCCTCCCCTGCTCCCCCAGGCCCACGCCCTTCTCAGCCACACCTGTCTCCTTGTCTCTTCAGCCCCAGGTTCCGTCCACTCTCCAGGCGCTCCCTGGATCCACTCTGTCCCTTCTCTTGACGCCCAGTCCTTTTCTCTTCAAATACACAGTCCGACTCGGCCCTAGACATCTCCGCGAGTGTAGGTGACTAGCTGAGCTGCTAACCACGTGGCCTTCAGTTCGAGCCCACCCGTTGCCCCTGGACAGTCTCAGGAACCCGCGGGGGCAGTTCTCTGTACCATAGGGTGGCTGTGGGTCAGAATCCACTCCCTGACAGTATGTTATTGTCTGGATGAATAAACCTGGATTCAAGTCCCACCTAACCCTCCATTTTCAAAAAAAAAAAAAAAAAAGGGGGAGGTAGAAGTGGGGATGGTGAGACTTCTCCCACTTGCTTCACACATGGTAGCAGGACTGCTCGGTTGTGCTGGGTAAAGTAGGAAGTCAGGATAGAAGAGGAAGCTCCTCCAGGGGACCGGTGAGAAACTGGCCGCCATAAGAACAATCCAACAGTTGTGAGGCTGCTGGGGCAGGCGTAGGTAGGGTAGTGTTTCGTTCTATTGTACAAAACAGTAGAGCGTCGTGATGAGCTGGGATCCACTCGACGGTCCCCAAGAACAGTATCTGAAGATTTAAAGAGGAGATAGAAAAAACTACCTCACAGCAATGTTCAACTTCAAATTGAACATGCAGCATTTCCCTTGTGAAACTTTCCTCTGGCTACCAGGGTGCAAGGGAGTTCCCATGGGGTACTTTTCCCATGGTCGCCATTAGACCACAGAGGCACCCCTCCAGGTCCACTCAGGCCCAAGGGAGCATGACGTACAAGACAGAGCACAGTTTATTTCAGCTCCTACCTGCCCCTTCAGCCAGCCAGCTCGAGAAAAACACATCTATATAACATGCCCGGTGCACTGGCTTTACCCCATGTGTCCCGTGTCCTGGCTTTTACGGCTCCCATAGCACAGGTCCAAAGGTTTGGCATAGTGTGTGAGGCAACCCTAAATCCCTCTTCTATCCTCAGGCTGAACAGCTTAGCTATCCTTTTTCTTTGGTTTGAGCTACTGCCAACCCCCTTGGGGCCTTCGTTTGGTGAATGCACGCACTGCCTAATAAGATGATAAGTTAACCAAGTTAAAAAGCAATCGTAGAAAGTAGCTCCAGGCCATTACTTTCACCAAGGAAAGTAAACCATACAGCCGGAAAACTGGAGACTAGCCCATTCTCAGGAGATACAGGCGCCATAAAACACAACGGAGAGTCCAGTTGCGGTCCACTCTTTGATCTACTGTCAACAAAGGGGTGTTATGTTAGTCTCTGCTGATGGGGAGTTCACTCTCTTCCAGGGCAGCTCTGTTGGCCTTTATCTGTCACCATAAGATCTAGTCCCCCCCATCACAGATTGGTGGTGGAGGGAGAATAATTATCCCATGACTTCTATAGCAGGTCCACGACTAGCTATACAGTGAAGACCACCTAAACGTCCAAAGCTATCCACACCTGCCACTCTTCCCCCAGCCCCAGCTTACCTCTGAAGAGGGTTGGGTCTTGTTTGCTTGTTTGTTTGTTTGTTTTGCCTAGAATAAGTTTTATCACTGTTTAAGACTTGACATTTTCTGTTAACCTTGACATCCACTTATACTTACTTCTTAGTCAGAGTAGCTCAGCTCTTCCTTTTTCCTCCTGGAGCAACTACAACCTTTATTATAGAACCAATCAGACCATGTTTGGAACGTTGTGTTAAACAGCCTGTCTTGCCTACTACACAGGAGAGATGTACCATCTATTTCTACATCTCTGAGCACATAAGGCCTTGCCCCTAATGTCTTGGCTGAATTATTACACAACGATGTCTCCTCATCTCCATCTCAGCCCTTACTTTCTATGAAGAACATGGCTTGGTTCCTCCTTAGTCATATATCCTTCTGGCTACTCTTCTAGAATTGTCCACTGGTTTTTCCTTAGCCTAAACCCCCTCTCTCTCTCCATTCTTGGATATGCTTCCGTAGCCCCTTGTCACAACTTTGGGGCTCACACACATCCTCCAGAGAGAGCTCCACTGGGCCCCAAGAGTGGCATCCAGAAGTAAGCAATTATCCTTAAGCAATTACTCAGGGCAGGAAGAGCTTGGCCCCTGGACCTACCTAAACAGAGAACTGGGTTCCAGGCACACCTGTAAGACACTGGGTTGGTCTGGGTACATTGGAGAAACAAATCCACAGAAACTTGTGTGTAAGAGTTTTATAGAAAAGGTAAGTGCATGTCAAGAAAACATCCCAACCTAGTGCTGCCCAAGCCCACAAGTCCAACATTAACCCATATGCCCAACACCAATCCACAAAGTCCTCCTCCATGTCACAAAACACACACTATGATGCCGACTGCAGGAGGAAAGCTGAGTCAGTGAACATGTGAGCATCTCAGCGCTGGCAGGGGTCTCAACATGGCTGCTCCAGCACCCAGGGCTGCTTCGGGGTAGGTCCATGTGGCTTCTCCTTGGGGATGTCTTGCAAGAAGTGAGCCTTGCCAGCTGAAGCAAGGAACTGGCTAAAGCAGCTGTACCCTTGTCCGACCATCAGAGAGCAAGAGACCCTAGAACTAGAAAGGCGAGACTCACTAAGCCATTTATCCCTCTGACCTTCAATTAACCCCACCTGTGTTTATAGGCCAGGTTGGCACAATGAACTTTAACTCAGACACCTGGCCACCTCAGGGGTCCCTATATCTCTGCTCTCTGTCCTATGCATCCTAACTGCAAAATCACCAACTCTTTTTCAGCTATCTTCGAAATTAAAAAAAAATTATTTTACAAATAATGCATGTCTATCATAGAAAGGTTTTGAAATCCAGATAGAGCTACAAGAAAAGATGCATCTAATGCCCACATTTAGATAAATACTATTAACTTTTTTAGATAAATCCTTCCATATTTTTCCATGCATAGATAGAAATCTACAGTTTTTCTTATAATTTATCGTCCTATATTTTCCATTTTGTAAAGTGTGTTTGGGGTTTTTTCTCTGGTGAGGAAACAAAAAAACCATGCTTTATATAAATGCCTATCCAGGTCATTAAAATCCATTTAACATAGGGTTTGCTAACCTACTGTTTCATAGACTGACTTCACAAGAACTTAGACAACACCTAAAAATGCAAAGAGAAATGTCTCTCTCTTTGCCTTGGTGTACATCACTCTTGATGGGAAAACAATCTACAGCTCCCAAAGTCTCAAAAGAGTTCATGAACCAACAGTTATTAAGAACAAGTCCCCCATCATTGTTTTAATGGCTGTGCAATATTCCAAAATATGACTATGCCCGACTTTGTTTTTTAAATCGATTGTCAGACACTTGTCATTTCCTTTCCATCAATATTACAAGCAATTCAGTTATGACCACTTTTGTGGGTGCATGTGCTGATATGACTAAGATCTTCAGATTAATCCCTAAAAGGAGAATTGCTTGCCTCAAGCACATGAACTTTAAAAGACACCTCTGGTTCCTATTGGAAGATTCCCACCCTCAGCCTCCCCAGGCTAACCCCGGGCCACCTCAGATCTGCTCTGGACCCCTGCTAAGCTCAGCACTCCAATGTCATGTCAAGTCTGACTTCACCTCACTGCCCTTCACTGACCACTCAGGTAAGGGACTTCAAAGCAGGCCCCTTGACCAGCGCTGCTTGGCCTCAGCGCTGCGGACTTGGAAGCCTGGGGCTGGGGCATGGCGCTGAGGGCGGAAGCTGCCATACTGAAGGTGGCCTCAGAGGAACTCTGCTTCAAGAGGAGGAGTGGGGATGAGGGTCTAAGGTGCCTTTTTGTGCGTCTCGAGGAAAAACTGAGGCGGACCTGCTCAGTCACTCAGAGCAGTGTGTTGCCTTCATTGGCCAGGCTCAGGTGGAGGGCTGTGAAGAATGCGTGCACTGTTTTTTCGGGAATTAGCTCACGGATCGCTACAGCAACTGCTCTTGGGATGATTGACTAGCTCGCCTCTGAAAACGCCAGTGAAAAGCTACAGAGTGGCAAAACAGGCTAAGGTGAATGAAAAGTTTGAGTGGCACCTGAAATTATGCCAAGCAATGGGATGTGAAGTGAAGGCTTGTATATTTTATATTTACAGGCAGTGTTGTTCAACAAAAGTTAGAATGGTGGAATTTCTTCTTCAGGAACTCTTCTGTAAACCACCGCTTCACACTTATTTGAAATGAGGTTCTGAACAAATATACAAATTGCAGTCCTATTTCGAAGTTCCCGCATTTGGGATCCTATTGAAGGAAGTGGTGCTATAGCTTTTGTTCACAACACAATGAGCCCATGCTCCATGCCTACAGTGGGCAGTCAGGTTCAATTAGCTCTTAGTTCACTAAGCCTGTGCAGTGCGTGGGATCCACTGAGTTGGGAGCGATGGATGGCCGGAGTCTTTGCCAGAGATGCAGTGCCAAGCTGATGCTTTTACATGGTGTGGTGAATAGTGCTCTTGTGGTAGCTCGGTAATGGCTGCTTTTCAAATCCATTAGAATAGAGTGGATGACATAAAAAGGTTGGCTGTTTGGGATCACAAATAAGAAAAACATAAACTTAGGACATGTGATAGATTCAAAAAGAAACTTGCTGATGATATGGGCTATCCTTGCCTGATGTCATTTATGGGAGATGTTCTCGTTAATCAGATATCACCATTTCATTAGAACTGTGAGTAGATAAAATCATTTGATGTGACTTGGAAACTGTGCTTTGTTAGCTTATTATATTGAATAGGTTATATAGATATCAAAGCTTTTTCATCTTGTGCATTGCATTTCATTTGCTACTAGATTCTTCTGTACCTGGAGATACATGGTTACCTCTAGATAGAGGTTCTACTTTTTGGAAAGTTACTTGTGGAAACTTATTGTGTATATAAAAAAAAAACCTATGCACTGGTACAGATAAAAGCTCTCAAGACAGGGAATCCAGTACAGATGAACCCCTCAGGACCAATAATGAGAGTAGCAATACTAGGAGGGGAATGGGAAGGTGGGGGGAGAACAGGAGAACCAATCACAATGATCTACATAAAACTCCCTCCCTCCCAGGGGGATGGACAGTAGGAAAGTGGGTGAAGGGACACAATGGTCTGTATAAGACATGAAAAAAATTGTAAATTACCTAGGGTTCATGAGGGAGGGAGGGTAGGGGAATGGGGAAAATGAGCTGGCAACAAGGGCTCAAGTAGAAAGCAAATGTTTTGAGAATGATGATGGCAGTATGTGTACAAATGTGCATGACACATGGATGGATGTATGCATTGTGATAAGAGTTGTATGAGCCCCCAATAAAATTATTTCAATGAAAAAAAACTATGTACAAAAGATCAGAAATGGCCATGTATAAATAGATATTTTTTTACTTACAGAAATCTAGAATATATTTACTTGGCCATATTTGGGGAATTTCTTTCTTGCTTTCTTTTTTAAAGGGACAATAGGAAATCTTAAGTATGTCAGGAATTTTCTGGAAAATGTAGAAAAAGAATCACTGATTAAATGTGATTTCTCTGTTACTACTCAAGAATTCCAATCATCTAAATTCTTTAGAAAAGCATGCTTGAGGGACATCTTACATAATGAAGGATATTTCTAATGATGTTAAAGGAAACCAATCCTTAAAACACAAAAACAGGAACAACATTCGATATAAAAAAATATGAATAACGATCTTCTTTTGAAAAAAGAAAAAATGTGCCTGAATTAACTATTGAAACGCTTGGGACATTTCTTCGGACATTTCAACACAGGCCCCAAAGCCTTTGGCAATGTCCCTATGATAGTCTTTTCTTGTGAGAATACAATTAAATTTAACTTTTATTTTACTTTTCATTTGATACTTACTTCCTTTTACTATCTACTTTACTATTAAAGGCTAGCAATGGGTCAAAAATGAGTCTTGTCATTCACAGTCACTAGATCCTTCCAGACTCTCCCAAATAAATGACTCTAAATTTTAAAAAGAATATAAAGCAGGGCCCTCTGGGTTTCTCTCAGCCTCGATGAATGGATCTCAGACAAAACAATACACTGATAAGACTGTGTCTCCAAACACTTGGGTTCAGGCTATAGCTCTTTCAAATACTATCCCTGAGATCTTGGGGAACTCATTTGACTCCTGAATGACTCAGCAAGATTGCTCTGCCTAAGTGTGTATACCTCACAGTCCTGGTCAGTGGTTCTCCACCTTCCTAATGCCGTGACCCTTTAATACAGTTCCTCATGCGGTGGTGACACCCCCCTCCCCCAACCATAAAATTATTTTCGTTGCTACTTCATCACTGCAATTTTGCTACTGTTATGAATCGGGCCACCCCTGGGAAAGGGTTGTTTGACCCCCAAAGTTTGCGACCCACAGGTGGAAGAGCGCTGCTCTAGGTGAGGACAGGGACAGGGACTCTGACTGGAAGTGCCTTAATCAAACAAGGACTTTCTCTCCACCAAGTCCTTTTGCAGATAGATCAGGGTCTAAAACCTGAGGTATCTCCGGGACTTCCTTATGAACTCTTGCCATTTCTCTACTTTCCAATGGTAGGACCATAAAACGCTAACTGATACTGAGCCCCAATTTTCCACAGCCCCATTGTGTAATGTGAAATTATATGAGTGAGTCACATACCCACATGGCTATTCAACTTTGGATCTATTGACTGAAAAATAATTTCAAACTTTCTCAACAAAGGAGAGAGAGACCGACCAACTATTTTCAAACTGAAACCTTTAGGGGAAATCTCTGCTTACACTTTTTCATTCTCTCCTCCACAGTGAGTTATGTCTATCAAAGTACTAAGCAAAACCCACAGATGAATTCTGAGCCACAGATCATGTATCTGGTGAGAAATGTAACTGAGGTGGCAGAAAAAAAACATATGGTTTTCTGGGGAAAACTTCTCTCATAATAGAGGGGGGTCTAGCCTCAGCCTAGGCTTCTATAAATAATCTCAAGGTGTCCCTAAGATGACAATGATAATGTATCTGATCCATGACGGTACTAGATAGATTGTAGGTTTCACTATGGTAACATAGCCCCAAATTAATGATAGTTACAACAAAATTGAGTTTTATTCTCTTTCCAGGATGGACACGGGGCCTCCATAATCATCAGGAAACCAGATTCCTTCTATCTCGTTGCTCTTTCATCCTTAACACATAGTTTCCATCTTGCGACCCCAAATGACTTGTTATAGCTGCCACTACCACAGCAACATTCTATTTAGCAGGACATGGAAATGGAGAGGGGGTGTCCCTTTCTTTAAGGTGTTTAACTTGCTTGATTCAATTCTGCAATACCTGCAGTGAAGCCAGACAACCAAATGCTTAGCTATAACTTCCACCTAATAATGTAATTCTATGTAATAATATAAGAAACCAAGCTTCACCAGTAATTGATGTACAGGCATCCTCACTGAGTCCTCATGCTGGATAGCCAGGTGTTACTTAGAACAATGCCTCTTATACTTTACTAAGTGTATGAATGGCCTGGTGTTCTTGTTAAAAGGAAGATTTCCATTCAGTAGGATTAGTATGAGGCTCAAGATTCTATTTTTAATAAGGTCCCAAGTAATGCCCATGCTGGTCCTGCTGAGTTAGTTAGTGTATTGTGCCAACCTGGCCAATAAACACATGTCGGGTTAATTGAAGGGCAGAGGGATAAATGGCTCAGCGAGCCTCTCCTTTCGAGTTCTTGGGTCTCTTGCTTTCTGGTGGTTGGACCAGGCTGCAGTTGCCTTAGCCACTTCCCTACTTCAGCTTGGAAGACTCACTTCTTGAAAGACATCCCTGAGGAGAAGACATATGGACCTACCCCGATGCAGCCCTGGGTGCTGGAGCAGCCATGTGGAGACCCCCGACCCCTGCCAGCGCTGAGATGCTTACACATTCACTGACTCGGCTTTCCTCCTGCAGTTGGTGTCATAGAGTGTGTTTTGTGAGATGGAAGAGGACTTTATGGGTTGGTGTCGGACATATGGGTTAATGTTGGACTTGGGGATATTTGCTTGATACACATGTAACCTTTGTATAAAACTCTCTCTTTTACATGAGTTTCTGTGGATTTGTTTCGTTAAAGTACCCAGACTAACATGCCTGCTGAGAGCACATTTTGAGTCATGAAGGATCATAGGACATGTGAAGTATCAAGAAGGAGGTGAGACCTCCACAGAGCTGGAAGGATCCAGTAATGTTCTCATGGAATTGATCATTTCAGTACTCTGAAACATATAGCAGTTTATGGATATCCAGTTAAGTTGATTTGTGTAAATTAATATCTAGCTTTAATGAAGTCAACCCTCACAAGTAACTTAAAACATTCCTATAAAGAACAGTAGATTGAGGTTGTACCAATGCTTTAAATATAATAACATAAGCAAACAGTCAGAATCGAAAGTCTCCTTACACCAAGTACGAGTTCTTCATTATGCTACCAGATAAAAGATTGGAAAATAAGTCAGCCAAAAAATTAAAACTTATTAAAAAGAGTGTCTAAGATGAGATTTTTTTTATCTTTAAGGAGGATCATAGTGTATTTTGTTCCTTAAAATATTAGCTAATGAAAGTATTATATGTAACTGATTCAGAAACAAATATAAGAAGCTAAGGGATGAAGCTTAGATATTTTTTATACATAGATGCTTTCAATATTTTCTCCTTTGTTTCCTTCAAACCTGGCAGCTTTTTGTATTGGCCAATATTCCCAGCAGGGACTATCCAGAATTGAAAGCATCGACCAGGTGTGCTTTCTTCATGGTAGAAGATATCAGATGCAATCATTTAAATTAGACTTTTGACAGAGTGTTTAAGAATATCAGACCTCTAAAATTGTATTGATATTATGGCCTCTTTGAATCTATGAAAGGTGTCCCTTCAATACTTCTTACAATGTGGTAATTCTGCCCACCCCCCAAAACAAAAGAAAAACAAAAAAGCTCCACTAGGCACAGCTTCCATAGTATGCACTTCCCCCTTGCTAAGTGAACATTGAGCAACTCACTCTGAGTTAGTTCGCACAGTGGCATCACCTGGGAAGGTTTTCTCTGGTCACAGGGAATTTTTTCATAAAAGCAGTTTTACTCGAACTTCATTTTTTGTGATGGCCGATTTAAGAGAACAACGCGTAGCTGTGAAATTTTGTTTCCTGCTCAGGAAAAATACAGAAACTGTTGTGATGTTGAACACAGCTTACAAGGACAGTGCTATAGGAAAAACTCAAGTGTACGAGTGGTTTTCTCATTTCAAAAAAGGTGAAATGTCAATTGATGACAAACCTCATTCTAGACGTCTATCAACTTCCTGAATGGACTAAAATCTCAACTCATACTGCACTTGGAGTTGGTTCCACCAGGTCATACTGTAAATCAAGCTTCCTATTTAGAGGTTCTGAAAAGATTGCATTATAGTCTGTGACCAAAAAGGCCTGATTTGTGGCAGACAGAGGACTGGTTTTGCCACCACAACAATGCACCTGCTCATGGAGCCATCTCAGTGCACCAGTTTTCGGCAAAAATACCCCAGCATACTTCTCTTGTCCCACGCACCTGACTCACCTGACCTCTTTGTGTGCAACTTCTTTTTGTTACGAAGAATGCAGAGGGACCCGAAAGGACAGGGATTTGATGATGTAGAAGAAGTGAAGAAAAAATGAGGGAGGTGCTGTCAGCCATTCAAACAAATGAGTTTGAAAAATGTATCCAATAATGGAATCACAGATTTGCCCAATATATTAAGTGTAATGAAGAGTACTTTGAAGGTGGTAAGTTTTTTTTTTGTAAAAACAAACACATAGCTTTGAAAAAACATTCCAGTTTGGGGGGGTACCCCCTCATATGTACTTGTCAGTTCTTACTTATCTGATGCAATTATTACAAGGGCACAAATATAATGTGGCAGTGGTATTCTGCCTATATTATGACAGCCTGTGTTATGACAGATTCCATACTATATTGCTTATACAATTTCTATCACATTGTATTGTAGTCTACACTATACTATATCATATGAGACTATAGAGGGGTTTTCAAAAAGTCCATGGAGAAATTTTATTATCATTCGATTCCATTTTTCACAAACTTTCTGAAGCCCTTTTTTATTATGACAAAAATCGAGTATTAACATAGCCATGACAAACAAACCCAAACCCAATCCTTGCTGATGGTGACCTTATAGGACATAGTAGACCTGCCCTAAGGCTATGATTCTCATGGAAGCAGATGCTCACATCCTTCTGGTGCACTGACAGGTGCAAATCACCCACCTCTCACGTAACAGTCATGCACTTTAACGTCAGATGGATATGATTGTGTGTTCCAAGTAGATGCAAACTTGCACTCCTTCATTTTCTGAGAGGAATGGAAAAGAACGCATTTGCCAAACAACGGCCACGTGCCAGGTGCCTGAGCCCAAGATAATTTAGTCTATCAAAGACACCACATCTTGTACAGCAGCTGGAATGACGGGTCCTATTTTGTGACATTTGCAATAGACCCTGTCGATCTCTAGGAACCGTCTGACTTTTATAGGAGCCACCCTTATTGAAGGGATGTGACGAGAACCACTAATCCTGTCTCCTTTGGGCCTTTAGGGGTGGCGCTGATCAACAAGTAGAAAGCCTTTTTACCAGCATAGTAATGCAATGCCATATATTTGGGGCCTTATTTTTAAACAACGGTTTATTGGCACTTCATCCACATGCCATACAATTCAGTAGTTCGGTCATATCGCAAGAGTTGCATAATCATTGCCACAATCAATTCTAGAACATTTTCTTCTTTGTACTCATTGCTATTCATGTAATTATTTTAAATTGTGACAAAAAATACTCAACAAAATGTTCTCCAACTCAACAACTTCTACAAGTATAATTATTGATTATCCTCTTTTTATCGTATAACCATTATTGATATCCTTTTTGAAATAAGTCTACCACATTAACATAACATTAACATAAACTCAGTACAAAATCTCTTCTTCCTTCACCCATGGTAACCATTGGCCAAAGCTGGTTTCTTTTCTTTTTTCTTTTTAATAGTTTCTTGATATAGTATTCACATATCATTCACTTCCATTGCTAAATCGATTTTAAAAGTGTATATACATCAACGCAATCAATTCTAATGCTCCCTCCCCTTCCCATATACATTATTTGCTCCCAAAATCCCCTCACCCTCCCTGCCACCCACGCCACCCATTGTCCCTGATAAACCATTGAATCAGTTATTGTCGCTGTGCATCCACTCCTTCTGTGCTTCATAACCTGGAAAACCCAACAGAAACAATTATAAAGTAAAAAGAAAATAAAACGGCAAGAAGAAACTAATAATAATAGAAAAATGAAGAGTAAGAAAGAAAAGACAATCATCAATATTTTAAAAGCCAGAGAAAACATTTCTCTTGTAGAACAAGCGAGAAATAGCTGAGCTTCGAGCAAATCCAGGTGTGTCAAGAATGAAGTCAACTGACCAAGTGAAATATCATATTTTTAACAAATAACCCTCCACCCAAACTGCCATGAAGTTGAATCCAAATCTTGGTGGCTTTCTATTGGATTGCTGAGGTCATAACTCTTTACCAGAGCAGAGACTCTCATCAAAGGGACTCAGTGGTAGAGTATTTGTTCACACATAACACTTGCATATAAATAACATGTCCACACAGATGACACAAAGAAACAATGAAATCAAATACAAGCAGGCATAGCAGACCCATAAATGTACCACACATGTGTTCTGGCTTTTTTGAAAAGTGAATTCAACTTCATTAATCACCCTCCTACATTACAGGTCAATATCAATGTGGTTCATTTTCTTTAATCTCTTGCCTATGTGTATAAAAAATAGCCTGAAAAAGTTATTTTTCATCATACCTGTGTAAGAAAGAGATGAGCCATGGTCAAGATGTCATGGATCAAGTTTACTAGCTTCTTAGTAATCAGACAAATTAGTAAAGCTTTGCATTTCTTTCTTTTAAATTGAGTTGACCACTGTGATGCTCAACCATTAAATGAAACCATTAGGTTAAGCTCAATCTGTTGATTTCATGTTTTAATTTTGTCTTCTCAGGGTCAATGTCTGATCACTGAGCGTAAATCACTTACTTAATCACATGCCTGCAAGCATAAACCCATAAAAGGATCTTTGCTTCTTGTATACCTCACATTTGTGATCAGAAAGAGAAATATCAGTTAGCAGCATGTAAAAAAATATTGGCATCATATACTTGATAAAAATAATTCAGACCTATAGCAATGGAGGTGAGTTGCTCATGTGGAAAATCATAGTGTATGTGTAGTGTATTATGATATGACGCATCACATACCAAAAATTGTGACAAGCAGCTAAAGAGGTGCTTTGGGTAAATGCTTAGATAACAAATATTTAATCCTTTTCTTTTCTAATGTGAACATGGGCAAAATTATCTTTTATGTTTCAGTCCAAAGCGTTGTCTACTTTCCTTTGTATTTACTTCTTTGACTTGGGTGTTAATTATAAATGTGCTGCTTCATTTCCAAATACTGGGAAATTATCATTTTGCCATTGCCTTCTCACTTAATTATGCTACTGCAAGTAATAGGGCCTGTTGTTCTTGTATGATACCATCAAGTCAATTCTGACTTATAGCAACCCTATGTAAAGCATACTGGCACATGGCCCAGGCCAGTACCTCTCTCACAATTGTCCTGATGTTTGCGTGCACTGTTGCAACCACTGTATCAATCCATCTCATCGGGGCCTGCCTCCTTTTTGCTGGCCCTCAACTTTACTTAGCATGACATCCTTCTCCAGTAACTGGTCTCTCTTCACAACCTGTCCAAAGCATCCGAGACAAAGTGTTGCCATCCTTGCCTCTAAGGATCATTCTGGCTGTACTTCTTTCAAGACAAAGTTGTTGGTTTCTCTGGCCATTTTGGTGCTTTCACTATTCTTCACCAGTACCAAAAATCAACGATTCTTACTTTTCCTTAGGCAATGTTCAAATTTCACTTGCATACTCAATGATTGGAAGGAGCTTGGCTTAAATATGTCCTTTGACCTCTTGACTGCTGATTCCAATGCTGGATCAATGAGCATTGATTGTGGATCTAAACAAGAAATTCTTGACAACTTCAATCTTTCCTCCATTTATAATGATGGTCCAATTTTGAGGATTTTCACCTTTTTCTTATTGAATTGCCACCCATACTGAAATCTGCAAACCTTTATCTTCATCAGTAAGTGCCTCAGAGTTGTGTCATCTGCATGTCACAGGTTGTTAATAAGCCTTCCTCCAATCCTGATGACAAATTCTTATTCCATATAACCCAGGTTCTCTGATGATTTGCTCAGCATACAGATTGAACAAGTGTGGTGACAGGACAACCCTGACACTCACCTAATTCTAAACCATGCAGTCTGCCCTTCTCCTGTTCACACAACTGCCTCTGGATCCATGTGCAGGTTCCATCTGAGCCCAAAGAAGTGTTTTGGGATGCTCACTTTACTCAATGTTACCCATAATTTGTCATGATTCACTCAAGTGAATGCCTTGGAATAGTCAATGAAACACAAACATCTTACTGGTATTCTCTGCTCTTAGCCAAGATCCATCTGACATCAGTAATTATATCCCTTGACCCATGTCCTTTTCTGCATCTTGCCTGAACCTCTCGTAGCTCCTGGTCAATGTACACCTGCAACCATTGTCGAATAATCTTCACAGAATTTTACTTTCATGTGAAGTTAATGCTCTTGTTCCATAATCTGCACTCTGTGATGTCACCTTTCTTTTGAATGGAAACAAATATGAATTGCTTGCAGTCTATTGGCCAAGAAGCTGTCTTCCAAATTGCATGGCACAGTCTAACGAGTGCTCCTCATGCCTCACGGCCATGTTGCACCATTTCAGTTGCTATTCTATCAATTCCTGGAGCTTCCTTTGTGGCTGATGCCTTCAGTAAGGCTTGGACTTCTGGATTCCAGTGGAGTCCTAGGTGGTCGAGTGGTTACGTGTTAGTCTGTGATCCGCATGGTCAGCAATCGAAAAGCACCAGCAGCTCCACAGGAGAAAGACTGGACTTCCTGTTCCTGTAAACAGTTACAGTCTCAGAAACCTACAGGGGGTCGTGATGAGTCAGCACTGACTGGACAGCAGTGAGAATTGCCAATAGTGACAATGCATCTTGATTGCGTGTTTGATCAATGTCAGAATGAATATGTTGGTAGAATTATTCAATTTCTTCATCAATAGCTTTGGTAGTTGGTGCATAAATTTGACTAATAGTTATACTGATTAGATTTCTTTGTGTATCTGTGAATAGATATTTTTCTGTGAAAGACAGTGTTATACTTCAAGATAATCTTGAAGTGTCTTTTTGACACTGAATTCCATTCCTCTTGAATCTGTTATTCCCAGCATAGAAAGCCATATGATTTTCTGATTCAAGTAAGCCAATAACAACCCATTGCAGCTCACTAATACCTACAATATTGGTATTTATGCATTCCATTTCATTTTGACAACTTCCATTTTTTCTGTATTCATACTTTGTACATTTCAAGTTCTAATTATTAATCTATGTTTTCAGCTGTTTCTTTTCATTTTAAGCCATGCACCATCAGCAAACGAAGGTCCTGAAAGCTGTGCTCCCACCGGCTCTACTCCACCCACACCATTCCGGTCGATTCTCCTTTACGAAGGAAGCTCGTCCTCAGTCGTATTTGTGAGTGGCTTCCAACCCGAGGGACTCCTCTTCTGACAGTAACTCTGATACTGTTTTGCTTCTATTCCTCAGCTTTTCAGTATCTGACAAGGTTTTGATTGATTGGGCTTCACAGGCTAATTCCTCTGAAATTACAGAATAATTGAAAGAAATGTACTTGTGTTTTGACAATGCCAAAGCACTCGACTGTGTAAATCATAAACAACTATGGCTGACATTGAGAAGAATGAGAATTCCAGAATAGTTGGTGGTGCTCGTGCAGAACTTGTACATGGAGCAAGAGGCAACTCTGCAGACAGAACAGGGGATACTGCATGCTTTAAAATCCGAAAAGATGTGTGGCAAGGTTGTATCCGCTCACCATAATTACTCCATCTGCATGCTGTGAAAATAATCAGGAGAGTTTGCTTATATAAATAAGAATATGGCATCAGGCTTGGAGGAAAGTGTAGTTACAACCCACAGTGTGCAGATGGCACGACCTTGCTTGCTGAAAGTGAGGAGGAAGGAAGTGAAGGAGGACTTTCTAATGAAGAATGAGGATCGTAACCTTCTGTATGAATTACAGCTCAATGTAAAGAAAACCCAAAGCCTCACAATGGTATCATTAGATAAGATCATGATAAATGGAGAACAGGTGGAAGTAGTCAAGGATTTTTCCTTAATTGAATCCACAATCAATGCTTATGAAAGTAGCAGTCAAGACATCAAAAGGCATATTGCATAGAGTAAATCTACTGCCCAAGACGTCTTCAGAGTATTGCAAAGAAAGGGTGTTACTTTGAGAACTACGGTGCACCTGATCCAAGCTTTGGTATTTTCAGTCACCTCATATGCATGAGAAATTTGGGCATTGAATAAGGAAGACCAAAGAAGAATTGGTGCGTTTGAATTGTGGTGCTGGAGAAGAACACTGAGAGTACCACGTACTGCTCAAAGGACAAGCTGATCTGTCTTGGACAAAATACAGCGAGTGTGCTCCTTAGAGACCAGGATGGTCAGATTTTGTCACACATACTTTGGACATGGTGTCAGAAGAGACAGGTCCCTGGGGAAGGACATTGTGTTAGGAAGAGTGGAAGGGCAGCAAAGGAAACGGAAATCCTTCAAGGAGATGTAGTGATACCCTGGCTGCACCTATGGTCTCAGGCATAGGAACAGTCATGAGGACGGTGCAGGGCAGGCAGTGCTTCTTTCTGTTGTGCATAAGGACACTGTGGGTCTGAACTGGCTTGGTGGCAACTAACAACAATACTTCCTCTAAAGAGGAGAGTTTGCGTCCCTTACGGAAGAAAGCGGTCTGCATGCGTCCAGGTGTTCTAAATGCATTGAGAATTATTTCATGGCCCAGCATGCACTCAATCTTGGCGGGTCTCCCTAAACTCATGAAAAGCACGGGAATCCTACCCTTCTAGAATGAGGTGTTCTATAAATGTTAATTAGATTAATTTGGTTGATACTGTCATTTAATTCTTCCATATACTAACTTATTTTTGTGTCCATATTTCTTGATAATTACTTGAAGAATAACGTTAACATCTCTAAGCATAACTCAGGGTATTTCTCCCTTTAAGTTCTGTACTTTTTAGCCTCGTGTATTTTAAAGTTTTATTATGGGATATCTATTCAATATTGTTGTATCTTCTTGATGAATGGCCTTCATATTACTCTACAACATATCTCTTTGTCCTTGGTAATAGTCTCTCAGTTTATAGTACAGTTAGAGCCACATCTAGATGCAAGGAAATCTGGAAATGAGACTTTACCCTGGCCTACTCTGTATCTTAGTAAATTTTAGATGCTGCATTACTGAGGGAGAAGGGGAGAGGCAATGTTGGGGGACAATCGGACTTGCTGTGTTACTCATTATTTCCTTCAACAAAACTGCTTGATCATTAATATTCACTGAATAATGATGTAGCTATATAGATATATTTACCATGATATGTAGACAGAGAAATGTAGATAGGATAAATAAAAATCCACTACTTCCTATATGAATCTTATGCTCTCGTGAATACATAAAAAATGGGCAGTTCACACAGTACATACTCAAAGAGAGGCCACATGCTGGGACACAAATAGAATCTGTGTAAATTCAAGCACATAGAGGTTATACAGACTTCTCTATTCGATCACTGTGTCATAAGGTTGTAAATCAACAAAAGGACAATTAAGAAAACAAAGGTAAACAATTGGAGGATGAATAACTCTTTATTGCAAAAGGAAGGCGTACTGGCTCAGATCAGAGATGAACTTAGGACGTTTCTAAAAGCCAACGAGAAGGAGAACACGATGTACCCAAACTTATGGGACACGGCAAAGGCAGTTATCACAGGAAGTTTGATAGCAATATATACACACATGAAGAAGGAAGAGAAACTTATGACTGATATGCTGACACAAAACTTACAGCAATTAGAGCAGAGTCAACAGGACAATCCTACTAATAGCAAAAGAAAAGAAATAATAAAAATCAGGGCTGAGATTCATGAGAGGGAAAACAAGAAAATGATGGGAAAAATGAATGCGGTGAAAAGTTGGTTCTTTGAAAGGACTGACAGAATCAACAGGCCGCTGGCAAGCCTAACCAAAGAAAGGAAGGAACAAATTTCAATAGCAAGGATGAGGGATGAAACAGGGGACATTACAACAAACTCTACTGAAATCAAAAGGATAATTATACAGAAGCCTGTACCCCAGTGAGTTCAATAACTTGGAAAACATGGAAAAATACTTGGAAAAATAATCCCTCCCTAGACTATCCCAGATGGATGTCAAGTATCTCAAAAGACCCATAGCAATAGAAGAAATAGACAAGGTTATCAAGGGATTACCAACAAAAAATAAATCTCCAGGATCACATGACTTCACAGGTGGATTACACCAAGCATTCAAGGAAGAACTGACACCAATCCTACACAAACTCTTCCAGAACATAGAAAAAGATGGCAAACTCTTTTTATGAAGCTAGTATAACTGATACCTAAATCGGGCAAGGATCCCACAAGGACTTAGAACTACAGACCAATATCCCTAATGAACATCAATGTAAAAATCCTTAACAAAATACTGGCCAATGGAATAGAAATAATTCACCATGACCAAATGGGATTCATACCAGGGAGGCAAGGATGGTTCAACAAATAAAAGATTATTAGTATTATTCGCCAAATTGACATGAAAAATTATAAGAACCACACAATAATATCAATAGATGCAACAACAACAAAAATTCGACAACATCCAACACCAATTCCTGTTTAAGACTGTCAAGAAGATAGGAACAGAAGGAAAATTCCTCAATATTATACAAGTTACATATGAAAAAAATAACAGCCAATGTGGTAGTCAAAGGAGAAAAGATGAAAACAATCCCACTGAGAAGGTGGGCAAAGGACCTGAACAGAAGTTTCACAAGGGCAGAAATCCAAATGGCCAATAAACATATGAAAAAATGTTCCCAATCATTAGCCATAGAAAAATGAAAATCAAAACAACTATGCGATACCACGTAACACCCTTAATAACCCAATTCAAAAAAAAAACAAACAAACAGAAAGTAACAACTGTTGGAGGTGCTGTGGTGAGATAGGAACTCTCATCCACTGCTGGTAGACCTGTAGATATGTACAGCTACTATGGAAATTGATTTGCTGATATCTAAATCAGATGGAGATCGAGCTATCGTACGACCCAGCAATCCCTTTACTGGGCATATACCCAGAAGAGGCAAGAAACAAACCATGGCCAGACATCTGTGCTCCAATATTCATCACGGCACAGTTCACAATTTCAAGGAGTTGGAAACAACCCAAATTCCCATCAGCAGATGAATGGATTAAAAAACCGTGGTATATACATACAATGGAGTATTACACATCCCTTAAAAAGCAGTGATGAATCACATCACCACATGGGAAGAACTGGAGGAAATTATGCTAAGCAAAGTAAGCCAAGCGCAAAAGGATAAGTACAACATGAGTTTGCTAAGGTAAGCTTAAAAATGCAAAGGGGGCATAGGGAAAAAGTTACTGTATACATACTTTCCTGGGGTGAGGCCCAGGTACTATGGCAGGGGTCAGACACAATCCAGGGATACATATGGCAGCCAACTAAAAAGGAAGGGGCAAAAAGACATGGGTAGCTGGGGAACAGGGCACTAACCCATCCAAGGGGTGGGTGTTGTTTATATCTCCACAGAAGAGGGAGAAAGGACCAGATTTCAACATGGTGCACCAAGACATGAATGCAACATACCAGCATGAAGCAGGGAACCAATAGAGAGGCATTTGGAACAGGCCCCAATCCCAGCTCCATGGAACCCCACCCCCTCCCTCTCCCCTCCCAGAAGAATGCGCTACAGAGGACAACACTGAAGGTACAACTCAGGGAGAGGGGCACATATGATCAGAGAACACAGGAGCAAAGGAAGAGGGAAGGAGAGAGAGTGGCTCACCAAGCCCCGAGGATGATATTCCTGCTGAGAACAACCAATGCACAGAGAGGACCACAGGGCCAGCCCCACCATAGGACAAGATCTAAATTACTTCAAGGGACAATACTGGAGGAATTGTGCACAGTGCAGGAATTGTGCCCTATCTGACCCCACCACTCCAGGGTGAAATGTTAAGAGCGTGCAACAGAGCACCAAGGGGAGCAAAGTAATGAAGTCCCTAGGGAATACCAAAAATAGACTTTGGGGTCAGGGCGTGGCACCCTATCAACTTGACGGGAAACCACTCCTAAAGGTCAACAAATAGACCTGGAACTATTTATAAGCTCTTTTTTCTTTTTTGGTTTTCTTTTGTTGTTTGGATTGCTCTGCCTTGTTTTTGTGCTTATTATTGTCTCTGCGTGTTTATCTAGATAAGATAGGTGAGATAAAAAATCTAGAGGAGAAAACAATGGGACTTCTGGTTCCAGAGGGGACCCAAGAAAAGGGAGGTGGGGAAAGGAAGTGGGTGTTAACCAACCCAGGGACAAGGGATCCACAAGTGATCTAAAGTCAATGGCAAGGCAGGCATAGGATGCCTGGTCGAGCTTGATCAAGGGCATGTAACCGAGAGGAATTGCTGAAACCTGAATGAAGGCCGAATGTGAGAGTGGAACCAGAGGAAAGTAAAAGGAAATAGAGGAAAGAACTAGGAGGCAAAGAGCATTTATAGAGGTCTAAATATAGGCATGAACATATGTAATTATATGTATATATAACAAAAGGAAAATAAATCCATGTACACGTATTTATATATTAAGTATCAAGGTAGCAGACGGACATTGGACCTCTACTCAAGTACTCCCCCAACACAAGAACACTTTGTTTTAATAGCCTGGCATTCCATGATGCTCACCTTCCCAACACAATCGCTGGAGACAAAATGGTGGTGAAAAAACTGATGGTGCCTGGCTATCAAGCGATATAGCGTCTGGGGTCTTAAATACTTGCAGATAAACAAGTGGCCATCTAGCTGAGAAGCAACAAAGTTCACATGGAAGAAGCACACCACCCTGTGTGATCATGAGGTGTCAATGGGATCAGGTATCAGGCATCAAAGACCCAGAACAAAAAACATCATATCAATGTGAATGAGCGGGAGTGCAGAGTGGAGACCCAAAGCCCATCTGTAGACAATTGGACATCCCCTTCCAGAAGAGTCACAAGGAAGTGATGAGTCAGGGTTCAGTATAGCACTGATAAAACATACAACTTTCCTCTAGTTCTTTAATGCTTCCTCACCCCCACTATCATGATCCCAATTCTACCTTACAAATCTGGCTAGACCAGAGCATGTACAGGGTACAGATAAGAGCTGGAAACACAGGGAATCCAGGACAGATAAACACCTCAGGACCAGTAAGGAGAGTAGCAATACCAGGAGGGTAAGGGGAAAGTCGGGGGAGAAAAGGGGAACTGATCACAATGATCTACATACAACCCCCTCCCAGGGGGGCAGACAACAGAAAAGTGGGTGAAGGGAGACATTGGTCAGCGTAAGACATGAAAAATAATAATTTATAAATTATCAAGGGTCTGTGAGGAAGAGGGTTGGGGTTAGGGGAAAAAATGAGGAGCTGATACCAAGGGCTCAAGCAGAAAGAAAATGTTTTTAGAATGATGATGGCAACAAATGTACAAATGTGCTTGACACAATGAATGCATCTATGGATTGTGATAAGAGCTGTATGTGCCCCCAATAAAATGATTTTTTAAACGGGTAGTTAAAATCATGTATCTTCTATAAAATTTTTACAGGCTATTTTCAACTGGTTTTAAGAGTAATGATATTCTGAAATTTTAATTTCCACAAATCACCAATGTCTTTACTATAGAACACCTATTCTGAACTCAGAATTACGTTGGTCACTGTGAAGGATCCTTGGGTGCTAGGATGGAAGAAAATTTAAGAAGTCATTTAATTCCTTGTGGTTGAGAAAACAGAGGCCCAGAGAGAGCATGGGACTTACCCAAGATGCCTCCTCCAATCGCTTTGTTGGCAATGAACTTAGATCTCTATCTGCAGTCACCACAGAGGCTGACAGAGTGCTAAAACTCAGGAAATAAAAGGTGAGCTTCCCTCAGGATTCCCCTGCTGTGTCTGAGTCAGAGGGAAAAACCAGCAGCCATCACTGCTGGAAGGCCAGCAGCAAACGCTGTTGCTTTAAGAATGTACTAGGCACTGTAACTTCTCAGTATTAAATGAGAACTGATCCCGCCCACACTGATGAGATGTCTTTGAAAGGATGAACTGGCTTTTCAAATGGGCTTGGAAAGAGAGCAATTAGTGGGGCATGTTGGAGTTATTAATCCTTACACCACACTTACCAACGACATCTCCTTGATTGTATTGCTTAACTCCTCAGAGTTTCCTACGTCTTATTTCTAACTTGTGGATGATTGTCCTTATGCCATAACACTAAAAAGGATCAGCTAACACACTAGAGATAATACCTTCAGCACAATGCCTGGCATGTGTTAAACGTTGTGTTTAGCCACGCACATCCATTCATCATTGCTTCCAGGGAGACTAACCAGGGTTCTTCAGGGAAGTGAAACCAGTTCAAATCCTTTGATGGTTCGCATCCCTCACAGGAGAAAGTGCAAACTCCTTCACCTGATTTTCGAGACCCCATCTTTTTTGAAAGGGTGGGGGGAGATGCCATCCAATAAGAGGTAGAACTAAAACCTAGGTCAGCTGACTCCTGTTCCAAACATCCCGGAAGGAATATCTGTAGAAAAACATAGGAAGTTCTGTTGTTGTTCTCTGCTGCCATCGAGTCTTTCCGACTCATCGCAACCCCACGTAAGCAGTTAGAACTGCCCGGTTGTGTTCAAGGCTCTGTCCTTTTGGAAACAGATCATTGGCCTGTCTTCCAAGTCCTCTCCCTCAAACTCACTGCCCTGACTCACAGTGACCCTACAGGCGAAGGTAGAACTACTCCTGGGGCTTTCATAGGAGTCGAAAGCCTCATCTTTCTCGCATCTATGCTTGGTGATTTTGAACTGCTGACACTGTAGCTGTCAGCGCATCGCGTAACCCACTACACCACCAGGGCTCCTCTGGATGGGCTCAAACCAGCAACCTTTCATCTAGTAGTCAATCACTTTACTGTTTTCACCACCCAGGGCCTCAAGAAAGATTGACATAAAGCCCTGAGGTAAAAGGGACTTCCCATTTGTCTTCTATGTGCTTCCTAGTATTGGAATACATCTTAAAAGATTAACTTTAGTTGTCTTTAGGGAAAGATTTTTTTAATCAGTATTATTTTCCAATTTTTCCACAAAAACCTCCCTTGTTTATAGAATAAAAGTAAAATGACAATGATAATAATGTGCAATGCAGATAACTAAAGATTCTCCCCATGTGAAGCACGTGATGGATAAAGTTAGGCAATATTAAGTTCAATGAGAGGATAGCCCTTGTGGTCCTAACTCAGATGCTCACCAACAGTTTATGCTATCCCAGGTGGCAAGGTAATTTTCAGTTTCTACAATCCCATGGCTACACCTTGAGGTACAATCGGTGATGGACGGATATTCCTCAGCTCTAACATGAGCCACCTGGCTCCAACCAAATATGGATCTTTCAATTGAAGAACGTCTGATGGATGATTCATACAATGACTTTTATAGACTGTTAGTCAATATTCAAATGAGTTTGGGGGCCTCTTTTTGACTTTTCATTGACCTCATTGCCATTTAGTTCTCAGACACAAGAGAAGTGGCATTACACTAGGAAATGTTTTCTCTATTTCCTGGAAGAAGCACACCAGCCTGTGTGATCGAAGGATTATAAATAATAAAATCCATATCCAAAGTAGGGAATGGTGTTAGAATTTAAATTGTGGACATCTACTGGGTCACAGTGGAAGCTCAAAATCCACTAGTACGGTCAAGGGACATGAACAACCTTTCTGTCAGTCAGAGAGCATCATAAAGTCAATTATGACAAGTATAGTTAGGTTAAATTTTAATATCTTATCATTTGATTTCCATTTGACCCCTTTCAAAGTTGTTTCTGTTTCAAATGTTTTCTACTTTCTCTTTATTGAGGTTTATCTATGTTTTGTCTAGCGTGGTTGTTGAGTTTTTGTTTCTTTGCTTCCTGTTTGTTTCATGATTTTCTGTATATGACTTTCAAAATAGGTAGATATAGAGAGAATAACTAGATTGATCATTGCTGAGAGGTGTGTCAGGAGATGATGGGGGAGAAATGGAAAGCTAACAAAAATGAGGACAAGAGGAAAATGTTCTGAAATCGATTGTGGTGAAGATCAAATCTTAATACGATTGAACAACGAAATTGTATGATATGTGAAGGACCTGCCAGTAAAATATTTTTTTAAGGAGTAAGTCTAGAAAATGACATCTTGTGGGCCATTCTTACCACTGGAACACACTTTACCCTTGTCTTCTGTCTGCTATCATTCTGTTACTCTTGCTTCTTCTCGCTATCCTTTCTTTTAAGAATCAAGAAAGTTAAAAAAAAATAATAATAATAATAAATAAATAAAATGGAAAAAAAAATTTTAAAAAGAATCAAGAAAGTATAGAAACAGGGGTTACAAAAAACTCCTTGTATGTATTTGCATGGCATGCAAGACCTGACTTCTCCCATGAGAAACCTTACTTCACTAACTCTCAGTTTTCTCATCTGTTAAATGTACATAACTATATTGGCCACAAAGCATTGTTGCTAGGATGAAAAGTTATGATGTAGTGACAGAGTTTACCTTAGCTTTTGTTCAATCCATAGTCACTGTTATGTACCCATTGCCATAATTTCTCATCTGTGAAGGAGGAGCCCTGATAGCACAGTGTGTTCAGAAACTCACAGGGACCATTGTACCCTGTCCTTTAGGGTCGCTATGAGTTGACATCAACTCCATGGCAGTGAGTTTGGTTTGGGTTAAAGGTGCCTTCTAGCATTGTCCAAGCAGAGGATTAAAGTCCTATGCCTCAGAAACTGGGGACAGGGAGAGAAGCGCCTGCCAGCAGGGCGGAGAAGACGCACAGTGAACAAAAGCGCTGCATCCTGAATGGTTTCTGATCCTGGCGTTTTTGTCGTTACCTTTAAAACAAAAGCAAAAGCAAAACCACATAGCCCTTGAGATAGTTAAGGTTTAATGTGCCAACCTGGCCAATAAACACATGTGGGGTTAATTGAAGGGCAAAGGGATAAATGGCTCAGTGAGCCTCGCCTTTCGAGTTCTTGGGTTTCTTGCTTTCTGATGGTTGGACCAGGGTGCAGCTGCCTTAGCCAGTTCCCTGCTTCAGCTGGCAAGGCTCACTTCCTGCAAGACATCCCTGAGGAGAAGCTACATGGACCTACCCTGATGCAGCCCTGGGTGCTGGAGCACCTGTGTGGAGACCCCTGTCAGCGCTGAGATGCTTAAACATTCGCTGACTCGGCTTTGCTCCTGCAGTCGGCATCATTGCATCTGTTTTGTGAGGTGGAGGAGGACTTTGTGGATTGGTGTTGGACATTTGGGTTAATGGGTTAATGTTGGACTTGTGGGCTTGGGCAGCACTTGGTTGGGATGTTTTCTTGCGCACTTAACCTTTATATAAAACTCTCTCTTATACATGAGTTTCTGTGGATTTGTTTCTCTAAAAATACCCAGACTAGCACAACTGTCAAGTCGATTCAAACTCATAGCAGCCCCCTAAAGTCCCCAAGGCTGCAACCATGTATGGGAGCAGATAGCCCTATCTTTCTCCCATGGAGCAGTGGAGGGGTTTGCAACAGCGACACCAGCACCCCAGTAAACCCGCACAGTCATGAGTATGGTCTGTGAATTGTGTGTGGCCATTCCAGCAGATTACCAAACCCAGCAGAGAAGTAGGGATGGCTGGTATCAGAACAGTGTCACAAAGTGTGCAGGGTGCGTTTTTAACTTCATCTCCTGAATGGGGAGGTGCTGAATGCATCAGTGTCCTGATTTATGAAGGGAAATAGGTCAGGGGAACTCAGGAAAACAAAAAAGGTGGAGGTCTGTGTGACATCTGCCTCTTACAAATCACCTTTGGGAGTTAGCTTCTGCTTCTCCCTTCCTTAGCCAGAGGAGATCGGATGTGTCCTGTGCACCATTTCTGCAGATATTAACAGTCATTTTACAGAAAAGGAAGTCCCCGAAGCCAACAAGTATATGAAGAGGTGCTCAACATGCACAATACTCCTTAGCATTTAGAGAAATGCAATTGACCTTTAAGTAAACTTTGCTTTAAAAAATAACATTGGATTATCCGGGAGGTGGGCGGGTAGGTGCCATCATGTCCCAGGGATGTCTCATTATGTCTCCTCTTAAGGGGGCAGCCTACAGGACAGACTGACAGAACTTGATCCTCTGACATATGCTCATACAAGGTTTATAAGAACATCTCCCTCAGGTTCATCAGGGGAAATTTTTGGGAAGATTGATTGCCACACTTCTTTTCTGGAATTGAGGGACAAGGTGTAGTAGGGGAAGAATAATTCATTTTCATACCCAAGCCTTGGAGAATGAGTAGGTAAAAGTAGGCAATGCACATCATAAAACTGGGATTTAGGGGAAAAAATAACTTAGATAATTGTTGTGCCAATGTAGAAAGATCTTAAAACGATTGCCCGTAATCAAATAGCTTAAAAGTTTAACTGGATATTAGGATCCATTGATGTAGATTAAACGTACAACTCACTACCACCAAGTCAATTCTGACTCACAATGCCCCTCCAGGACAGAGTAGAACTGCCCTGTGGGTTTCTGAGACTGTACTTCTTTATGGGAATAGAAAGCCTCTTCTTTCTCCCACAGAGTAACCGGTGGTTTCAAAATGCTGACCATGTGGTTGGCAGTCCAAGGTATAAGCACTTACGCCACTAGGGCTCCTCAATTAAGCAGACATGGGTATAAAAGATACACATTTCGAAAGATCACATGCAAAGAGAAAGAAACAAACACAATAGCGTCTTCTTGGCCTTCTCTCCTCCCACACTGTCCTATGTGTCTATACTTTCCATGCCAACCATACCGACGACGGCTTACAGTTCCACAGACTCAGCATGCTAGCTCGCCCCGGGTGGCTTTGTACCTACAGTTCCTTCCCCTCCCCCTCCCGCCTTCCCATCTAAGTCACTGAGGAATGGGCGCAATAGGTTGTTAGTCATTGTTGATTCACGGCTTGTTTTTTGATGTGGAGGTAACTGCTGAGTAAACAGTGGGCCTGCCCCTGCACCACAAACCTCCCCCGTCCTTCCCAGTCTTTCTGCTTCATTTCTACAGGCTGGTAAACACTGGAAATTGCAGGGCTACGCCACGCTCTAGAAGGCATATAAGCCTGGTGGCACGATGGTTAGTTGTCTGGCTGGTAACCAAAAGTTCAGCAGTTTGAAACCCCAGTGGATTCATGGGGGCAAAACACCAATTTTGGTTCCCGTGAATATTACCACGGGAAGTCTACGGGCTCTTTCAACTCTGTAGCAACCGGCAATCCCAGAAAGCAAGCTCAAGGTTCTAGAAGAGCGGTTTGCAACCTGAGGGTCCAGATCCATTGGGAGGTCCAACAACCCTTTCCCAGGGGTTGCCCAGTTCATGATGTAGCAAAATGTCAGTGGGGAAGTAGCAACTGAAGTAATTTTATGGTTGGGAGAGCACCACAACATGAGGAACTGTGTTGTTGTTGTTGTTTTAAAACATTTTAGTAGGGACCCATACAACTCTTATCACAATCCATCCATACATCAATTGTGTAAAGCACATCTGTACATTCTTTGTCCTCATCATTCTCAAAGCATTTACTCTCCACTTAAGCCCTTTGCATCAAGTCCTCTTTTTTCCCCTCCCACCCCCTCCCCCCTCCCTCAGCCCTGGATAATTTATAAATTATTATTTTGTCATATCTTGCCCTCTCCGGCGTCTCCCTTCACCCCCATTTTCTGTTGTCCATCCCCCAGGGAGGAGGTCACATGTAGATCCTTGTAATCGGTTCCCTCTTTCCAACACCCTCTCCCTCTACCCTCCTAGTATCGCAACCTCACAGCCCTGGTCCTGAAGGGATCATCTGCCCTGGATCACCACATACGGAAGATTGAGAACCTCTGTTCCAAAGCTCAGTGGGAAGGGTGTAATGGTCCCACGGGTTGACTATCACCTAACCCACCCACCTCATTTTTGAAAAGATACCACTTCTTCGAAATGTGCCTGGTGTCCACTAGTCCATCCCCCTTTAGCTTACTCATAACTACCCCCCCATCTAGATTCCAAGGTGTAAGAGGAAATGTCACCTGATGTGGTGAGTGGGGGTGGGGCCACAGGTCTTGTAGTTCTTTACACAGAATTGGAAATAATATTCCTCTTTTCGGGACCGATTTTACCCTGTGTAGAGGTTCCAGAGCCAGACTCTTTCAGACTCTTTCTGTAGAAGCAGTGCCCCTGGTCGTCCTCCTTTCCCAAGGTGAGGGCACGGACTTCTCCTGGCGCTCAGGCTGCTCCCAGGTGTCCTTCTGCTTCCCCACTTCTCATGACAGCAAGCGTGGTCCTTGTCTCGTTTCCTGTTCTTGGTGACCTTGAGGCTCTCTGTCACCCACTGTGCAAAAAGCTCATCCGCAGTCATTGTCTTGGTATTTCAGGTGACAGCGGGATGAGTATGCTCAATATATCCGCTCTGCTCAAGAGCTGCCCCATCCCAGACTACCTAACTTGCTAGAAATGTCTTCCTTCGTCCAAGGCAAAATTGGTAACTTGGTAAAATTCACCCATCTCTTCTTGTTTTGACGTGACAGACCTTCAAACATTAGAGAAAACCTTGGTGTCCTCCTCACACCTTTCCTCCTCTTTTCTCCAAGTTATGTACGCCTTTCCCCCAGCAGTCATTAAAATCATTTGCTGGTGAGCAATAAAACTGTGCCTGATAAGTGTGGGCATATTTGAAGAATATGGAGATGGGTGACAGAATGAAAGGAAACACTTATTTTTTTAATATGTAAAATTATCTGGCTAGTCTGCAGTACTTCCCAATCAGATAATTCCATGGAAATTAGATTGTTCAGTGTATTTTATACCATCTATTGTGTTTTGTTCAAATGAGAGCACTTTTAATATATCTGATTGAACTTTTTAGTCATAGGTGATTGATGTGAATGCAAAAACTATTTTCTTAACACTTTGACAACTTTATGTAAATAAACACTTATATAACATTATTGGGTTTTTATGGAACATGATTCAATTTTTTAATTTTAAAGTGTTAATTTAACAGTGCTTTGAATGATCTTATGTGCCAATACTGATAAGAAAAAGGATTTTTAATAGACTGAAATAATTTTAGTATTCAAAAAATTCTATTTTTTTTTTTTTAGTCAAGCTTAAAGGGTTGAGTTGGGCAGTTCGGGGGTCTCAGGAATGGGAGTGGACACACCTACTCTGACATTTATGTGCCAAACCTCCCGTCCCATTCCCATCCATTACCACTGCAGGAAAGCACATTGTGCGGTGACCACCAGGCCCAGCATGACTTAGTTGCCTTTCTTACACCAGTGGTTCTCAGGACTCCCAAGGCAGGCAACATCAGCATCACCTGGAAAGTTATTGAAATGCACATCCTAAAACAACTGGATCGGAAACTCTGACCCACACGTAAGTTTGAGAACCACTGCCCTAGGATCAACTCTGACAGGGGGACAAGAGAAAACCATGTGTTTTGAGGACAGAAAGAGATACCTAAATGGAGATCCACTCCGCTGACAGCATTGTCCTTTGATCTTCACACATTATAATGAGGTGTGGGGTGGGGGGGGAGGCAGGAGAGAAGCTGACTTTGAGTATGTTTGTGTTGAAAATGGCTCTCCTCCACCCATGCTTTCCTTTCATGCTTTCAATTGTTCTATCTGCCCCACGAGGGCTGACCTAGGTCTATAGCATCCTCTAACTTCAGCCTTGGAAATTGCTTTCTTCTAAGGTGTTGCTGTCAACCGTGCTAGTGACTCTGCCCTTGGAGCTAACACATTCAGATTTTTATTTATTTTTCTTTCACCAAGAGGTGATTGAAAACAGAGAGGAGGGATCTCTCACTCTAGATGTGATTTTATTCAAACTTTATAACATGCACCCAAAGGGAAATCTCAGCACTGTTACTGTGAGACTCAGAAGTGTCTGCGAGTTTGACAAAAACTCACTGCCATCGAGCCGAGTCTGACTAATGATGACTGTATAGAACACACCCCTGTGGGTGTCTGAAACACTAACTCTGTATGGGAATAGAGAGCCTCAGCTCTGTCTCGTAGAGCTCCTGGTGGTTTTGAACTCCTGACCTTGTGGAGCAGGCAGTGTAAATAATGTGTACTCTTCATTTTCCTCAGGGGCATCTTATATCACACCCTCTACTCAAACTAACTTTCTCTGAGTGCCATGACAGTTTGTCTAGACCAAAGATCCAGCAGATTGAAATTGCTACATTGGTTTCAATTTGAGGGTGTGTGCGCCTAGCAGTGGGCCAAATTTTTACAAAGATTATCTCAATTCACGGAAAGTTCAGTTCTTCTCTGAGCTGTGTGCGCTCTTCAACCATGAAGAAGAATAGAGTCACGAAAGTTAACTCATTTGGCCCAGGTCACAGAGCTAGTGGTCAGGGTTAGACTCAGATTGATCTCCTTGAAACACTGCCTCCCACACTGGTTTCAAGGCAGGTAGAACGATGTTCCAATAGTCGCCTCCCAGTTCAGGGGGCACTGATCCCTGAAAACACTACTCATAATCATCCTTTCCCCAGCCAACCCTTCAAATCTCTTTCGCCACTTGACAACCTTTCTTTCCAATAAGCTCCTGCATTTGAGATTCTTTCATGAAGCCTTTACACGGCTGCAACTGTAAGTCTGTCATCATATTCTGCTATTTGTTTAGTTGCTGGTCTCCTTCATAAAACAGTGAAACCCTCCAAAGGCCGGGTCTGCTGGAGCCTTTATCTCATTGGTGCCTAGGACAGAGCCAAACATAGAGGATATCTTTAGCAACTGTTAAGGAGCCCTGGGAGCACAGAAGGGTGAGCATTGGGTTGCTAACCCCCAGGTCAGGGGTTCAAATCTACCTCAGGGGAAATATGACATTCCCTGCTCCCATAAAGATTGAGTCTTGGAAACTCAAAAGAGCAGCTCTACTCTGCCGTAAAGAGAGTCACTGTGAGTTCAAATCAACACAGGGACAAGGGGCTCTGGTGGCACAGTGGTTAAGCAGCTGCCTTGAACTGGACCTTAGCAGCCACGCTACTGGAGAAGACGTCGCATACATCGAGATGTACGGCCTTGGAAAGCCTATAGAGCAGTGCGACCTTACCTTTTTTTAACACATAAGCCACATGTGGTACAAGTCGGTAGTTCATTTATATCAAGAAGACTTGTGCAATCATTGCCACAACAATTTTAGAACATTTTCTGTTTTCTTGTACTCATTGCTATTAATTCCTCATTTTCCCTCAAGCTCTGTGGGAAGAGGAACCCACAGAGAAATCCAATTACTGTCTTTATAGATTTACCTGTCCTGGATTTCACACACACACACACACACACTTCCCACCACCACCGCCATCTGCCATAATTGACTCTGCAGTGCTTGCTGCCTAATAACAAGGCCATTCACAACCCTTGACAATGATCAGAAAGGAGTCACCTGAGGCTTCCTCTATGTGTGGATCCTGCACATGGATCTTAGGCTTCCACTGTCGTCGATAGTCTTCTGCAAGCCAGTTGTACACAATTTAAGCTCTGGTACTGTTTCCTCCTTCAGATTTGGATGATATTATTTACAATCTTGGATCACCCAGGCTTGTGTGTTTCTTCCATGTGGGTTTAGTTGATGCCTCACTTCTTGTTTGAAGACTGGCCTTTGAGACCGCTCATGTTAATCTTTCTGACAGCCAGGCACCATCTGGTTTCTTCATCACACTTTGCTATCGCGCCCATATCGTCAGTGATCTCTGCATGAGGATGGACATCAATCAGGGCAATGGCATAAGAACTCATTGTCCTTAGATTGGAGCTAGAATGAAGTGTGAGCCCAAAGTCCATTCCTATATCTAAGGCTGATATATGTCTTGAGATCCCCTTAGAAATATCATTGACATTTTATGTTCAGAGAACATTATCAATCATCTCCTGGAGACATAAGGTAATTCTGTTGATAGTGTCATTCATTTAGCCAGTGGTATAAAATGTATAATACAGTTGATAAGAAGAAATTATAGAAGTATAGGCTAGCTACAAGCCATAATACATGAATTGTTTACTTGTACAGATTAAGCCCTTAAGTGACTGGACACAATGTACACAAATAATGGGGGTGGTGATATGTTACAATTTTCAATAAGATTCATTGCCAACAGCAGAACCACACCTACCAGATTAATGCATGTTGTAATAAAGAAAGGAGGGCATTACAATAGCAAGAATAGGGTGGTCCCAGGCCACTGCTCACTGGGCGCCCTCAAGGCAAAAAATCCAAACCAAAGTCCCACGACTGCCAGTTCTAGACCGTTAGGATAACAGCCGCCTGCTTCTGCTCACACTAGGGAGTTTCAGCCGTAAGTCCGCGGCTGCAGGCGATTTGAGGCAAAGCCCGGGGTACTTGCTGGGATATCCACCTCAAGTCCTTCTGATGTGGCCTATGAAAGATGTTGGACCCCTCAAAAGAGCCCAGTCCAAAGACCGAGGAGTCTAGAGCAGGCATCCTAGGTCACCAAGACAGAAACTGGCTCGAAAGAGTCCTGGTAGGAATACAGACCTGGGCAGGTATTCTCCCACTGGGTTCTATGTAAGTGTTGCTAAAGTGTTTTTGTTTTTGTTTTCCTCATGAGATGTTAATCCTCCCTACTGCTCCATCTTTTTCCACAGGGGCAGTTTACACCCAGTATGGTTACTAGAAGTCAGAACAAACTCAACAGCAATGGGTCTGGGTAGTTTTTCGTTTCATCAAAAAAAAAAAAAAATGAAAGGATAGATTGGTGGATGAATGGGAGGATGAGATGGATAGATGGCTGGATGAGTTTAAAGAGAAAATGGTAACAATAAATACACAATTCTAGGATCTGTAACTCAAGTGTTAGTTAAGGCAAAACCCAAAGCTCTTTATTTGTACACCCTGGCACTTAATCCTACTACCTCTTGCCCTCCCAGTGGATCTCTAAACTCTGCCAAATTTGGGTGACTCTTACCTCCTCCACTTTCCCCTCACCTTCCTTCAGCCTCTCCCTCTTCCTTTTAAATGTCTATGCTACAGACCTGAAATCATATTTTCATGTTCTAATTTATGATTCAGATATAAATATAATGTTCCCCATTCTTAATTTCAAGATCCAGTGGCTGGAACATTTTTGTAATTTCTAAAACTAAGATTCAAAACACAAACACCCACAACTCTCTCCTTTCAACCAACAACATACAGTAAATAGGTTTTTTTGCTGGTTTTTGGTTTTTTGGGGGGTGAGTCAGTGGCTATGGATAGGAAAAAATACAATTATCCAATCCTGTTGAGTGACAGGAATGAACATGATTCAGCCCCTATGAAATATCAGCTATGCTTCATGTGCATCTTTTTATCTGCCATCGAGAAAGAGGCGATTGAGACTCAGAGAGGTTAAGTAACTGCCCAATAATACTCAGTCAGAAAGAAGAGGAAGTGGGATTTCAACTCAGGACCCGTGCATTCTCACCCCACGGTGGCTCATGTGATCAGAGGGACCAGAGCAGCAGGAGAAAAAGGGAAGATAGGTCCCTCCTCACCGAAAACAAAAGCTCAGGATTAAGGAACACTTTTCAAAGAAAGTGCAGTGCTGCTCCAGCACAGTTTTGTAATCATGGGTGTAGAGCTTGCAGGCTTACATTTCCTATGATTCAGCTCTGCCGTCTTGCCCTGCTCTTGACGAAATTAAACCGCACTTCAGAAAAGGAAACAATATCATCACGATAATAATTTCTGTTTAAAATCAGATAATTTAAAACCCAAGGTAAAAACCAGTGGAATGACATAGATTTGCATCTCGCCTTCTAGTCACAGAAATGTTGAGTGTGAAGAAACGTTGAATTCCAAAGTCCAGAGACAGAACTTTCTTTGCGAGCCTTGGAGGGTTCTCACGTTGTTTCACAACCTACGCAGTCCCAGCACCCACCCTACTGCCGTCTGTTTCCTCTTCCTCCCCAAATCCATGCCATGGACCCAGAGACACCGCAGGGAAGGGCCCTGGTGGAGAGAAAAGCCCTAGATCCCTTCCCAAAACGTGACCCTTCTGAAAAACTCTAAATGTCAGCACCCCCTAATTCTCTCAGGCTGAGCTGGGCTCAGCCAGAAAGAGGAAACCAGGCCGGATGTCAGCCTCGCTGTGGTTCTGAGAAGTGCTACTTGGCCACCGTTTTCTCCAGCCAGAACCGTAGCGGTGGGCAGGGTGGAGTGTGGAAAAAAGAAAGTGCAGCCACTATTCTTGGCCAAGTGACCAGCGAGAGGCAGGCGGGGTCTGCTGGGAGACCTCAGCCGGGGCCAAGGCCAAATTGATCTTCTTTCGCCACCTGGTTGGAGCTGCCAGGCTCTGTCCTTCTTCCCAGACTTTGGAGAGTCCTGGAGCATCAGCATTCTTCCTCACACATCATTCATCCTCTAGAGCTTGTTCGTAGGAAGTCACTTAAAGTTAAAAGTAAATTTCCCCCAGGCCACTGCCAAACACCTCCTCTTCTGGGCTTCCTAGTGGAGATTCGGAGGCAAGAGCAACATGACGATTGGACCTGGGCTATGGACTTACATGGAACTCTCTTTCAAGTTCTGAGTCTGTCAATTCCCCATTACATGACCTTGAACAAGTAACTATCTTTCTTCATGGCACTCTGTCCTTCGGCTTCCTGCGAAGAAGGGTTCCTTAAGCTGTTTCCATTCCCTACCTCAGAAAAGCCAACTACTTGCTAAACACTTCCATCTGACTTCACACAGGACAAGAATCATTATTTACTCTCCCCTCCCTTCTTTACCCCCAGTTTATACTGTTCTTTCCCTCTGCTTCTAGAGCCACCAGCCACTGGGGTTCACGTTTAATACACCGTATGGAATCAATACTTAAGTCATAAAGGTTCTCTTCTTCTTCTTTTTAATCATCTTATCGGGGCTCTTATAGCTCTTATCACAACCCATCCATTCATCCATCCATGTGTCAAGCACATTTCTACATATGTTGCCATCATCAATTTCAAAACTTTTTTTTCTACTTGAGTCCATGGTATCAGCTCATTTCCCCCTCCCTGCCCCACCCTCCCTCCCTCACGGGCCCTGGATAATTTATAAATTATTATATTTTCAGATCTTACACTGACCACTGTCTCCCTTCACCCCCTTTTCTTTTGTTCATCCCGTGGGGTGGGATGGGGTGTTCTAGGTCGATTATTGTAACCAGTTCCCCCTTTCCCCCCCCACCACCTTTCCCCTACCCTCTGGTGTTTCTACTCTCAGGGTTGGTCCTGAGGGGTCTCTCTGTGCTGGATTCCCTGTGTTTCCAGCTCTGGTCAGGCTGGTTCTCCTCTCTGAGCTCTTGCTCTTCCAGCCTCACTGCTCCTTGTTAGTGCATACTGCTGGATGCTCCTGAATGAATACGTGTTGTTGTTGTTATTGGTGGTGGTGGTGGTGGTTTCGCTGGGTGTCATGGAGTCTTTTCTGACCCATAGCGATGTTATGCACAACTCACTGAAAAGCTGTCCAGTCTTGCATCATCCTCACTATTGTTCCGTGGTATTTGCTGCCATGGTTTCAGCCACTTTGTCCATCTATCTCATTGAAGGCCTTCCTCTTTTTGGCTATTTCTCCACACTACCAAGCATGATTTCCTTCTCCAGGGACTGGTTTCTTTGGAATACACACTCCTTCTGAACCAGCTTTCCTACCACAGCCAACAAAGTCTTTCTGAAATCACTCTGTCCAAAATAACCTACCACCACCACCTCCAGTCTGGCTTTCAACCAGGAAAGGGCACAATCTATTGCCTGATGTTCAAGATTCATGTAACGTGCACTCAATTTCTCGTTCCAGTGTCATCTTCCAGCTCTGTCCACCTGACGAAGCCTCATTCAGCAGAAAAAATGGAATTGAGATAAACTGAACAATTACAGATTTGAACAAATGATCCCTGGCATTCATTATTCAAGAATCAGGTGAATTATGAAGGTCAAGCTATGGATTCCAATCGTCCATTTGAAGTGATACATTTGAAGTGGGGTGCTGGGGAAGAACACTGACATTTGCACTGGTAAAAAGACAAACAAATATGTCTTGCAAGAAGTAAGCCCAGAGTGCTCCTTAGGAGCCAGGATAGCAAGACTTCCTCTTTCAGATTTTGGACAGCTTGTTAAGAAAGCCCAGTCCCCGGAGAAGGACATCAGGCTTGGTAAAGTGGAGGGGCCTCGAGAAAGAGGAAGCCCCGCAGCAAGACGGACTGACAGAGTGGCTGCCACAATGACCTCAGTCATAAGAGGAACCGGGAGGGGAGCGCAGGACCGTGACATGTTTCGTCCTGTTTTGCATGGGATCCCTATGGGTCAGGGCCAACTCAGCAACACCTAACCCCCGCCACGTGGATTCCATTGCCAGCCAGTGAATTTTAGGTGCAGGTACCACTCTGCCTCATCTACCAGGGAAGGCTTGTCTGTTGCTACATTGCCAAACAGGTCTCAGTGACACTTTCAGACTAAGGTGAACGAGGAAGAAAGCTCTAGCAATCCACTTCCCCAAATCAGTGAAAAACCAATTCATAACCGCAGTTCTACCTGCAAGCTATCGTGGACATGGCACGCGGCCCCCTTTGTGCTTGGGGTCACAATGAGTGACAGACTGACCAGGTAGGTGACAAAGAAAAATAACAATTACTTTTGCTGCCAAGTGTCCACCCAAACAGTCCTATGGACAACAAACCCTGGCTTGTGTGTCTCAATGTTTAACAACCAGTCCCACAATGCCCTTCCTGAAAAAATCCTCCCTGATAGGAGGACTTGCTTCGTCCCTCTGAATGTGGAGGATTAAATGATACCTCCCTGGGAAAAACTCCAATGTTTGAAAAACAAACAATGTTTGCTTTTTTAGTTTCATCACCTCACCTGTTCTCAAGATGTGCTTCAGAGACCCCTGTGGATCCCAGAAATCTTTTTAGGGTGCTCTTGAAGTCAGAGCTAGTACCATAGGGGATGTCGTTCGCCATTCTCATGTCCATTCTCTCAGGAATGAAAGCAGCTTCCGTCACAGCATGCTGTCGGGTTCTGTAACAGGTGGAGTGAAGAAATCTCACTGTCTCCTATTTTGCCAGACATTGAGTCTTGCCCAAAGCTGGTAAGGAAAATGCCACACTTTCCAGCCAACCCATTTTCCATCAGCATCTATTTATTGATTTGTCAGTTATGTGTGAAATACCTTCTTGGACCCAGGTATTAAGGACATGGGGGAGGAACACACAGACACGGCCTCTGTCTTGCTGGTTAGAAACAAGAGTACAAGCACACTGTCGAAGTGCGCACTTCTACGTAAGCAGGACAGAATGACCATGGACACTTACATTTTCCTTCCTCACATAATATTCTTAATGGTAAAAAAAATGTGCAAAGGGCAAATAGAAGTGAGGAGGCAAATTCCAACCAAAATTTGGAATTTGGGGTATGATCGCTGAGTAATCACAGAACTAGCAGATTGGTGAAAACTTCAGCTGAAAGGGCCCCAGAGATGCATCCACTGATGAAAATCACTGGTGAAAACTTTAGCTGAAAGGGCCCCAGAGATGCGTCCACTGATGAAAATCACCCATCTCGTCTGCTCTGCAGGACTCGGTGCTTGGAGAGTTCATGCATCCCAGAAGCACAGGTGGCAAGACATGAAGCTGCCCACGAGAAGGGCAAAAATCTGAGATGCTCCCCTGGACCTCACCGAGCCTGGCCGCCGTCCTACAGGCAGATGCAGCAGCTCTAGTGCGGACGGGCTTCTTTGAGGAAAACGCAGTCTCTCTGCTCCAGGCATAGAGCCCCGCAGAGGTGTAGCCAAAGGCTGAGGATGACCTTGCCAGCACATATCTCTAAGACTTCTCAGAACTCCAGTCCTAAAGGCTCCCAGATAGGAAAAGTCAATAAGTAAGTAAATCATGTGCACCCACTCTTATCTGCACCCCCTTCAAAAAAAAGAAAGAAGTGAATCAGTTATTTCACTGGAAATGCTGAGAACTATACAATCTCTGGAGAAAGTCTTCAAACTTCTGATTTTTAAAAAAATCTAGAATTCTTTTAGGAAGAATGCTGTACATAGGTCAACTATCAACAATCCTTTGGGGGACATATTTCCACACCTATGAAGACTCAGGAAACTTTCTCTTTTTCAGGAAGTTACTTGAGAATGTAATTCCAGGAAGAGGAAGATACAGAGACCTGAGAGGTTCCAAACAGAAAAGCAGTGGAGGGAAGTTCCAGGAGGTCACCGTGGGACCAACCAGTAAAGTCATGAAAACTTCCAGCAGGATGGAAGGTTCCAGAACAAGAAAAGTTATTTTTTTTTAAAAACCAATATCCCATATATATATCAAATCTAGCATAGGGATTGTAAACTACAGACCACTAACAAAATGCTCCCTCTAATATGCTTTTCTAAATAAAGTTCTATTGGAACCCATGCACACCCTTTCTTCCAAGTACTGCCTGTAGCTCAGTAACATGTTGTCTATGGCAATGTTCCTACTACAACAGCCAAATTGAGTAATTGCAATAGAAACTAGTGGGAAAAACCTAAAATATTATATTTTTACAGAGAGTGTTTGCCAACCTCTGATTTTGGAAGAAAACAACTATGAATGATATATGAGAACTGATGAAATGAGTGGGGGGGCAGAATAAAACAACCCCAGTTGAGGGCCAAGGGAAATTACAAACTAGGAAAGATAAACATATACAAGGAAAAGTGATCCTCATACGATATTTGGACTCTGTATTGAACAAAATTTGCATGATCAGAATAGCATAATCACTGATTGTGTGTACTCAGGGGACTGATAGTTTCATTCTAGAACCTTCAGTTCTTTAAAAAACAACCAACCAAACAAAAACCCTTGTATACACATTAGTTGATCAAATGGAAACTCACATTCAAACATACATACAAAAATCTCAAATTGGCCAAAGATAACAGATCTAACGAAGTCCCTAAATGGGATGCATAAAAGAGAATAATGCCCCTCAGTGACTAAGGGCGATACAGGGGACAGCACCGGAGACACAGTGTGGGAATTGCACCTGACCTGATCCCACCACACCGAGGCAAATCACTGGGGGAGTGCAGCGGAACAGCAAGGGAATGGAGTGGCAAGGTCCCCAGGGAATGCTGAAAGTGGACTTTGGGGCCAGGGCGTGGTGCCCCAACAGACTGGACTGGAAAACGCTCCTAAGGGCCAGCAAACGATCCCCGAACTAACTACAAGCTTTTCTCTTGTGAAAAAAAAAAAAGAGAGAATAATGGAGGTGGGTTAAATATAAAGTTATTTTCATCTTCAGAGAAGATGATTCTAAGGAGATAATATTTTAACAAAATTTGAGAGCTACCCGGCTGGCCTGAGAGCAGCGACCTCTCAGAAAAAAAGGAACAGAGTGTGCTAAGGGCTGGAGGTGAGGCCAGGCATGAACACTGGAAAGACATGAAGCAGTGGTGATGGGTTGAGAAACAAGTTGGGGAGATGAGTAAGAAAGAGACCAGAAAACCTCCATAAGCCCATTGTACCCTATCCTAAAGACAATGTTGAATCACTGGACCATGATAACATAAACAGACTCCCATAACATATTGCAAGACCAAGAGCAACATTAGAAGCATGCTTCTTTTCATGTTTATTTGCATGGACAGACTCAAATCCACAATCAAGCAAAAATCACAACGGGGAGATGAACTGGGTTGGTTTCCTTGAAGATGACATGTCAAACTCTAGCCATAAGCCAGCAAAGGGACACTCCCCCAGCACACACCCCAGTGTCCCCGCCTGATTGGAAGTAATCACTCACTCATTCTAGAGGATGAGGAAGCCGTTGTGGTGGTGTTGGTCATGCTGCTACCCAATAAGACCAGCAGTTCCCACCCACCAAACACTGAGCAAGAAAGAGGAAGCGCCCTGCCCATAAAGATGCTGTCCTGAGGGAGCAATACTACTCCAATCTATAGGATCAATGTGAGTTTTCAAAGGTTTGATGACACTGGGTGTTCCAGTAGTACGTGACCTCTTGTTTCTGATCAGACTTTCTCATGTAAACCCTGGCTCCCACTCCTCTCTTTTGGGTGCAGGATTCTGCCTAAAACTTCCTAGGGCTCCCACTGCCCTCACTTCAACCAAATCCAAAGTCCCGGTCTTTGCCATCGCTCAGTGGACTTCCTGTGTGACCTGCTCCTCAGTTGCTCCGCATTCCTTTCCAGCTATCTCAAAATAGTCTTGAGCCTAGAACAAAAAGACCCAAGAGATGTTCTCTCCTTACTTCCACCAGAGAAATGGACCTCCCTTAAAGAAAAGATTTCCCCAATGTCATGAAGTAGTATACTAGTCGATGGTAGGATGAGGGTCACAGTTTAGGTTGCATCTCTTGATTTGTGCGATTTCAAGAGCTCCAGAAATTTTTTTATAAAAACAATATCATTCATATATATATAATTTATATAAAACCTACCATAGCCAGATACCCAATGTTGTGAAATTTCAAGAGGTGGATTTCATGGCAGTCAGGGTCAATCGTCAAGTGCTCACAAGGAATCATTGCAATTAGTATTCAGGAAGTGAGCCCCAGGGAAGGAGTTAGGGACAGCATGGGTCAGCTCCTGCCCTCAGGTTAGAGTGTGCCCTGGGGCAATTATTTCTGTGAAAGGGCACTTAAGTCTCTGCATATTAACTCTTGCTTCCCAAAGCAGCAGGAAGTCTCCACATCATGGCTGGTGGTATTATCATTTCAAAATTATTAACTACTCATTGAAAATTATTTTTCTTACATTGGGATGAGGCAGCGCTGAATGACTAATGTAGCTTAAATATTCATCCAGTCAGTCAGCACTCTAAAACATTTTAGCCTGCCACCCTCTCAACCTTTTAAAAACTGACCTCAAAGTACTCAGGGTACTGAGTATAGGAAGCTATATCATAAATATTATCATTAATTAAGGAAAAAACTATTCAAATATTGATTTATTCATTTTGGATTAACAAGGAAAATCCCATGAGATGTTAACATAAATGACACAGTGTTATGAAAAACTAACTATCTTGTCCAAACAGAAAGAAAAGATTGGCACTGATTCACATTTCTGGAATTCTCTTTAATGCCTGGCTTAATAGAAGGCAGCAGGATTCTCACATCTGCTTCTTTCTATCATAATAACACACATCATGCCCCTTCTGGAAATCTTCACTTGCGCTCATAAAAGGAAGAAGATTTGGGGGGAAACAACAGTTTCCTTGCAAGGGCAGTGACTTATTTAATTGTGGCTCTTCTAATCAAACCACCTTTCCCTGCATGGGTCTGCTGAGAATGTAGAGGAAGATCCCGATAGTGTTCACTGCTGAGTAATCAAGACTAGGATTTCCTGGAGTGCCATCCTATGTGTATAAAATGAGCTCTCTGAGAACAGGAGGAGGGATTAAATTACCAGGAGGAGCCAGGAGGAGCCTCTCAAGCCGAAATCCCTGTGCAGTGGACCTCCTGGATCCAGATGGTGGCTACACTGTCAGAGAAGAAGAACCAAGAGTCAGAGCATGGAAAGCAGAGTGATGAACTTCCCAACCCACGGATCAAGTTCAGATGAGTGCTTTCGTGCAGGAGGCTGGCTTGCAGAGTGGGGTGCCTCTGGGCACTTAATTGGGGAGTTGGACTTGCTAACCATAGAAGTGGAGCTGAGTGCTTTGGGGGCTGAGGCTTACTGGGGTGAGGTGCCTCTGGACACTTAATTTAGGAAGCTGGGCTTGCTGAGCACCCGTGGACATGGAGCTGAGTGTCTTAGGGTGGGGCTTAGAGCGGAATAGTCCACCCTTTTGAGTATTTATTAGCAGGCCTGAAACTTTGTAATCTGTCTTGATGAACAACTTCCCTGAGCATTTCCCACTGGCACTACTTGTTAACTTCCTTAATAAACCCTTTAACCACTAATTGTTTGTGTGGGTTTCTGCGAAGCCATTGCAATGGATTTAAGAACCTAGAGGCACATTATACAACATTAGTGAAGTCAGCACACTTGTGATATTGTCATAAAAATAGTGTGGGTGTCATGCGCACTCCGGAAGAGTTTAAGACATCCCCAGGAATCCTGAGATCATATTTTGAGAGCTGCTGGCGTCGTTAAAAATTCAATAGCAAAGTCTGTGGGGGTTTTTTCCATCTAAATGTTGGTACTTTCACAGGAATGGTCTCACTTCGCCTCGCAACCAACAAGGGAAGAGAGAATGCTCTCATTACACAGCCTGCTACCCAGAAGAAGTTGCTCGTCAGAAAAGACATTGCTGGGCTGATTATCAAACACTTTGAAATGTGAGCCAGGGTTTGAGGTCTGTGAGACTACGTGGATGGATAATGTCACTCAAAGGGTGATACACTTACTAAGTTCACTTGTTCTTAAGTATTCACGGCGGGTAATTCCCTTGTACCTCACTCAACCACTTAGCTCAATTCTGTCTCATCTGGGCTGAGTGTAGATTCCTGTTTCTGGATGAAGACTGTATTATTTTGGTGAATCTTAGCTTTATAAGAGGGAGATAATGCCTTCACTCGACCTTCTACTAAACAAAACAATATTCAGAGCAATGATTGGCAGGGTCCAATTTACACTTTGCTGTCTGCTGGAGTAGGGAGAAGGAGGAGGGCCACTGTAGGAAGCCATGCATGCTGTTTAAGGCCCGAGGATGTGTAATATGGTAGTTTCCTATCTGTTTCTGTCCCCTATGCACTATATTTATCCAGCAAGTGTTGAATGCTGTGAGTCCCACATCCTCATTGGTAAAAAGAACCCATTAATGGCAGATTCCCAGGAATGTTGTTGAGTTTCTGTAAGATGATGCCTGGACTTAAATGCTTCCTCCTCCCCCACTATCATGATCCCAGTTCTACCTTACAGGCCCGGCTAGACCAGAGGATGTACACTGGTACAGATAGGAACTGGAAACACAGGGAATCCAGGACAGATGACCCTTCAGGACCAGTGGTGAGAGTGGCGATACCAGGAGAGTGGAGGGAAGGTGGGTTTAAAAGGGGAAACCGATTACAAGGATCTACATATAACCTCCTCCCCGGGGGTCGGACAACAGAAAAGTGGGTGAAGGGAGACTTCAAACAGTGTAAGACATGACAAAATAATAATGATTTATAAATTATCAAGGGTTAATGAGCAAGGGGGAACAGGGAGGGAGGGAGGGGAAAAATGAGGAGCTGATGCCAAGGACTCAAGTAGAAAGCAAATGTTTGGAGAATGATGATGGCAACAAATATACAAATGTGCTTGACACAATGGATGGATGTATGGATTGTGATAAGAGTTGTACGAGCCCTGAATAAAATTATTTTTTTAAAAGATTAAATAGTAGGTGGGTTAAAGAGTGATGTTATTATTCTGCAACATGTACAATTAGGGTCTGAAATTTGGTCATAAAATATATCTGTTTACAAACTGAAAAACACCTGGCATGCACTTTACTATTTGCGTCCAAAACTGGCCATTCGTGATATTCAGTTACTCCTTTCCTTGTATATACCCCTTTTTTGCTGTTATTTTTTAAATAAAGTTTTATTGTGTTTTCAGTGAATGTTTACACAGCCAATTAGGTTTTAATTTAACGATTTCAATACAACTGCTTCTGTGACGTCGGTTACATTTTTTCATGCCCAAAGAAATCAGAAAATAATAAACATAGAACAATTTGAGAATGGGTTAAAAACAAACAAATAAACAATAAGGTGTTAAATTTGAAGAAGAAGAAGCGCAACCACTAGATCTGCTCTTCAGCAAAATCCCCCGGGGTTCCCCATAGAACGCTAAGCAACTGGAAGGGTTTCAGCATTCTCAGCGGAACTATGTACTTGATGCCAGGTAGTAAGTTAACCCTGAATTATGTATAAAAGATTCACTCTCTCTAGGTTTCCTGCAGTTTGTTTGTTTGTTTGTTTGTTTGTTTGTTTGTTTCCCACATCCTCTTTCTCTTCCCTTGATCCTCTATGGAGCTTGAATCAATAAGAATTATTGATCTCCTTTTTCTAGAAATAAATACTATGCGTAAATACTAGAAATAAGTATTGCCAATTCACTAAACTTGAGTATTTCTTTAACATCACTCTGAAAGAGAGGACAATGTGTTCTAGTAAAATGTACTTTTCCCAAATTTCACACAGCACAGACTACAGAAGAGAGTTAAGTTGTCAGGTGCCTTGAAGTCTCATCTGACCCATGGACACAACAGAATGACACAGTCCTGCACCCTCCTCACAACTATTGCTAAGCCTGAGCCCATTTTTGCAGCCTCTGGGTCAGTCCATCTGAGCCAAGGCCTTCCTCTTTTTTGCTGCCCTTCTGCTTTACCAAGTGTGATGTCCTTCTCCAAGGACATCTCCTGACAATGTGTCCAAAGTATGTAAGTATATAAGAGGACAGCTTCTTATGCTTGCCTTTAAAGAGCACTCTGGCCTTACTTCTCCCAAGATAGATTTGTTTGTCCTTTTAGCAGTTCATGGTACTTTCAATATTCCTCATCAGCCCCTCAACTCAAATGCATTGATTCTTCTATCTTCCTTGTTCAATGCCCACCCTTCATATGCATATGAGGCAATTGAAAATGTCCTGGCTCGGGTCACACACATTTTAGACTTCAAAGTAACCCCTCTGCTTATCAATACTCTAAAGAGGTCCTTTGCAGAAGATTGTCTCAACGTAACTCATCTTTTGATCTCCTGACTAAAATTCCCATGATTGACTGTGGAACCAAGCAAGATAACATTTTTTTGACCACTTTGACCTTTTCTCCATCTATCATGATGTGACCTATTGGTCCTGTCGCTTTGTAATCCATACTGAAGGCTGCAATTCTTGATCTTTGTCAGCACCTGCTTTGTCAGCTGGATTATATGAAGAAGAAGGTGCTATCAGAATCGGAAGAAGCCTTATTATTAACCGAGATGTGCAGAGGAAGAGATAGGTAAATAGTGCAAACAGTTAACATATTCCTCTGCTAACCAAAGAGGGGAGCTTCAAACGCACCTAGAGGTGCCTCAAAAGAAAGTTTGGCAATATGATTATTTTCAAAACTCAAGCCCAGCTAACCCAATGGAGCACATTGGATGTTCTAGCAATATTGTTTGCAGATGTTTGACTCACAGTTCCATTCTGGCTCAGTCATAACTGATTTGGTGGTGACTGGAACTGGTACTTCCCAATCAGCAAGCTGAAAATGAATGAAATACAATTCACTTTTGATCTCAACACTTTGCATCCGTTTTACTGGGGGGGTCCCCAGCTTTGTCCCAGAATTATTTTGTTAATAGCATGTAAAAACTAAAAGAAAAAAACACCCACTCTTCACTTACTCACAAGATTAGGTTCCAAAGACAGGATTATTATTTTAAAATTGGTGTTAAGTAAAAATTAAGGGTGACCACTTCCTTAAATCTACCTCACTAAACGACGACGACATCAGAAAATCTTCTGTACACGACATTTTTCAGGTGTTGAAAAGCAAGAACGTTACTGAGCACGGTGGTTGCAACCACCGTGTATTTCAAGTGTCTTCCAACCTGGGGTTTTCATCTTCTAATACTATATACAACCATGTGCTCTACAAAATCTCACTCAAAATAATCCACGGCCACTGAGTCGATTCTTACTCACAGTGACCCTACAGGGCAGGGTAGAACTGTCCCCGTGGGTTTCTGAGACTGTACCCCTTTACTGGCATTGAAAGCCTTATCATTCTATTGTAGAGTACCTGGTGGTTTTGAACTGTTGACCTTGCAGTTGGAGCCCAACGTATAAACGCTGCCCCACCAGGGTTTCTGTTCTCTAATGGTTATAGGTGTCCACTTTAAATGCTGGTTAGTGATACATAGACCTATGTCCACCTTATAAGTGGCATGCAAAAAATGTCCTACCTATCTATCTCAGCCGCAAAAAGAGAAACCTCCTCTACAGAATTAAGACACGCTGGGAAGTTTCACCTCAAAGCCGATTCAATGAAAACAAAAAGCCGCCAAACAGAGTGACTCCAACTTCAAAAGAACAGATAATTTTCTGAAAATTAAAAAAAAATAAAATAAAGATGTTCCTAGGAGCCTCCTGTGCAAACACTGTGAGCCAGAATAGATGAACTGTCACTCTACTATACAAAATTACTCTCATGCCCGGCCCCCGTTGTCAATTTTCTTAAGGTCAAGTAGAAGTATTCCTCCTTCAGCCTGTTGTGCTCTACAAAACCTCAGCAATCTCATAACTAACTTTATGGTTTCAACTTCAAGGTTCAAAAATAGAAAGTGCTAGTATGTGCTGAATTTCCTCCTTTGGGTCCTGGGGTTTTGTGCATCCTCACAAAGCCTAGATCTCAATGAGCTGCTGTGGTATTGAGAGATGCCCACATAAAAACCTGAAGTCAATTTTTCCATGAGCTCGTAGGACATCGTACACGTTTTCGTTTCTCTCCTCCCTCTGCAGCAAATTCTCAGTCTGGGGGGAAGTCAAGTTGTTTTCCTTCGAGTGTTTTACACAATACTCGTGCACATACACAAAAGACTTCAGCGTTCTTTCAGTTCCTCAAATGTGTCATGGGGCATGATCTCTCCAACCACAGGACCTTTGTTGATGCTGTTTACTTCTGGAAGATGCATCTATGCTGGGCCTTCTCGTCCTGCTTTTGAAAGGGCAAGGAAAGTATTGATTTCTAGAGAATAGAATGACTGTGAGGAATAATTGAAATAATAGGTGTAAGACACTTGAACATGGTTGGTACACCGGTCTCAGTAAGTGTCATTATCATTGTGACATCATTACTACTTTGAACTATTAGTTTATTTATTTCCAATCTCACCTTCAGATCTCTATGCAGATGGTATTCACTCCAGGAAATGTTCATGATCCTCAAATTAATTGAGTGCCTTATGATGTATGTTCTTATTACGGTGTACTTTTCCTTCATAGAAATAACTACAATCCATAATTAGCATTCTTCGAGTAATTGAAAAATAACCATGTGCATATAATCCTTAACCTGCGGCTGTAGATTCAATTCCAACTCATGGTGATATCGCCCTTCCTAACCACATCCATATTTGTGCTGTCTGGTAAGTTTTGGATTGCTAACCTCAAAACCAGGGGTTCAGAGCTAATGTTTGCTGCTTGAGCAAAAGATAGACTCTCTGCTCCCTAGAGATTTACAGCCTTGAAAACCTATTCAGGGTCGCTATGCAGCAGAATTAAATTAATGACGGTAGGTTTGGGTTTTTTATTTTGTTGGCAAATTCATGAGAAGAGGAAGTAATTTTTTATTGGTCACTATTGTAGCTCTAGTTTCTAGGAAGATATTTGGTGCTGAGTATGTGCTCACAAGCACATGTTCAATCCAAAGTCACTGGCATCTGCTCAATGACACAGTAATCACTTCTTTCCGTCATGCTCTGTTATACGCATTGTTTCAGGAGCCTTTAAGGTAGCATGGTGGAGAGTCTGGTGGCGCAAGAAACCAAATGACCAACGCTCCTATTTCCAGAGGCATTCATGGCACCCCCTGTCCCAGAACCAGGTATCCACATTGCTAGCCATATAGTATCCAAGATGTGGGAAGAAAATGGCAGCAAGTCATCTTCACAAGACTAGAGCAGGGCTGGCAGCAATCTGCTGCACTCGTGCATGTAATGTCTTATTTACACAACTCCCTGTCTACCTCTAGCCCATAGTTGAAGCATAATTCTGAGAGAATGTGCTAAGAAAAGGTGATGTTTGTCACATGATTCCTTCTTCTTGAGCACACAAGGAGGTAAATCCCAGTCTTCCTTAGGTCAGGGTGATGTAACAGAGTTCTGGCCAATAGAACTCAAAAGTAATGTAAGCCACTCGTAGTTCTAACCCACCCGTATTGTCCATTCGAGCACTCCTCCATGCTCTCTTCCTTTTCCACAGCCACTTTGTACGGTACCCATGAGGTAGCACAATGACTTTTCATTCAGTCTTTGACAATGAAGGGCTACTCGCTACTACTGCAGATCCTAGTATCACTCAGTCTAATACGGTGAGAAAGTGAAACACTGGAAAAGGAAATGAAGAGGCAAAAAAGTTTGGGCCCTGGCTTAGTCTTCACCCTCTCATGTGACATTCTACAGTTATCTCCTCCCTAGACTTGCAGTTTCTCATTCTTGGTACTCTGAATTAAGCACGGTGAATGGTTCCGGCTTCAGCCCCATATCCATCTGAAAGTTGGTCTCGTGCTTACAATCTATCCCTCCCATACATATGCACAAGTCTAAAAGCCATGGTATGTAACATTGTTTTTACTGAGTCACTTGCTGAGTGACAGCACAATGAATATATTAGATGATTATATACGAGGGGTACCCACTCCTCCCCCAAACTGGAAAAAGGCTCCACTGGGCAGAGCTTTCTTACGTAGTATGCATTTTTGCCCACTAGGTGAGCATCAAGCTCCCTCTGAGTTAGTGCACCCAGTGGCATCACCACATAAGATGCTCTTTGGTCACAGAGAATTTTTTTGTAAACTCAGTTTTGCTCAAACTTCATTTCTTGTGATAGTTGATTCATAGAATTTGACTGTGAAATTTTGTTTCCTGATGTTGAACACAGCACTATGGGGAACGTTCAAGTGCATGGGTGCTTTTCTCGTTTCAGAAAAGTCCATTGATGCAGGGAACTGGCTACGGAAGCTGCACCCTGGTCTGACAATCAGAGAGCAAGAGACCCGAGAACTAGAAAGGTGAGGTTCATCGAGCCATTTATCTCTCTGCCCTTCAATTGCCCCACATGTGTTTATCGGCCAGGTTGGCACAGTAAACTTTAACTATCTCACTCCCTCTCCAGCTCTATTTTTACTAAGTATATTTATCTCTTTTATTGTTACCTCACATTTGTTTATGTGTCTCAGAATATGCATTACTTTTTATTAGGATGGTCCTACAAACAGTCCTTAATCCCTACCCATAAAAAAGACTACAAGTAATATCTTGGGATCATACTGAGTACCTGTTTATTCTCTATTTCTACTGTTCAGCATATGTAGTTTCTCTGTGTCATGGGAAAAAACGATGTTTCTTGCTTGAACAACTTCCACTACCTTTTTCTAGGGAAAGTGGAATGTATTCAAAATAAGAGTAAATGTCTCTTTTTGAAAGCCTTCTAGGAGTGGTTGACCCATCCCAATGTGCCCTTTTATTCTTGCCTTGTGGATTTGATTTCTGAAATATCCCCTGCTATTCTTGACCTCAGGAAATGTTAGAGTAGCTGGCAGATGGATAGATAGGGAGAACAGGTTTTCTGAGAATTGAGAGAGAATATAGGATTTGTCTAAAGAGATCATTCTGTAAAGAATCATTTACCTGCCCTTAGAAGACTGGAACCCAGGTGAGCTGAGGAAGGCTTACTTAGCCATGAGTCCCTCCTACAAAAATCTGCCTTTGGCTTCCCTATTTGAGTTCATTAAAGCACTAGATCAGTGGTCCTCAACCTTCCTAATGCCACAACCCTTTAATACAGTTCCTCATGTTGGGGTGACCCCCAAACATAAAATTATTTTTGTTGCTACTTCATAACTATAATTTTGCTACTGTTATGATCCGGGAGACCCCTGTGAAAGGGTTGTTTGACCCCCCAAAGGGGTCACGATCCACAGGTTGAGAACAGCTGGTCCAGAACACGCAGGACTGACCCAGATACCCAGCGCCTATGGGGGCAGGGAGCTCCCACTCCGAGGCCCAGTTTTACCTCGTCTTTCCCTTTCTGTAGCTCTGATGTGATGGCACTTGATAAGTATTTTGTGGAATTCAAGACTAAAATTAATACGTTTAAGGCATTATGGAAATTAGTGCCCATGTTGCAATGGAACTGCAGTCTAATCAATTAATTTGGAGCTCGAAATAGAAGTATTTAATCTCTTCTACAGAGTCCTCTGGGAATATCAGTCATTTTTAAATGAAGTAATTACATAGGAAATCTAGAATTAGGTAGAAGAAAATACCCATTAATATTGATTTGCTTGGCAACTGGGGGAGGGGGCTTCCTAAAAGTAGCATAAAAGGACTCCCCACTGCCATCAAGTCCAGTCCCACTCATAGTGATCATATACAGGGCTTCTGAGGGAGCAGCCAGCCTCATCCTTCTCCATTGGAGAGGCTGGTGGATTTGAACTGCCCACCTTGCTTACCAGATAGTGCTAGCAAAGCTCCTTAGAAATTGAATAGTGTCACTGAAATCTCCTCTAGTCTTTGGCATATCTCTATTGATGTTTCTGAAGATCAAATGTGTAAAGGAATGTTTGAGAATCTTATTAAAATGTAATTAGATTCTAATTCAGTAGATTTGGTCAGGGTTTAAGATTCTTCATTTTTAACAAGCTTCGAGGTGATGCTGGTTTTGTTGGTCCTCGGGCCATACTTTGAATATCTAACTAACCTGACTGCAACGGCCCATTGCATTTGGAAGAATAAAGCAGAGGAAACACAGCAGACAATGGCCTGGGCCTCCTCCATCTCTCCTGCCCCCAGTCCCCTAGCTCTGCCTATACAACACCAAACCCAATCACTTTCTGTTAAGTCAATTCCAACGCATATGTATTAGAGTAGAACTGTGCTCCATAAAGTTTCGATGGCTGAATTTTGGGAAGTAGATCAATCAGGCCTTCCATTCAATGTGTCTTGAGGTCACCTTGAACATCCAAACTTAACTAAGAAAAATTAAGTAATTAACCAACACAACACAACAACTTCCCTACACGATGTAGGGAAATGGAGTACAGCAACCATCTTAGTTTAAAAATCCCAGCTTCCACAGGAATCTGTTATGGATGGAATCATGTTTCCCAAAATAAAGCACTGTAAATTTTAATCCCTATTCTTAAGGCTATACTCCTATTTGAGAATGGATTTTCTTGTTTAGGTTCATGAGATAGAATCAGTGTAAGATGTGCCTGAAAGTGTTCTCCTTTGAGATATAAAAGACTAAACAAGTAAGCAAGCAGAGATGAGAGAAAATAGATGCCAGGCCACAGAAAGATCTTCTAAAGTGCCCAGAAATAGACACCATAGAGCCAAGGAGTAAGAAGAAGCTTCCCTTAAGTGTCAGCATTCTGAATTTGGACCTCCAGACCCCTAATTGTGAAAAAGTAAACTTATGTTTGCTGAAGCTACTAAGGTGGGTCTTTCTGTGCTAGCACACTGGGATTTGTTACTGAGAAATGGGGTGCAATGCTAGCTGACACCTAAAATGTGGAAGTGGTTTGGAATTGGGTCATAGTGGGGGCTGGAAGGTTGAAGATGGCTCATACTGAAAGCCAGATCTCCTTGAAGGAAATGCTGGTGGGATTGTGAGTGTCAGAGACCATTCTGCTGAGGGCTGCCCAAAAGGAGTGTCCAAATCATCCAGAGAGTTTCTATTGTTTTAGAAAGTACAGATGTTGGATTTTACATGAGCGTTGGGTGAAGACGCATTAAAAGAAAATGATTGGACAATGGGGAATGTTTGATGCTTTTAATGCAGTGGCAAACAATTTGCCTGAATAATTTCAAATATTTGATGGAGGTTAAACGTATAAGTGATTAACTTGGATATTTGGCTTCGGAGATTTCTAAGCACGGTCTTAAAGGAATTGCATGGTGCTGCTTCTAGTAACACACAAGAGGAACAAGTTGAATTTAAAATGAACTGTGCAAATGAAAACAAAATGCAAGGATCTAGAAAAGTCTGTTGTACAAACTAAGGGCACGTGTCCTAGAATTTTCACCAAGTGCACGGGCACACGAGTTCAAGAGGTCACCCCTATGGCTGACCAAGTTCAACAACTACAATGTCCTGTGCTGCTCTTATTGAATCTGCATGCAGAGCGAATGATCTCAGAAACAAGAACAGGGCAACCAGGTCGGAGGAAGACTCACGGACAGCCTGGATACGTAGTTAATACCATCTTGCTTGCTGAGAGTGAAGAGGGTTTGGATAACTTCCTCTTGAACATCAAATGCTAGCCTTCCATATGGATACATCGCAACATAAATAAAGATCCTTCTAACTGAGCCAACAAGCAGCATCATGAAAAACTGGAGAAAAGATAAAGTTGTCAAAGATTTAATTTTATTCGGATCCAACGTCAACACCCCTGGAGGCAACAGTCAGAAAATCAGAAGAGACCAGTCATCATGGTTACCAGAACAAAGCATCAGCAGACAGGAGACGGACTGGCACAATGGCTGCGTCAGCGGGTGGGAATATGACAGTTGTAAGGATGGAACAGGACCGGGCAGTGTTTCATCTTTTTGTGCCGTGGAATTTGTCTGCACCTGGACACCTAATGGGCAAAAAGGGGGCAGATATAATAATTACTCTGTGAATTGCACAGGGACAGCAGGTGTAAATTGGTCCTACAAAGCGACCTAGGACATGTATGTTGCTGTTGTTGTGATTGGGTGCCATCGAGCTAACTCCAACCCCTAGCAGCCCTGTGCACAACAGAAAGAAACACTGCACAGTCCCGTGCCATCCTCACCTTGGTTCCTGTGCCTGATCCCGCTGATGAAGCCACTGTGTCAACCCATCTCACAGAGGACCTTCCTCCACTTAACCAAATATGATGTCCTTCTCCAGAGACTGGTCTTTCCTAAAAATATGTTCAAAGCATGTAAGATTAAGTCTTGCCATACTTGCCTCTAAGGACATACAAGATGGTACCACCACCACCCAAAAAAAAAAAAAAAAAGACTTTTTTTCAAAGACATGTATTTAAATATTTTACAAAACAACCATATCATCTTCAAAGTACTCTCCATTACACTTAATACACTTGTCAAATCTGTGATCCCGTTCTTGGAAACATTTGGCTGACAGCACTTCCCTCATTTTTGTTTTCTTTTTCCTTCGCCTCTTCTACATTGACAAATCAGTGTCCTTTCATGTCCCTCTTCATTGGAAGAAACAAAAAGAAGGTGCATGAGTGAAGTCAGATGAGTAAGGTGTGTGGGGCAAGAGAGGCATGCTGTTTTTTTGTCAAAATCTATCACACTGCGATGGCTATGTGAGCAGGTGCATTGTCGTGGTGGCAAAACCAGTCCCCCGTCTGCTACAAACAGGCCTGTCTTGGCACAGTCTTTTCAGAATCTCTCAGTAGGAAGCTTGATGACCAGTCTGACCTGGTGGAACAAACTCCAAATGGACATGAGTCACCATTTCTGTCCACTCAGGAAGTTGGCGGGTGTCCAGAACCAGGTTTGTCATCAATCAACATTTCACCCCTTTTTGAAACGAGAAAACCACTCATACACTTCTGTTTTTCCCATAGTGCTGTCCTTGTAAGCTTGGCTCAATGTCACAAGAGTTTGTGTGCCATTTTTCCCAAGCAAGAATCTAAATTTCACATCTGCACACTGTTCTCTTAAGTCAGCCATCACAAAAAGCAAGGTTTGAGTGAAACTGCTTTTATGAAAAAATTCTCTGTGACCAGAGAGAAACTTACCAAGTGATGCCACTGGGTGCACTAACTCCTAGCAAGTCGCTCGACGCTGGCCTAGTGGGAAAATGTGTACCAGGAAAGTTCTGCTCCCCCAGCGCAATTCCGGTTTGGGGGTGGGTGCCTGGCATTACTTTAGGGAGGTACTCCAATATTATTTTATCATTTATTCTGGGCATTACAAATCATAAAATAGCATTTATTTTTAAATGCTCCACTATTTTCATTGTTCGGCTTGGCTCTCATCCTAATTGGCTGTGATTTTGTGCTTTAAATTCATAAATGCCAACATGGAATAATCTGTCTGTCTTTCAAAGTACCCTCACAGGCAGCACTGTGTTTCTTCCTCCTTTGAACACATCTGCTTTTTACAGCCAAAAAGCATGATGTAACCCAGTGTGTTTTCTGCTTTGCCCTGTTTGCCAGGAAGCTCAGAGGTATGCATGTTGTGCTCAGTTACTGAAACTGTCATCAGTCAGGGTTTCTTAATACTTTCACTTTACTTTCTACATTTTTATCGCAGCCAGGCTGTAGTGCCTGGTATTGATGATGGTATCCATTTTTATACCAAAGTAAGTAAAAAAAAATATTGCTTCAACATCATAGGCACCTTTATGAACCAAAAATATCAAAAGCTACTGCTTACATATGTACATCCTCTGCCCAGTTCTATATGCTTCTGAAGACAGTATTTCAATTGTTTAACCCCTCCCCCAGAGATTTCTGTGCTCTTTGATTTGCACCAAGTCAAAACAGCAGTTGGGGCAACAACAAAGAACTCACATTTGGTGATCCTTTGAGATGTTCTCTGAGTTTGGGGAGATAGAGAAGTCTGAAGGCGCTCGATCAGGGCTGGAGGCTGGATGCTTCCATGGGACACATCCTCAGAGTGCGCCCTTGCTCCCGGGAAGACGGCAGTGCTGCGACGGCCAAACCCCTCGGTGAAGCCATGCGGCCTCACTGGCCAGAGGGCAGCTCTCAATGTCCTTGAGAAACACCTTCATCACAGCCTTCGAGACTGTCCTGTGTCCTTTACAAAATTAAAAAATGTGTCACCAGATGCTTCTGGTCTGGTGTTGAACTGAAAGGGGCCCAGAAGGTCACCTTGGTAAAATCACTGTTTTGATCGGCCCTTTCTTTGTTGGCTCTCCACAGAGACCAAGGCACATGCGGCACAGAACACTTGTCAGCAGTCCTCCTCGGGTTGTGGAGACATGTTTTTTACGGTTCTGTTTTGGATGGTTGGTGGTGTTTCTGGCTGGGGGTGGGAGGATAGAAACATTCTTGTCTGAAATGCACTCCTAGGAGAAATGTTGTAGTACTGACCCTCGTATAGCTTCTTCCTGCAACCCGTGCCCCATCCTTCAGCTTCTCTGCCCGTATCGATCATTTATTTCTCGCCTGCAGCAATCAGGGCTAGGGGCTAGATAGTGCAGTAAACCGTGTGAAAGCCAGGACCAGAACAAGGCAGAAACCAATCCGACAAGGAAAACTCAAGTATTTGTCAGTGATTGAGAAAAGGGGCACCCTAGACAGAGATGCAAGACGCATAGAAACCAGGTTCGTTTGGCCCCAGTTCTCGTGGGCTTTCTTGAAAATATTTTAGACTTCACTTGTCATGAGGCTTCTAGTACTAACTCTTCAGCTCTGTTCGGTGTTGCCACGTCAATGGAGCTCCAAACAGCACAGAACCAAATGAGCACAGTGCAGCTATGGGTCAATAGCACTGCTCTCCATAGTACCCGCCCTCACTCAGCAAATGGGACTCCGATCCCCACTGCGTCACGGTGGTAGGGCCATCACGACAGGCTCCCTAGTCAACGGGGCAGGCCCCCCTCCACCAAGAGCAGTAGAGCCGAGTGCCTTATTGCTTGCAGTAAGTACCCTGGGAAATTCTCCCCTCATACCCACAAATGGCTTAAACACATTTTTGTGTGTTTTCTTACTCATAGTGAACACTTCAGGAAAAATGTAGATAAGTAAAATGATCTCTGTTTCTTTACAAATATATCTCTCGGCATCTGCGATAGCATTTTCATCTCCTTCAGCTACATTTGAGGTTAGGGAAAGAGCTAGGTCAAGGGGTAGAAAGACTAGTCTCTGTGGACTCCCGATGGCTACATGGCCCTGAATCACAGCGTCTCTCCAACTCTGCTAGCGCGTCTGCATCGCAGGGGGAGTCAGTCGTTCAGCTGCTCCAAGGATGGGGTCTGGACAAGACGAGCTCCTGAAGGCTCTTTCGGGAAGTTAAATGCTTGGGGTGTTTGTTTTGTCTTCATATCCTCACAATTCTCAAGTTGTTTCAGGAATCAGGAGTCCTGGCGGCGCTTGTTAACACAGATTGCTAGACCCTCGCTTAAGTTTCTGATTTAATAGGTCTAGACTCGAGCAAGATGCTTGGTAACTTGCAGTTCTGGTGAAGCTGCTGCTGCTAATCCAGCAACCACACGTTGAGAACCACGAATATAGGAGGAAGCATACAAAAGTTCACGGGAACATTCAATTATCTTTTAATTCAGTGTTTCCATGAATTTTTTAACCTGGTACATGGCAGAGGTTGCATATCACAGCCCCTTGCATGGGGGTTGCTCTTCATATTTCCGCAACAGTGTTCCCATTTGAAGGCATGAGAGCTTAGTTCTGTTTCTGCACTGCCCCTTAGCTGCTGCAGCCTCACTGCAGGGACTAATTACAGGATGGCTGGCAGTCAAGCTCAGGAGACCCTACGGCAGGGGTTCGCAACCTTCCTAAGGCCGAGACCTTTTCATGCAGTTCCTCATGTTGTGGTGACTCCCAACCATAACATTATTTCTGTTGCTACTTCATCACTGTCATTTTGCTACTGTGATGAATCAGGCGAGCCCTGTGAAAGGGTCATTCAACCCCTAAGGGGGTCGCGACCCACAGGTTGAGAACCCCTCCCCTAAGGGAATGCAAAGATAGGGGCAATGGAGACAGATGAGGATTAAGAGAAAACTATGTCATCGCATGAATGCTTTCTTTGTATGACCCACTCTTCTGGAACATTCCCTCTCCATGAGAGCATTATTGAGGGTTGACTATTGGCCCATCACCAAATTCAAGCAAAGACTCCAAAAAGGGAGTAGGAAGGTGCAGGCTTAGACTGCCTCTAGCAGAACTCTGAATCTCACAAGGAAGGAAAAATCCCCACGTGTCCACACACTTCCGAGAGGCAAGCCAAGACACATAGATCCTGAGATGTGTGATAACGTGGCGTGAAGAGCGAGTATTCCGTAGAATGCTCTATCTAGAGGGCGTTGGTGAACTTGAGAGATCTGGAGAGGCTTACAGTGACAGGAGGAGATCAAGCAGGCTGGCTGAGCTTGAAAGCCAGAGAGAATCTGAAGTAGTAAAAGGGTGAGCAGAACCCACGAAGAAGCTCAAGGCGCAGGAGTGGGAGCAAAATAGGGCTAAGAATGTCCAGAAGGACTTTCGAAGCCTATCAACTCCACCAATGTGCAGTCAGTCCCATTCCTGTGACTCAGTTTCCCCATCTGAGAAAGGAAGGGGTTTGGGCTACATCAGACATTTCCCAAATGTGTCCCATCAAGGAGTGGCCCCAGGCCAGAAAGAGTGAACACGCAGGAGGGACCCAGCGCTTCTTACTGTCTTGCCTCTGCTGTCTTACATTTTGGCAGTCCCCAGACAGGTTCATTTTCAGAAAGAGTTTGAAAAGCACTCCATGAGAAACTCTGTTAGGGCTCTTCCCACTTGCACATTGGTTCACTGAATGCAAGAGGGCGACCGCTGTTGAAGACGAGGGCTAGGTCAGCTGGAAACATGGAGAGGCGTTTAAATAAATGAGGGAAGGAAACAGGGAGTAAGGTTGTAAGCGAGGAGGGTCACTGGGAACAGAGTAAAATCTGGCCCGGACACTGCTATCAAGATAAATTTCCCTGGAATCCCAACTCCTCTGAAGGTTCTGTATAAAAACAAAAGGTGATTTTCCCCCTTGTCAGCTCTTACCTCCCAGGACATTGTACTGTATGCAAAACTGGTAACTGTAAGACAAACATTTGTTTCCATCGCCCTGCTCAGCTCATGGGCCTTTAGGGAGACCAGCACTTCAAGCAAAGCCTTTTTACTTTTCTACGCCCACAGCTTCCATTCAGTAATCAAAAGTTTTCCACTTTCATCAAAGAGGCTGAACACTGAGGACCAAGGAAGCAACCTGTTCTCATCAGCTCTGGGCAGAGCTCAGAGCCCTCTGGTACCTGCTCACTGCCCGTGTCCACCTGATGGCATGGCCTTCTCTTCATCCCCTTCATAGTCTTGCCCATCCCAATCACCAACCAAATGAATGTAAGCCCCCACTTCTTCCAAAACCAAACCCAACTTGAGTTGAAGGGGATTTTCAATCTCCTTAAAGGTGAAACAGATAGACTGCCTACCACTCTACTTAGCCAAAGAGAAGAATTCACTTCTTGATCTCTCTTCCATCACAAAGACCTATGATTTTATGGACTCACTTGGAAAGGCAACCAAACCAACTCCTAGATGCTCAGCAACGTGGGCCCTATACAAAGGTAGCAATGGTAATGATCCAAGCTTAGCTTAGGTATTTCCTTAGGAGGGACTAGGATTACGATGGCTCTCATAAATGTACTGTAACCCCCAAATTGATCAGAAAAGAGATGGATGCTAAAAAAAATTAACTACTTCCCCAGGTGATGCCAAATAAAGTTTTCAAAGAGCTAATTGCGTAAGCAGTAGCTACACTTTTTAAATGGTTCACACTGTAAATGGTGTCTTGAAATGGAGAGGTGGCCTGAGAGATACCCTGCTCCAGCCATTAGTAATGTGACCCAGGTCTGCGTCCCTGAGAATCCATACTGTTTTGATCTAAATTACAGAATTGGCCTAGGGGTCGACTTGGGATGTTTAACAGGAATGGTCTGACCCCAGCTGCCATGTTTGGGCTCATGTACAAAGTGCTCCTGTGTCGTTATCTCATGAGACCCTTATAGCGACTGCCAACCCTGGCCTTCTTAGTCTATTTTAAAGATGTGGGGAAAGAAGACGCATACGAATTTGTTCATGGACCCAAGGTTATGAATAGGGCTGAGACAGACTACAATCACTTGGCATGTGTTCAGTCATCAAGTGCCATGAAGATGGAATCCTATCATATGCATTTTGGCCAAATGGATTGGGTTATGCACCCAGTTTCTTTCCCTGAACATCCCTGACTTTGCTTTTGGCAGTTTGAATCCCCGCTGAGCCTCAGTTTCCCCACGTGTAGGCAGAAATAAACGGCCTCCTCTGTGGTTGGAGGTGAGCAGGGAGTGGGGCAATGCCTGTAGAGCTCCGAGAACTCTGACTGAGACAGTCGAGGTTCCCCCAGAATCCCCCACCCACTTTGCATAGCACACATGCACTGCATCACACACCGCAAATGCGCTCATCTGCCTGCACCACGCTCACTCAAAGCCTCAGCGCACAGACACTGCACACACCACATGCACAGACTATGTGCCCTCGCTACACATCTACCACACACACACACATATATATATAACCACCTCCCAGAACACACACACACACACACACACACACACACACACACATGGTCCCACCTCCCAGCTTCCACCCTCATCACCAATTCCTTCCCCTTTTTATACATTTTAATCAGGCTCGGGTTTATTTGCAAACTTAACAGATCCCCAAACATGCAGCAGTATTTGTTCAGAAGATCCGTAGTGCTGAGTTCCTGCTCTGCGACAGTGTCTTACCACCTGTCCCCCATTTCAAAGTGGACATGGGCTTCCCTCTCTTTGCATGAATCCACAGCCAAGGGTTCTTCCTTCCCAGATATATTGAAACAATTCCAGTTCTCAGCAGAAGCGGCCATTGCCCAATGGAACCCTGGTCGGTCTTGGTGCTGCAGTCCAGAGAAGCTGGTGTCCTTGAGCCTCAGAAAAGACACACGGTCCGAGGAGGTCTTCTGAGCAGCGCGCCTCAAGGAAGACAATGAACAGCTTCTCAAACAGGAAGGCGTTTTGTGGCTGAAACTAAGCAAAGCAGAAGTCGCTCTGTGCATTATCTCTCTCTCTCTCTCTCTCTCTCTCTCTCTCTCTCTCTCTCTCTCTCTCTCTCTCTCAATCTCTCTCTGTCTCACACACACACACATACACACACACTCGCATGTGTGTGCGCGCGCACACACGAGAGGAACCGTCATTTTCCTATGTGCTCTGACATCAGCTACCTCCTCTGTAGCTACGGTTTCTCCACACTCAAATTAATCCCTGGCGATGAAAAATGAACCTCTCCCCCACCCATGCTTCTGCCTTTCGCCTCACGCCCCCAGAGAAGGGTTTCTGCTCAAAGCAGCCGGTGAAGATTTTTTTCCAAGTCACATGATCCAGGATGCTGGGGGAGAATCCTTCTTGGAACAGAGATGGGCCGAGAAGCGACTCAGATGAGGAGAGATAAGGTGTGAGACGTGGAAGACTATATAAGAATGGATCCCCGGCTGCACGAAGCACTCGGCAGCGTGGTCCCTTCTCAGGACACAGCCATGCATGTGCCAGCAGGCTCCGTCACCAGCCACTGGGGAACCATGAGCCGGAATTATTTCTACTTCACAACAGCCTCCCTGGCACTGTGTCTCATTTTTGCTGTGGCAACCATAATGGTGTTGGTGGTTCAGAAAACGGTAAGTGGCCTCCTTTCCCCCTCGCCTTTCCTCTCTGATTTATGTTCAGTTTCTCCCGGGGAGCCTTGAGGACAAACAGTAGAGTTGTTGGAGAGCAAAACTAAAACCCATATATCATGTAGTGAAAGGGAGACAAGCAACAGGAACTTCACTCTCTGAAACAACTCCGCTTGTTCAGAAAAACGTTTGTCACCAAGACGATCGTCTCAAAACGATTTAGGTGTACATGAACCAACCTTGTGGAGGTGAGCAATGGGCCTTTAGAGATGCAGGCTTGCATCTTGCTGAGCCAGAGCCGGGTGGAGGAAGGAATCTCTAAGGAAACCCATCAACATGTATGTTTGCACAGCCGGTTCTCAGGGCCGCGAGATCCTGAGACCAGGTTCCGATGTGCCCTATGCTCGGTTCAAATATCCCTGATGTTTGTGAGGCCTCATCCATCCGTTGCCAAGAATTGTAAACAAGGAGCTAACGTTTCAGGGACCAGAGTCCTTCAAGAATGAAGGCGAGAGCAAAGACCCAAGCTCGTTCCAGAGCTGGGCGTTCAGCGGCAAGGGCCACAAGGCAAACAGAAAGCTTGCCTGAAAGCCACTGCCTAGACAAGCTTAGGTTGTCTGAAGAGATTTTGACAAAACTTCCCTAATGATTTTAATAGGGAACCAAGGTTTTACTTTTGTTTTTGTTTTTAAGAATGTAAACACCTCCCTTTGCCAAAGTGAAAGGCCGTTGTGTTGATTACTTGCTCCACAGCACCTCCTGTCCGTGTTGTACAAGCCCGTCCACGTGCTCTATGCCTATCCCGTTCCTAGGCCAAATGGTGTGTGCCGCTCCACTGCTTAAGAAGAACCCGCTTGTGAAGGGTTGGGGTATCCGTTTCTCAAGTGTCCTAGAGCTGAACATTTTCAAGGAAGCTTTGAAGGTCACGTTTCCATAAAGGTGAAGGAGAGCAGAGTGGCTTATCTTTATTTCATTCTGTTACCGAAATAAAGATGGTCTACTGTAGGCTCCTCTAGGTCTACAAAGAAAATACTCTTGAAGGCCTTCCCCCTCTCCCGAGGCTCGGCAATTTCTTTCATTCCAATCTGGAGCACACCAGAGGTGTGTCATCTCCTAGGAATGATCAGAGGATGCAGACACTGCAGTAGCCTTTTAGAAGTTTGTTAGTTAAAGTGTGGTGAAAGAATTAGAAAGGGAGGGAGGAGGGAGAGAGGGAGGCAAGGGAGGAACCTGGGATTCAAGCTCAAATGTTTATTGAGCATCTATCTATTGTGTTCTAAGCACTGAGGATAGAGTGCGGAACAAAACCAACCCACGCTGTGCTTTCATGTTGCTTCTAGAGCTTACTATCCGGTGTGGGCTCTAAAGTTTCCCTGGTGGTTGTATTGTCTATTCATGCAATGGGATGGGAGAGAGAAAAGAAAGAAGAAAAGGAAGGGAAAGGAAAGAGAGACAAAGGCAAGACGGGGATGGGGGTCGGAAGGGGAGGGTGATGACATACCTGTGTGGAGCTCGAGAGAACTCCAGAATGGAACTCATTCAAATCCACCTTTTGTTGAGCTGATTCCTCCCCGGCACAATTGGAGTGGCTGTTTCTGCCTCGTTTTCACAGGTGTGGAGAACGAGGACTAGCGAGGGAACAGTTTGCACTAAGTCTTGTCCTTAGAAAGCGGTAGCTATAAGACTGCTTAGTTTCTTAAGGAGAACAGCATCCTTTTGTCGACACAGGTACAGAAACACCTAGAAACTTTTCCACCTCTATTTTCGGCAGCTTTTTCTTCTGGTGCATCCATTTCCTTGATTTATTTATCATTTTGGAAACCAAAGGACTAGCTTGACAGCGTAATTGTGCGGCCTGGTGTGATGACTCCCCAGCCTGAGGAAAATCAATCGCATCCTTAGAATCTAAGGCCTCTGCCATCAAAAGGAATAGTGTTATTAAGTGCTAAGTGTGCAATTTACATCATCTGTCAACAATTTGTTCTGACATTACCCGTTACAACAATGAAAAAGAAAGAGTTAGTCCTTTGAGCTTGGACCAAGAGGAAGACTTTCTGTAGGAAGAGGGAAGAGAGGCAGGTGTTAGGACAGGTAGACCTTAGGAAAGGCTGTAACACAGTGGTGCTCCACCTTCCTAATGCCGGGACCCTTTAATGCAGTTCCTCATATTGTGGTGACCCCACCCAACCATAACATTATTTTCGTTGCTACTTCATCACTGTCATTTTGCTACTGTGATGAACTGGGTGTCCCCTGTAAAAGGATCGTTCGACCTTCAAAAGGGTCACGATCCACAGGTTGAGAACCGCTGCACAAGCCCTCTGGGAGGTAAATTCATGGGAAATATCCAAAAAACGTAAACTCACAACCCGTTACTTAAAATAAAATGGGTTGATAGGAACACTCTATGGGTGACTTTTTAGTCTAAGAAGTCACAGTTCTAGATTAAAAGGATCTAGCGTTTAAAGCAAAAAACATCTACAAGCAATAATAGTGACAGAAAGTAGGCTCACAGAGCTCCCTTGAGATCACAAATTGGGGAGAGAGATTTATCCAGGGAGCTCTAACAACACCTCACTGGGTATTGGTGTTTGGGGTTGGCTTGGGAAAGGTGAACAATTTCCAGTAAGTGAAGAAGTAACAGCAGAAGAGAAGGCATTCCTAGCCAGTGGAACCAAACCAAAAACCCCAACTCACTGCCAGGGATCCAAGGGCCGCTCACGGCAACTGGCCCCGTCAGTTTCCGAGACTGTAACTGTTTATGGAAGTAGAAAGCCCTGTCTTTCTCTGTAGGAGCCACTGCTGGTTTCGAACTGTGGACTTGACAGATAACAACCCCACTTATCACCATTGTGCCACTATCATGCTCTGCATCAAGGTATCAAGGAGAGAAGATGCAAGACATACAGGAAAATGAACAAAGATCATCTTCGTAACTATGGTTAAGCTCAAAACCAAACCCTTTCGGAGAGACTAAGAAGAACGTAGATTTCAAATTCAAATACTTATTGAGCATCTATCTATTATGAACAGGATATTGTTCTAAGTACTAGGGATATGGTTCTGAACAAAATCTCTGTTTTCATGTTGCTTCTAGAACTCACTAGTTAGTGATTTCTTTAAAGTGTCCGTGGAGGTTGCCTTTTATGGTCATTTAAGCCATATATTAATTATAAAATATTACAACCTCATAGTTTAAGACAAACAAATAACTAGTGAACAGAAAGGAAAGCAGAAGTTGTTCATACGCTCCCAACACAACCACGACTCCTCTTCCCTGAGATAGTAACCATTAACCGCTTCTTGTGGGTCCTCACAAAGTCTGGGGACCATAGTGCACACGTCCTTACAGTAAAGCAGAAAATGTGCACCTTGCTCGATTCACTTGGCAGCATCTCTTGGAAGCATTTCCATGTTGATACAAAGAAGTCCATGCCATCCTCTTAAAGAGTTGCACAGTGTCCTCTTATACAGACACTCCATCATTTATTTTAGCTGTGTCCAGGGAAGGACCCGCTCCATCATTTATCTTAGCTGTGTCCAGGGAAGGACACTTATCTTATTTTCTATGTCTTTCTCCTCCTGAGCACACAATGGTGATTGTTTCCATAGGATAAATTCTGGTAGGAGGAAGGGAAAGTGAAATTTCATTTCAGTAAATAGTGACAATCAGAAGTAAAAGTTCTACCAAGATGACACACCTCTTCACTCGTATGTAGGAAACAAAAGAAAATTGGTTTATTATTGAGTACCCATATAGAGTAATCTACAGGAGAATAGAGTCATGATGAAATGGCACCTAATACAGACAGCAAGGAAAAGAACATCAATGTTCTTATGGTGTAACTCCTTGAGATAAAGGGCTGTATAGTAAGATAGACTTTTTAGTTAACTGCGTGAGATTCAAGTTCACCCAGAGGCACCTTGAAGGAAGTACTGGTGATCAGCCCTGGAACCCCCGGTGGAGCGCAGGTCCAGTCAGACACACCTGAAAGCACCACGAGTCGGGGTCCACATGACACTACTTTGTTTACGGTTATCACGTGCTCCATCACGGAGGCACATCCGCATTGGAAAATTGGAGACTTGGGCTCAGCTAATCCCTGGAGATATCCAGGTCCATTCCAAACTGCTAGCACTAGGGCTCAGGATCAGCATGATTTCAAGGATCCCTTTCAAGACAGGCAGAGACAGCAGCTGTCGCCTTGCCATTGATAAACAAAGAAAAGGGCATTTTGATTGATTCTGACAACACTAGTCTCCTTTCGCGTGAACAGCTCAGTGTCTGTTTAGGGGCGGTCATTACTGGTGATGGTGAGACTGTTTGGGGTTGTTGTTTAAGCTCAGAAACATGTGCTTGTGAAACCTGGAATATAAAGATGATGGAGTTTATCATGGATTTTTGGAAACCACCTCATAGCTGGCTGAGTGGAAATAGCAGTGACGCTTCCTTTCACCTAGATTATTCCCCACACTGGGTATCCTTTGATTTATCAGTCTTAAAATAAAAAATCACTAAGAACCATATCAAGAGCAAACCCTGAGCTGAGCTGAGCTGAGCTGAGATGGAGGTCTGGCAGGACCTCTATCTCCGAAGAGCCTTGTCAAATTGAGCCGAGGACACCCAAATGCCAAGAGCTTCACTGCGGATAGAATAACACACGGCACACAGACCAGAAGAGAGATGGGAATCTTTGGGATGATGAAGGAGCTTGCAGAACAGGAAAAGTGTTTGTTTGTTTGTTTGGGTTTATCTTAACCTTGCATGTTGTTATAACAAGTGCAATTAGGAAACTGCATTTAGAAATTAAACATATTGGTTAGAAATACGACATGTCATACTCCATCCCAGACCTACTGCTTTGGTTTGCTAGTGCTGTGACAGCAGGGATTTCACAAGTGGTGACTTGAACCAACAGAAGTGTCTGGCCTCCCAGTTTGGAGGGTTGGGCGTCTGATTTCAGGTCATCAAGGCTATTGGAAATCTCCCTGCTGGTTCCCGGGGGCAATTCTTACTTCTGTAGCCAACCATCTTGGAGTTCCCAGCTTTAGGTTACTCTGTCATCCTCAGATGGTGTGGGTCTTCTCCTTGCCTGCCTTCTTCTGCATGTCCTCTGGTCTCTTACATTTCAAGTCAGTTAGTGTAGCACACCCTATACTGCTAAGGCCCTATTAACACAACAAAGAACATTATAGGCCCAAATGAGATGACATCCACAGGCATTGGGTTTAGGATTTATAGCATATATTATAGGGGACACAATTCAATCCATAACACCTGCTTCATCAAAATCTTCATCTAGGAAGATATGTGAGTTTTAGGCACATTAAAATGTGAGACATGTTGAATAAGTAATCTTCCCCTGTCCTTTTCTTATTGTCTCTTATACCAGTGATTGTTTTTTGAAGGGTCCAGGCTAGTTCTGTTATAGGATGTTTCACAGTCGACATTGGTCTTAGTATATATATCCTTGCGATGAAAGTTAGATGAAGTTGTTTTGGCCAATATAGTACATAAATCTACTCACTGCCAGCAAGTCTCTTCCTACTCGTAGTGAGCCCATAGGAAAGGTTGGAACTGCTCCTTGGGGCCTCCTGGACTATAAATCTCTACGGGAGCAGACTGCTCGGTATTTCTCCCTGAGTTGCTTGTGGCTTCGAACGGCTGACCTTGAGGTTCGCAGCCTGACACAGGCACCACTATACCGCCAGGGTTCCTTAGGAGGAGTTAATGGACTGCACTTATCATAGTTCCTGGGACATACACAGTGCTTGCCTTTCGCAGCCCAATCCAAACCCACAGAGATACCAGGAGCCTAAAAAAGTACAGAAGGATTCTATGATTCATATACAGAATATTATATGATTCCTAGTGTCTCACCGCTAGACATGCATATCAAGTTGTCCCCTTATTGGTGAAGATACATTTAGTCACTTGATTCAGGTGATGACTCCTGGATAGCTCTTTTGTAGAATATATGTTTTCTATGGCTAAAATACAAATATTCTCCCCTCAATGGTTTTGCCATTCCTTGGCAATCCGGGTCTGAATCAATTAATGTACTGGGAGTGGACTAATGATGATTATCTCATCATAATCTTTCCACACTTCTTATCATTTGTGTTAGTCCAGGTTGACTAGAGAAACAAATCCAGAGACACTTATACGTGAGTTAGAGAGAACCTTATATCAAAGGGCAATTATGCATTAAGAAAACATCCCAGCCCAGATCAGATCAAGTCCATGAGTCCGATATTACCCCATATGTCAATACTAGTCCATAAACTCCTCTTTAGATTCACACAGTCATGCAATGATGCTGAATGCAGGAAGATCACAGGCCAGTGGGTGGAAAGTCTTGTGGATTCAGTGGTGATGGAAGCACCTCAGTGCTGGTGTGGTAGCTCCACGTGGCTTGTCAGCAGGAAGACGAAGCAGGTGGGGGTGTCCCCCACCTCCAGGGAGGAAAACAGGAGTTCCATGGATAATCTGCAGGAGAAAACCATGCCCACACAGAGGCCTCGTTGACTGTGGCCTGATTGGCTGCCTAGACTCCACCTTTCACAAGTTGACAGGAGGTGATATAACTGTCAGAGCCTTTCTCTGAAGAGAGGAGTTCTCCAGTGGGGGAACCATCGTCAGTACAGGTCAGGAGGTAGGGGACTCCAGGGGAAGCAAAAGAAGGAGCCGAGGCACCACTCCAAATGGATGGTGTGAGGCGAGCAGTGGTGGTGTCCAAGCAGAAGTCAGCTCAGATCGTCCAGGGGACAGAAGGATGCAGGCCTAGACAAGACAAGCTGATGGAGGAGGCCCCGCCATGTTTGAAGTAGGAGGGACATTTCTAAACACTTATCTAAGTCCAACTCCATATTCAGGCCTGGGGAAAGGAAGATTTCTGGTTGCCTATTGAGTGAGCTTTATGCCCTTGCTGCACAAGGAGGGTCAAGGTCCAATTACAAACCTAACACCTCATTACAGACCTACTGAATCTGCATCTGCATTTAAATAAGATCCCAAGTTGATTCTTATGCCCTTGAAAGTGTGAAAGTGTGTACCACTGATGGTATCGTAGGTTGAGTTTGGCTGTTAACCACAAGGTCATCAGTTTGACTCTACCAGTGGCTCAGAGGAAGACAGATGAGGCTGTTTCCTACTGTAAAACTTTACAGCTTCTGAAAACCTACAGAGCAGTTCTACTCTGTCTTATACGGTCGGTATGACTCAGAACTGACTCCAGGGCCATTTCTTTGTTTAAGTGTAAAACGCTTTAAGCAGCACTGGTATGTCTGTGGGATAAGCAGTGAGCGCCTAATCACAGGTTGGCAGTTCAAATCTACTAGTCGCTCCAAAGGAAAAGGCTGAGGCTAAGGGCTCCATAAAGATGTATAATCCCAGAAAACTGCAAGTAGTTATCACTCTACGCCAGTGGCTTGGGATTGGTCCAATTCCTGCTTTGTTTAACCATGCCAAACCAGTTGTTCCCAATGAAAAGAGCCTTTTGTCCAGGGCTTTTCTTTGAAGTCCATTCACTTGCCCATCAAGCCTCAGTTTGCTGTAGGTCGTAGAACCATTTGTTCTGGTTTGACTCACTGAGAATCTGCATTTTTCAGTCCAGACAAGCCAATCGGAATCTACAGTTCAACTAACAAGCTCTTCAGTGGACTCAGAAAGATATCTATGTCGAATCGCCTGGGCATCTTGTTCAAGTGTGCACTCAGATTCAAACACTGCCTGGCTCTACAGAGGCAGGATGGCGTGGTAGTTAAGAGCATTACCTTCAGAGTCAACACACGCCTTCCTCGGCCATTCACTACCTAGGGAACCTTCTCCAATTAGGTTACGTCTCTAAATCTTCATCAGTTGCTAATTCTTAGGGTCAAAATCATGGCCAAATGAAATAATGCATCAAAAGCATGCAACCTCAGGAGTACTGTCAGGTAAGTCTCATGAAAAGCTTGGGATAAACCTAGCTTAAAAATAAAAGAGGCATTCCTGACAAATGCACTCATGGGCCAGGGGTCAGAACCTACTTTAAGAAATAATTGTAAGGCTAGAGAGGGAATGGATAAGGAATTTCTCCTGAGATATTCCAGAAATCAGTTGTCTGTAATAAATTTATATCAAAAGGGGCATGTTTTGGCAAAAGCAAACTGAGGAGTTCATAGTCACTGCACATCATTGTGCTGTGAAAAGAAACTAGCCTTTCAAAATATTGGAACAAATATGATACATCATATTACCTTCAGGCCAAGGTAATACCCCAAATAGCTATCTTTTTCAGACACTTGATAGCATTTTATACGCAGTCCTTTATTTCCATAATGCCTTAGGAAAGATAAGACTCATTAGCCTTCTAATCATCGTGATTAAAGAAGAGGAGGCAACCCTCCTAAATAAGAAGCATGACTGGGTGCAGGTGGCTTCACCTGGGGAAGAAGAGGTTAATGATAACAGGTCTGCCTCCCAAAGCAGGAAGAATATTTTATTGTTGATGACACCCACCATGCCCCACTGAGTCTGAAAGAAAGGGGAAGCACGCTTAAATTAAAACAGACAGAAATGTAGTTGGGTGGTAACCATGGGGACGAGGTTTCCTGAGCTACACAATGGGGCCAGGAATGGCAGGTAAGAATGGCCTTTTGCTGTGTCTGTGTCTGTCCTATGGACTTCCTGACTCAAAGGGAAGTTGCTGAGCAGCATGGTCTGATTCCCCCCCCCCCCCCCCCCCCCCCCCCCCCCCCCCCGTCAGGGCCAAGATTCCCATGCAAAATTAGGGTGAGAATTCTACAATTCTTTAACTCACGCACCCCTGCCATCGAAGGGCTTCCGAGGCTGTAAAGCTTTACAGGAGCAAAACGCTTCATTTTTCTCTTTGGAAAAGATTGGTGCATTTGAACTGCTGGTCCTTGCAGTTCGCAGCCCAACTTGTAACCCATTATCCCAACCCCATGGCTCCTTTGGAGGAGATGACGTTAGGCACTACTCAGAGTACCTGGGGGCATTAACAGTCTTCAGTAAATTTTAACAGTCAAGGTCTCAACCCTAGAAGACTTCAATAACAGAATTTGGGGTTTTGCATTTCTTGTATTTCCTGATGCTTTTTAATTGACAGCCACCTGTTTGAAGTCAGAAAACCCAAAATACCCAAAGGACAGAGCGAAGTTTTCCCTGACCCCCAGTATAAATTTGTCTTCCTCCTCAAGATGTTCTTTAATAAGCTTGCTGTTCATAGTCTAGTTGAAGGTCCATGAAGGTCATCTGGGGCCTTGCCAGAAATAGACGCTCCGACTCCACCTAAGCCAGCGGAATTATAGTTTGCACTGTAATGAGAGCCTTCAGTGAGTTTTCTATGAAGATTGGAGTTTAAGGAATACTCTGTATATCTATATGTTTGTCTGTAGTTTTCAATGACTGCCTCGTCCACTAAACCATAAAATCAATCAGGGTGTCTTTCAATGACTCAACATGCATTTAATGAATGATTCTCTGGTAATTTCCCAACAGCTATTGGCCTCAGGGTTGGCTCCACTGGTCTCGCTGCTGTAGCATTCTCTAGTTGTCCCTGGACACTTCCCTGGGCAGGAGAAAGAGCACTGGCGACTTCAGCAATCCTGGCACCAAATTTAAATGTTGAAGTTGGCCCTTTGTGTCTTTTCATGTTGCACAAACCAGTACACATGCTGGCAGCGAATTAGGTGTTTATAGCAATCTGCAATGCGATTTGTCATCATACAGAGGCAACATGAAGGGGAATTTTGTGATGACAAGTTTTCTGATGAACTGCATGCGTAATTGAGAGACCACAAATGCACACCATAGTTATGTTAAATAGATCTCAACTAACGCAATACAATCATGAAATATTAGAGAGAAGTCAAAACCTGACCAATCAAATCCATCTCCCTTCCCCTGTAAAGCTCAAGTTCAAGTGTTGAAAGTGACTTCGACAGAGCAGGGTTGTGTCGGAGCTTTGTCTCTAGGAGGCCTCCTTGCCTCCAGAGCACACGGGCTGGACCAGCGATGGAGGCATTAGGAAAGAAGCCTTCACTGGGAAGCAAAGGGCATAGCTTCTAGGGAGACAGAAGAATAAAGGGGAACTCCAGAGGGTTCTATCTAGCTGCTCATTCAGAATGCAAAGAAAAGAGTCTGTGGGCAGCTGCTTCCTTCTTGATTTGGTAGAGATTGGAAAGCTCTTTTGTCCATGGTGTCCCTGCTCCCCTTCTCTATGTCTTCCCTGAGATGTTAGTTCGGCACACTGTTGTAGATCAGTCTGGCCAGGTTCAACCATGAGCGTCCATTCTTCACTGGGGTCGCTTGAAGAATACCTCCAAGGCTGAGATGGGAGAGGGGAAAGAGGCAAGCAAGGGGCCAGGAATTTTGTCTCAGGACTCTTAGGGAAGAGATCTGTGCCCCAGTCTTCTCCTGTATGTCTCTTACCTGAGCTGAGGTCCACCTGAGCTGGACCTGCCTCTAATCCCCCTTTTAGGAGGCTTCCCTTTCAGAATACATTCCGTTTCTGCCAACGTCCTTACTTATTTGTGTGCTTATTGTCTAATAAATAACCCACAGCACATTCTGTAATTGATACATGTGTATTACATATATATTTATCTTGGTAAGTAGACATCTATTTAATAAATTCAAACATAACAAATCAAAGAGTTTAAGGACTTTGTTTTATTATTTATGTTGTCCTCACAGTGTGGTACATAAACTTTCAAATATATATCTAATAGATGATATCCTCACACTGTCTGGCCTATGAACAATTAATTCAGAATTTCCAACCACGGGAAAAACAGAGCTATACCTTCCCAGGCTTGCTTACAACATACTTTTAACTGTTCAATGAATCAAATACGAAAGAAAAAAAACCACACACTCTTGGTTTTTCTTATGTTCATAGAAGAGGGAGAAAAATGAACACATGTGAAGGGGAAAGGGCAGTGGTTTAGGAATGAGGAATCCCAGCTTTTGGTCCCTAAACTGACAGGACAGTCTGACCTTGTGCCAGTCTCTTTATCGCTCTCAATCCTGGGTTCCTGGTCTGGGAATGGGGAACAATCATCCTTGTCTTGAATTTATGCCAAGGGGGTAAAGACATGGGTAAGAAAATCTTTTGTAAAAACTAAGTCAATGGATATTTTCCTTTAATTTACACGTCAAACTGAAGGTGAATTCTGAATCACACAATCCACTGAGGATAATCAGCATGAAGGGACCGGGAAAGATGAGCTGTTGTGACTGACTGTCATCCTCACGATTGCTTCTTTTTCCTTTCTTTCTCTTCCAGGATTCTTCCATTACCAACCTGGGTGACAGCGCCCCTTACAAAGGAGGTAAGATTTGATATTAGAAGTAAATGTGCAGTGACTCACGCAGATGGCATCATAAGCTATAAAAACTGATTAGTGACCATATACTCTCTGTCAGTGCCCAACCTAACCAGGGGGGGGCAAGGAAGACAGGTCTCAGGGCTGAGCTGATGTCTCTAGATTCATTTCGTGGCCAATGCTATTGTCCCCACCGATTTTCCCACCAGAAACCGACAGTCCCACGAGTGAAAATCCCTACCTCAGATACAGGATATTGCATAGGTACTACCAGGAACACAAAGTAAGATACTTTAAGAGCTTGAAATCTAGAGTTGGGTTATTGAGTATAGATCTTGACTCCCCTTTGCACCTTAGAGCCTCAATTTCTCATCTATAAAACGGGGGTAATAATATTCACCTAAAGCACATATTGGAGAAGCCAGTTAAATCATGTTCGTGGATTTCTTAGCACAGTAACTAGTACATTGTAATCATCGAATAACTGGTATTAGCCAACATGGATAGGGAAGTTTAGGACACAGGAAAACGAACTGCAGGGTTCCCACATTTCTAACCACGCTGATTGAATGAATGCTTTGTCTCCTGTAGTCCCAGAAAGGGGATGTGCAGAATTCAGTGAGCACTGGAAATATTGAGATAATCCAATTTGTATTTTCATTTACACAAGGGGGTAAGCTAGGTTCCGAGAAGGAACGTATCTTGCTGAAGGCCATACAGAACCAACTCGAGAATCCAGATGTCCTTATGTTTAATGCAGCATTCTTTCTATACAAGAACACTAACCTAATATTAGCCTCTCGGCTTTATCTCCCCCCCACACACACACACACCTTGGATTGACTGTGTTTATCCCCACAGTTTCATTCGCATATAATCCGCACAGCATACAATGAAATGGTTCAGTCATATGCGCGCGGTTGTACAGTCATCACCACGATCCATTTTAGAGCACGGTTATCGTTCTTGTATTCATAGTGATCAGCTCCCATCTCCCTTCATCTTCCCCTGCTAGACCCGCAAGGAACCATTAATCCAGTTACTATCTTTATGGATTTATGTGTCCTGGATTTCACATACAGAGAAACATTTTTTTAAATGAACAGTAATTAATAACAAAGTAAAACATCAAAACCCCAATCGAAAAGAAAGCAGGAAATCTTAAAAATTAGAACAAATGTAAATGGATCATAAGGGACATCAGATGATGGGGTGCTAAATTATAACCGAACTGCATCTGCACCAACCCACTTTCCAAATCGTTCTGCATGAGAGCAAGACTATTCACATCCCTAGTTCATGGTTAGATGGGATTCACCGGGGGCTTCATCTACATGTGTTTCCTCTTCCCTTTTATTCTTAAACTGAAACAGCTTTAAAATGGGTCAAAAGGGAGATCAAATGATGACATCACCTTTTAACCTAACTACATCCACCATAATCCAGGTTACAATGCTCTCTGATAACAAGGGCATTCACAACTCTCAACTATGGTCAAAGGGGATTCACGGGAAGTTCATTCCATGTGTGGGCCCTATGGGTGGATCTGGGGCTTCCCCTGCCATCCATAGCCTTCTGATACCATTCCCTCCTTTAGATTTGGATTATATTACTTACAATTCTTGATCACACCAGTTGGTGTGAGCTCTCTAATCTTTAGAATCTAAATCCCAAATATAGTTGTTCAATCTGACAGCCCCAAGGAAAACAGAAAAGGAGACTGGGTGGATGGATCCCCATGGACACCAGTTAGAGACATCAGCTCATTCTTGGGATCAGAGGACACGGGTGTCTCGACATAACTCCCCATACCGACACCATCACACTTGGAATTCTCCTTCACACTGCTCTTGGCCATGCCTTTCCTGCTCTCTGTCAGCCAGAAACTTTCAGTAGGAGCCAAAGACCCTAACAGATAAACACTCTGGATCTTTCAGAGCAGACCAATAATAGACATTTTGTCAACAATTTACTATTTAGCATGCCACCTCAACTCCTATACTTCCCGTGTAGACAAATAGTAGCCTTAGTGAAGAAAGGCTCATGGTATTGAGCAGACATCAGTGAATCGCCAGAAAATAAACATTCTGGGCTTTGGGGGGTCAATGAGGTCTCTGTCCCGTCTACTCAACTTCACCACTCCCGGATTGAATTGCCAGAGACTCCCTGTAAGAGACGGGTTCTAGCTGTCTCTAGACAAAGTTTTAGTTTGAGAAAGCAGTAGAGGGTTGAATTTGGTGACTATTTGGATATTTGAACTCACCAACTTCTTTAGTGGATCCAGCACCGACTTTGGATTCCAACACACTCATAGAGCCTTGCACTAAGCAAAGCAAACTGAATGAAGGTAAACACACACATGTATGCACACACACACGCGCACACACACACACACACACACACACATCCCTCGACCGTTCACCATCACTGCTTCCTCCCAGAGTCTTCAGGTGGGATGGGAGCATTCACCTTATCAGTGGGTGAAGTCATCCTTAACAGAATCATGACCGCAATCACAAAAGTCCTTTGGATGAAACAATGGTACTGTTGCCACTCAGGGTTCCAGCTCTGTCACTTACAGAGCACCTCAATCATAGGTGGCCAACCCCAGAGCTTCTGGCTGGTGCTGCTGGCCGAATGACAACGTTTTCACCCATCCAGAATGGAGTGGGGAAAAGGACAAGAGAGTCCCTTTGGCACATAAACCCACTGCTATGGAATCGATTCCGTCTCACATAGACCCAATGTAGTGTTTCTGAGGTTCTACGTCTGCACGCGAGTAGACAGCTTCACCTTCCTCCCAAGGAGCAGCCCATGGGTTTGAACTTCCAACCTCGGGTTAACAGTCCAACACTTACTGACAGCGCCACAAAGGCTTTGGGTTTCACATAACCAGTTGTATTGAGTATAGGGGTATGTCTTTTTTTTCTGAGAGCATGTTCTTTCTGCACTATTTGGTGTTGAATGCATAATTGTGTTTCCTTTATAACACAGAGGTGCTAGAGATGGCAGTTCAGCTGCATTGCTTTCTTGTCGTGGTTGTTTCATTTCAATGGTCATAATAGGCATCTCAGCACTGACCCTGGAATGTTCATTTCGGGGGGAAAGTTCTTGGATCTGTGAAAACCCAAATTTGGGAAACCGTGGACTAGTTTAGTTGCTGTGTTCCTTCCTCTCGGATACAGTTATGATTCTTATGTTGCTGATTCAGGATTGCAAATAGCAAAATAGGAACTCACCCCAAACCGATTGTAATTCACACACCATGTTTCCACACCAGAAATGTCTTCAAATGCTAGCATAACCTCCCCCAGGGTGCACCAGATTTGCTAAAGGGCCTCCCTCTGGTTGATCGTGGCTTCCGTGCCATGAGAGTGATGGCTCCCAACCTTCCTCATGCCGCGGCCCTCTCATGTGGGGGTGACCCCCAACCAAAACAGTATTTTCACTGCTACTTCATCACTGTCATTTTACTACCCACAGGTTGAGAACTGCTGCATTAGAGGGTAATCGGGGAATTAATATTCCCATTTGCAGTGCATAAGCCCACAGGGGCGGATCAGCTCTGTCCTTTACGGTAACTACGAGTTGAAATCAACTTCATAACTGTGGACTTGCTTGTTTTCATTCTTATTTGCTGATGCAGAGCTAAGACCCAAGGAATTAAGATGCCTTGTCACAAGGCAGCGAAGGAGTGGGTGGCGGAGCAGTAGCGGGGCTACTGGCATGCAATGCGTCTGCCCTGAGAAACCCATGGCCGCCTGTGTCACTGACTTTCTGTTGTTCGATGTAAGTCTGCCTTCCTCTCAGCTCAGTAAACTGCAGACAAGCAGGTCTACCGTACAGGCGAAGTGGAAACGATAATTGCTTCGAACAAGACCTGGTTCCAGCACTGACCTCAGCACCATCAGACTGTGTCTCTTTGGACAAGTCTTTTCTCATTTCTAGGCCGCATCTCTAACATACAGCAACGTGCAGAAAGAACGGGAAGCCCCCTCCCAGCCTTGACATTTTGTAATCCTCTCACTCTGGCATTCAATCTGTAAAACTAGAGAGGGAAAAACTCAATGGCAGTCTTGGACAAACATGAAACCTGAGCCTCACTCCGTACCAAGTCCATCTGAAGCAGCAGTCAGCTGGCTCTTTCGGAAAAGTCATTGTAAGAGAGTTGTAGGGTTAGCCTGTCCGTTCTCACTGGGGAGTGTAAACTGGGAAGCCAGAGACCTTCCGGGAGCCCTTGGCCACTGGCACGTAGACATCTCTGCCTATTAGCAGAAAGCCCCAGGAGCCAGGGCCACGCACACCCACCAAAGCAACTCAACACAGGGTGACCCTCATCTGCAAGGAAACCACAAAAATCCCAGCCTTTCAGTGATGAAGGAATTTCCGAGTGGGAACACAAGCCTCCCCTTACCAGCCAGCGGGCCGGCTCCTGCCCACTCCACTGACGTGCAGGCTGAAAGCGCCTTTCTCCCCGTAGACAAGCCTGCCGTCACAGACTCTGGAGAAACTCGGGTCATGCTGGTTGTACTTGGCAGAATAAGTTTCGTCCGTTTGTCTCGTCCCTTTTACTAACAAAATGGTCCCACCAAGTGGATGGCAATCCTGATGACCAGGAAAATAACTCTTTAGTCAACTTTTCAAAAGGCTTTCCTTTGACCTTCACGAAGGGGCCCTGCTCATGTGGTGGGTTAGGCTTCAGGCTGCTCACCACAAAGGCCACCTGTGGAGCCCACCGGCCCCTCCATTGGAGAAAGCTGAGGCTGCCTGCGCTTGTCAAGACTGGCAGTCTCCAAAGTCGATAGCGGGTTACTCCGAGTCGGAATCAATATGATGGGAGTGGAGTTGGTTGTTGTTTGTAAGTATGTCTGAGCATCTGGCAGAGTGGCAATAAGGAACGTCAACGGGACGTGCAGGATGTGCTGAGGGCTTGGCGGTTCATTCATTCGGCCCTCACAACAACTCTCTACGGAAAGGTGCCAGCCACACGTTATAAAGGAGAGGTGACCGGCACTGAGGAGTTGACTGACTTGCCTAAGATTGCCCAGTGAGTAAGAAGTGGGGAAAGACCTCAAATTCAGGCTAATCTCCTTGGCCGCCCTAATGCTTAGCTGGGTCAGACATCTAGGGAAACATATTGTGCTTTGCCGTAGTGCCTCTACCAGCCAGCTCTCCCCATCTAAGCACTGTTCCCACACTCCTGGGCTTCCTCTGCACCTGCTCCCCCAGCTGCTTGCTTTCATGACCCTGCAGTGCCCTCGGTTCTCAAGTTCTGGGACACAGGGCCATTCGGGAGACCATACATGTGGGTTTGTAAATGAGATGAAGTGGTGGAGAAAAAGGGGGGCCTGGATCCAGGATCTAGAGGCTAGGTTTAAGCCTAAGCTTCACAACCAGTGTTATGTGACCTTGGATGATTTCCTCCCCACTACCGGCCAGGTGAAGAGGTTTCTGTCTTCCCTTGAAGTGTTGTGTGGGGTTTCTAAAGGCCCGTATTGTCTGTTGGCTGCCCTCGAGCCAATCTCTGATTGAAGGTAACCAGGTGTGTGAAATGACTGGGCTGTTGGGATTCATACTTTGGGCTTTCATTGGATGATTTTGGGAAGTAGATGATCAGGCCATTCTACCTAGTCTGTCTTGGTCTGGGAGCTTCTCCGAACCCTGTTCAACAGCATAGCAATACTCAGTCTCCACGGACAGGCAGGAGGTACTGTGGGTGGGGTGCACTAGCTACGGATCAAACCCACATCTCCCCCATAAAAGGGGAAAGTCCTTCCATGAAACCACCTCTGCCCTCACTCTCCAGGTCCTCCCAGACCACCCATGGGTCCTAACAACCCTGCCAGCGTGCTCCCTCTCCACCTCCACACACACACACACACACACACGCACCTGGATTCAGACTCCATGTGAAGATGCAGCCCAAAGGCAGACCTGGATTCTAAATTGAATCTCACCTACCTTCCCATTGGGAGCCATGGTGGTGTCGTTGGCTACACATTGGGCTGCTAAGCACCAAGTCACCTTTTCCAACCCACCAGCAGCTCCACAGGAGAGATGAAACTTTCTGTCCCTCTTTCAAGATGTGTAGTCTCAGAAACCCTAGGGAGCACTTCTACTCTGCCCTATAACATCCCTAGGGGTAGAAATCCGCTTAATGGCAGTTGGTTTGGGTACATTCCAGTAGTGGCCCTTGGAACCTTGATATAAGATGCGTTCTCTATCAGAGTCTTGAGTTTCCTCTGACTTGCAAGAAAGGGTGGAGTGGAGGCCAGCTGGGTGGCTAACCTAGCCCTGCCACAGATGTTGTCATGGGCACAATATTCCATGGATCAAATGAATCATTTAGGATTCATCAGCAAGTTTTCTATTCTAATATTTTAGAAACTTGCATAGCTTGACAAGGTATTTTCATACCTCCCCTCCTCCTGCTTAAAAAAAAAAACAAGTGGCCATCAAAGAAACCAAGGGACATGACCTAGCGCACCTCCCCCCATGGGAACAACAGAAGCTGCTGCCGAAGGCAAAGATACTAAGTAGGCTGGATACTCAGCAATGCCCAGTTATCCCTGATTCCAAAAGGCATTAGTCTACGTGGTCCAAGGCCCACCAAGCACCATACGTAAGGCAGAAGGGGCACAGAGGAGAGCAGCAGACCCTCTCTTCCCTTCCCTAGAAAGTACGAAAACTGAAAGACCTCACTCCTGTCCAATGGATTGATTTAGATTGAGATGGCCCAGTTCCCCAGTGGGTTTGGCTTTTGTCGTCACAATGAGAGGAGTGCTCCTGCTTGGTGGGGGGGGGGGTACATCTGTTCTGCTCTGAGGTGCCGGCCTCCTTGCTGCTCCACTTACTTTAAACACATCCTTGGGAACCCACTGACATCGAGGTGATCCCCACTCATAACAAGCCTCTAGATGGAGTGGAATGGCCCCACTGAGGTTCAAGGCTGTAAATCTTGACTAAAGCAAACTACCCATCTTTCTCCCACGGAGCTGCTGGTGGCTGAACCTTTGGGTTAGCAGCTGACACTTCAGCGGTTGCACGACCACTGCTGCTTACGTCACTCCAAACCCCTGACCTCACTCATCTTTCCCTTCCAGCAGAGCTAACACAACAAGGGACCTCTGTAGGACAAAAATTAGAGACGAGGCCTCTGGGGAATATAGTGAGGTAGGATCATGGGGAAGCATCCAGCGTGCTAAGGTCACCTACAGCCCATCTCCTCACCTCTGCCACAGGGCGGAGAGAGAAGGGTGAAAGACGGGAGGGAAGGACAAGGAAGCAACCTCTTCATTTCACCCACATCTCACTCTACCACACAGTATTCACACGATTCTGAGGCTAGAGGCGTTTGCAGAGCTCTCCATGTTTCAAATACTGTAGGGGAAGAGAGAGACAGAGACAGAAAGAGAAAGAAAGAGAGAGAGAGAGAGAGAGAGAGAAAGAAAGAAGAAGAAGAAGAAGAGAGAAGAGAGAAGGGAAGGGAAAGGGCCTATTCTGCAAGTCAGGTTCCATTCATTCAAGCTTGCTGGACTCCATGTGAGTTGGTCGGCATTCCTAATCTCAGGAGGATGAGCCCTAGGGCAGGGAATAGGAGCCAGCCATGATGCAGTCCATGTTAGGTGATCAAGACCAGGCTCATTTCTGCCCATTATTTCACATAATTCTCCCAGCACCTCATCAAGCAACATTATTTTCACTTCTGAAAAGGGGGGGAAGCACAACTCAAAAAGGCCGAGTGACTTGTGGCAGACCACGTTGCTAATTCATGGCAGAGGTGCAGTTTGAACATGAGCCAGTCTGATTCCCAGGCCCAACTTTCTAAAGGTGCCACCAAGCCCCCGTCTCTAGAAGACTAGGAAGTGTTTTCAGTGAGTCGTTTAAAATGTTAGCAGGATCAACCAGATTACCCAGACTCACTCTTCCTTTTTCAACTGTAAAACTGCTGCTTAAACACCCCGATGAAGTCCGTTCAACCAGCACATGGTTTAAATGAATTCTAAGCCAGCATCTGTAGAGTCAAATGGACTTCTTTTTTATACTTCAGGAGTTTTGTATTGAAAAGATGCCCCAAATCCAAAGAAACCCTCAGAGGAGTGACATGAATCCCAACCAGATCTCCAGTCAGATGTGCTCATGCTGCAGTGGTATTTCCTGAAAGATTTTTGTAGACCCAGAGCCACTTGATTGTCCTTCAGTGGACAAATGACCCATCCTATAGTGTTCATGTGGCCATCACTAGTTGACCCAGCAGCATCATAGAATGGTCAAGTTGAAACCATAGGAAATGACCCTTAAAGTTAAGGGGTCCCTTTCCATCCCAATTCTATGGAGAATGGTGAGACTCTCCCGAAGAGAACACTGTCGAAACAACTAGATATTCTACCCGAAGGATGGAATTAAGAAATTAGGATATGGTAGATACAGTCATTATAATAATCCTCTCCTTAGAAAGATTAAAATGTTTTCACAGATGGAAGGAGGATTCTGCATGTTTTCCTGTCAGGATCAAATGGCCTCAACCATTTAAGTACATAATTGGGACACTTCCAACCCTCCAACCAATGCCACAAGCTTTGTTTAAATGAACATGTCATCAGTCAGATCACTTTGCTTAGAGGGACTTCTTAGATATGCCATTTCTAATCAGGGAAAGAGGAGTACAGGAAAAAGGAGCTATAATTTTCCAAGTATCTCTTTTAAGTCAGAGACTGCACCAGCCATGACCCCAATTTTAATGCATTTGCATTTGGGATTAGTAGTACTCCCTCTACTTCCAAGTTTACCATGCCGATATCTCAAGGTAGAGTGCGGGGTGAAAGTTTCAGTAAAGCAGACTTACTAGAACAGGGTCCTTTTAACTACCTTGAGCCCCCTCTCTTTCCACCTCGCTTTCCCCTGTGCAAGTGGCCATGACAGGCAGACTGCTATGTCTTTCTCTTCAGGCTTCCAAACAAAGCCCAAGAAAGGAGATCCTTCTAAAAGAGGCCCAAACGGGAAGACGATTTTCAAATACAACTCCTCTGAAAACTTTGTACGTAAAGGAATTTCTAAAGGGCTTGAGTTGTATCAAAGACAGTACGTGCCCGTGAAGCAGAAAGAAGTCCTACCTCCATCATGCACGACCTTGGTCTAGGACAAATGTGCCAATGGGGCCCATTGAGTAGGACATCTGTTATGTGTTCGAGAAACCTGGACAAAAATGATCCTTCCAGAAGCAAGCTGTTCCTAAACCAGAGTAAACTGTGCTGTTCTCCCTGGAAATCTCTAGATGTGAAGATAAAGTCTTCAATGGGGGGTAGAACAATTTGCCCACAAAGGTAGGCAGTTGGACTGTAGCTAACTTCTCCCTTATTACAAACCCTTCTAGAATAAAGTAGAAGGGCCCTGCTAGATCATCATGGCTACACTGTTTCTCAAGAAGTAAGAAAGGACATTGGACCCCAGAGAGCGAGGGTTGTAGGATTCTAAATCCCAAGCAATGAACTCAGCCGCTATTTGCAATTATTTCCTTCCAGCCAAATATTCTATTCTTCAGACTAAGCTCCTTTAATCTCCGGATCACATTCAGCAGGAAAAAAAAAGTCAAGAAAGACTGTCCTTTGCTCTCCATAGCCCCAGCAGTCAACATTCCAGGGATATTACAGGGTTCCAACTCCATGTAATGCCTCCTATTTTTCAGTCACTTCTTCCTGAGCCCGTAATTAGAAAGGACAGTCAGAGCATGGACTCTCAGGATGAGAGCGAGATTTAGGCCCTTTCGCTAACAACCTGTGAAATGCTTGTCTGGCTCCTAGTCCTCCCTTTGAACAATGCTGACTGGCAAGATCTTATTGGAGCTGGCAGCTCTCTGTCGGCTTACCACGTGAGCTGAGCGCCCTGAGTTAAGGCCTTTCCATGGCCTCATCCAGAAAAGGGGATGAGAAACATGTTAGTCACTAGCAGAACTCAGTTCCTGCACCACCACGCGGATCCTTCATGCCTGGGCTCCACAGAGCCGGCAGCCCAGTCTTTGTGGTGACGGTCGTGTCCAAGTTAAAGGACAACAATATGCCCTTTTGCAAGGTCACTCCTGTTTTTCCTTCAGCTTGAAGCCATCTGAAAAGATTCTTTCAGAAACACTGAAATACACCTAACCATTTGACTCAGGAAACGCAAAAGCTTCAAAATAGGTAGGGTGTGTGTGGTTTTTTGTTTTGTTTTGTTTTTTTTCCATCCTTACGTTTCTCAGAATTACAACTGAGGTCACCCCACTAAACATGTAAAGACCAAAAGGGAGAAAAAAATTTTAAAGAGCCGCATGTGCGAGAAGCAACAAGTCCGGGCTTGTCCCGCGACCGCCTCCGGTTTACCAAAGTTAGCATCTTGGGTCCTGCCACCAGTGCAGAGAGTGAGGGCCTCAGACCAGAGCCTGGTCTCAGTAAGATGGGCCAGCCTCAGCCCAGGGAAAATGTCTTATCTTGGCATCTTAACTATCTTGCAAATCAATCTGAGAATGGGGGCCTTTGTTATACCAGCCCTGAGGGGACTGGCCAGGCATCTGCATTCACCTCAATTGTTCCACATATACTTCCATAATAACCACAGGCAGAAGAGAAGAGGTTTTCTACTCCCCACAGAGAAACGTCTCAGAAACACAGAAGGACAGCTCTACTCTGTCCATGGGGTCACTATGCGCCAGCATTACCTCAATAGCAGTGACTTTGGGGAATATCCACAGAGGAAGACAAAAAAGATGGACTAGATGGTTCAAACCACAAACACTTAGAGAGAATCTTCGGGATTCTAGACTAAAGCTGGGGAATCCCTCACTGCCCTCAAGTCAATACTGACTCATAGCAACCCTGTAGGACAAGGTAGATCTGGCCCTGTGGGTTTCCAAGAGAGTAATGCCTTATGGGAGCAGAAAGCCCCATCTTTCACCCCTGGCAAAGGGCCCGCTTCTACAGTGGTCTTGGGCCTGATGTTCAGACGCTATCGGAGAGGTAAGCAGCGAAGGGTCAAAGCTCTCTCAAGGCAGAAAACAAACTGCCAGGTGATAGGGGAATTTCAGGCAGCGGGACCAGCAGGTGCCAAGGAGGAATGACAAGTCAGCACAGTGTGTTTGAAGATACTGAAAGCCACCTAACTCCAAAAGAGTGGTCAAAAATCTAGTGGGCCTTAGAGTCAGATAGCTCAGATCCATCTCCACTCCACCACTGAGCGGCTGTGTGAATGCCAACAAGTCACTTAACCTTATAATGCTTCGGGTGCTGGACATGCAGGACAGAAATCATTGTCCTGCCTCTTCTGCGGTGGCTGTAAGAATGGAGGGAAATAATGTATGCAATGTGTTAGCACCCTCCACTGTCATCAAGTTGATTCCGACTCACCATGACCTTGTAGGATAGATAGAGCAGAAGATGCCCCAAGGTTGTTCATCTTGACAGAAGCAGACTGCCTCAGCTTTCTCCCAGGAAGTGGCTGGTGGGTTCAAACTTCTGACTTTTCGGTTAGCAGCCCTGTTAGATCTCTCAAGGAGAGAGATATACCAGCGTGAATTCTTTCTTGCCTGGTTTGTGATCCAAGTGAGTTTTATGAGCGTTAGAAGACGTTGCAGGTTTGTTTACACAGGCACCCAAAGGGCTCCTCACGAACGTGAAGCCGGCCTGGAAACTGCTCGCAAAGTCATGCGGTCGACTCCAGACTCCTGCCTTTACAATTATTCCGTGGGGCGGTGTGGTGGACCCCATTGGCTGAATTGAATTCACCTGACCTAGGTAGTCCAATCCAGGTGCAGCACCCACCCACACATGTACCTGGCAGGAAACCTGAACCTCTGACCATGTGCAGTATGCCACTCCTTTGTTCCCATAGCTCGGACCACTGGGCCTGCGTTAATGGACGTCCCAGCGCCTGTGCTAGACTGCCTAACATTCCCCTCTAAATAGATATGGACCCAAATCTTTGGGATACTGGGTGATGACATCTCTAGCTACTGCCTGCTGACAAAAGGGGTGAAGTGGGGTTTGGGGATCCATACCCTTCCTACTGTGCTAGAAGGGGTTGTCCATTCAGGGCCCAGGATGGATAAGGTTGAGGTGATCCAGGAGATGGTTTTCCTGAAGCTGTATTAAGAGCTGTCCGTCCCTAAAAGTGCCGGGGGCAGCATCACTGAAAGGCGAAAGTTAACAGATACTCTGGCTCGTCTTCCGAATGCCTTTGGCCTAGACCTGGGCAAGGGAAAACCAGCTGGTAGCAATGAACACACCCGCACTGGGAGAACGCTACAGCAGGTTGCTTGAAAAACCAGGAGAAAGGTAAAGGGAATGGAGGGAAACAGGGAAACATTCGGCTCCCAGGATGAGATATAACAGCCACAGCGTACCTCCAGAGTTCTTACGTACTTAGGTGCTGTGTTTACCGAGAAAATAGCCCATATTCAATCATCATGGGCTGCTATTGTGATGATGATAGTTTGTTTCTACAGCACGAGACCACTGCTCTCATTATCCTCATCACTCCTGGACCAGAGAGCAAGGGCAATAAGGAACTGATGGATGAGGCTGGGGAGGGCAACAGGGGTCCGTAGCTGTAGCTATATGAGTGCACTGCTAGTGAACTTGGACCTGACCCTGCAGGAAAAGACGAGTTAGAAAGGGACCCCAAGGAGGGAAGAGTTGGAGTCAAATCTGCATGCCGTAGCTCCTTTGGATCTGAAACCCCAGGAGAAGAGTCCAGAAGAAGGGCCTGGGCCAGAGGAGCTCTCTCAGGGTTGTCACGCTTCACTAGGAAGATCAGTAGTCCCCAGGGATGTGCTACAGGCCAAGAGGGTGCTGTGGACGGGACAAAGCAATGATGGTCAGAGGATGAGTCAGGGATGCTGGCCAGTCAGGGTTCTCCAGAGAAACAGAACCAGAAAGAGGCGTGTGTGTGTGCGTGTGTGTGTGTGTGTGTGTGTGTGTGTGTGTGTGTGTTTTGAATGGCAACTCCATTCATCTTGAGTTAGAGAGCAAAACAGTTCCATAGGATTTCCTTGGCTATAATCTTAACAGAGGCAGATCTCTAAGTCTTCTCTTCTGCAGAGTCTCCGGGTGGGTTTGAACAACCGACTTTCAGGTCGGCAGTCAAACACCAACCCGTTATGCCCTCAGAGGGGTGTGTGTATGTATTAAACACACATGCACACAAAGGGGCTTCAGGATATTTGGGAATACATTATCTTTTAATCCCAAAGGTTTTGAAACCCTGTCCTACAGAAAGTGCCTGCCTTACGATGGAGTTCCTTTCCCACAATTCTTTTCTTTTTTTTCTTAATTTTATTTTTTTCCCCACAATTATTTTCATAAGTCACTTCTGACCTAAGTCAAAATGCCTCTTTTGGTTTTGTTTATTGTTTGTTTGTTTTGTTTTATTTACTTCCTTTTATTATAGGCATCTTTCTCAGTCCTGTTTTTATTTGTCTTTGATACCTTCGACAAGTAATGGGAGGTGGGGACGAAGGCGAGAGAGAATGTGGGTGGATAAGTTTGAACTTGAAGAACAGGCCCACTGGGTTGAGACGGCAGGTAAGTCTGAGATTTGTGGGACATGCTGGCAGGTTGGAAACCCAGGCAGGATTGATGCTGCCGTCAGAAGACAGAATTGCTTCTTCTCTAGAAGATTCTCTTTTGCTCTTACAGCTTTCAGCTGATTGGCTCAGACTCCCCATGTTTTCCTGGGTAATGGTCTTGACTTCAACTCGAAATGATGGTAGTTGTAAATGAATCTTCAAAATAACTCCACAGCAACGTCTAAGTTCAACTCATGCCCCTCGAGGGCACATAAACTCATCGCAGCCTAGATCAGTGTTCATGACATAACTGGGATGATGGGGCCAAGGAGGCCTGAGGGCATCTCGTGCCCTTTATTGGGCAGCTACCCTCAAAGACAGGCAGTCCGAAACCACTGGCACTCACTCCCTGAGTTCAAGCGGAGGCTTTCTGCTCCCATAAAGACTACAGAGCCTTGGAAACCCATAGGGTACATCTCTGCTGCCCTATAGGGTTACTCTGAGTTGGAATCAAATGGATTGCAATGCATTGTTGTTCTTATAGCCTGAGAAAACTGACACGTAGACTAACTGTGACAGATAGGATTGCAGAACCTGTAGCACCTGGCCCCCTAACGCTTATTCCCAAGAGAAACTTTGGACGATAGTCTCTCTATATACGGAGGGCATGGAGCTGGAAACCCTCTGCCCGCCCCACTTCCCTCGGGAGTGTTGCTAGCAGTACCCATATTCAGACAGCAGAGGGAAGTCTTTACTGTCTTTCAAAGCTCCCAAGTCCGCCCCACCCCAACCCTGCCCCCTACGCCCCCCCACTCCCCGCTCCCCACTCTCTAGAACTGTGAGGAAGGTGGTCAGGACTCTCTCAGGCCTGACAAGAGGGTATTGGGAAAGGGTCTGAACCCAAGAATTATCACTCCGAAGTCCTCAAGCTGGTAACTGCACCCACCATGCTTGGCTGCTTCAATTGGACGTTGGTCTGGTCTCTGATAGATGGAACAAATGAGTGGCCATCTCTGCTGCGTCACTGACAAGATGTCAGGGTCAGGTCAGAACCTCTTCGTTTGGGAGAGAGCGGAGGAAAGGTGGACCCAGAATCATTGACATCCCTGAGTTAATTTTAGAAATGTATCATGCGGTCCTTTGCATCAGCAGTTACTGCTATAGTAAAAGGCTAAGCCATAATCACTCACAAATACATTGAAAGAAGCTTTATTTCTTAAATGCCGTGGGGATATAAGCATGGCCTTTGGTTCTGCCAAAGAAGCTCCAGATAGCAGACCTCCTGCTAAGAGCGCCTTAATCCTCTCAAAATTGAGCACAAGGACAGGTTCGCCACTATCGTCTAGGAAAATAGTCTAGTGACGGAAACCTGGTACCTGCAACAGGGAGACATGGGCACTCCTGCCAGCACTTCAAACCTAACCTCTGTCTACAGGTAAGACGTCAGAAACAACGGCCCACTTCCTGTGGGATTATTCTGAGAACCAGATTAGTCTTGTATGAGAAAGCGTTCAGACCAGTGTCTCATGGACACTAGGTTTTCAGGGAAGGACAAGAATAATTGCTATCACTATCTGGCTACAACTGCCTTGCTGAGTGGCATGAGGTAGTTTGCGTCCTCCTGTCTGGTGCCCAGTCTCTTTCCATCTGTAAAGTGGTCTTGATACTGCCCCTGCTGTGAAGAGGAAGGGAAATGTAGTATACAAAGTGACAGGGAAGGTTGGCACCCAGCATGTTATCATAACTTAGAAATTCATTTCCTTCCCTGATCCCCAACATTTTCTCTCAAACCCCCAAATATAACCAATCAAGGGTAGAAAGCTGAAGGTCGTGGGTGGCAGAATGAGCAAGAGCTCTTTCCCATTGTCTTCCCTCAGGAGAAACGGAAGGACACTTCTCTCCACCGAAGGGCAAGGGGAACCATCTGTTAGCTCCAGCTCCCTGCACAACAAAAGACGTTTAACTTGTGATCTCTTGTTTTTAGAAACTGACTCAGAGAATGTCTTCAGTATCCTGAGGAAGACTCCATTCAAGAAGGCATGGGCCTATCTCCACGGTCAGTGCTGACTGAATCCAGGGACCAAAAACCCTATATATACCATTTCTTTTGGCCTTTCCACAACTCCTAAACCAAGGGGGCTGGGGCTTCCACATAGAGGCCTATCATTGAATTTTGGTTTTCTTGCATAAAGGTGTGTGTGTGTGTGTGTGTGTGTGTGTGTGATTTGCATGTAAACACCTTTGGGTTAAAGGGCTAACTCCAACATGACAGGGCTCCAACTTCCTCAGTCCCTTTCCTTTATGTCACCCACCTGGCCCCTGCTCCTATTTTCATCCCATCTGGCTACTCCCTAAGGAGTCCTGCCCATGCTGTGATTAGGCATTGGACTGATTGCTACCCACAAGGTTGGCCATTCAAACCCACCAGACACTCCTCTGGAAGGTTTATGGCCTAGGAAACCCTATATAGTGTCATTCTGCATCGGGATCAACTCCACCGCAGTGGGGTTGGCCGTTCCCCTTTAGGTGGCTGCCGTTGCTACCAGCACCAGCACCCTACTCTAGGCAGCCTCCCATCAGACCAAGCACTTCTAATGCAAGGGAGAACTCGGTACCGTCTCACTGATTCTGCTCCGGTGCCGTGGTGGGTTATAGGTTAGGCTGCTAATCACAAAGTCAGCAATTCGATACCACAAGGCACTCCTCAGGAGAAAGACAAGAGTTTCTCTCCCTGTAAAGATTTACAGTCTTGGCAAATCAAAGGAACAGTTCTACTGTGTCCTACAGGGTCAATGAGTCAGAAAGCAGGCTCTTAATCTCTGCCTCTGTGGAGCTAGCCACAATGGATCCACCAATGGCTTTGTCTCCCAGATGAACAGCTGAATGAACATGCTAGTGGGCACTTATTTGCATTTTGCCACATGCCCCAGGTAAGAAGCCGCCTATAAACAGAACAAGAAGAGGTATTTATACTTCAAAGATTAAGACATGGGGGACCGATAGCCAAAATTCTTTGATTAGCATTGTGTTCATTTAAAATGTTTCACTTTGCATTTCGATTTCGTCTCCCTTTTTCCATTGAATTGTATCGGGGTTTAAAGGGAAAGCACAGATCCAATAAAAACACACCCAGTAGCTTCTCAGGTCTCAAAAGATCCTTACCACTGAGGGTTGATGCTCACTCATTATGAATCAAAGAAACTTGGTTACTGACCCAAACACAGCTCACGCGTTTTGCTGCTTCTTGGTTTTCTGTAAATCACCGATGGCGAAAGCCCTTCAGTGTATGTGAGGGACCTACAGTTATGCCTGGTGGCCTCTTGAACGAAAGAAAGACTATAAAATTTCAAACAGTCTCCACCCAAACTAAAAACAGAACCACCAAACCCACTGCCATCAATTCAAGATGAGCCTAGATTTTCTGAGACTGTAAATCTTTATAGGAGCAGACAGCCCTATCTTTATCCTGTAAGAACAGCTGGTGGGTTTGAACCACCGACCTTGAGGTGAGCAGTCCAGTACCTAACCCACTACAAGACTCAGCAATTCCACTCTTGAATACATATATACTCAAAAAACTTTCAAGCAAAGACTCGAAAAGAGACGTGTACACCAATGCTCATTACAACACTCTTCACAGTCGTCAAACTATGGAAACAACCTAAATGTCCATCCACAAATGACTGGATAAACAAAATGAGAAACATGCATAATGGATATGTCTCAGCCAATAGAACTGAATTCTTGATACATGCTACAGTGAGGACGGAGCTTGAAGCCATGCTAAACAAATTAAACCAATCCCCAAAAGACAAATATTATATAACTTCACTTAGGTAAATAAACAAGAGAAGGCAAATGTCTACAGATTGAATTTCATTAGTGGTTACTGGGGGCGGAGGTTGGCGGAAGAGGTTTTCAGTTAATAGAAAAACCACATTGATCATATGCAGGATTGCATAGCCGAGTATTATGATTTCTGTTGCTAAGTTGTAGATCTGGAAAAGGTTGAATTGAGAAAAGTGTGTGCTAGATAACATTTTCAACAATACAATAGCAACAACAAAGGTCATTGTTGAGGCTACCTATGTAGAATCAAACAGCTCATGGGATTTCATTCCTTCGTTTGGAGGTTTAGGGCCAAAGTTTCATGAGACATCCCAATTAATTGGTCTAATAAGGTGGTTAGGGCTTCTATTCTAGCTCCTATTTGTGGTGTAGGGTCTGATGCCTTCAAAGTGTGTAAGTATCTGAGGACAACAATTCGTCCACATCTACCTGGATTTTCAGAGGAAGAAGGAAGGTCAGAAACAGAGGGAGGTTATGGAATCCGGGGAAAACTGCCTGTTTGCTGTGAGAATGGAACTGGATCGTGCCCTCCAACCATTACTGGACACTTTGATCCAAGGCTCCATAAAAAAATCCCAACCAAAAGAATTTTTGCCAAACAGAATTTTGAATTCGGGTGGTCTCTAGAGAGTGAATGAGCCCCTGAAACTATTGCCCTGAGATAATCTTAATACCTTAGACCAAGCCATATTAGCTTAATTAGTTGAGGCGGGGAGGGGATCCCTCTGCCTGGCATAGTATGTTCTTTTAAGATCTATGTATATGAGGTCAAACCGCCAATAGCAACTAACAACTTGGCAGATTAGAGAGGAACCTTGGGGGGCCAGGGAGGTACCTGGTGGCACAGTGGTTACAAGTTGGGCTGCTAACTACAAGGTCAGAAGTCTGAAACCACCAGCTGCTCCTCAGGAGAAAGACAGGGCTGTCTACTCCTGTAAGAGTTGCAGTCTTAGTAACTCACAGGGGCAGTTCTGCCCTCTCCGATAGGGTTGCTATGAGATGACATTGGCTCAATGGCACTGAATTTGTGGGGTTTGGGTTTTAAAGGGTAGTGAGCTTGTGTTCCTGAGAGAGGACCAACTGAGAAAGGGCGGGTGAGAGTACCTGTACAGCTCAATGGATGGAATCAATGCCAGGAAACTCGGCAGGTAGAAAGAATCTGTTGGGTGCTTACCAGGGTCTCTCCTTAACAGCAAAATAAATAAGTAAAACTTAGAGGAAAACCTTACATGAAGAGACAGGTAAATTATGGGATATAAGGAAAACTCAGATCATTTGTGGTTACAAGATGCAAAGATACATCTTTCTATAAAAGTTAGCATCCTTAGATTCTTCTAGACTACTTGATAACTCATTTGAGTATTCATGGAAAAGCACTGAATGTTTTACCTCTAGTATTTTGTACAGCGTGTGACCAATTATTAGTTTCCCACCAAATGCTCGTTGATTAATTGGGTCAATGAACATCATAGTCCAGACCATGTGAGGAATGTAGCCCAGGAGATTAGAAGGAAAGGCTAATAAGATCAATCATTACTGGAAGTGACTTAATTTTGCAGGGGATAGAGCGACAATAACATGGACATTCAGACAACTCCGCTTTGAGTATTGAAGGAAGGAATCCATTGTCCATACGTTCTGAAAACTAAATAGAACTTGGAAATGGTAATATGAAAAATATCTTCAGTGGTTAAAACAGCAGAAAATACTATTCTAACATAGTCTTGAAAGGAAGCCCTAAAGAAAGACTTAAAACTTTCTAACCTGTTTTTGAAAATTGCTCAATAATTCTGAGTTTTTAAGTAAATGCATAAATGGAATTGGATGTTCAAACGGTAATGATAATAATCCTGTTTTTTATATTCTCTTGCCAGCGTCAGAGAAAACAAATGAAAACAAGTTGTCTTGGAACCCAGATGGCATTATTAATGGAATGGAATATAAAGATGGGGATCTCGTGATCCAGTTTCCAGGTTTATACTTCATTATTTGTCAACTACAATTTTGCGTGTCTCAATGCCCTGGATACCCTGTCGACTTAAGTTTGGAGATTTGTATCAACAAGGAGAGCAAAAAGATGGCCATGGTGACGGTATGCGAGTCTCAAGTAAAGACCAAAAGTATATACCGAAATATCTCACAATTCTTACTCGAGAACCTGCAGGTCAACAGCACCATCTCAATCAAAGTGAATAACCACTCGATGGTGGATACAGACACCTTCCCTCTCCAAAATGTTCTGTCCGTCTTCTTGTATAGCAATTCCAAATGAACTGTATTCCCGGGCCACTGGAAAAGAGAACCCCCACCCCGCCATACAGTATGTCATCCAAACACTCCGACCCCAAAAAGAAAGAATGGAAACTTCAGACCAAGACTCAATCCCACTGAGGATTAAATAGCATTCTTCATCTTCTTTCTCCTCGGGAGATACAGCGCCCGGGTTACAAAGACTTTTGAGTGAAATATCTTTCAGAGAAAAGGCCAAAAAGCAATGTGATATGGTGGGCAGAGCCTCAGAAGGAGTCAAAAGAGTTGGGCATATATTCCCAGCCTGACTACTAACTCAAGGTATGATCCCGGGCCCTTCCTTCATCCCCTGGTGACTCAGAATCTATGTCTGAAAAATGAAGTGGCAAGAGATGATCTTTTCCAAAGTCTCTTCCATCTCCGAAGGCCATGTTTTCTCATTACAGACCTGTGAGCTGAGATTCTACACAGCATTATGGAGGCCCTCAATCAAAGGAAGACACCCCCTCAACACACACACACACACACACGAAACTGACACTAGTGGCATCGAGTTGCACTTTATTTGGGTAGTGTCAGAATATAGGGACAAGTTTCAGGGCACCTTGCAGAAATGTCAGAACGTCAGGACACAAGACCATGCACCAGAAGACCTGCCACGCTCACCCTCCAGAATCCCAAAGTCCATTGTGTATGTGAGGACCCTCTAAGCAGGGGAAGCCCACTCCTCTGAAGACTGAGCATGAGTCAAAGGCAGACTACATTTTTGTCATGTCAGGAAAGGGCCGTGAATTCAGAGAACACACCAACAGCTTCCAACAGCCAAGTTAATACAGTCACTGAATGGGGACTAGCTGCTGCCTTCCTTCCCGCGAGCAAGTTCCATGCTCTGCTATAGACATCTCTCAGAAAACCATTTCACTGCCCAGTTTCTAAGCCTCTGCTAAGCTGAAAACAGTGTGGAGAATTTGGGGGACGCAGTACCCTCCACTCTTAATTTGGGTAGTTTTGAGATTTCTCTGGCTACATCAATCTTTGTAACTCTTCGTCACTTTTGGAGAAGCACCTTATTTGTTTGGAAGAAAGACCTTAGGAAGCCTGTTGAGTCAATCTGAAAGTCCCTGAGATTATGCTTCAGTAAGAAAGGCAGACCATTTAACTGCCGTGCCAAACGATGGGCCTTTGCCTTTTTCTCCAGAAGAAAAGCCAAAACTTCACTGCTTTTGGGTCAATTCTGACTCAGGGTGACCCTATGGACCAGAGTCTAGCTATCCCTATGGGTTTCCAAGACTGTAGATCTCCATGGGGATAGAAAGGCTCACCTTGCTCCCATGGAACAGCTGGTGGACTTGAACTGCTGACCTTGTGGTTAGCAGATCAGTGAACAGCCACTATGCCACCAGAGCTCTTTAAAGGAAAGGAGAGAGGGAAAAAGAGGAGTAGGGGTGGAGGAAAGGCTTTCCAAGGAAGACAAGGAAAGATTTAAAAGAAAGAATCAAAAACCCAACAGGGAAGTGGGTAAAGGGAGACGTCAGACAGGGCAAGATATGACAAGATAATAATTTATAAATTATCAAGGGTTCATGAGGAGGGGGGAGTGGGGAGAGAGGGGAAACAAAGAGGAGCTGATGCCAGGGGCTTAAGTGGAGAGCAAATGGTTTGAGAATGATGAGGGCAATGAATGTACAAATGTGCTTTACACAATTGATATATGTATGGATTGTGATAAGAGCTGTATGAGCCCCTAATAAAACGATAAAAAAAAAGAATCAAAAACCCGAGTTGCGGGGCATCGATGAGATGAACTTGGAAGAATAAAAATTGCCCAGGGGAAAATCTTACGGCTTTTGCGGAACACTGCTCAGTGTTAACTTTCTCCTTCGTCTCTTCTTAAGTAGTCTGTAAAATCTACATCCTCTTTCCCGCTTTGGGTGAGTAGCTATTCTGGCGGCGGCAGGCATTTGTCAAGGTGATGAATACAGCAAACTATGTGGTGCATCAAGTTTAAAAAAAAATTCTTGACTGGTTTTGAGGACCCAAACACTAGAAAGTAAGGGAAATCTGACATCTGGCATTCGAGTTAGACTCTAGCTGTGTCGGACAAAAGAATCTTGCTTGAACCAACCCATCTACTCTTTAAAAAGTGTAGAAAATACAAGGTTATATAACCAAAAGAAGTTTTTTTTTTCCCCTCTAATATCTCACTGTGTCATCCAGAGAAGATTCTACTGTCCCTGGTCACCCAACTTCCTTTGAGCAAGGGTCTCTGACTTTCAGATTGTTCATGACCCCTCATTTCATTCTCCTGTCAGGCCAGGCTCCAGAAGCCAACAGTTAGAAACACCGGCAGGGAGAACATATAAAATAGCTGGTAACAAAATAGACAAACAATGTAAGATAGACTAATCACCAAACACTCAGTCAATGGCACTTATGGAATATGCAGTCTAAGAAATTGAAACCAAAATTCTATTTGTCCCAAAGGGTTAACCAGCCACTGGATGTTCAGAGTAATTGACACCGTCTTGGCAAGGAAAGTAAGGCCCTTTTCCTAACTGAGAACTGGGGCTACCTGAAACATGTGCCTCTTTGATACAGACTCAAATTGAGCTCATAGTCTCTTTGCCTACACACACAGAATCCATGCAGAACTCATAGAGAAAGAAGTTATGTGAGTTAATAAAAAAAAAGCGATATAGGCTAAATGTATTCTTGGCTTTGGAAAACTTAATATAACTTTTGTTCTCAGGGTATAGTTAACTTATTCTTCACCTGGTCTCCCCCTTATCCCCTGGCAGCTTCTGTAACTCTCCTATCCAGTTTCTTCTCAGACTCCCCCAGTGGCTCAGAGAATGGCCCAGTAACCCTTGCAGGTTGAAAATGAACTGGTGAAAACAGGAGAAATATTGATGGAACCTGGGCAGAATTTACCCAAGAAAGCAGCCTTCCAGCATAGATGGATTAACACCAGTAATTCTGGCACTGGAGGACCAAAAAAGTTCAAGGAACAGTTAAGTCAGAATCTTCTCTTGGAAGATCCAAAGAACACGTAGGCCACGGTTCGAACACACACCCAGTGGCCCTGGCTCCTGCCTCCTCTCCTTATGACCCCCTATGCTCTGTTCATCTCCTCCTTTAGCCTTTCTATCATGTCCTGGGTCGACCTCAGATTGCACCAGCCTACCGCATTCAACAACTGCCCCTGCTTCTCCCTCTCAGCTTCCCCCCTCCACACCGGGTGGACTCAGTGTGTGCAGTTCCAGTTTATCAAATCTCTCCCTATCAGAAAGTGATGAAATAGATGACAAAACATTTTTTCAGAAAAAAATGAAAAGCTTGCTGGGTAATTTATTTAAGAGTATGCCTGTGTGTGTGTGTGTGTGTGTGTGTGTAAGTCAAAAAGTCTTGCTACAAGGTAATGAAAACCTTTATTAATTTTTTAAGATATCAGAATACGAAGCTACTGTTTCTTCATGTTTCTTCTACTGAGGTCTGCATATATCTGAAGTCTGCGTTTTCTTCTCTCACACCCTTTCCCCAAGAACACTGCCCTCTGTGGTCAACGCCATGGCACTTGGGCATCTTGATGGCCTTGGATGGTATCTTCCTTGTCAATCCCTTTGAGTTGGAGGAATCAAAAGAAGACAGAGGAGGAAGACCGGGGATGTGAGGGGGATGAGGTGAGGTTTCTCACATTTTCATAGGACAACCCTTGTTACCTTCGAAGAATAAATACGTGCAGTGTCATGATGGACTATATCTTCCTGAGTGGGTGCACCTTCCCTGGTCTTTGTCCTCACTAATGCAATTGGCACTGTTCTCAAGACGTCTTCACTATAAGCCCTATAACTGCCCTGTATGCTGCGATAAAACCTCCCAAAATATCCCTTGGGAATCCCAAGCACCCATCCCCAGAACCCTCAGGACTAATCTCTGCTGTAAATTTAACTGGCCCCTCCGAAGCCACTGTTTTGATGGGACATGTTCTGGAGGCACCCTAGCAAGACTAAGACAAGTAGGTTACTGAGAGAATGGGTCTGCAGCAGCCCACCAACCACAGAGACAGGTTTAGTTTGGATAAATAAACCTGTGTATCTATGACCTGGAAGCCTAGTAGCAATGGTTTTTGAGTTACCTCTGTGTGTGTGTGTGTGTGTGTGTGTGTGTGTGTGTCTAATCATTGTTCTGCAGTCCATATATTTAACCTGGGTCAGGTGAACTTCTTGCTCTGGGCCTTGCAAACATTATGTATGCTTGTATTTATTGTTAATTATGGAAAGGACAGGACCTATTATTTTCCCATGCTACACTAGCTTATTTAACAACTATTATGTTTGCTGTATTTGCTTCCATTTCTTTTCCAAGTAAAATAATACAGGTAAAGCCAAAGTGCCTCTTCTCTCCCTAGAGAGAGTATTACATATAACCCTTATTACCATAAGTTTGTATGTTCTCTTCATGTCCATAGCATTTTTGTACTTGTTTCCCCATAAGAAGATGGAGTACAATGTTGTATAGCTTTTAATATTTCAATAAATTATACCTTAAATAACGTTTTGTGATCTGGTTTTTTTATTTGAGTTTTTAAAATATGCTTACCTGTATTAGTCCAAGTAAATATAACATATTCACTTAACAGCTATATCATATGGATGCCTTTGTTTGAATCAACCGATCTGGTCACTCTTCCACGGATAAGCATTTAGTTTGCTCTGAGAGTTTTCACTACATGCAATCTTAATGTAGCCACATGATTAGTCCAGGTCATGGTGTGAAAAAGTCGGTCTTATGCAACAAGGGAGGATGATCACATCAGATCATAAATTGGAGGATGACTTCATCATCACATTATTGCCAATTACATCATTCCATAACCACCAAATGGTACAGAACAGAACAGCCCCATCACTGAGAATCATGGCCCAGACAAGCTGACGCCTAGCCTTAATCACCACAGCCAGCGTTCTGCTTGCCTCATCTCTGGACACTCGTGACTGTCAGACATCCATCATTAATGTGCAAAATAAACAGTAGATGGTTTACTATCCGTTTAAGTGTGAAATGTCAGAAAATGAGAGAGTGAATGCGTGAGGAGTAGGTATATCACACATAAAGCTACAACAACACATCCTGCGTGGATCTCGCTCGTGTCATCGTTTCATATGGCAAAAACGCTCTCTGAAAATGACAAGTAAGCTAGTGAGTGAGCTAGAGGAGCCCAAGTGGCTTGGTGTTGCACGGTGGGCCGTTGAAGCCACCAGCTGATCTGAACTATGAGGCTTTCTACTTCCATAAGGAAGCACAGTCTTGGAAAGCCACAGGGGTGGTTCTCCTGTGTCCCCTCGGGTCGCTAGGACTCAGCATGGACCGCATGGCAGTGGGTGCAGGCCTAGATCTCTCTGTGATCACAGCTCAGGAGCTCGAGTGCGATCTTTGGAATGGGGAAGGTTCTTTCCATTTATTTTAAGTGCACCTCTACTCTACATGCTTATAATTATACAGGCACTTGAGCAAGACTAAGATAAGCATAGTACTGACAGAATTTGCCTGCAGCCGTTCACTGACTGCAGAGACATGTTTAAACATGTTTTCCTTGGATTGCAACTGTGCATTTAAGAAGTGAAACCCCAGTAGAGATACTCTTTGACTTACCCTCATATATGGTATATGTGCGTACAAATGTGTGTGTGTGTGTGCGTGTGTGTGTGTGTGTGTGTGTGAGTGAGTGAGTGAGTGTGGTGTGCTGAGTTCCAGTGTGCTTCCAGGACCCACGTGAGGCTCCAGTGTGCGATGCAGCATGGTGTGCAGGAGGTCTCTGCCAGGCAGCTGCAAAACCAGTCCTCGTGAGGATGCATGTGTTTGAAAGACCTCGTTCCTTGGCACGTGGGTCTGCGTTCCAGGCAGCAAATGAGAAGGGACAGCTTGAATGGACATTTGAGTTTAGAGAAGAACTTTCTTTTTCTCCACAACCTCAAAAAGAAATTTCTTCCCCCAGCTCAAATGCTTATTCTCTTCAGGATTGGTTCTAAACTTCTTCCTACAGCAACGTTTCTCTGGGTGACATAATCCATTGTCGTGATTTCAAAAGCCATTTTCTGCAGATGACTGTGAATTCTATAACTCCAGCTCTAGTTTTGCATCTAAAATTCAACTCCACTTACTCAACAGCCACTGGGCTTTACCAATAGTTCTCTCTTAAGAACATTCACTTCTAACTCAGTGGCTTTTACTATTCCTTCTATACGATGGTCTTCAGAGTTCTGTCTCCATGACCTGGATGAAAAAGAACAGATGCATCAAGAACTAAGGATGCTGTCCCATGTACACACAGGCACATGCACAAGAACACACACACACACACAGTACACACACAAACCCACTCAAGCACATGTCCACCTAAAGTAAAAATTTTTGTTAACTAATTCACCTACTCCTCACTTTATCAACTATCTCAGTATTCATCATTTTATATTTACGAAATTAGCTATAAATAATCTACGATCCAAATACAACTGTCCAATCACATGGCTGTGTGTTAACTTCAGCTGAGCAAAAGAGTCTCAGTGGCTTGACAGAGAGGCCTGGATACAGTTTGGCAGTTGTGTAATGATACAATCTGGTAACAATATCAGTTGGCAGTGATATAATGTTAGAACTTGGAATTTATAATGATGTAGTCTTCGTCCATTTGTGATCTGATATGATCGTTCTTAAATTTTCACCCAACATCAATTTTTGCCAAACTCCCTGCTCTTTGGAGGCTCAGCACGTGGAGAAGTAAAGAGTGGGCGTGCTTGCCCTTACTCTTTGTTACTGGGAAGACACGTTTCTGGTTGGGACTACCTGGCTTGATCTTAACATGGTCTCGCATGAGTCGCACATTCACAGCTTGTTAAGCACTCTCCCAGGGGGCTTCCCCGACTCCAGGAGTTGGCAATCTCACAATATGCTTTCCCTCATTCCTTGCAGCACACTCTCTGCTATAGTTGAGCCTGAGATGGACACCCTTGTAGAACGTTCCATTGGGCCGACAACATAGCCGTTGGAGGTGTTGGTGTGCCTACAGCTGCTTTGCAGCAGTTTCTGTACTCAGATACCAGCTGGGTAGCGGTAGCCAAGCTGGGGAGAGGAGTGGGCCGCCATGGGCTGTAGGAGAGGCAAGTTTGTTCTAGAACTAGCAGCTTCCTGACGTGGTGGTTTCCTGTCCACAACAGCGGTGGCTGGGTTCAGGGGCAGGCGGCTTTCTGATTGCAGGAGCACATAAAAGACAGCGGTTACCACGGCAACCTGGCTGAACGGCTTGCTTCCGAGGGCCCTGTTTCTTCAATCCCTCAACAATTGCATACATCACTTAGTATCTGCAATGAATCCCACCCTTCCTGTTAAGTAAGGTCGAGTAAAATCTGTTCTGTGCACCTGACCCCTGGAGAATGCACCTTCCCACCCCGCCTACCCCGGTCTCAGCACGTGCAAACCTGACTTGTGAGACTCACCTCTAGTCCTTCATTCCAAATATGAAAAACTGTCTTCGTCTCTCATGACCCTTCCTTTCCATTCCCAATCTAATCAGCATCTCTCCAGTTCGGCCAGTTCTCTAACTCCAGCCCTAATCGTTTCATTCACTTTACCTTGGCCGCCTCCCAACTCACCCCCTTGCCTCCTGCCTCGCTCTCTTCATTCAGCAGCAGTAACTCTCCCTCGTTCTCGGGCTCTGTAAGAACGGTGGCGGTTCATCAAGCTCTTACGCGCAGTGCGCTTTTCTCGTGCTCACTCATTTCCTCCTCAGAACAGCTTTAGGAAGACATAGTTTTTCCCCATGTGGCGGATAAGGACACTGAGACTCCAAGCCATCAGGTAAGGTAACATGGTCAACGCCACTCAAACGCTAGGTTGTGGGGCTTGGTATCCAGCTCTGGTTTGTCCAAATTCACGTTCCAAGCTCCAGTCATTCCAAATGCAGCCTTTCTCAACTCTCACTCGTTTAAGCCAGGTCCCTCTCCACCTAGATCCTGCCCCTCTCTCTCTGGCTCCATCTGTACCGCTGCGCTGCTTCTTGTGCTCCAGGCTCGGATCACATTGAGCATTTCTTCCATTCCTCGGACCTGCTGCTGTGACCAAGTCTTTGCAATATTCTTCCTCCTGCCTGGAAGACTGTTTCCACTCGCTTTTGCTATTTCCTATCATCACCTGCTCACCATTTAAATGTCATCTCCTCAGACAAATCTTCCCTACCCCCTCTGGCGTCCTCCCACTTTTTTCCTGTACTTTTCTCCCATCCTTAACTGTAAACTCCCTCATAAATAAATAGAGATAGATAAATAGATAAGATGGTTTAAATCCTTGCTGCTCCCTAAAAACAGGAACCCAAGCAACCTTATTTAGCACTCAGTCCCATAGCCACGCCCAGTTTGAGGAAGCTTCTTGAAACACAGGCCCATGAAAAGGAAAAAGATCGCCAATCACACTCACACACACAGACAGAGAGAGAGAGAGAGAGAAACGACCAGAAAACAATACCCTTTACGAAATAAGGAAATGTGAATTGAAAGCATTCTTCTTAGAAATGCTTGCAGTATTCAGGAAAGAAAAATGAAATTTTCAAAAGCATAATTCACTTGTGCCATCTAGAATCTGGAAAAATCAAACTTTCACTTGTTACAGTGAATCCCTTCTACTGTAGGCCTTGCTTCTGACCCTTTGGGTTCACCACCACGGCCCAGTAATCACAGAGTGGACCCCGATTGCTGCCAGCACATGCATGTCAGAGGAGAACCGTGTGTGCTCCATGGTGCTTGGTTTGGCTGACTATTCTAAAGTCAATCTCCCCACCTAGTGGCGTAGTGATTACGGGTTGGGCTGTGACCCACAAAGTCTGAAATTCAGAACCACTAGCCACTCTTTGGGAGAAAGACGGGGCTTCCTAATGCAGGAAACAGCGAGAGTCTCAGGCTCACAGGGGCAGATCTGCCCTGTCCTATGGAGTCACGGTGAGCTGACATCGACTCGAACAGCGAGAGTCTCAGGCTTACAGGGGCAGGTCTGCCCTGTCCTATGGAGTCACGGTGAGCCAACATCAACTCGAACAGCGAGAGTCTCAGGCTCACAGGGGCAGGTCTGCCCTGTCCTATGGAGTCACGGTGAGTCGACATCGACTCGAACAGCGAGAGTCTCGGGCTCACAGGGGCAGGTCTGCCCTGTCCTATGGAGTCACGGTGAGCAGCGAGAGTCTCAGGCTCACAGGGGCAGGTCTGCCCTGTCCTATGGAGTCACGGTGAGTCGACATCGACTCGAACAGCGAGAGTCTCGGGCTCACAGGGGCAGGTCTGCCCTGTCCTATGGAGTCACGGTGAGCCGACATCAACTCGACTGGTGAGTTTGGTTTGTTCTTTCTTCCCAGATGTCTCCGGGTGAGTTCGAACCGCCAACCTTTAGGTGAGCAGGGAAGCATATTAACTCTGTACCCAACCTAAGGATGTTCCCGCCCTCGGCCCCATGAGTAGCTATCCTTTTTTATAATACTTTTGTACGCTCAAATGCTAATTTTAGAGCATTTAACAGCTTTAAAGTGCATTGGAAGCATCTGAAAGACCTTCTAAAAACCCTGATGCCCAGACTACTTCCCTGACCAATTACATTAGACTCCCTGAGGCTGGAATATATCAGGATTATTTTTAGCTCCTCACAATGGGAGCCAGTGTGACACTCCATGGTTTAAAGCCTGGCTATTCAAATTGTGTCCAGGAACCCCCTGCCCCGGTATCCCCAGCGAATTTGTTAGAATGCAGAATCTTCCACCCAGCCTGACTTGCCTCAATAGCAGCTGGGCTTTCTGAAATGCCACAGGAGATTCGCAGGCACCTTGTGCTTTGAGGCGCAGTGTTTAAATGGCCTCTCTTGGTAAGTGGGGGATTGCTGAGAATCCATTCTGCTTCCCTACTTCCCCTCATCAGGACCTCGCCAAGTGGATCCTCCCTTCTCTTCTGCTGCCTGTACACACGTGAGGGTCTAGAAACTACAAAAAGCATCACCCATCAAAGCAGTATGCTAGTATTCCTTTGAAGTTGCCATCACTACGTTTGAAAATTGATTTGGGTCCAGCTCTTTCCCTTGTTAATCTTGGATTTGTCCACTAGGCTTGAATGGGGTGCAGCACTTCCCCTATGGCCAAGGAGAGGGAGAGATCAGACCAGGGGTCCCTTGAGAACTTGAGAAGGGACCCTCGCTCAGATGACTCCCATGACGTTGCTCAATTGCAGACAGCTCCAGCGTGAAATTCCCCCAGCTGTCAAATGGGAGAGTTCATCCAACTCAAACATGGTTGGAGAATAAATATAGACATGTCTACTGAGCTGGAAGGCACACACATCTGAGGTACTTCTGTTTTATTTAGTATCCATGAAGGGGGGTTGCCTGTCGGGGCAGAAGCTTGGCAATATCGGGAAGGTGGAGGGAGGGTGAGGGAGAAACGGGAAACAGATGACAAGGTCTACATGTAACCTCCTCCCTGGAGGACGGATAGCGGAGAACTGGGTGAGGAAGATGTCAGATGGTGTAAGATATGATAAAATAATAATTATTTATAAATTATCAAGGGTTCGGGGGAGAGGGGAGCGGGTAGGGAGGGTAAACTGAGGAGCTGATGCCAGGGGCTCAGGTGGAGAGTGGGCGTTTTGAGAATGATGATAGCAACATATGTACAAATGTGCTGGACACAAATGATGTTTGTACGGATTGTAAAGAGAGTTCTTTGAGCCCTTATAAAATGATTTTTTTTAAATCAAGCAAACTGCGAAAAGTCAATAGTCCTCCAGCTCCTGAAAGCCTAGTCTCTGTGAGGCGAACCTCCAGGGCGGTTTGAAGGACAACTAGAGTGGATATGGAAGTCAAGATGAGGAAGCAGGTTGTTGGGGGATCCTCCCTCCACTTTGTCCAGCCGCGGCCCTAATCAGGAGGGCTACAAATGCTTTCAGGTCTCTCTTCCCACGGTGCAGCGAGCTCCTAGACGGCAAAGAACCAATCCCTATACCCTGAGTTCCAAAGCAGAATGGAGCACAAAGTCAGCCCTTAGGAAGCATTTCCCTTTCGCTCCAAATGGGATGAGGAGATTCCAAAGGGAGGACACCAGCTAAGCCAACAAAGTGCTTAGTCAAGCACACATCAGATCCACCTTCAGCACCAGAAGGGAGGCTTCCAGAGAAAGCCAGCTGACATATTGTCACATGTCATCCCCTCTGCTGGGGGTCACTGATGACGGAACTGCTGGGACCTTCTGGCTTTGCCTGCTCCTCTCACACCACATTCATTTACCAGCTGCGTTGTTGGAGTCGGCCCCGGGGTCACAGTAGCAGCCAAAGGAAGAAGCCCACAGCTGGCCAGGGTTGAGGACAACACAGTGAGCCAAAGCAAGACATCACCGCGAGAAAAGCAAACTCACTGTCATGGAGTCCATGCCAACTCAACAACGCTGTAGGACAGGATGGAACTGCCTCCCACCCCCAGGAATTCCCAAGACTAACTCTTTCCTACCATGAGAGTGACATCATCAAGGTTTTGCCAACTGTATGGCCAGGTTGTTCATGAGTCTTGCTCCAATCCTGATGCCTAGAGACCTTACAGTCTTCTTCAGATAGTGCAGCTTCTCGGCTGAGTTCTTCAGCAAACAGATTGAGTAAGAATGGCGTAAAGGTGCAACTTTGATGCACGCCTTTCCTGACTTTAAACCGTGAAGTTAATAAATAAATGGACCATGAAGTTCCCCTTGTTCTGTGAGAACGACTTCGTTAGCACCATCAAGTGTTCTGGGATCCCCATTGCTCAAAAGAGTATCCACAATCCTTTGATGATCCACACATAGAATGTCTGTGCCCTGTTAATGGAACACAGACAAACAGCTTGCTGGTCTTCTCCAGTTTCAACCAAGATTCACCTGATATCAGCAATGCTCTCCTTCATGCCATGTCCTGTTCTGAATCCAATTTGAATTTCTACCAGCTTCCTGTTGATGTACTGTTTCACCCATTGCTCAACTACCTTCAGGAAAATTAATTTGTGAATGATATTAATGATATTATCTGATCATTCCTGCCTTCTATTGGATCTCCAGTTTATGGAATGGGTATGAATATGGATCTCTTCCAATTGGTGTGCCAGGTAATTGTCTTCCAAGTGAGCACTTCCAGCATACATTTGTTTGTTGAAATATCTCAGTTGGTGTGCTGCCAGTCCCTGGAGCCTTCCTTTTTGCCAACGCCTTCTCTACAGCTTGGACTTCTACCTCTAAGTGCCATCAGTTCCTTGGGGAAGGAGGGCTGGTAAAGTGGAGGGCCAGTGGGTAAAAGGACGAATCTCAACAAGATGCTATTGCATATTGCATGGTGACTGCAATACTGACCTCAAAATTCGCAGCAATGTTGAGGGTATAGCGGGCAATGGTTCATTCTGTTGTCCATGGGATTGCTTTGAGTCGGGACGCACTCAGCAACAACTAGCAACAACAATAAACCTACCTTCATAGACTCAGATACACAGTAAAGTTAATCTCATCTCGGTGTGTCTCTCTTTCATTCCCTCTAGTAAGGGAACCCTGGTAGTGCAGTGTTTAAGCACTTGCCTGCTGACCCGAGTAGCTGCTTCCCAAGAAAAAGCTGTGGCGATCTGATTCGGTAAAGATGACAACCGTAGGACCCCTGTGGGGCAGTCTACTCTGACCTGTGAGTCGTCATGAGTCAGCATTGACTCGATGACAATAAGTTTGGGTTTGGCAGCACTGCATGGTATCTGCATCCAGCAGCCTTTTCCTGCTGGGGTGTTCAAAGGACAGTGTGATAGAAAGTCAGTATCTGGCATCATTGGTTTTCGTGGCTTTGTGCATGTTAAACCTGGTATTTCTATTGATACAATTCACATAATTCCTTTGAATTATAACCTGCTGGTTGATAAAATGTTAGGAGCTGATTACTTTCTTTTGTAGGATAACTGAAATTGAGAGGAAAGGCAGAATGAATCGGATCCAAAGATGACCCTGAAGAGAATAACAAGTTTCAGGCATGAAATGTTTGACATTTGTCCATAATGGAGGTTAAAGTGTGGTGTAACCAGAAGAATTGACAGATCTGTGATAAATGCCTACTGGACGACGGTGGCGCCTTGAAAAGGGCTACCTTGAAGATGAACTTTTACAAGATTTTGAGTCAACTAAATAGCAACAGATGGATGACAAAGACATGTAAAACTCATTAAATAAAATTTATTAACATTAAATAAAATTTATAAAAAAGGTTTACAAAAAAAAAAGTTTGGGTTTGGATTGGTTTAGTGAAATAGCTTTATGGTATGTAAAGGTATCCCTGGGTAGGACAAATGGTTCCACACTCAACAGCTAAAGATAAGTTAGCAGTTCAAAACTACCAAAAAGCACCTTGAGAGAGAGACTGGATGACCTGCTTCAGAAAGGTCAGAGCCGTGAACATCCAACTCTGCAACGTATGGGCTCACATGAGTTGAAGTCGATGCAATAACGCGTGTCGTCTATCAATTATAGTATATAAGCATAGCAAGTATAATATATAAATACATACCTATTGAACGCCCGCTCAACAAGTCGCACGGACGCCTCCAAATACCGTCTCCCATTGCATACTCACAGCACCCCGTGTTACACACAAGGAATCAGAGATTCCAAGACATGAATGGGTATCTCCAGGCTTAAAAGGTTCACAATCTTTTCTTTTTGTAATTTTTAAAAATCATTTTATTGGGGGCTCAAACAACTCTTATCACCATCCATCCATCCACTGTGTCAAGAACATTTGTACATTTGTTGCCATCATCATTCTCAAAACATTTGCTTTCTACTTGAGCCCTTGGTATCAGCTCATTTTCCACTTCCCTTCCTTGCCACCCCCTCCCTCATGAACCCTTGATAATTTTATTATTATTTTGTCATACCTTACACTGTCCGATGTCTCCCTTCGCCCACTTTTCTGTTGTCCATCCCCCAGGGAGGATGTTATGTGTAGATCCTTGTCATCGGTTCCTCCTTTCCACCCCACCCTCCCTCCATCTCCCCAGCCCCCACCGAGTATCACCACTCTCACCACTGGTCATGAGGGGTTCATCTGTCCTGAATTCCCTGTGTTTCCAGTTCTGTGTGTACCAGTGTATGTGTATACCCTCTGGTCTAAGGCTCACAATCTTAAGATCCAGGTTATAAATGATCACAGTCTGCCTTCCAGGCTACGTCCCTAGTACTCATCCCTTACCCTTACTCTCCATTCTCAGCTCAGTTCACTTGACCACCTTCATGAAGATCTGAACTCAGACATTGTTGTACAAAAAAAAAAAAAACGTGCCCAGGACTTCACAGCCTCACCTCTATCTAAATGCCCATTGCATTGTACCAGGGAGTATTAGAGGATGACTGTTTGGTTTGGTTTGTTGGTTGTTGTTTTGTTTATTTGTTTGCTTGTTTGTTTTGCCACATTTAGAAGACTGTGGACTCCTTGTTTATATTTATGTTAAACTAAATACAGTGCACCTCTCCTGTCAATGTCTGCAAAATAATGTTACTCTTGAATCGAAGTTATTTTGGCCTAATAGTCTACCACGAATACCCAATTCTATACTCCAAACAATGATGCCTTGAGGCCAGAGTCTTTGCAGCCCTGAACCTTGACTGTGGCTGCTCCGGAAACTGGCTGTCTCTCCTCTTGGGCACTGCCGATGCTAAATGGAAAATGATGAAACTGGTGACGCCAATATCTCATGCCTGGCTCCGCATAGCCACACAGCTCCCTCCCCAAACCAGAGCCGCCACCGCTATTCTGTGACTAGGATCCTGGCCCCGCTCTTCTCAACCCAATGAGAACTAAAGGTTTCAACGCCCCCAACCCAAAGTGCCAACTCATTTCCTCTCCACAATTAACCACTTCCCAAAATGACTGCTGTGTGAACACCAACTCCCTGCAGGGGAAACCCCCACCTCCACCTACCCCGCTGTCATTTTACCCTATGACCCCAACCTGACAATCACCCAAGAGTCTGAGATTGATACCCTTCCCAGAAATTCATGTGACTCATCTTAATCATGGTCCTGTTGAGCCGTGAACATCCTTGGCACATAGCGGACACTAGATATGTCTTTGTTGAATAAATTAAAGGCAGTATGGATTCCATCTTATATAGATGCGATGCACTTCCGTTTACAGCACTATCTGTCGAGAGCAGTGTAAACTGTAGACAGACGAAGAAACAGAGCTGGGAGCTCAGCTGGTAAGGTGCAGAGCTGGGAACTCCAGGTTTCTGATCCCTTATACAAACGACCGGGTATTCTGGGGTCAGAAAACTAATCTTCGAGGTCAGCGAAACTAGTCTTGCTACTTCTTAGTAAATTTGTAAAAAAAAGCTTGTATTGGAACACAGCCACACTCATTCTTTTATGCTTTGTCTATGGCTGCTCTTGGAGTCCCTGGGTGGTACAAATAACCAAGCACTTGCCTATTAGTTGGAAAGTTGGAGTTCAAATCTACTCAGAGGTTCTGCAGAAGACAGCCCTCGCTAAATGCTTCTGAAAGATCACAGCCTTCAAAACTCTGGAAGACCTCTACTTTGCACACCTGGGGCCATGTCAGAACAGATTGAACATCACCTAACAGCACCATTTGTTTTTGCTACATTAGCTAAGTTAACCAGTCATGCCCAAATGCTACAGAGAGCCCCGTGCCCTAGGGTCCCTTTGAGTTGAATTGATGCAATAGCTGTGAGTGAGTGAGTGACCCAATCTTTGGAAACTAACCATGTGGCTATGTGATGAATAGGTGCATAACGCATTCATGCAACATCCATTTAAATACAAGTGACTAACTAGGCTAGAGAGTGGGCTTCTGCAGTGAAAAGAGGTTGGGACAAAAAATCTGCATTGTCCTTGGGACACTTGTTGTGTCCACAGCTTCTGTTGAGAGAAGGGCTAGGTTGCTGCTTAAACAGAAGGGTTTTGATGATTACCCCTGGTCCATCTATAGACTGGTGCTTTGCCTATGACTAGTTTAGCTTACAGACCCATTTCCTCAGGCATGAAGGAGACTGGAAGATAATTGGGCTCACATCTCTTGTGGCTTCGTGTAGCCCATAATCTAGTTCAATCCTTCCCACCAAGTCTTCCTGATATAAAACTCTGTAAAAGCCTACGGGGTTAGCATATGTTCTTAAATCATCAAACTTTTCTTGCTAAGTTCTTTTGACCGTGTTGCATCATTTGAAATTTGACCACTCCTTGAGACGGCATTTCTCTGGGAGCCTTCTCAAGTGGAAGATCTTTCTTCTCTTCCCCCACAAACAGACCATGGGACGAAGGTAAGGGTCTCCTTCTGCCCATTGCTCCCCCAAGCTTTCACTCCCTCTGACTTTTATAGATCACATCGTCTCCTTGACCTCAAATGCGCTCTGTGTTGCTAGTATGCACTGACCTCTTGGCCACCACCCTGCCAATCCCTGAGACCCGTCATTCTCGGCTCAAACTTTCCTCTTCACCCCACCTCCTGTAATCATGCTCACTAGTCACAGCATTCAGGGGAGGAACCATCCAGTGCTGTCATCTCTGTTTCTTCACTTTTTCCTCCACTCTTTCTCCTACTCCCACGGTCACATTGTCATCACCTCACCCGAAACTGTATTATCCAAAATGTCTACTTATACATCCCACAGGTCATCAACTCCTATCATTCCAGACCACATGCTCCACCACTCCCGTCACAATTCTTGAATCTCATCCTTCACTCCCCATCGTTGTCCCCTCCCATCCCTTGGTCTCTCCTCCCATTACTTCCTTTTGTGTCCACTGTGGATTTCATGAGCCATCCTTTTTAATCTCTCTTCTCTAAAGTTAGAGCCAAGCCACTGTGGGCTGCTAGAGAAAACAATCACACAACAGAGATGATGGACTTCATGTTCATGTAATGATGCCCCCATCATAGGCTCTCCCTGTCGCCTAGAGAGCCAAGGACCTGTCTGACAGGGTCACTTTCCCACTTGCTCTAGGTGAGTGAGAGAAATAGAAGCCCGCAGAAGTAAAATCCCTTCTGTTCTCACCGCCTATTCTCAAGCCTAGGGTATCGAAAGGGTCTCCTTGTCTGAACATACTATGATGGAGAAGTGTCCTCGGGGCTAATAAAAGTGTGCTCTTCTCTTGGTCTGTGATTCCCATTCCATCCTGCACTCGGCTATGCCCATTCTTGGAATATAATCAGTGCCCCCCGCCCCCAGCCAAGCAGGCATGTTCTAGACCCTGCCTTCTATAAGGACTAGAACAAAAAGCAAAATAACATAACAAACACCAGCCTTGTGCCTTCCACTGTCCCCATCATTCCTCTCTTCTTGTCCATACCCAACTTGCCGAGAGTTGTCTACACACACTATCGCTCCTCGTTGTTTTTCATACTTAGTACATTTATATTTTGCCAATTTAATGACATATAATTCACACATTACACAGTCCAATAGTTCAAATGTATTAAGAAAAATTGGGCGGTCATCACCACAATAGAGTTTAAATTTTTTTCTTCTTCCTTGGGCTCATTATAATTAGATCCTCTTTCTCCCACCTCCCTTATCATTACTCCAAGAAACTGCTCATCCAGTCACTATCTCTGTGGACTCACTTACCCTGGACTTCCTATGGAGAAAAGCACACATGAAACACCAATGACCACAGCAAAACAAATCTCAGAAATACCTCGATTGAAAAGATCATAGGACATATTAAAAGGTAGAGCAAGTTTAGAATAGACCCAAGTGGAGAACAAATGATTAGGTGCTAAATGTTTGTACATCAGCCCACTTTCCAATGCACTGTGTCTGATCACAAAGCTCTCCACAGCCCGGGTCCATTATTAGAGGCAATTCACTGCAGGCTCAGCACACATGGCGACCCTGCAAATGAATGTTGGGCTCCCACTGTCATCCACAGTCTTCCACAAACTGCATGTTTAGAATTAAACTCTAATCTTGTTCCCTCCTCCTGTCTTAGATTTTATTATTTACAATCTTTGGATCACAGGGTGGTGTGCCTCTGCTGTGTGGACTTACCTTGGCTGTCACCTCACTTTGATAGCAGCAGTTTTAGCAAACCCTTAAGACACTATGTTTCTGATATCCAGACAACATCTGGTTTCTTCACCACATTTTGCTATAGCCGCCACATCTTCAGTGATCTCTTCATGAAGGCAGGTATCAAATAGGGCCATGTAATTAGAACTAATTGTTCTTCTATTAGGATTACAATTAATTGCAAGCTCAAAATAGATTCATGTATCTATGATTGATATGTGCCCTAGTCCACATTAGAGACATCATTTTTGTGGAGAACATTATAAATCAACCCCAGAGCATATGGCAATTCTTTTGATACTATCCTACTTTGGCCAGTGATTATTGAATTTCAAATACTGTGTAGAAAGGGAACATGTATAAGACAGCTTTTAAGACAAAAATACATGGATTGTTGACCTATACAGATCAAAACTAAAATTTGAAAGACGGTTTTAAATACCCATACAGTAAGATATTTGTACATCAGAATATTTTTAATGACCGAAAAGTTATAAGCTAATACATTACTCCCAAACTTGTAGCTTCAATCCAAATAATTCATCTGAGCATAAAACTGTTCACTTCAACTGGATATTTAATATTTTCTCTCTGACATTTCGAACTTTGATTTAATACACATATCACTCTATATTTCGATCACATCAAGGTCAAGTAGAATTGTACAATTGCTACTACAATTAGTTTCCAACTCTTCGTTTTTATATGGACTCCTTGACATCCCTTTTACCTCGCCACCGCCACTGTACCCCTCTCCCCCTGAACCCCTTATTCTACTTGCTATTCCTATAGGTTCATCAATCCTGTGTTTCATATATCAAAAAACGGAAAAGCATGTAACACAACTTTAAGAGGGTGGCCTCCCTTCACAAGACACCTCTGAGGAAATCCCCACTATGGATGGACAAAACCACACAAACCAAAAAGGCAGGAAATTTTGGAAACCAGATCAGGTCCTGCCTGCATCACAGGGGGCTCTACTGGCAACGTTTTAACTGTTCAGGTCAGACTTAGGCCTGTGATCTTCTCTACTCCCCTCTCCCAAGCACTCGGTGTTAAGCGACCACTTTCCTCCCATCCCTCAATTTTAGATGGGGGGATTTCTCTGGAGGCTCATTTCCTGTGTCGTCCCACAAAGGACTCTTGGGCTCCCACGGTCGTCCATCGCCTTCTGCACCCCGGATTCTCACAATGGAGGCCCTGAGACTGAGCCCTCCTTTAACTTCAGATTCTATGGATTTCAATCCTTCGGTGACTGTTGAGGGTGTGCTTCTTCCATGTGGACTTAGTTGACATCACTCTTAGATGGCTGCTTGTTTGGAGACAAGCCTTTAGGACCCCAGATGCTCTCTTATCTTATAGCCAGGCACCATCTAGTTTCTTCACCACATTTTGCTATGGCACCTGTCTCTTCTGTATTCCCTTTCTGAGGGCAAGTATCGAGTAGGTCCTTGATGTAAGAACTAATTATTCTTAAGTTGGAGCTAGGATTCAGTGTGAGCCAAAAACCCATTCCTGGATCTATGCATTGTTTTTGCTTTGTTTTGTTGGGTTTGTTTGGATTTTTTTTGCTGTAATTTTGGAGTCAATACCTATCTTTCCATTCCATAGTTCAATCACATCAAACAGAAGCACAATTGCTTCCATAATCAGTCTCCAAACATACTTTTCCTTCTTGGACTCCTTTGTTAGACGGGGTTCTCTAGAGAAACAAAACCAGAACACTAATAATTTTTTAGCTAGATCGATAGATAACATAAAAAATAAACAGTTAATTAATATATAAAGCAATACAAATGGCTCAGTACAGCTCACTCCCGTGAAACAGCTGTGAGACACTGGCAGTCCTTCGAGTCTTGAGGGCCACAGGGTAGTTCTCTGTAGAGCAATTCAAGCTTTCCGGGCACAGGCAGAAAACAACAAGGCAGGTCACCAATAGTCAGCCAGATGTCAGGGTCCAACACTCCCCAACTCAAGAGATGTAAGTTCCAATAGTGTGGCAAAGCAGGTCTTGAAGGAATCTCAAATTACAGTGACACAGTCCATGGGTTAGGTGTCCCACAGGTAGTGTAGCTTGCAAATTGAGGCACAGAACAAGCAAGGCAGCCACACACTGGTCCGATGATCAAAGAGCAAGAGACCAGAAAGGTGAGGCTCACTAAGCCATCTAGCTCTCTGCCCTTCAATTAATCCCACATGTGTTCATTGGCCATGTTGGCACAATAAACATTAACTATCTCAACTCCTTTACATCATCTCCCTTTTATCTCCTCCACACCGCTATATCCCCATGAAGCCCTTGTCATATTTGCTTTCCCTATAGGCTCAATGTCCCTGAGTTTCATTTACCAAAAACAGAAAAACAAATAACACAACTTCAAGAGGGTAACCCCCACTGGCAACACGCCTCTGAGATACACCCTAATATGAACAAGCATAGACAAAATAACACAAAATGTCTGTCACTGGATGGCCGGAATAATACATATCTTACTACAGAATATTGAGTGTTGGTGTAGCAAGACATTGTTTCTCCCACCAACCAACAGTCCAGCACTCTTGCTACACCTGTCTTCTGCTTCCTCGGACACCATGTATCTTCTGACTCATGTCCTCAGGTTCCAAGTGTGTCTGAGACCGAGTCCAGTTCACCCAGCAGGGTTCCCACTTTGGGTCTCGCTGAGGCAGTCTCTGGAGCATGCTGGGCACCCTGAAGATCCAGGGTTCATTGTCCCGGCATTCCACTGCACACAGCATGGGTTCCCGGGGTACCCCCAGATGCCCTAGGTCAGTGTTGCCCACCTGCTACATGCCACTAAAGACATTCCCCGCCTAATGTCCCCCAAAGCACCCTAAGTCACTCCTCCCCACACCTGGACATCAGCTCTCCCTCCCCTCCCCTCAAAAGATATGCACCTATGCTTCCCCACACATGACCATTCCCTCTCCCCTCTCCTTCGCTGCCCCTGCCATCAGTAAGCCTCATCCTCTGACAGGGCCACCTCCCTCTCCAGGGGACCTCAGATCCACATGGCCACCACTCAGCAGACAGCATCCCTTCTCTCCCAGTCCATTTGATCCCAGCTGTCGTGAGTTGCCTTTCAGCCACGTGGCCCACACTATACTTACCTGGAGCGGGTCATGTGTGGTTCATCGTCTCTCATCTGGCTCTTTACCAGGCTGTCTGGTCCCCAGAAAGAAGACTGGCTGCCCCACAAGCTTTTGCTTCTGCCCTTTCTGCTGCTTGTGCCTACCGCAGCGGACTCAGGCAGCATTTGTCCTTTGGGGCTAGACTAACTTCACTCAGCATTATGTCTTCCAGATCCCTTCACGAGTTGAAGTGTTTCGTGGTTTCATAGCTGTGTTTTAGGGATGCATAGTCTTCCATTGTGTGTATGTACCAGAGTTTTTTAATCCGGTCTTCTATTGATGGGAATTTAGCTTCTTGCTATTGTGAATGGTGCTGTGGTGATCATGGGGGAGAAAACATCTGACCATGATCTGTGTCTCATTTCTTGGGGGAGGATGTCCAGTAATGGTATTGCTGGATCGTGTTTATGGTTTCACCATGTTGCCTTCCACAGTGGCTGTACATTATGTACAAGTCCACCAGCAAGGGATAAGAGTTCCTGTCTCACCACACCCTCTCCAACATTTGTTATTCTTAGCTTTTGTTTCTTTTTTTTAACTGGGCTACACTTAATGGGCTTTAGATGGTATTTCATGGTTATCTGACTTTCGTTATGGCTAGTACCTAGGAACATTTCCTCATGTGTTTATTAACCATTCAGACGTCATCCTTTGTGAGTGGTTTATTCAGGTCCTTTGCCCACCTTCTCAGAGGGATACTTTTGTTTGTTTTTTCTTGTTGTAAACTTGTAAAAATTATGTAGATGTTAGTAATTAGTCTTTTGGCTGTTGTGACATTTCAAACTTGACAACTTCACATTTTACTATTTTAATCTTGCCTTCCCTGGCCTGCCTCCTTTTTGTAGATGTGTTTAGTGTTAACACCACCAACTTAATGGCTCAAACCAGAAATCTCTCTGAGCCCAGCAACCACTTAAATTTAGCTGGTCTCGACTAAGGGCGATACAGGGGACAGCACCGGAGACACAGTGTGGGAATTGCACCTGACCTGATCCCACCACACCGAGGCAAATCACTGGGGGAGTGCAGCGGAACAGCAAGGGAATGGAGTGGCAAGGTCCCCAGGGAATGCTGAAAGTGGACTTTGGGGCCAGGGCGTGATGCCCCAACAGACTGGACTGGGAAACGTTCCTAAGGGCTAGCAAACAATCCCTGAACTAACTACAAGCTTTTCTCTTGTGAACTGTTTTGTTCTGTTCTTTTTCAGTGGTTTGTTTTGGTTGTTTTGTTGTCTGGTTGTATACTGTTGCTTTGTTTTCCTCTGTCTAGTTTTCGTGCATGTTAGTGACTCCACAGGTCTGTCTGAATAGGACAGGCTGGATGAACTATCTGGATGAAAAACAACGGGACCGACAGTTCCGGGGGGACTTGGGGTGGGGGGGTAGGGGGGGTAAGGAAGTGGTGTTAACAAACCCAGGGACAAGGGAAAAACATGGGACCCCAAATGGTAGAGAAGGGGGAGTGGCAGGCCTGGTGGGAAATGATCAAGGGTAAGGTTGCTTAGAGAAGAGGTATACTCTAGCCCAGGTGGCGATGAAGCATGGTAGTAGGGCAGGAGGAAGGTCAAGGGAGATGGAGGAAAGAGCTAGGAGTCAAAGGGCATTCATGGAGGTCTAGACAAAGACATGTACATGCAAATATATATAGGAGGATGGGGAAATAGATCTATGTGTCTATATTTATAGGTCAAGTATTAAGGTGGCGGAAGGACCTTGGGCCTCTACTCAAACACTCCCTCAATGCATGAATACCTTCTTTTATTAAATTGGAACTCTATGATGCTCACTCTCCCAACACAACGGCTGGAGCCAAAGTGGGTGAACAAGTAAATGTGGTGAAGAAAGTGGATGGTGCCCGGCTATCAAAAGAGATAGTGACTGGGGTCTTAAAGGCTTGAAGATAAACAAGCGGCCATCTAGCTCAGAAGCAACAAAGTCCACATGGAAGAACACACTAGCCTGTGTGATCACGTGGTCCCAAAGGGATCAGTTACCAGGCATCAAAGAATAAAAAATCATATCATTGATTGCACACCTCCATGATAGGATCGCTGAAGACAAATTGGTGCATAAGCAAATGTGGTGAAGAAAGCTGATGGTGCCCGGCTATCAAAAGAGATAGTGTCTGGGGTCTTAAAGGCTTGAAGGTGAACAAGCGGCCATCTAGCTCAGAAGCAAATAAGCCCACATGGAAGAAGCACACCGGCCAGTGCAATCACGAGGTGCCCAAGGGACCAGGTATAAGGCATCATGCAAAAAAAAAAAAGATATGTGTATGTATGTATGTGTATATATGTGTATATGTATATATATATATATCATATTAAATGAAGGGGGAAGTGCAGAGTGGAGACCCAAGGCCCAAGTGTCGGCCAATGGAGATCCCCTCATAGAGGGGTTTAGGAGAGGAGATGGGTTAATTCGGGTGTGAGGTAGTATCGATGAAGAACACAGCTTTCCCCCAGATCCTGGATGCTTCCTCCCCCCAACTACCATGATCCGAATTCTACCTTGCAGGGCTGGATAGGACAGAGACTGTACACTGGTACATATGAGGGTTGGAGGTACAGGGAATCCAGGGTGGATGATACCTTCAGGACCAAGGGTGTGAGGGACGATGCTGGGAGAGTGGAGGGTGAGTGGGTTGGAAAGGGGGAACTGATTACAAGGATCCACATGTGACCTCTTCCCTGGGAGAGGGACAGCAGAGAAGGGGGGAAGGGAGACTCCAGATAGGGCAAGATATGACAAAATAACGAGGTATAAATTACCAAGGGCACATGAGGGAGGGGGGAATGGCGAGGGAGGGGACAAAAAAAGAGGACCTGATGCAAGGGGCTTAAGTGGAGAGCAAATGCCTTGAGAATGATTGGGGCAGGGAATGTATGGATGTGCTTTATACAATTGATGTATGTATATGTATGGATTGTGGTAAGAGTTGTTTGAGTCCCTAATAAAATGTAAAAGAAGAAAAGAGAAAAAAATGATTAGGGCAAAGACTGTACAGATGTGCTTTATACAATTGATGTATGTATATGTATGAACTGTGAACAGAATTGTATCAGCCCCAATAAATTGTTAAAATAAATAAATAAATAAATAAATAAATAACTAAATAAAAATTTAGCTGGTCTCTTCATCTCTGCTGCTGGCACTGTAGCGCAAGCCATCATCCTCACCTGGATTACTGGAATAGGCTCCTTCTTACTCTTCTCACCTACTCCATTCCTGCTCCCTCGTTCCCATCCATGATCTATCCTCCACCCTTCAAGAAGTATCTTCTTAAAAGAAAAGTAAAGCTTGTTATTGGTTTACTGGCCTCCTCCTTTCTGTATATCTGCCTGCCTATCTTTATCTCTTTGTCCATCCTTCATGGGAAGCTTTTCTCATTAAATGTGGAGTCTCCAGTACCCAGATCAACATTAGCACCAAGCAGAAGGAATATAAATATTGGTTAATTAAACCAATCAGTGCATGCTGTGACCATGAGAAGCCAGACACAGAGGATTATGAAGTTAATAATGGAGTCAGAAACAAAAGCACACCGGTAAAGGCAACTGAAATAACAGCGATGAAGTGATAGACATGATGAGATAAAGGGATGTTTTAGAATGAAAAACTATTTAGCATAATGCAGAGCCTAGGCGTGAACATTCCAAACCAAACCAAAATCACTGCCATCGAGTTGGTCCCAACCCTATCAGACGGGGTAGAATTGTTCCTGTGGGTTTATGAGAACTCTGTTTGCATGAGTAGAAAGTACATATCTCTTCCATGGAGTGGGTGTTAGATTGGAACTGCTGACCTTGTGGTTAGCAGCCTAAGATGTAAACCATTAAGCCAAATTTGTTGGTGCTATCTGAAACCGAGTAGCTGAGTGGTGATTCTGGAAAGATCATAGGCCCTCCAGTGCTCCCACTGGTTCTTTAGAGTTTAGCTGTGTGTTACTCTGGGTACACTAGAGAAACTAATCCATGGGCACACATATGTGTATAAGAAAGAGATTTATATACAAGAGCAACTGAAAATTGAGAAAACATCCCAACCCAGTCTAAATCATGTCCATAAGTCCGATATTAGCCCATATATCTGATATCAATCTATAAAGTCCTCTTCGGACTCACGAAACACATGCAATGATGCCAAATGCAGAAGATCGCAGGCCAGTGGGTAGACAGTCTTTGGATCCAGTGTCATTGGAAACATCTCAGTGCTGGCAGGGGTCGCTCTGTGGCTTCTCTGGCTTCAGAGGTCTGCTTGCATCCATGTGGCTTGTCTTCTGCATTGTCTCCTAGGGAATAGCAGAGAGTGTATCTTCCGCCTCGAAGGAGGAAGTACCAGATTTCCCAGAATTCTCAGGAGAAAGCCATGTCCACCCAAAAGTCTCATTGGCTATCTTGATTGACAGCCTAGACGACGCCCCCTACACTCTTAATCCTTAAATTGACACCAGATTAGGTGACTGCCACAAGCCGTGTGATTATGATTCCTCTTCCTTATTCCTGTGTGCAAACCTAGAGCAGACCCGTATCTTATAAGTTAACCCAGAAGGGGCTCTATGCTTACAAGTGGGATAAAGCACGAGTGGAAGGGTGTGGGGAGAATGCTGTTTTGTGCGCAGCTCTCGCCTCAGCACATAGTAGGAGTCTGAAAACTATCAGTTGACATGAATTCAACTGACCAGAATGCTCCAAGGAATGGTTAATTCTTGATGTGTGTGTGTGTGTGTGTGTGTGTGTGTGTGTGTGTGTGTGGTTTTCTTCTTCTCCATAAAAGAAAAGCAGATATACATTCTGATGAAGTTTATTTTGCAAGCCCACATGGAAGAAGCCCACCAGCCTGTGTGATCATGAGGTGCCCGATGGGATCAGAGATCAGGGATCAAAGACCCAGAACAAAATATCATGTCAATGTGAATGGGGACGTGGAGAGGGGAGTGCAGAGTGGAAACCCAAAGTCAATCTGTAGGCAATTGGACATCCCTTACAGAAAGTTTGTGGGGGAAGACAGCCCAGTCAGGGTGCAGTGTAGCACCAATGAGATGCACAGCTTTCCTCTGGTTCTTTAATGCTTCCTCTACCACCACCACCCACCACTATCATGACCCTAATTTTACCTTACAAATCTGGCTAGACCAGAGCATGTACATAGGTACAGATATGAGCTGGAAACACAGGGAATGCAGGACAGATAAACTCCTCAGGACCAATATTGAGAGTAGCTATACCGGGAGGGTAAGGGGAAGGTGATGTGACAAAGGAGGAACCAATCAAAATAACCTATCTATAACCCCCTCCAAGGGGGATGGACAACAGAAAAGTGGGTAAAGGTGAACATCATCGGTAAGTGCAAGACATGAAAAAGTAATGATAATTTATAAATTTTCAAAGGTTCATGAGGGAGGGAAGGAGGGGGGAGGGAAGGGGAAAATGAGGAGCTGCTACCAAGGGCTCAACGAGTAAGAAAATATTTTGAAAATGATAATGGCAACAAATGTACAAATATGCTTGACACAGTGGATGGATGTATGGAATATGATAAGAGTTGTACGAGCCCCCAATAAAATGATTTATTATAAATTAAAAGAAAAGAAAGTCTTTGCAGCAGTGTGGATAAATGTGAAGTCAGTGTATGGATAGAGAACCCAAACTCTAGGGAAGTCCTAATGGGTACTCCCTGTGGAAGGCTATGCCATCATCTGTGGGGGTCACTTCTGACATGTGACCCACACAGATGATGGCATTCCACACGAGGGAAGGGAGGCTTTTGAGCAGTAACCAGGAATGCCCATGAAACACTGGAGAAGCTGACCTACTTACCAAAAAGGCCTGACACCATCCCTGTGCCGTCCCCTTGTCTTATAAAGGAAGACACTGAAGTGCCTAAAAGTAAACCAAGCAATGCCAGCCCAACCAAGGCAAACTTGACAGTGTGGACCTCTCACTCCCACCCACCCCCTCTTCATTCAACCCTATAACCTGTGGAATTGCAACCGTATAACTGAGCACATTATGACCAGGGTGATGAAGCAGGGCCATCCGAGTCAGAATGCCATTCACGCACCTATAACTTCATTGCAAAGCTTTGAACAAGTCATTTAGTCCTGCTCACCCTCTTTCCTCATCTGCAAAGTAGGAATCATTAGGCCAGCCTTGGGGTCTGTTTCAAAGGGTCAGAGAGAATGTTAAATGAGCCCCTGCTGTATTTAAACGTCCATTGTATACTGTTGGTCTCCTTTCCCCAACTTGGTCTCAGGGTAATCTGCTGGTCAGTTTCCTAAGTTCTTGGGTTAACTATTTAGTTTAGTTATTTCCTTCTTCCTTACTTGGTAATCGAGATAGTTTATTGTGCCAACCTGGCCGATAAACACAGGTGGGGTTAATTGATGGGCGAAGGAATAAATGGCTCAGTGAGCCTCACCTTTAGAGTTCTCGGGTCTCTTGCTTTGTGATGGTCAGACCAGGGTGCAGCTGCCTTAGCCAATTCCCTGCTTCAGCTGGCAAGGCTCAATTCCTGCAAGACATCCCTGAAGAGAAGCCATATGCGCCTACCCCGATGCAGCCTTGGGTGCTGGAGCAGCCGTGTGGAGAACCCTGCCAGTGCTGAGATGCTTACACGTTCACTGATTCAGCTTTCTTCCTGCAGTCGGCTTCGTTACATCTGTTTTGTGAGATGGAGGAGGGCTTTGTGTATTGGTGTTGGACATATGTGCTAATGGGTTAATAGACTTGTGGGCTTGGGCAGCACTGGGTTGGGAAGTTTCTTGAGGTGCACTTAACCTTTATATAAACCTCTCTCTAATACATGTGTTTCTGTGGATTTTTTTTCTCTAAAGTACCCAGACGAACACAGTAATGAAAGTATTTAAGCCTCCAATTGCGGGGGTTGGGGAGCAAGGGGAGAATCAAGGCTTATAAATCCCTTGTCATTATTGTCATGTGTCATTATTTGTTCACTCCTAGCAGCCTCAAGTGACAGAGTAAGATGGCCCTGCAGAGACTTTTCGGTTGCGGTTTTTATGGAAAAGAAGCCCTGGAGCGTGTCGTGGTTAAGCATTGGGCTGCTAGTCCCAGTCGGTGGTTTGAAAGCACCAGCAGCCCTGCATGGGAAAGATGGGGTTTTCTACTCCCATAGCGAATTCCAGTCTGGGACCCACAAGGGCAGTCCTACGGGTCCCAACAGGTCACTGAGCCGTCACCATCGCCACGTCTTTCCCTCGGAGCTGATGGGCATGTTGAAACCACATAATTGCTGTTTGGCAGCCAATAAACCGCCATGTGTGTTGATGTATATATTAAAGATAAAAAGAGACAGGTGAAATTAAATTAATAGTACAGATGTCCAAGAAAAATTGAGATAATATGTATGATGCACCTGAAAGTCTTATGCATTTGGAGAGAATAAAATAAAAAAAATACTTTTATTGGGGGCTCTTAGATCTCTTATCACAATCCATACATTCATCCAGTGCGTCAAGCACATTTGCACATATGCTGCCACCATCATTTTCAAAGCATTCTCTTCCCACTTGAGCCCCTGAAATGAGCTACCCATTTCTTCCCTCTCCCTCCCCTACCCATCCTCCCTCACAAACTCTTGATAAGTTATAAATTATTATTTTCGTATCCTACATCATCTTCCGTCGCCCTTCACCCACTTTTCCATTGTTCGCACCCCTGGGAGGGGGTATAGGTTGATCCTGGGGATCGAGTTCCCCTTCCTGTCCCCACCCTCCCCTAATCCTCCTGGTATCTCTACTGGCATTGTTGGTCCTGGGGGTGGGGAATGGTTATCTATCCTGGATTGCCTGTGTTTCTCGGTCTCTTATCTGTAGCAGTGTGCATGTTCTGGTCTAATCCGATTTGTAAGGTAAAACTGAGGTCATGATAGTGGGGCGAAGGAAGCACCAAGGAACTAGAGGAAAGTTGTATGTTTCATTGCTGCTATACTGCACCCTGACTGGGTCATCTCTTCCTTGTGACCCCTCTGTGAGGGGCTGTGCAATTGTCTACAGATGGACATTGGGTGTCCATTCCATGCCCCCCCACCCCATTCACATTGGGTATGATTTTGTTCTGAGTCTTAGATGCCTGATCCTTGATCCCATTGACACCTCATGATCACACAGGCTGGTGTGCTTCTTCCATGTGGTCTTCGCGGATTCTCAGCTAGATGGCTGATTGTTTATCTTTAAGCCTTTAAGACCTCAGACACTATATCTTTTGGTAGCCGGACACCATAAGCTTTCTTCACCACATTTTTTGTTGTTTTTTACATTTTATTAGGGGCTCATACAACTCTTACCACAATCCATACATATACATACATCAATTATATAAAGCACATCTGTACATTCTTTGCCCTAATCATTTTCAGAGCATTTGCTCTCCACTTAAGCCCTTTGCATCAGGTCCTCTTTTATTTTTCCCCTCCCTCCCCGCTCCCTGCTCCCTCATGAGCCCTTGATAATTTCTAGATTATTATTTTGTCATATCCTGCCCTATCCGGAGTCTCCCTCCCCGCCCCCTTCCCTGCCGTCCATCTCCCAGGGAGGAGGTCACATGTGGATCCTTGTAATCAGTTCCCCCTTTCCAACCCACTCACCCTCCACTCTCCCAGCATCGCCCCTCACACCCCTGGTCCTGAAGGTATCATCCACCCTGGATTCCCTGTCTTCACCACATTTGCTTATGCACCCATTTTGTCTTCAGCAATCATGTCGGGAAGTATTTCGCATTCATTTTCTTACACCAAGTCTTTGAGATTCTGTATGTATTTCACTTTTAGAATCTATCTCAGCTTAAGCTGGGCATACTTGTAGCACTCAGCACACTGTGGCATGCCAGAGAGCTCGGGCAATAGCGTTTGGGTGTTGAAGAATGTACACAATATAATTAGACCTGACCTACGGTAACATTTAGGTAAAACATCACCATTGCTTTTCAAAAGGCTTATTCAGTTTGTAGGGTTCAATTCACTTCTGGGGAAAACATCTTACAATTTCAAATGATAACTTTACCTCGTGGCCTTTGTGTTCGCTTCAACAAAGATCCAAGACCTTTGTCCCCCTGTAACATGTGATCTGTCCTCTGGTTTTTTTGTATGTGGGTGTATTCTGAAGATTTCATGTTATTTTAATAACAATGCTTATGTACAATATAGGGCCCAGAAGCCTAAAAATCACTTTCTTAGCTCATATTCCCTTACTCTTCACAGCCACCTTGGAAACAGGGCAGGAGAGAGATTGTCGTCCATGGTGATTCTGAGCACTGGGCAGTGCAAGATGCTCAAGAACTCTCTTCACAGGTGTCAATGAGTTCAGTATTCATCGTTTCAGAGCCAAACCAACTCGTCAAATGGAAGCAGCAACAATGAAGAGAGACGTGCATATTGGGAGGAACAGAATGACCCATGGAAGGTGTGCTTTTCTCCATTTAGTTATAGGTGTACAGAGTCTGGTCTTTTATTGATTCAAAAAGCACTTACTAACCACCTTGTGCATGGCAGGAGCTGTGCTGGACAGGAAGACCACAAATCACAATGATACATGATCCCACTGTACATTTCTTTTCTTAAACGAGTTCTCATATTACATTATGTACGTGGTTAGGTGCACCTGAGTCTATTCTGATTCATGACTTACAGCAACCGTCTGTCCAATGGAGGAAGCCCTGCCCTGCCCTGTGCCATCCTCACACTATCCTGCTTGAGCCCATCCTGCAGCCACAATCTCAATCCACCTGGTCAAAGTTCTACCTCATTTTCACCAAGGGACTTTCCACTTTACCAAGCATGCTGTCATTCTCCAGGGACGGGTCTCTCCTAAGAACATGTCCAAAGAACATGGAACTTCTTGTTTCTTTTTTTTTTTTTTCTTTTTTAGGGGAGAGCGCGAACGCAGTCCCCCGCTACCACAAATTTTGCAGTCGAGTTTCCCGCATTTGGGGAAATCGCAGGGGTCAGCACACCCCAAGTGCAATGGGTGAGCCTCGCCCTGGGAAAACCACCTTCATGATCATGGTGTCTCCCCTGCCAGGTAAGTATGGAACTTCTTGTTTCTAAGGAACATTCTAGCTGCACTTCTTCCAAAACAGATGTGTTTGTTCTTTTGGCCATCCACAGTATCAAAATTCTTTGACAATACCATAATTTAAATGCATAGATTCTTCAGCTTTCATCTTCATTGTTCAGTTTTCACATGCATCAGAGGTGATTGAGAATACCAAGGCTTGGAGCAGACCCATTCTGGTCCTCAAAGTGACATCCTTCCTCCTCAGCACTTTAAGGAGATCTTGTGCAGCAGATTTGCCCAATAAAAGAAGTTCTTTGGGTTCTGTTTCAAAGATACTTTGATAAGCTTTGATTGTGGGTCCAAACAAAACAAGATTCTTTACAATGTAAAGTATTTCTCTGTTTCCTGTAATGTTGTCTGTTGGTCTAGTTGTGGAGACTTTAGGTTCCTTTAGATTGAGTTGTGATCCAGAGTGTAGGCTTGTGTTTGATTTCTATTAGTAAGGGCTTCAAGTCCTCCTCACTTTCAGCATCAAGGTTGTGCCACCTGCATATTAAAGGTTCTTAATAAGCCTTCATCCACAGGGAGACGTCAGACAGTGTAAGATATGACAAAATAACAATTTATAAGTTATCAAGGGTTCCTGAGGGAGGGGGGAGTGGGGAGGCAGGGGGAAAATGAGGAGCTGATGCCAGGCACTTAAGTGGAGAGCAAATGTTTTGAAAATGATGAATGTACAACTGTGCTTTACACAATTGATGTATGTATGTACTGTGATGAGTTGTATGAGTCCATAATAAAATTATTTTTTAAAATAAGCCTTCATCCAATCCTGATGCAAGTTCTTTATATAGAGCAGTTTAGAGGGTTATTTGTTCAGTATACAATTTGAATATATATGGTAAAAGGATACAACCTTGGTGAAGATCTTTCCTCATGTTAAACCATGAAGTATATCCTTGTTTTGTTCAAATGACTGCCTCTTGATGTATGTACAGGTTTTTCTGAGCACAATGAAGCATTCTGGAGTTCCCATTCTTCTCTGTGGGAGACCAGTCTCCACAACCAATAGGGTCCTAAGGAGTGCTTGTGTCACTGAATGGGAATATGAAAGAGACAAAAGACAAGGCATGCAAGTGTTCACCTCTTCCATGCAATCTGGATCCAGAGAGTGGGCGAATGTGTTCTCTAGCAGGCTTATCTAAACTCGGGGCCTGCAAGCTGCATCATACCAATACGTAACAGGAAGGAGATGTGCTAGAGCAGTGGTTCTCAACCTTCCTAAACACCGCAACCTTTTCATAGTTTCACTCTCCCAACCATACAATTATTTTCATTGCTACGAAACTGTCATTTTGCTACTGTGATGAATCGGGCGACCTGTATGAGAGGATCGTTTGACACACACACACCCCGCCCCCCAAAAGGTTGAGAACTGCTGCTCTAGAGGCATACATGTAACAGGAAAGGGAAGTACTAGGCCCATCCATGTGACAGAAAGGCACATACATAACAAGGTGGGTGGGTTCTAGAGTTAAGATGATGGCTTAACCTTGGCCATTTCTAAGTTCTCCAGGGGAATAATCTCTGATCCTTATCAGAAGGGAGTAAGCCATGCTTGGGGGGAGGGGCGGACAATAGGGTCTGATTGGTCTCTATGGCAGACCCTTAGGCAGACAACCTTCTGTCTAGTGAGCGAAAATGAGCTTGTCAGAAGTATCTAAAGAGTGGCATTATTATTGGGACATTGTGCAGAAGAACATTTGGTTAGGAGAATGTGACTGGAGTTCATCTCCAACTCATGAATGTGAAGGCCTTCCTCCACCAGAGTCTGACTCCCAGACTCTTAATGGCGATCATAGAGAATTTGTCCACATACACTCTCTTCCAGGTTCTCACCTCCCTACACTTCTCAATGTGGCCTGTCATCTGTTATGATCCACACAGTCGAATGCCTTTGCCTATGAGGCGATCGTCAACTTTCCATAGCCAATAAAGCACAGAGAGACACGTTTCTGCTATTTTCTGCTTTCAGCCAACATCTGTCTGACATCAGCAATGATGTTTCTTATGTCACGGACTCTTCTGACTCACTTGAATTTCTGGCAGCTCCTCGTCAATGTACTGAGCAAGCATTGTTGAGTTATCTGTAGCAAATATTTTCCTTGCGTGTCATATATATTTTATAATTATATATTTTATAATTTCTGGGTCACCTTTCTTTGGAATATGTGCAGAAATGGATCTCTTCCAGTTAGTTGGCCAGGTCCCATGTTCCAAATGTCTTGGCATGACAAGTATGTGCTTCCAGTGCCTCATCAGCATGTTGAGACATTTCAGCTGGCATCCCACCAAATCATAGAGCCCTATCTTTTGATGATACTTCAACTTAGACTTCTTCCTTCAATACCAGAAGTTCTTAATTACATGCTACCCCTTGCAGTGGTTGAACATTGATGGATTCTTTTTGACACAGTAACTCGGTATATTTCTTCATCTTCTTCTATAGCTGCTTTCTGCATGGTTCAGTATTTTGCCCATGGAATCCTTCAGTATTTCAACTTGAGGCTTGAACTTTTTTCCTTCAATTCTTTCAGCTTGAGATATACTGAGTGTGCTCTTCCTTTCTGGTTTTCTAACTCCAAGTCTTGCGCATTTCATTATAATTCCACTTTGTCTTCTCAAGCTGCCCTTTGAAATTGACAGAGCCTTGGATTTTGCCACTCTTCTAGTTGACTCGAAGGATGAATCTGTGCCTTTCTTCGAACAAATAGAGACACTGAGGCCCAAAAGGGCCAGAACAAAGGCAACCCAAAGCTCATGTCTTCTTCAGATGATCAGTCCAGATTGAGTGGGGACGAAGCAGTGGAGCCAAATGACCTCTCACAGGCCTCTGGTCTCCATGACTTCATAAATGGAAAACCACAGACACTTTTCCCAGTGAAAACGGAATTGATTTTTCTGTGTGATCAATCAGCACACACTTCATTTCAATCCAGAATTTTCTCAGGAACAGTAAGAGTCACTCGATGATTTGTTTTTCTGTGTCCTCTTGGAAGTCCCAAGTCAGGCTGAGCCAAGAGAACTACCTCGCTCACCCTCAACGATCAGTGCTTTGTAATGTGGCCACCTGGACACACAGTTACAGCCCAAAGCAACCATGAATATATTTTTCTTCTCCAAAGCAGACTAAGTCACGCCCTGCCTCTACCACCACCAATAATCACATGCCTAGTTTTCCGAACCCACCCTGGACATATTGAAACAGAAAACAATGTGCTTAATGGAGTCAAGTGTGATTTTACTAGCTGAATAGCGATCCTAGGACCATGGAGAATATGATGACTTTCATTCTCGTACATTGTTATTGCTCCTAATCATAAGAAGCAGTCTCTTAATGAAGGGGCTCTGGTGATACTGCGGACTAGGCATTGGCCTTTTAACTGCAAGGTCGGTGGCTAAAACACATCAGTTGCTCCAAGGGAAGTGAATCCGGCTGTCTGCTCCAGGAGAGAGTTACGGTCTCCGTAGCCCAATATAGGTCTCTATGAGCTGGAGAACCTCTTGGGTTTGGTTTGGTTTGGGTATCTTCATTTTTGTCATGGCTAAATTAGTTCACTCTGAGTAAGGGCTGAGCAATGGTATTTTTGTCAAGTTTCCCAATGTGCAGCCTCAGGGTGGAACCACCTATAATGCATTGAGATGTTTTTCCCCAAACTTGTCTGTCACGTGAAAGAAGGAATGAAAGAAAAATCAGTTAGAGTGCTTGATGAACATACCGAATTCCAGGCCCCTTCCTGGATCAGCACATCTTGCATGGGTCCCTCCAATCTGTCCCCTTAATAAACAATTAAAGATCATCTTTGATGTGTGGGAAAGTTTGGGATCTGGCAAGTTTGAGAGCCACTGAACGACATACTACTTTTAATAACACCCCAGAAAGACATTTGCTCATCTGCAATTTAGAAAATTCCATACACGACAGAAGAAAACCCAGTCTGAGACCAACGCATGCAGGGAAGCCCCTATCCTGGCCTACAGTCCTGCATCTTTTGCAAAGGCCTCCCTTTCCCATCGGACGTTAAGTCGTACTGCAGTCCTAGCCTCCAGGGCCTGCGAATGTGACAAAATAAGACCGTGTGTAAAGACAGAGGCAGCAACTGGAGTGATGAACAAGTCAAAGGACATTAAAGGCCCCTTGCTGTCATCAGTAGCCAGAGGGAGCAGTGGAGCAGATTCTTCCTCGGAGTTCTCAGGATAGAGGAGCATGGCTGATATTCTGATTTAGGACTCATAGGCCCCAGAATTATGAGACAGAGTTCTCTTCTTGTAGGGGATCCTATCTGTAGTACTTTGTTATGACAACCCTAAGCAATGAATATGCTTCCCAAACCTCTCCTCATTCCCCTACCCAGTGTGGGCCCCTTCATTCAAGCCTCTTAAGCCCCATGTTCTTCTGGGTGAATTCCATTCTCAGAATCCTGGGTCATCCTTGTTCACATTGATTTCTCCCTCCTTTGTGCTCCTACCCCCTGTGAAGCACTAACGGTGACACTTACCTGTGCTCATGCTGACTCACCTAAAGCGTCCACACAGGATGTGTTCCTCCCTAGACTGTACACTGTTCGGGGGTTGAGTGAAGACCACAGTAGGCCGTGAAGACGGCTACGGAAGGGAACGGTGCAAGAAGAGGGAATGCCATGGACTCACACTTCATGGTGAAACTATAAGCTCCCCAAACTTCCTGCCTCCCCATTTTGCCCCAATGCTTAACCCAATGTCTGGCGCATGGCGAGTGTTCAATCAATACCCATTGAATATATGAATAAAGAAATGTACTTTCAGTTAAAAATCTCTGAACACATACTCAAAGCTTGGCTTACCATTTCAAACGTGAACCTTGCTAGAACTGGTGATTTGGATCTGTTACCTCGATGGATCTCACACTTGTTGATCCAGAACCTCCTTACCCTATTAAAAATATCGAGGATCATAAAGAGCTATTTCTGTGTCTGGTACCTATCAATATTTGCTGTAGTCCTAATATAGTTTCAAATTTTATGTTATAAATTTACATTTTAAATTTAATTGTAAATTATGTATTATCTATTTTAAAATAACACTAATAAGCTCATGACATGTTAATGGGCTACCACAGATAAGTTGTCTTTGTGTAAACAACATTTTTCAAAAATAATAATTTAGTGAGAAGAATGGCATTGTTTTACATTTCTGCAAAACTTTAATGTGTGGCTTAATAGAAATCAGCTGAATTCTCAGATCTGCTGCAGCATTTAAGCTAATGTGCTATTACAAGCCCTTTAGCCCCCGGAAAACTTTGCCCCAGTGAGAGAAAGAGAGTGCAGTCACCGTCTCCCAGACAGTATGAAAACCTTGGCTTTACAGACTCCCTGAAAGGGTCTCAGGAACCCCGAAGTATCCTCATTGCGAAAACCAATGCTTCCTTTGTTTCCTGGTGTAATTTCTAGACACTGTGGAGAAAATGAATCAGAAGATCTAGTCCTCTCCTCTGAAGGAGATTCAAGAATTCATCCTGCCTGGAGAAATCATGATCTATTGGGATGTCTCTGCAGAGAAATTTGAATGCACAACATCCATACATGACTCCAATATCACATATGTTAAACTTTACAAATTCCTTATCTTCATGAAGCAATTTTCCTAGCAACAGCAGAAAGCCTTAGACTCCATCACGCTCCTTCTTGCAGCTTTGTGTGTGCCGCCCAGAGCAACGGGTGTCCGAGCAAGACTTAGATGGTGGACAGGTCCAGTTTATATGCTTATAGCTATGACTGCTGCCTGTGGTCATGGACTTGAGCCCAACTCAAAGAGAAATAGCCACATTTCTCCCTATCTAATTCTTCGCTTTTTTAGCCATCCTGTCATTGAAGCTTAAGGTAGTTTAAAAGGTCACTTATATTGGATGACTTCAAATTGACTACACATCCCTTTGGTGTGAAGTAGAAGTATAAAGTGAGGCAGTCAAGGGTGAAAGGTGAAAGTTCAGAAATCAAACTGCCTGCTTCAAAAGTATGGTCCCTTCACTGACTATGTGAGTTGTACTGAATTAATTAAACTCTGTGCTTCTGTTTGCTATCTGTAGGAGGAAAATTGTAGCTATCTCCTAGAAGTGTTATAGTGAAATAAATTAATACCTATAGAAAGAAGTCAATCTGGCATATAGCATATTTGCCTCACCCAAAGCAAGTTTTCAGTAACCTGCTGGCTCTTCTCTATTTATTTTTTTAAGTTTCTTCAAAGGAACCCGGGAGTGTAGAGGTTAACTACTGATGGCATTCCCCATCCTTTAACATGACTCTGATTTGTTTTTAGCAGTCCTTTTACAGATGAGCTCACTTAAGGTAGCCTGGCTGCAAAAGGATCAATTCCTGGAGGGGTCATGACTAAATTGCCTGCTAACAAAACAAAATCCATGCTACAAACTGTGAAAAGTATCATTTCCTCCCCAAAGCATTTGCGCACATGGTGGTAATCGGCTTTGCTCCATTCACTGCCATGGAGTCGCTTTGATGCCTGGTAGTGCAGAGGGCTACGAATTGGGCTGCTAACCACAAGGTCAGCAGGATGAACGCTCCAGCTGCTTCTCCAGGAGCATGATGAGACTTTCCACTAGTCCCAGGTAGATTCTAGTCTCAGAGACCCACGGGCTGTTCTACTCTGTCCTATAGGGCCATCGTGGGTTGACCTTGCTCTAGCAACTGCTAAATGGCCATTAAACTTGAGTCGACTCTTAGGTTAATTTTATACGAAAAGGACTTGTTGAGTCAAACATTCACGGAGCATTAACAGATTCTACAAGCTCCCACTGAATGTTCTCTGCATGTAAACCCTATGAGATAATGAGGACATGAGCTTAGACAGACAGTCCTGCCACGTTAGGGGACGGTGAGACAAGATAAGATGCCTTATGCACTGGTAAACAGGAGTAAAAATGCTCTAAAAGGCAAGAGGGTGGAGAGGGGCTGGTCATTCTGATGAGACCTTTGGAAAGACTTAGCCTTTGCGTTGGGCTTTGAAATATGAGTGGGTCGGCACCAAGAGAACACGGGAGGGAGAGACACTGCACTAGTGGAAAGTAAGATAAGGCACGGTCTGCTGAGCTTCAAAAATATGAGACAAAAAAGGAAAAAGTAATGAGCTGGGTATTACATGCTAGGCTTAGAAATGTAAGATTCACTCAACAAGCAAATGCTCAGGCTGGGCAACCAGGAGTGCAGAGCTGTGTTGTTGTATGGTGAAGATTGCGCATGCACTAGAGCGGTGGTTCTCCGCCTTCCTAATGCCTCTACCCTTTCATACAGTTCGTCAGGTTGTGGTGATCCCCAACCATAAAATTATGTCGTTGCTACTTCATAATTGCCATTGTGCTACTGTTATGACTCGTGATGTAAATAGCTGATAGGCAGGATGTATTTGCATTGTTACAAATTGAACATCATTAAGGCATAGTGATTCATCACAAAAACAATATGTAATTATATATTGTGAAATATTTATTTCTAATGACAAATGACATTTTGTCTGGAAGCATGGTGTAGCATGGGTAACAGTGTTCATGCCGGGTACTCGTCTGTGGGCATCTCTGCATGTGGGCGGACCCGCCTGGAGACCGATAGAGGAGCGCTGTCTCGGTTCCTAAAACCATCGGAAATATGTGTTTTCGAATGGTCTTAGGTGACCCCTCTGAAAGGGTCGCTTGACCCCCAAAGGGGTCGCGTCCCACAGGTTGAGAATCGCTGCATGAGAAGGTCAGTTCCAGTGAAAGGAAAGCTCTAGAGGTGAGGGAAGGAGCTCTGGTGGCATCCTTAAAGCACCTGGCTGCTAACCAAAAGTCAGCGGTTCCAATCCACCAGCAGCTCCCAAGGAGAAGACGTGGGAGTCTGCTTCCATGAAGCCTGTCGTTGTTAGGTGCCATTGATCCATTCTGACTGATGCATAGTGACAAAGCACTGCCCGGTCCTGTGTGTTTGCAGCCACGAGGTCAATCCGTCTTGTTCAGGGTCTCCCTCCCTGCTCCTCCTCTTAACCGAGCAGGATGGCCTTCTCCCTGAATTAGTTCTCCTGACAACATAGTCAGAAAGATCGCAGCTTTGGAAACCCTCTGAGGCCGTTCTACTTTGTCCTATAGAGTCTCTATGAGCTCAGTCCACTCACTGGCAGTAGGGTTGGGCGGGGGGTTGGGGGGGTGAGTTATGAGGTGAGAAAACCAATTAATAACCCATGGCAATGATTAGATTGAATAATGTGCAATGGGAAAAGGAAATTAGGAGGTGATGTTTATTTTAAAAGACTACTTCAGTGGTTGAGGGCTGACTAGATTTGTGCGTAATTGTTTTATGTAGGACCAGTAAACTATTTCTCTGTCACAGAGGGGTTAAATTTGGAAGGTCTACTGGGCTGAGGAAAGGAAAGAACTCAGGATTACCTATTTCAGAGTCCAGAACTGGGGAAATAATAATCCCACTAGAAAGTTTATGCATAACTAGGGTCAATCAAAGGAAAATGAATATGCTAATAGAAAAGTAGCCAGACATGAACAAGCAATTAATAAAAATAAAACTGACCAACAATAAGGGAGTCAGTGCTTAGCTGAATTAAAAATTAAACAAGTTAAGATAAGAGATATCACATTTTGTCTTTAAGATTGGCAAAGACATCTATCTATAGGTAGGTAGATTGTGTGTGTGTGTGTGTGTGTGTGTGTGTGTGTGTGTTGTCTATACAACAGAACTCTAAAATTACTAAGATATTTGGGTCTTCTGCTTGGAATACTAGCCCAGCAGGGAAGATTCTTGATTATGCTGTCAATATTGGGGATTCCATTTTCCTTGATTGACTTTGGAATGGACATATTAATTCTCAGTAATGATATATGAAAGACTCCAGGAAGAGATGTGGGCAAGATTTTAGGGGAAATTTCTTAGCCGTTAAAAAGAGATCTCCGTGCACTGCAATATCCATTGTGTGCCCCCCTAGATGTTGAAGTGTGAGAGTGTAATGCCTGAAGCTGTTGCAGCTACATCAGGAAAGATGAAAGATGAGACTCAACTTGCCTGGTGGCATGGAGGACAGCAGATGACCCTACACTTGATGCCATTCCAAAACTGGGCTTGTGTTCTGGAACATCCCTAGTAGAAGCATCTTGTGAGGTAACATTTTTTTCTTCAATTTTAAAGCATTGTATGCATAGTCTTAGTTCCTTGAAGACTTTTCAGTATCAGCTGGATTAGTTGTAAGAAATTTCTACCTACATTTCCAACTCCCAGCATTCTTATATACTGTAGCCGAAATGCTGCCTGGCCCAGTGCCATCATTCCTACCATGTGAGCCCACTGTTGCAGCCATTGTGTCAGCTCATCACCTTCTTCTTCATCGTCATTGGCCCTCTGCTTGACTAAGCATGATGTCTTTCGCATGGATGGGTCCCACTTGAGGATAGGTACAAAACACATGTTTTACCATTCTTAGCCCTAAGGCATATTCCAGCTGTGCTTCTTCCAAAATGGATTTGTTTGTTCTTCTAGCCATCCGTAATCTTTGGCAACACCTCATTCAAATGCGTCAATTCTTTACCTGCATGTTACAAAATACGGAACAATGCAAGAACTGTCCAAAGAAGATGGCAAAATTATTATACTAAAAAATGATGTTCGACTATTTCAGCAGGTGGTATATGGATAATAGATGGCACTGGAGGGAAAAGTCTACCAGTATTGTAGCTGTTTCAACGTATTTGCTGAGTGAATGGATGCCTGAGTCCTATGAGAACACTGACGGTGAGTACCAAGCACGATCACAGATTGGGAAGGCTCCTGAAGATCCCTTAGAATATTGAATGTGGTGGTTAATGTTGTGTATCAACTTGGCTGGGCCGTTAGTCTCAGTAGCCTAGCTGTTATGTGATGATCATTCTCTGTTGTGATATTATGTCATCAGTCGATTAGTTGTAAAATCCACCAGACTTCCGGTTCATGGGATTCCTCCATCCATGAGCCAGCAGCCTGCTATCTGACCTGCTGAGTTTGGATTTGGCAGCCAGCCACTGCTGTTACATGATGGGGCCCTGGTGGCGTGGTGGGTTGCACATTAGGCTGTTAACTGACTGATCAACAGTTTGAGACCACTCACTGCTTCGTAGAAGGAAGATGAGGTTGTCTGCTCCTATACAGAGTCCAGCCTCAGAAACCCAAAGGGCCATTCTCCTCTGCCCTATCAGGTTACTGTGAGTTGGAATCAATTCTATGGCAGTGAGTTTGGTTTGGTTTGGCTACTGCATGACAGACTTGAGACTCTGCCAACTCTCCAACTACACTAGTCACTTCCTTGAGAAAATAAACATCACATCTATACACTTCACTGGTTTTATTTCTCTGGAAAAACAAACCTACAGCCGTAAATTGCTTAAGAAGTTTACGTGAGGAATCAATGGCAAATGAAAGCTCTAACAGGCTTCAGACTTTCCCAGACCACCTTCCATCTATCTCGCTGGGTGCCATCCAATCAGTTCTGACTCACAGGGACCCTGCTGCCTCATGGACTGATGGATCCCATGAACCTCCACCCAAGATTTGCGCTCAAAGTTCGCACAGGGCGAGTCCCAGGGAATTACAGAGGAAGACTCTGCCTTTGTGGGTCCCAAGATTGGCTGCTCACCAAACGGCCCACAGACATTTGCTCTGAGAGAGGATGTATCTCCACCTGAGAAACTGGAGAAAGGCCCCAAACCTGTTATGCACAGGAGAATCCCCATCCTTCCTTCTTTCCTGGGTGTTGCAGCTGAGCCGATGGCAGTGATCCTGCTGGGAAAGTCTTTTAGGAGTGGCCCTGTGGGTTTCCCTTTTTTACCAGTGCTATTTGTTCAAACCAGTTTGGTGAAAATTGTGGGTTCCATTGATGAGATCTGAACACATTCACTCTCTCCTGGCAGAAGCAGGCCTTCTTGTGGCATTCTTAGCATTCCTGCCAGGTGAAGCAGCTTCTCTTCTGCAGAATATGTCTAGTCTACTGTCTTCCTGACAAATCCAAAATGCAAGTGTTAACTACCAACTCAGGGGGGAAAAGGAAGTCTCACCTCACTCCATAGGCCAAAATTAATTCTATGTAATTGAAATTTCAGTTGTAAAAAGTCAACTGTAAAAGCAATATGGAAAATGTAAATGAATTCCCTTCCATCCCTAATAGAGGGAAGGGAAGAAACTGTTTACCAAATATTGGATATATGGTTATAAAAGATCAAAATGATAAACTTGACTTGATTGGTTAAAACCTGGTCAGTTAATTGATATATGGATTGTTATAAAAGCTGTAAGAGCCCCCAATAAAATGATCTTGTAATTTAAAAAAAACTAGTCAGTTGACACCCCCGCCCCCTGATGCACATTAAACTTGAAGTGGTTTTCTGCATTTTCTTTTTTGTTTTTTGTTTGTTCATATTGGGGCTTATCTCAGATGTATTTTGTCATTAGGGTTACACCTTTTGAATTTTTGTTATATTTTTTCTGTATATGAAACCCGAGATCGATGAACCTGTAGAGACAGAAAGTAAAATAAGGGTTTCAAAGGGGGTGTGGGGGGGGCTACAATGGTGTGGGGCAGTAAAAGGTAGCTGATGTCAAGAAGTTCAAAAGGGAAGAGAATATTTTTAAACTGATGATGGTAGCAATTGGATAATACTTCTTGATGTGATTGAACTATGGAATGATATGATATCCGCTTAGCACCCAATAAAATGGCTTTGGGGGCAAATATCTTAGGGTAGTGATGTTGTTGGCTGCTATGAAGGTAGCTGTAACTGAGGAAGGCATTAGGGATAGTAAACAAACCATTGTCTTGTCCTGTAGTATTTTCATGACCATGGGTGTGTAACGTCCGGAGGCAGTGCGAACACTTTTAAAACAGGATACTAAAGGTAGAAGCCACAAGAAGATGATTGAATCTGGCTGCATAAAACTTACAAACAGGTTGTCAAAAGGGGCAGTGGGGGGCATGCTAACCTCTCACTGCATGCTTTGGTTCTTGTTATTCTGACCTATTTACAATAAGTACTCATTACATTTGAAGTTATTTTAGTCAATAAAATGCTTGTGTAACTTCTTCTAAATGATGGTGAAGAATAAAAATCATTCAAGACAATTTTCTTTGAAGTCATCTAAGAAACTAAGACAACAATTATCTAGTGCAGCAGTTCTCAACCTGTGGGCCTCGACCCCTGGGGGGCCAAATGATCCTTTCACAGGAGTCGCCTAAGACCATAGGAAAACACATAAATATTTCACTATATAATTACATATTGTTTTGTGATTAATCACTAAGCTTTAATTATGTTTATGTTCAATTAGCAACAATGAAAACACATGCTGAATATCAGATATTAACATTATGATTCATAACCATAGCAAAATGACAGAGATGAAGTAGCAATAAAAATAATATTATGGTTGGGGGTCACCACAACATGAGGAACTGTATGAAAGAGCCACAACAACAGGAAGGTTGAGAACCACTGCACTAGTGGGTCTGCTATGTCTACTCCTATTTCACTCAGTGATTCATTTGGTGATGTGCAATGGTATTTTATTCAGTGAAATACTGTTCTGCCAACAATTCCACTTGTGGTTTTCATATTTTTAATTGGGTGACTGACTTGGGGTGTTATGTGGTTGTGGTTAGTTACCATGGAATCAACGGCAACTCCTGGTAATCTTATGTGCAAAATTCAAATGTAACACTGATTGAACTCTTTCAGGGCATTCATTGCCTTATTCATAACCTGGCCCAAGGTCATATAGATACCTGACTGATATTTTTTTTGGATAAATGAATGCTTGCCCTATCTATTTCTCTCTCTCTCTCTCTCTCTCTCTCTCTCTCTCTCTCTCTCTCTCTCTCTCTCTCTCTCTCTCTCTCTCTTAATCTCCAATAGTTTGATTTCCCTGTTCCCAGCCTCACCTCCTTTTTAATGTGCTCTTCTTTGCTCATATCCCTCTTGCAGACTATTCTCCTCGTCTTCACCCAAGCTGGCACCTGTCTAGTACCTCACTTTCTATTTCTTTCTCTTTTCTACCAACAGATAATCAATTTATTAAAATAATCGATTTAAGCATCTGCAATGGTGACTTCAGCCTCTACTCCAGGTTCAATATCGATGGAGGTGAGCTGCTTAACTATCTCAGAAGGTCTGTGCAAGTCAATGAGACGCTTGTGGATCCTCATCTGGAAATGATCCTGGGTCTTAGGACCTTCCCCACAGGGAGTTTTCCTGATCATGATTCTCCGAGTCTTGGAAGGCATCCTAACTGGTCCCTTCACTTTCAGGTTCTTCTCCTTAGCCCTCTGATCAAGTCAGCACACACTTTCTCCAAGGATGTCACGCTGCGGCTGGTCAGAGTCATTCTTATCCAGTGAATGGCCACCTCTGGTTTCACAGGTGTCTTTCTGGTGTCCTTCAGTGCCATGGCGGCGGGGGAATCTCCCCGTTCCTCGACAAGAGCGCAGAGCGATGAGTCAGGAGTTGGAGCAGAGGAACGGAGCACGGTGAAACAAGGCTGCGGCTACCTGAAAGAGATCAATTGATCTACCTTGCTTTTAATAGTTAATCCATTGACGTGAGAGCTCAAACATCTTATAATTCATTCGAGCAATAATTAAAATGGTCCATATTCTTTTAGGATTAGGAAAACACATTTGTAAATTGACTGTTCCTTTAGCCAACTAAAAATAAACTGTTACATAAGGCTCAGTTATTTAATTCAATGTAGATTTGCATTAAGAAGGATGTCTGTTGATAGCATGTTCCCTTGATAAGATACTAGGAGGATGTCTCTTTATCTTTGTTGTCTTCTTCCAATAAAAACAGACCTCCTGGCTGATCATGGGAAAAGCATCAAATATACCCCCAATTGAGTGACATTACAAAACACCTGCTCAGGACTCCTCAGAACGATTCCCATCATCAAAAACAAGAGAATTCTGAGAAATTGTCACAGACCAAGAAAGCCCAAGGAGATAAGACTGGTATGTGCAATCTAGTATTTTGGATGAGATGCCACATCAGAAAAAGAACATCTTGAAAAAACTAAGACACTATGAATAAAGTATGGACTTTAGTTAATAAAACCATATGAATATTGGTTCTTTGAGGCCAATGTTAATAATAGGAGAAACCAGTGGAAAGATATATGAGACTTCTATACTATTTTGTAACTATTTTGTGAATCTAAAATTATTCTCTACATTTTTAAAATTTAGTACAAAATTTTAACTTTTTTATAATACTCATCTTTTCCTTCTTACTACTCCAGAATGAAAAATTTTCCATTTTTCATTCCTGCACTTGTTTTTGCCATTTCTCTTTTTAATAAACACAGTTTTCAAATAACTCCTTCCACGTATCAGATAGTAATAGATTGAGAGCAGTAGATCATACCCCCCGCACCCCCCCCCAAAAAAAAAACAGCTCATCTGGTTTGTTTTTTGTTTTGGGTTGGGTTTTTTTTGGTGTTTTTTTTTTTTTTTAATGTGAGGGGGTTAGTGTCTTTGGAGTTCATTTCACCAGGTCAGACTACTAGTCAAGCTTTCTATTTAGAGGTTCTGAAAAGATTGCATAACCGTGTGTGACAAAAAAGGCCTGATTCGTGGCAGATGGAGGGCTGGTTTTTCCAGCAAGACAATGTCCCTGCTCACGCAGCCATCTCAGTGTGCCAGTTTCTGACAAAAAACAGCTTGCCTCTCTTACCCAAGGCACCTGACCTCACTCCGTGCAATTTCTTTTTGTTTCTGCAAATGCAAGGGGACATGAAAGGACAGTGATTTGATGACATAGGAGAGGTGAAGAAAAGAAATCAGGGAGGGTGTTGTCAGCCATGCAAACAGATAAGTTTGAAAAATGTGTCCAAGAATGGAATCACAGATTTGACAAATATATTAAGTGTAATTAAGAGTACTTTGAAGGTGATAAGGTTGTTTTGTAAAAAATTAAAAAGTACATAGCTTTTGGGGGAAAAAAACAGTTGGGGGGTACCCCCTTATATATATCGAATTGATTGGATTAATGGCCCAATTCACTCATCCATGTGTTCATGTCTTTGCCATGTATTTTCTGGTTTTTATCCTCCACCCATGCATCTGGGACGCTGTAATGTTTTTCTTTGGTTAATGGAATGTAAGGTTCAATGTGAGGCTTAGGAAAGGCCCTAGCATGTCAACCTGCCTCCTCTACTTCTGCCGTTGCCTTGAGAACATGCCTGGGCTTGCTTACTGGAGAATGAAACCCATGTGGAACAGAGCAGAGGCACCCCAGTCATCCCAACTCCCAGCCAAGTGAGATGAGATGAGTCAAGATCAACAGAGCCACGTAACTGACTCAGCGATAACTACTAATGCGTGAACAAGGATAGCCGACATGGAGGCAAGCCAGCTCCTCTGCATCCGACCAAGTCACGAGCTAAAGAAATGTTCTGTGGTTGATTGTTACTCCGCATTTTGTGGCAATAGATAACGGACACACTCTCCAAATCACATTCAACTGTTGGGTCATCTCACCTGAAAATAAATGAGGGAGGGATAAGAGATGCCCAACACTCTTTCCACAAGAATAAATGATCAGCAGGACTTGGAGGCCTGGCTTTAAATTATCAAGCCCAGTTTCATCTCTGACTGGCTCCAGCATTTATCCTTACGCTCCAATAACATCACATTCTTAAATTTCCATTCTCAAGCCTGGAGAATCAGTCTAGCATAGTGATTGAGTAGCCAGACGCTGGTATCAGACTGACTGGGTTCATATCACCACAGTGCACATAGCTGTATGACCCTTGTTTGTCACAGGATGATTTCCGGCATGGGTAGAATGATGTGCCACAGGGGTGTGAGAGTCAAATAAATTTGCCGTATAGTAAATGATAGCTCATAGGTATAACTCAAGGAAAATGATTGAATCCGGGTTCTAGTTCTTTGCCTCATTCTACTTGACTTGGTCAGATTACCTGTGTTCGCATCTAGCAAAACCATTGTCGGAGGTCATTTAGGGCTACCTGTCTCCCGCCAGTCTTATACGGATGCTCAATAAATGAATTGGGTTCTGCTAAAGGCAAAACTATAGCAGAAGAAAAAAAATATCACTGGTGGCCAAGGGCTCTGGGGCAGGAGGAGAAATGAATACGGGCACATTAAAAGCATTGAAACTACCCCAACGAATACTGCAGTGGTGGGTACATGATATGATTCATTTGTCAAAGGTCATAGCATGTTCAACACAAAGGAAAGGCTAACCCCATTGCCAGAGTTTATTTCAACGTAGTACTATTACAGGACGGACTAGAAGAGCCTCACAAGAGTTCTTCACAGAATCAGGCTGCTCCAGCATTGTCCTGCACCGTGGTGGTAGACTCAAACTGCCAGCCTCTGGCTAACGGCTGACCTCTTAACGATTGCACAGCCTGGGTTCCTTATCATACAAAGAATAAACCTTAGCATGTATTATGGACTTTAGTTCATCGTAAGGCATCAGTATTAGTTCAGCAATCGTAACAAATGTGCCACTCTAATAGAAGGTGTTAATGGAAAGAACCTGTGTGCAGATGAGAAAGGGATACATGGGAACTCTCAGTGCTTTCTGAGTGAGATAGTTGATTGTGACAAGCTGGCCAATAAACACAAGTGGGGTTAATTGAAGTGTGGATGGATAAATGGCTCAGTGAGCCTCACCTTTCGAGTTCTCGGGTCTTTTGCTTTGTGATGGTCGGACCAGGGTGCAGCTACCTTAGCCAGTTCCCTGCCTCAGCTTGCAAGGCTCAATCCCTGGAAGACATCCCCAAGGAGAAGCCACATGGACCTACCCTGATGCAGCCTTGGGTGCTGGAGCAGCCGTGTGGAGATCCCTGCCAGCGCTGGGATGCTTACACAATCACTGATTGGCTTTCCTCCTGCAGTCAACATCATTGTGTATGTTTTGTGAGATGGAGGAGGGCTTTGTGGATTGGTGTTGGACATATGGGTTAATGATGGACTTGTGGGCTTGGGCAGCACTGGGTTAGGATCTTTTCTTGATATACACTTAACCTTTATATAAAACTCTCTCTTATACATGAGTTTCTGTGAATTTGTTTCTCTGAAGTACCCAGACTAACACATTGAGCAATTTCTCTGTTAACCTAAACTGCTCTATAAAATAAAACAAGTCCTTCCCCAAGGCCTTTTAGTCAGGAAGCGGGGTGATAAAGGCTATGTCTTATATAGAGTACTACTTTTGATAAAGTCTGCTTCATCTTACAAATAGCACAAATGTATTTCAACATACTTTGGGGGGTTGAAAAGTTGAAATGGCTAAGCTTGTCAATTTAGATTAACATATAAATTTCCCTATCTCTGTTTGTTGGGAGGTTCCCAGAATGGGAAAGAAACCTGCCTGCATCAGGCCCTCTCCCATTTATAAAGCAAGATCTCTGTCCTTGTCCTTATAAGTTCCTGCAGTTATTAGGTGGGTCCTGACTTCAAGTTGCCCAAGCCAATAATGTAGGATGCAAATCCATTGCTTAATATTTGATATTTGCATGGAATGTCCTTTTTGTTGTTATTGTTCTAAGTTCCTTAGAAGCTAGGATGGAGAGACTTCATCTCATGTATTGTGGACACGTTACCAGGAGGGACTAATCCCTGGGAAAGGACTTCATGTTTGGTAGACGGGCAGTGGACCCCCTCAGTGAGATGGACTGACACAGGGGCTGCACTGATGGGCTCAAGCACAACGATTGTGAGGATGGCACAATCCCTGCAATGGTTTGTGCCGTTGTACATAAACTAGTTCTGAGCCTGAACCAACTCCAAGGCACCTAACCGCAACCAGGAAAGCAGTCACAGCTTCTCGGCCCTCTGAACTGGGTTGACAGTGATTTCTTTGCTATGCCAGCCTCTTGGCTTTTCAGCCAGTCCTCAGCATGATCCCAAACGGAAAGATTAGAATTAGGACAGCAAGTTCATGCTGGAAAACCCTGAAAGAGAATATCCAACAAGAGGATCTGCTCAAATATCGTAATATTACTGTTTAGGAAATGGAGAGCTACTGAATTTTGTTTGAGATGATAGCTGATACTTTTTTTAAAATCCACCGATTATTTAGCACATTAGTAAAGAACAAGGTCTTTGGAAACAGGTGAGATGAAACTCAAATCTCTTTCTCACTTATTATCTCGAAGGTCTTGGAGATCTCACTTCACATAAGTTTATAAACTGTTGATGAGGTGGTGCTGTGCTTACACATTGGGCTGCGACTTGTAAAATTGGAAGTTCAAAACCACCATGAGCTCCGAGGGAAAAAGACTGGGCTTTCTACTCCAGTAAACAGTTACAGTGTCAGAACCCCCAGGAGGTCCCTGTGAGTCAGCACGGACTCAATGGCAGTGAGTGACTGAGAATGGCTGTAGACCCCTCAAGAGGTGCTGGGTAGATTCTAAAAGGTGATAAGCATCCAATGCTTAGTAAATACTCAGTAATGGTGCTTGCCCGTGGTACTATAAAGTTGCATTTGGGAACAGTGGTTGAAGGAATTAGAAGACAGAGCCAGAGAGGTAGGAGAAGTTTGGGGCTGTAGCCTAGAATCCACAAGATTTCATTATGTAGAGAAGATATTAAAAAAAAAAAAGCTCACTGTCATCGAGTCAATTCTAACTCATAGTGACCCTATAGGACAGGGTAGAACAGCCCCTGTGAGTTTCCTAAACAGGAAGGGAGTAGAACTTTCCATCTTTCTCCCAAGGAGAGGCTAGTGGTTTTGAACTGCTGACCTCACTGTTAGCATCCAAACATCTAATGACTGTGCCTCCAGGGATCCCAGACAGGACATAGGAAAGACTAACTATCCAGAAAATCAGCCGGGATAAACGGATACGCAAAGGACCTTCAAGGCCATTCAGAACAGGGACAACAAGGAAAGGTCAAAGATTGTGCATTTAAACATGTACACCTGCAGTGGTAGGAGAGTAGAGGCAATCGCTGTTAAATTCTGCTTCCACTGAGTCCACCCCAACCCTCAGGGCCCACATGTGTCAGGACAGACCTCTGCTCCCTGGGCTTTTCAATGGCTTATCTCCAGGCCTTTCTCCCAAAGTACTTCTGAGAAGACTCAAACTGCCAACCTTTCAGTTACTAGTCGACTGTTAGCACCACCCAGGACCTTGAAAGCACGAAGATCTCAGGAGGCCAGTTGCCAGGAGCAAGGAGGCAGAGAGCCTTTAGGAGAGCTTACACAGAAGCAAGAATGACGCTGTGGAAAGCAGACTTCTCAAAAAAAAAAAAGAAAGAAAAAAAAAGAAAGCAGACTTCTCCACACAGGCGGGCAGATCAGCAAGCAACAAGACAGACACTCTAGGTTACGTCTAACTCAATCATCTTCCCTGCTTGACTCAAAGTTCTGGGAGAGACTGTGTCTGTCCTTGCTTCGTTGTGTTCCCAAAACCCAATAGTGCCAGGCAGGTGTTCCTCAAGTACGTGCTAAGTGAACTCATGGTGCTCTCTGATTACTCTAGGCCAGCGGTTCTCAACCTGTGAACTGAGTCCTCTTTGGTAGTTAAACAACCCTTTCACAGGGGTCGCCCAATTCAGAACAGTAGCAAAATGACAGTGATGAAGTAGCAATGAAAATAATTGTATGGCTGGGGGGTCACCCCAACATGAGGAACTGTCTGAAAGGGCCACGGCCTGAGGAAAGTGGGGAACCCCTGCTCTGTGCAGCTCACCACCTCTAATCGTATCAACTCTAGGTCTTGAATCCAAGCAAAGTAGGACGATAAAATATTAATCAAAAACAGTTCTCAAAATCCAGGCATTCTGTGAAGTGGCCCCATTGCTGAATTGACCCTGACTGATGAGGAAATGATGGGAGCTTCCCATGGAAGCCCAAGGAAAAGATGTTTCAAAGGGAAGGGCAGGGACACAATCCAGCTCACTGAAGAACAGAAAAGCTGCTTCTCCAGGACGATTTTAGCTTGAAAAACAAGCCGTTGTGCCTGGATTAACAAAACAGGACCCTCCTTTGGGGGCCAGGCAAAGAGGATCTATCCACGATGCTGGCCAAGGAAGAGGAAGGCAGACTGGGGAGGAAGAAAGGCTGGTTCCGTCCACACCTGTTGCTGCAGCCCATCCCGTCCAAGTGGGGACTCTCCGTGCTCACACCTCACCTGCCCTACCGGGTGCTTTCCTCTACTTCATTTCTAGACTCGCAGCCTGGCCTTTCCTAGTGCCAACATGCCATTCTCGCATCATCCCACTGGAATGCATGCCACTCTCTGCACATACTTTTCTAATAGAATTGAGATCCACATCTCCTTGCAATCAGCAAGGGGAGGAGAGAGGGCTGTCCTGGAGAGCCCCAATCTCCAGATAAAGGAAAGCCAATCACATGTGGAGAAGGCTTTGGTCAGATACATTTAGAAATTAGGTTTCCCATGGGACTTTCCTCCATGAGCTTCCAGACTTTCAAAAATGTTTCTACCGACATCACAATCTGGGAAATAACTCCAGCTATCCGAAGGAAATCACCATGACTGAAATTAATATGACTGCACCCCTGCTAGCTGCCAGCAGAGTTCTGTGATCTGTCTCCCCCTGAAAATAGAGACCTTGGGAACATCACCATTGGAAATCTGTGTTTGGCTCCAGAAAAAGATTCCAGACCTTGCCTGAACCTGCCCTTATGAAGAAGACAAGAAAACTAAAAACCAAGTGCTAATTTTGCTTCCTCACCTCAGAAAGAAAGATGCCATTGTAAATCAGACACCTTCACTGTAGCCACAAAGTTTGTCCCCTGGGTAGGTGGAACAGGCTCTTTGGCGTGATAGGCTAACCCTGTGGACAAGGTGACTGCCAAAAATAGGGATTTAAACCACCAACTCAAACAGAAAACCACAACTTGAGGAAACCATGCCTAAACCTCTCTCCCCATTGGAAGCACAGAGATGGGGAAATAATCTGTGGACAGTATCCCAGCCCTATTCTTCCTTCTGTAAGAGTGTCGGTTGATCAGTGGTGGCCAGTCTTGCTTCAAAGAGGGGAGAGACAGAGTGTCACTCGCCCCAGAGGCAGAGATGACCAGACTCAGGCAAGAGCTAATAATAGCAGGAGAGCATGTGACTGTCACTCAGTTCACTGAATCCATTGATTCATTGTCAGAGTAGGCTCCGGGGGTCACTGGAATTGGGAAGACCGTGTGTGTGTGTGTGTGTGTGTGTGTGTGTGTGTGTGTGTGTGTGTGTGTGTGTGTGTGTGTGTGTGACAGATACAGAGCCAGATACACAGCTTTTACAATCTCTACATGCACAATTCAGAGACATTGGTTACATTCTTCCACATAGATGACTATTCCCAATATCCTTTTCCATGTCTCTCTACCACCGTGACCTTGAACTCACTGTCCTCTAAGCTTCCTATTCAACCTTTCAAGTTGCAATTTTCAACTAGAAAAGATGCCAAACCTTTGAGTGCCTCACCAAGTTGAAGATTCTTTTGACTCGATGAGAGCAGAGATTTTGCCTTGCCCATCACGGGACCTCAAGCACTTACAACTTGATTTCTACTTCGTATTAATGGGGGTATGCATTAACAATAGCCACCTGGCAGCCTGGGGATCCCCAGCCACAGAAGCTTGTAGAGGAAAGGTGGAAAGGATGGTGCATGGAAGTCTGAGAAAAGTTCCCTTCCCACCAGCATTTCAGAAAGATTTCCAATTTTGGATAGGACAGAACTGGCCTCAAAGCCTGGTCCTGCAACTTTCTTTCTGGTTAAGTTTGGACCAGTCATTTCATTTCCATAACCTTTGAGTTTTCATCTATAAAATGGAGACAGGGAAACTTACCTCATATGACTGTTATTAGAATTAAACAGCACAAGACTTAGAAACTGTCTCATGTAGCAGCCAGCCCATAGCAGGGGTTAAACCTTATGTATAATGTCTGGTGTTATCATCAGCATGAAAAGTGGAGGGAAAAGGACCAATAGTGTATCTCCTGAGCCAGTGACCTCGCTGCCCTTTGATTCCTCTCTCGTCCTCATTCCCCCTTCTGCCAAATTCATGCTAACAGGAAAAAGGACCAAGTCGGGAATTCAAGATTCTAGATGTTGGAGGACCACAAACCCAAATCTTACCCAGCGATGGACTTTTAAACAACCCCTTCTCTTGGGGGTGAGGAGAAGGGCATAATTTGTAGCTTTTGCCTCCTTCCATGATGGAAATACCTTCCCTTCCCCCAAACTCACTCATTGTCATCAAGTTGATTCTGACTCACAATGATTAGGACAGTGATTCTCAACCTGTGGGTCTCACCCCTTTGTAGGTCGAATGACCCTTTCACAGGGGTCACCCACTTCATAACAGTAGCAAAATGACAGTGATGAAGTAGCAAAGAAAATAATTTTATGGTTGGGGGATCACTGTAGCATGAGGAACTATATGAAAGGGTCATGACATTAGGAAGGTTGAGAACCACTGCTTTAGGACCAAACAGAACTCCCCCTTAGGGTTTTCCAGACTGTAAATCTTTACAGGAGAAAACCTCCTCTTTCTCCTGCGGAGTGACTGATACATTTGAATTACTGAGAGTGCAAGTAACAGCCCCACCATGCTTAAACCCCTGTGCCACCAAAACTTTCCCTCCTCCTATTCTTGGCTTATGACTACTGCCAAAGTGAAGTCGCTGAAAACAAAGTTAGCAAGCGGTGCACAACCATTGTATTTCCACAGACAGGTAACATAGTTGTAAATAACGTCTAACAACCACAAAAAAACAAACAGACAAGCAAACCCTCACTGCCATTGAATCAATTCTTATTCATAATGACTCCATAGGACAAAGTAGAACTTCCCCTGAGGGTTTTCCCAATATTGTAACCTTCTATGGAAGTAGAAAGCCTTTCTTTCTCCCAAATAGCCTCAAAAACACCCATAATAGAAAATATAGTCCAACTAAGTGATGAGTTTTCAGTTTTTATTACCTGTTTTAATATTTCTTTCATTACACGTTTATATAATTTTCCAATCTAGAACCCTAATATAAGCTGTGTCCAGAACATCATTGATCCTAGTCAAATTCAGCCCCACATGTTAGCGTCATCAGAATGGAATCTGGACATTTGCAGTTGACTTGAACATTGAGAGCCTCCAATGACTTAGGACAGGACTTTCCCAAAATCCAGAATACTTTTGAGAACAACAAATATACCTTTGAATATAAAAGGATCAGTTGTGTCAGACCCTCAAACAAAATCACGCTGTCCCCTCTGCTCCTGGTAAACCCAAGGCAAGTTCCTGGAATACAAGGGACTTAACCTGCAATGATGGAGTGTGGAGGGATGGACAAAGGAAAGAGCATGGGCAGCGACCCTGCCTGTGTCCCACGTGGCTATGTGGCCTTCAGCAAGTGACTTCATCTTCCTTCACAACATTTTTAGCAGCAACAGAGACAGAACAACACCTATCCAAGTGTGGTTGTAAAATCGGTGAGATATATGCCAATTGACTTCATGAATTGCAAAAGCATGAGGTATTGATTCTATGTGGCCAATGAAGCAGAAACCTGGAGTAAGAATGAGCTGGGTGGAGAGAGAAGGTCAATTGAGATAGGAGACAATGGAAGGAACTGGGATGAAGAGGTTTGGAGTAGGAGGGGACTAGGGAAGTGGGTGAAAGAAGGCAAGGACCAGCCCATTGCCTTTGGAGTCATCCGCCTCAATGTTTTTCCAACCCTCAAGTCATCCTCTTCCTCATTCATCAGCCAGCTTCCACGTGCAGCTGAGGAGGCTGCAAATACCAAGACTTGACTCAGGTACACCTTTGTCCTCAGAGTGGCATCGTTGCTTCTTAACAATTCAAAGACATTTTTTAGTGGATTTACCCATGCAGCAGGGTGCTTGATGTCTTATGTGCTGCTTCCATGGGCACTGATTTGGAATCCAAGTGAAAAGAAATTCTTAGCATTAAGCTTTATCCCATTTATCATGAGGATGCCCATTCTTCCAAAGGTGATAGTCTTTGTTTTCTTTACATTGAGGTGTAATCCATACTGAAATGAAGGTTTTCCTTGTGATTTTGTCAAGTAAAGCTGTGGCGATCATGCACTCACGGGTCTTTCCAAGAATGTAATACCTGGCACACCAATGAAAGAGACCATACCGGGGCCTTCAAAAGGTTCATGGGGGTCGGGGGGAGAGAATTAATGGAGGCACAGATAAGTAGTATAGTTGTTGGATTAAAAAATAATGACGTGAAATGTAAATCCTGAGTTAATTATCAATAAAAAAAACTCTTTATGTAAAAAAGATCATGGAACTTTTCCACAAAGTTTTTGAACTCCCCTCATACCTGAGCCCATCACCAAGAAAAATGATCCAATAGAATGTGGAAATCATTCCATGAGACCATTGGTATCATCTACAAGTAGAATTTTGCTGAATATAATTCAAAATCATTTGCATTAGTGCCTCAAACAGGCGTTGCTTGGAAAGTCACTCTAGAGTCATATGAGGACAAGGAATGAGGGCTATCATTGCCAGTGTCAGGCAGATCCTGACTGAAATCAGAGGACACCAGAAAAAATGTTTGCCAGCTGAGATAGTTTATTGTGTCAGCCTGGTCAATAAACACAAGTGGGATTAGTTGAAGGGCAGAGAGATAAATGGCTCTGTGAGCCTCGCCTTTCTTGTCTCTTGCTCTTTAATCATGGGACCAGTGTGCAGCTGCCTTGCTTCGTCTTTTCCTCAATTTAAAGGGCACACTACCTGTGGTACACCTAGTCTGTGGACTGTGTCACTGTAAGTTGAGGTCCCTTTAAGACCACATGATTGAAAATTACATCTCTGGAGCTGAGGACTGGCAGTTGGTGACCTGGCTGACTGTTGGTGACCTGCCTTGCTGTTTGCTGCCTGTGCAGGGATAGCCTAGCTCTCTCTCTCTACAGAGGACTACCTGACGGCCCTCAAGACTTGAAGGACTGCCAGTGTCTCACAACTCTCACATGGGAGTAAGTCGCACTGAGCCATTTGTACTGCTTTATAATTTAACTGTTCATTGCTTGTGATATATATATATTTATACATATATTATGTATTATATATATTTATCAGCAATCTGGTTTTATCTCTCTAGAGAACCCTGTCTAACACACCAGTGTTTTATTGACTCTGAAGGGGTATTTGACTGTGTGGATAATAACAAATTGTGGATAGCATTATGAAGAATGGAAATCCCAGAGCAGTTCATTGCATGCATGTGGATTCTGAACACGGACCAAGAGGCAGTCTTTGCAACAGAATGAAATGAAAAGACGCTGACTGTTTGAAAATTGGGAAAGATGACATCCAGGTGTATCCTTTCACCATACTTAATCAATCAACATACTGAGCAAATAATCGGATACATGTGTACTCTAGGAAGAAGAACAAAATACCAGGATTGGCGGAAGACTCCTTAGCAACTTACAAAATATAAAGAAGACTGAAAAAGAATTGATACCTTTGAATTACGATGCCGGCAAACAATAGGTCATATTCTGTGGATTTTCAGAGGAGCAAACACATCTGTGTTGGAAGAAATACAACCAGAATGCTACATAGAAGCAAGGATGGTGAGATTCATGCACTTTGGACATAGTATCAGGAGGAACCAATCTCTGGAGAAAGATGCTATGCTTGGCAAAGCAAAGAGCCAGGGACAAAGAGGACACAGTGGCTGTAACAAGGGGCTTAAACTTAACAATAAATGTGAAAGACCACAAACCTGGACAGTGGTCCATTCTGTTATACATCGGCCCACTATGCCGATGGACCGACGCCATGGCGCCCAGCACCTATCCATTCACACCATCCCTAATGGATCCTCTTTCTCAGACTTCCTGCCCCAAACTGACTCCCGGGGCCCTGATAGCCCAACTCAACTGTACTACCAGCATAACATTTTCCAGTTCCCAGAGCTCTGATTTGATAAAAATCTTCCGGAGCTTGGCCATATTTCTATGTCTATCTGACATGGAGCTAGAAATTCTGTTTCAATCAAGAGTATCTCTTTCTTTTGTAGGGCCTTAATTAGTCAAGTATTTTTGTGCCAGGATTCTAAAGATGATTTCTTTCAACAACATTCCTATGTTGATCAGCCCTTCCCTGGGAGAAAGGGGGAGATTTCTACTCACATAAAGTGTTCCCAGTTCAGAACCCTGTCCTATAAGGTTGCTATGAGTCAGCATCAACTTGATGGCAGTGAGTTTGCTGTGTGTGTGTGTTAGTGTTAAACAGAGACTGGACACTCTTTAGTGACCATCTTATAGAAGTGTTTAGAGCACCAAACAAGTTGACTTCTCCAGGTTCTTCCTACCTTAATGATCTCTTCTCACCACTCAAACCCAGGGGGCCTCAAAAAGTTCATGGCAGAATGAAATGAAATGAAAATAGAACTTTGAAGTCCCCTTACATACCCAGTGTCAGACCCCTTCGATTCACATTCCATCCATGGCAAATTTCTTCACATTTATCATTTATTACTTATTATTATGAAGGTTGAAATATTCTGCTACATACACCCAGCCAATAAATCATAGGAAGCCTACAAAATAATATTAAATAACATTCCTCAAAAGATTTCTCACTAGGACTTTCCAAATCTCATTATCTACAACCCTCTTTTTCAACTGTCCATCTGTGTTAGTCTGGGCACTTTAGAAAAACAAGTCCACAGAAACTCATGTATAAGAGAGAGTAGAGTTTTATGTAAAGGTTAAGTGCACATCAAGAAAACATCCCAACCCAGTGCTGCCCAAGCCCACAAGTCCAACATTAACCCATATGTCCAACACCAATCCACAAAGTCCTCCTCCATTTCACAAAATGCACACTATGACACCGACTGCAGGAGGAAAGCTGAATCAGTGAATGCGTAAGCATCTCAACACTGGCAGGGGTCTCCACACGGTGCTCCAGCACCCAGGGCTGCATCAGGGTAGGTCCATGGGGCTTCTCCTCAGGGATGTCTTGCAGGAATTGAACCTTGCCAGCTGAAGCAGGGAACTGGCTAAGGCAGCTGCACCCTGGTCCAACCATCACAAACCAAGAGACCCAAGAACTCGTAAGGCAAGGCTCATTTGAGCCATTTACCTCCCTGCCCTTCAATTAACCCCACATGTGTTTGTCGGCCAAGTTGGCACAATAAACTCACTCACCATCTTACCAATCCTTCGTTTTAAATATATATCTGCAAACTAGAGAGGCAGGGAATTTGCTCCGAGTCTCATAGTTGTTAATTAATAAGACTATAGACAACTTCATGGCATCCCAGGGCCTGTCCACAAGATTCCTTTCTAGTCCCCATGGTATATTCATGTGTTCAATGAGCACCATCTGCTGCCACCAGCCCTGTTTCATGCCCATGGTTTTTTCTTTTTTTTTTTCTTATGCAACATTTCCTAGGATTACCAATAAACAATGTCCTCTCCACCAGACCAATAGACAACATCATAATAAATGAAGAAAAGATTGAAGTTCTGAAGGATTTCAATTTACTGGGATGCACCATCTACACTAATGAAAGAAGCTGTCAAGAAATCAAATGATGTAAAAGAGGAGCTGATACCAAGGGCTCAAGTAGAAAGCAAATGTTTTGAGAACGATGATGGCAACAAATGTACAAATGTGCTTGACACAATGGGTGGATGGATGGACTGTGATAAGATTGTTGTTTTTTTAATGAAAAAAAAAAGATGTGTTGCATTGGACAAATGTGCTTCCCAAGTTTAGAGTGTGAAAGAGAAAAATTGAGAGTTTAGGTGCATGTGACGCAAGCTGTGGTATATTTAATCTCCTCGTGCGCCTGTGAGAGCTGACCCATGAGTAAGAAAGGCTGGAGACATTTGGATGCACTTAAATTATGGTGTTCATGATGAATATTGAAAGTGTCATGAACAATCAGAAGATCAAACAAATCGGTCTTGGAGAATGTACAGCCAGTGTGCTACTTAGATGTTAGCGTGGGAGATTTCATCTCATCTAATTGGGATATGTGATCAGGAGAGACCAGTCCAGGAAGAGGACATCAGGCTTGGTAAAGTGGAGGGGCAGGGGAAAAGAGAGAGACCCTCTCTTTTCAAATGGATTGACACAGTGGGGGCAACATTGGGCTCAAACATGGCAGCAGTTGAGAGCGCGGCCAAGGGATGGCGGTGGTCTGTTCATTGAACACAGAGAGGGTCCTGATCAGTCGGAACTGACTCAGTGGCACCTAAAGATTTACTTTTCCATATTTTTTGTCTCCATTAAAAAAAATACTGTATTTGAAGGCCTGAAATATTTTATCTTGCACAATTAATCTATCAAAGCTCCGTGACCCCTCCAGGAACTATGGAACATTTATATTTCACAATTATGACTTTATCTCTTTTAAGTTTTATTGACATATAATCCACATGCCAGTGGTTTAAATATATTAAAAATAGTTGTGTGATCACTACCATACTCAGTTTCAGAAATTTTTCTTTATTCTTGCACTCATTATTAGGTCCCCATTTTTCCCCAACCTCCTCTGCCATAACCCTAAGAAACAATTAACCCAATTACTGTCTGTATAAATATGTGTATCCTGAATTTCTTATAAAGAAAAATCATACCAAAATACCCACCCAATTCCCCCCAAAAGAAAACACAGAAACCCAGAATCCAAAATAATGCAGAAAATAATAAAAGCTAGACCAGCTTTTAAGTGGGTCAAAAAGAACAAGGTGATAAATTTTAACCTAACTACATATGTATTCATCCACTTTCCAGTGCCCTCTGTCAGTGCTATTCATATTTCTGGTCAGTGGTCCAGGGCATTCTGGCTGAGGGGTTGGGTCGATGCTAATCCACATGGGGACTCTACAGATGGAGTTTGGGCTTTCACTGCCATACATATCCTTCTGCAAACCAGATGCTCAGAATTTACGCTCTAATATAATTCCCTCCTCCAGTTTTGGATTTTATTATTCACAATCCTTGGATCGCACAGGCGGATGTGCTTCTTCCATGTGGACTTAGGTGACACCTGCTTTGGCTGTTTGTTTTAAGGCAAGCCTGTAAGACCCCAACACTATTCTTTCTGATAGCCAAGCACCACCTGATTTCTTCACCCTTTGCTGCAGCACCACACACATATTCAGTGCTTTCTTCATGCGAGTGTCAAGAGAGGCTATGTCATAAGAACCAGTTGTTAGGACTTATAATTCATTTCAAGCTCAAGATCCTTTCATATGTCTATGGTTTTTATATATGCCGGCTCCACTTTGGAGACATCAATATCATTTTATTGGGGAATATTGCATCGTGCATTTAGTCAATGGTGGAGAATTTAAAATACTGAACTGCAGTGTTGTCAGGGGCTCCTAGTGGTACCAAGTTTGAATACTTGGCTAGTAAACAAAAGGATTGTAGTTGGGCCCAACCAGTTGCTCTGTGTGATAAAAGACCTGATGATGTCTTGCTGTAAAGATTACCCAAAGCCAAAGTCACTTCCATCAGGTAGATGCCAGCTCATAGTGAGTCATAGAACTGTCCGTGTGGGTTACCGAGACTGTAACTCTTTACAGGAGTAGAAAGCCCTGGCTTTCTCCCAAGGAGAAACTGGTGTTTTCGAACTGCTCACCTTGCAGGTTGCAGCACAATGTTTAACCACTATGCCACCAAGGCTCTTCTGTAATGATTACAACTTAGGAAACTCTACGGGGCTGGTCTACCCTGTTTTTAGGGTGGCTATGAGTCAGACTACTACTGATGGAACAACATTGTTTTGCACCAGGCTTTTTGTGGGTACAAAGATGAAAATATAATATCTTTCACTGCCGTTGAGTTGATTCTAACCCATATTGATCCTATAGTCCAGGTTAGAATGGTCCTTGTGAGTTCCCAAGACTGTTCATGGGCATCTAAAGCCTCATCTTTCTCCCTGGGGGAGGCTGGTGATTTTGAACTGTTGACCCTTCTTCAGCTAGCAGCCCAACATGTAACCCACTCCACCACCAGGGCTTCATGATGAAAAAATAGTCCTGTAATTTTATTCTGAAAAATGTCACTTTGATTTCATCCAACTCTTCCAAATTTGCAGCCATGTCTTTGAAGAGAAGAAATTTGAATCAATTAAGTCAGGACTGGGTCAGATTTGGAAATGCGGAGCAGAGAAATGGGGGGCTGACTGGTTCAAAAGATCAGAATGCTCAGAAAGCTGTGAGTCACAAGTTGTTCCAGAAGAGGGTGCGTCCAGATAGTGGACTAGCTAGTTTCATTGAATCCCGATCATGAACAATGTTATTGCATCCCAATTCACCTGCGGTCCCTGAGGCCATTGGGCAGGACTGAATCTGTGTTAGAAATTCACCAAGGGCTGAGCAAGAATGGATTCTTACATTCTCATCTCTTAATAGAATTAACATAGACTCACAGGGCAGTCACCTCCCAAGCAAGAAGTCTACTAATTAATATGAATATTTGGTTTATTTTAATCTCAAAGAGTTTAAAGCATACCAAAGGATGGTGTAGGGTTCCAGACATTTTTCTGAAGCTCATGTGGGGCTTTCAGTAGATGTAGGGGGTGGGGTGGGGGGCTATTGCCAATGGGATGGGAGTGTAGCTCTGGAGTTAGGCAGGTATGAACGTGCGTTCTGACTCTATCATTTCCTCACTGTTTTAACTCAGGGCTCTCCTTGATCTCACTGTGCTTCAAATTCCTCCTTGGGGATACAGTAACATTGGCCGTGTATAAGAAGCCCTGGTGGATTCGTGGGTTACCCACTGGGCAAACTGCAAAGTGAGTGGTTCTAAACCACCAGCCACTTGACAGAAGAAAGATAGGGCTTTCTACTCCCTTAAAGATTTATACTCTCAGAAAACCCACAGGGCTGGCTCTTCTCTGTCCTGTACAGTTTCTATGAGTCAGAGTCAACTAGATGGCCATGAGGGTTTTGTTGTTGTTTTTTTTACCTCGCATGATCTTTTGTTTGTTTCTAACATTTTGTTGTGAATTGGGTGAAGGTTTACAGAGCCAGTTAGTTGTCCATCAGCGAGTCACACACATGTTGTTTATCTCATGCGTTGCAGTCCCCGCAATGTCATGGCACATATCTCGTGTTCCCTCTGTGTTTCCCTCTGCTGTTTCTCCTTCTTTCCCAACCTTCCTCAACTTTGATCTTGAGTAAACGCTGCCCTTTTCATCTCAAGTGGCTGATTATTCTTAGCGGTGCATACCTCCTACTGTTATGCTCTCGTTACCATTCTCTTTATAGTTGGGCTGGAAACTGGACCACGGGGACTGAGTCCAGTTCCAGGCTTACAAAATGACTAAAGACACAGGATTCCAATAGTCACTATTGGACCAGTCAACCTGAGCCTTTTTATGATTCTGAGTTTTGTTCCAGTTTTTTCTCCTACTAATTGTCTCCATGCATCTTCTATTTCCTTTGCTTGTTTTTGTGCTCCGGAGAGGGTCCAGTCATTGCGCCTCAGATCCCCATTCACATGTTCTTAAGACTCACACTCCTACTCATCAAGTTAGGATCTAGAGCATTGCCTTCGTGGACTCAAATTCCAAACAAACTCACTGCCATTGAGTCAATTCTGCCTCATAACGATGCCGTAGGACACAGTGGAATTGCCTCTTTGGGCTTCCAAGACTTTAAATCTTTACAGGAGTGGGCAGCCTCATCTTTTCTCCCACAGAGCGACTGGTGGATTTAAAATGCTGACCTTGTGGCTAAATGCCAGAGCTTCTCTCTTTGACGACTACCTTAATTTTTTATGAAATGAAGTGAAAGTATGTATTTAATGTAAAAATTTGCCAACTTAAATTTAACTCAAGCTAAACAGAGGAATTCTGAACATTGTTAGACAGCATTGTTAGATCGCTGTAGCTAACTTAGAAGATGCGAGGTACTTTACAGGCATTATTTCATATGATCTTAAAAGCAATCTTCTAAGAAGGTAGTATCATCCCAGCTTACCATGCTAAGAAACGGAAGATTGGGGAAGTTGCATTAAGCCTATCTTAATGTAATCTGGTATCCGATGGCCGTGGGTTCAAATCCTAACTCTTCTAGTTCTAATTTAAACTTTCTGTTTCCTAAACATTCCCAGTTTAGTTTAGTGTTTCCTTTTTAATCTGTACAATATCAACCTTTTTCTCAAGGTCGTAAGCTTTGAAAGACAATATCCCGCATCCATGCTTGGCGCAGCAGTATTCATGAGGGGGAAAGATGGAAACAACAAATAACTATTAAAAGACTATCAATGGATGAATGGATAAGCTAACTATGATACATAGACAGTGGGCTACTACAGAACATTAAAGAATAGTGATGTATTTATCTCATGAGACGGATGAATGAAGAAAAGAGAAGATACATGGAAACAATGAGCCCAAAGGATGAGTGGGCCATGTGAAGATCAGCCTCCACAACATGACACCTAAATAGTTAGATAGTCCCAGCCAACATGCCAAACTCTGCCAGGGATCTCACGCAGCTCTTAGTCAATAGAGTATGAGAATGAGGTGGGACAAAGCTCCAAGTCATGAAAAAGAATAGGCTTGCTCATCAGATGGTGACTAGGGGAATCCCCAAAATAATGACCCACCCTCACTCTTTAAGCCTGGAACTGAACTCAAACCTTGTGCCTCAATTTTCAGTCAAATAATAGAAAAAGAACACTACAGAGGTACATGCTGAACATACTCAAGCATCTGAGAGTAAAAGGGCAGCACTTTTCCAACAACAAAATTCAGGGCAGGAAGGATTAGGAAAGAAGTTAGGATTGGAATAGGAAATAGAGGGGAATGTGGGATAAGTGATATTCCATTGTGGAGATAGCAATGAAAGACATGAAACAAACGATGTGTGAATTGTTGAACGGAAATTTTGTTTTCTCTATAAACCGTCACCCAACTCACAATTTTTAAAAAGGGAGAGAAGATGTAATACTATATGTAATGTGACCTGCCCACAATGACCATTCAGAAATGGTTTCATCCTTGTGATCAACTCACATAGCTAGTAAACAGGGATTCTGGGGTTTGCGCATTTCTCTAGAGCTCCAAATTGTCCACCCCTTCATAAAGGTAGACTAGAGGGATGGTAGAACTGATAGTTTATGTTAAAAATAAGGACATCTGTCAAAGGGGTACAGTGTCCTAAAAGTCTCTATCAATCTAGATTGATTAATGCCTCAAATTCCAGCCACTCACTTTATTCCATTGGATTGTAGGTAAGTTCAAAACTAAATGGTGTGTAAGAAACAAACAAACAAACCAAAAAACCCACTGCCATCTAATCCATTCTGACTCATAGGGACCCCGTAGGGCAGACTAGAACTCTCGCATGGGGTTTTTGAAACTGCCATTCTTTACAGAAGCAGACAGCCTCATCTTTCTCCCACCGAGTGGCTAGTAGATTCAAACTGCTGACCTTGCAGTTAGCAGTTTGACACATAACCCACTAATCCACCAAAGCTTCCCTTTGGGTTTCTGAGGCTATGAATCTTTATGGAAGCAGTCTCCTCTTTCTGCCATAAAGAGTGGGTTTGAACTGCAAACCTTCCATGTAGCAGCCCAATGAGTACTCCAGAGCGGGTTTGAACTGCTAACCTTCCATGTTGCCGCCCAGCAAGCACATTGTTGCTGCTAAAATATTAGAGTCCAGCTTTACATTCCATTCAGCTATCACAAAGGAGAAAACAAAAGGTAGAAGGTATAAAACCAAAGTAATGTAAGTTTCAATGAAATAAGAAGAAATATCAGATAAAGTCTACCAGAAGTTCTGTCAAAGTTTGAGAGATATGCAAGTGGCTCCCAGAGAAAGGCAGCACAGAACCCTAGACTCTGAATCAATAGACTTAGACCATGAAAAAGACTGGTGGCAGAAAGCATTTTTACTCTAATTGACTGTGACATCAGCCAGGTTTCTGCCCTTTTCTGAACCTCAATTTGCCCTTCAGTAACAAGGCCTCACACAAGACATCTCTAAGCACTTCCCACCTCTGACAGTCTGTGCGGCTGAGGACAGAGGACAGCCAAGAAGTGCCTTAATGAAACACAGCTGTCCCTGGAGCATCTTGAGAAGATCTAGGGAGAAGGCCAGGTTGGCCTGTAGAGACAGGCAGACCTCTGCAAGCGGAGGCCTGAATTTCATCTCAACACTTCAGCTGCCAGCTCACAGACCCATATACCAAGACAGGGCTTATCTCTCCTCCCAAATAACTCCTCGGAACAAAACTGAGCTCAAAAGTATCCAAAAACATCTGGACGAGCATTACTCTATTACTTCATTTTACAGATCAGAAAGCTTCAATCCATGGACGTCAAGTGCTTTTCCTAGAGTCATACAACCTGGTCTCAAACTCATACAAAACTTAGCAAAAATGCCATCCCTAAACCGCAGAGTTGGCAATGAACTTCCAATGCAACTTTCATCCAGGGCTCTTCTAGCTCCATCAGATGGGCTCCAATTCTCTGTCCTCTAGGGAGTGGTTCTCAAATGAACAGGATTCCCCTGTACGTCCACCAACAGAAATCTGGCAATGTCTGGAGGCATTTGGGATTGTCACACTTGGGCGGAGGGTAGAAGGCAGGGAAGATGCTAAATACCCTGCAATGCACGGAACAAAGTGCCATCTGGTCTAAAATGTCAATTGCGTCAAGGTTGAGAAATCCTACGCTAGAGCATACCGAGAGCTCATCTGGTTTAGCAAGTTACATCATCAGAGAAATTCTCTAATGGATAAGCTATGAGTGAATCACAGGTCGTGCAGCTCCTGGTTCTTTGACCCTCCCCATTTGACATTTAGATCACACGAAAGGAACACAGGTTCGCTATCAGGTACAAAGGTGGTTTTTTAGACATATCTTAAAGTCAAAGATAAAGCTACCTTGAGTCACATTTCCACCAAATGGGATAATCTCCTAATTGACTTCCTGTAGATTTTAAGATAAGAAGAGCCCCTGAAAAGGTTCAGGACAGGTCTTAAATCATTCATTCATCACAGTCAATCTTACCATCGTGGTTTTCTGCCTCCCTCTCCCTGGTGGTCTTTGATTCATGCACCGCCTCGAATGATGCATTCCTACTACAGGCACTTACTGTAGCAAGCTGTGTGCGAGGCACTGGGGAATGATGTTAAGAAGACATATTTACTCTCCTCAGAAACCTCAGTCTGGTTCTAGAGACAGATCCGCCAATGTAGCTATGAATCTGCCATTAAATTGGCTCAATTCAGGGGGATCCCCATGCTAAAAAGAACAAAGTATTGCCTGGTCCTGCACCCTTCCCAGAATTAGTGGGCGTGGAGCCTAGGCTATGTGGTCCCCAGGACTTCTGGTGGCTGATTTTCAGGATACAGCAGGCTTCTCTTCCTAATTAAGCTTGGCGCTTGAATCTCTGCTACTGCTTCACCATCATCGTAGCAATATGGCAGCCTCGACTGACAGATGAGCGGTAGCTGTTAAAAAAAAAAAGGTACTTTGAGTGCTCGCTTCGGCAGCACATATACTAAAATTGGAACGATACAGAGAAGATTAGCATGGCCCCTGCGCAAGGATGACACACAAATTCGTGAAGCGTTCAAAATTAAAAAAAAAAAAAAAGGTACTTTGATTAAGAATAAAACTGGGTCTCTACCTGAACCATCAAGGCTTATGAGGATGAGAACACCACACAGAAAATGCCTTAGTGAGGAAATCCCAAGGAGTCGTTGGGCACAGGTACAGGGATCAGAGAAACCTCCCAAGGAACTTTTAGTTGAGTCTTGAAAGAGTTATCGAGGTCACAGCCAAGGTGGTAAGGAGCGCACACCTCTTTTTTTTTTGCCCTGGCTTCTGCCTTCTCCTACACCTCACCTTGACTTCCCTTAGTTTGTTTGTTGTTTGTTCGTTTGTACTTCTCATCTTTCTGAACATTTTGAATATGCTTTTCCCTCCAGTTGTTCAGAGAGATGGGAGGTCCCAGTTAAGGAGCTGAGCTTTATCCTGAGAACAAAAAGGGGAAGACTTGAAGAGCTCACAGGTGGGAAAGGCCACCTGGCCATACCTGTGGAGTGATGGTCAGGGCATGATGAGAAGCAGAGAGCCTGATTAGGAAATGCGTGTAGCAGTCCAGCTAAGGGTTTGGCGACCTGGGTCAGGAAAAGCCAGTGGGGGCTGAGAGAATTAGACACATGCAAGGAATATTTACGGTGGAATGGATACAAAAAAGGAAGAGTTGGGAGAAGTCAACAAACACTCCTAGAACCCTGGATTAGGTGACTTGTGGTCATTCAGAAAAGACCAGAGGGCAGTAGCAAAGGGAAGCAAGGTGACCGTTTCTGTTTGAGATGTGGCATCTAGTATGGGATATCAAGTAGACAGCTGTCCATACTGGTCTCCAGCTCAGAAAAAAAGGCCTAAAGACCCAGAAGCGGGTGGGATCTGGAAGGAGGTGATACACCTTAACATAAGGTTTTCATCTGGGAACACTGACACCGTAGCCGGCCCTTCAGGGAAGGCATGGAAATCGTGTCAATAGCGTTCTCCAGTGTACTGATGAAGGAGGTGGCAGACCAGGTATCTCTCTGCATTATGTATTCCTTCAACAAGCTTCACAGGTGCTATTACCTCCACTTAATGATGGAAGATTAGCTCGTCCATGTGCACTTGAGATTCCAAGTCAGGGCTACCTGGTTCCAAATCCTCACCTTGCTCTTCAGCGACTTCACTCATATTTCTCAATATTTGTAATGGTGAGGAATGGAGGCTCCCATGCAAGGAAAACATGGGTCCAAACCCCACCTTTACTGCTTATTGTCAGTTTATCACCATTTGCAAAACAGAGGGTGCTAATAAGCACTTTATCCAGATGTTTGGGTCTGGAAATCTCTCATCACAGTGACTGGTATAAAGAGTCAACAATGATGGTTGCCATTATTGTATGCAAGTTATACTAAATGGCTGTTTCAGCTCTTAAATCAGTGGTCCTCCATCCGAACAATTTGCAGTGGAGGGGCGCTCCTGTCAACTAATAAGTATAGGCCAGGAGTCCTGTTAACCTCCTGTCAGAGACTGGGTTCTCTAGAGAAGGATAACCTGTGACAGGTATATGTACAAGAGGGATTCAAAAAATGTCTAGAAAAATTGAATGAAAAGATAATTGATTTTCTCATGAACTTTTAAAAGCCCCCAGGTAGGTAGGTAGGTAGGTAGGTAGGTAGGTAGGTAGGTAGGTAGGTAGGTCAATGAAGATAGATAGATGATTGATAGATACATTTATAGAATTTATGTCAAGGAAATCATTCACATGGTTGCATGTAGGAAACAAAAAGATTTCTCGCAAGTCATCTTCCCTATATATATGCTAGACTTAGGACACTGCTTGCAGCCAATGGTAAATGATTGTTACGTTACCTCCCTGAAGGCAGTCAGTTGCCAGACTACTGCCTGGTCCCACCACAAGTAGGGCCCACTCCCTGCTGTTAAGGACAGTGGGCTACTTCTCCCTAAAGACTTGTGGCCATCAGTTTGGTCCCTGTAGGGTGGGTTTACACCCTACTGATAATGGTTTCTATAGTGAGCCAGAGAACAGGTCAAACTGGTTCAGTGACATACAAAGTTAGGCTGCCATCCTGAATCTAGGATCCTCCCATCTTGTCACATGTGCACCCCTATTACCTCCCCTTCCTATTACATGGGTACCCCTAGATCACCCCCTCCCATTCCTGTATTACCTATAGCACAAACTTTCCCTGTGATGTGTCTTCACCTGTAAATAGGGGGCCTGTCCCAGAGAATATAAAAGCCTTGGTTAGCAACAAATCTCTCTCTCTCTCTCTCTCTCTCTCTCTCTCTCTCTCTCTCTCTCTCTCTTTCTCTCCCCACCCCTCCCCCCCACGTGGACCACCAAGTGAGGCTGAGGGAAACATGCTACTATGAAATGTGTTTGATTCTGTTAGGTAGCTTAGCCTAGGGACTGGGATGTCCATTGACACATGCCCAGGAGAGCCAGCACAGGACAAAGCTGGATTTTCCCGCCGGTGGGCTTGGATGGGCTTTACACCTGGAGCAGCCCACCTGGGCCAGGTGATTGCAATTCAGCCAATGGGATCGACCTGGGGTCGTTCACCACGCCTCCCCGGGAATCCTTGAAAAGGCCGGAACCTAGAGGGAGAGGGGACTTGTCTGGTCGTCTTTGTGGGAGGAAAACTTGGGAGAGAGATCTTTGCATGACCCTGAGCAGTCTCTGCCAGACCGCATGGTCAAGAGGACTCCTATGGGTGCCGCGTAAAACCTGAAGCTTCTTTTAACTCTCATTAAATTCACTTGGATCACGAGCCCGGCTTCGGCGTGAATTCTTTCTCGTGCGGAGCCAAGGACGGAGGTTGGAATCTAGCCCGGAGAAAGAGACCTTACAACTCCAATACTTCACTCTCTCTTCTATCTCTCGTGCTCTCTATGACTTTACTATAGCCTGTACTTATTATCACTGTACAATTGCGCCTACCGGACCTGTGATGATGTGTTAGGGGCTGGCTTCCCCTTGCATATGGCGCCCATCACATGGGACCTTGTAGAAAAAGAACTCTCTTAAGTTATATCCCATATAACAATTGTACAGCCTCATCGGACAGAGAGGGAGAATCTGGGAAACAAATTTTGAGTTTATTTTTTTTAAGTGTGTTTTTTTAGTTCAAGTGAGATATTGGTCAGGCAAAAAGCAAGGATACAGAGTATCATACTTTGCCACCTCTTGAAGAAACAAAATGTCTTGGCAATGAATAAGAGCATGAAAGAGTTTCTTCAAGTGGTAAAGAAATTGTATCCTTCTTCTCCAGAGTCAGGAACCTTTGGTATGGAGATCTGGGATAAGGTAGCCATTAATTTAAGAAAAGCCCACAGGGAAGGACAAAGCTACCCATGGAGACCTGTGTACTGTGGGTGTGGGGATTAAAGCCCTGTTGGATCCCCTGCAGGGTAAGAGAGCAAAGGAACAAGACCAGCAGAGCAGTGAGAAGACTCTAAGATACACAGACTTAAATTAGGTGAGAAGCAGGCAGAATGAGTATCAGGCAGATGAGAAGATTTTAAACATAGCTGAGAAAACGAAGTTTGAATCAGGAGATAGCAGAGTAGAAGCATCTGTCCTGCCAGCGTATAGCATAGGGAATCACAATACTACTCAAGCCAGGGCTGGAGGGAGAGATGAGATTGGATCCAAAGGAATGCAAACGGAGAGTTTTAACATAGAAGGTGAGGCTTGGGAAGTGAGAAGCAAAGAGTCCGGGAGTAGGAAGGCACCTTTACTCTCATGGGTGGAGAAGAGTATAGTTCAAGAAGCAGATTTAGAATTCAGAATGGCGTGTCACGTTAGAATTGTAGACAGGGAACCTAATGAGCCGCACCCCGAGGGGAATCAACAACGGTGATATACTGCCTTTACTTGTAAGCTACTGAGAGAGATCTCAAACAAGCAGTATCTAGTTATGGTCCAGATTCACCATTTGTAATTGGTATGATCAAGAATATGGCAGATATGGAATATTGGATCCCATTCCACTGGAAAGCTCTGATGAGTACGTGCCTTTCCTTTTCAGAATCTTTGCAATAGCAGATGCTGTGGAACGAAGCAGCCCTTGCATGAGCTCGTAAAAAATGCAGAAGAGGGCATAGATATAGGGGTTCATCAGCTGCTGGGAGATGACAATTACATCACAATTGAGTCACAATTAAACTTTGATGAGCAGACTTTCATACAAGTATGAGAAGTCTGTCTAAAGGCCTGGGAGGAAATAATACCATCAGGAAGCAGATGGCCAAGTTACATAGCAGTGAAGCAAAGGAATGATGAGCCTTATATAGATTTTATATCCAGGTTGCAGGATGCTGTGCACAAGAATGTGGCGGACAAGGGGCAGCCGATAACCTTATTCTTACATTAGCATTTGAGAACTCGAATACATCCTGTCAGGCTGCCATCCGCCCTTTCAGGGAACAGAGCACACTGTTAGATTATATCAGGATATGCAGAAATGTAGGGACAGATGAGCACAGAGCCAACCTCATGGCTGCTGCTGTGGCACGTTGCACCAGGCCTACCTAAAGGGAGATGCTTTACATGTGGAGCAGAGGGACATTACCAGAGAGACTGCAGGCAAGTATTACAAAAGAACAGGACAATTCACCGCAGAAAAGACCCAGGCAAAGAGTCCAAGGAAACTGGACTCTGCCGCTGCCGCAATAGAGGTAGACACTGGGCAGAGTGTGGTCATTCAAAGTTTAGCAATAGAGGACGTTTACCAGGAAGTAACGCCCAGCCCCCCCCCAAAAAAAAAACGCGTAGTGGGGCGTGTTCTGAGCCCCTTGAATGGAACACAGGTAATAGAGGAAGGAGCTTAATCCAAGCCCCGCCCAGCAGAGCTTGGAAGACAAAGCCTCTGCCTAAGCCAGCAAGAGAATCTTTGAATGGCAGCAATCACAGGTATCCCCCAACCTCACAGCAAGAGACCAGACCTAACCAAACTTGCAAAAAGTCCAGCCTCTGTCCTCGCTGCAGTAAGTTTAATTACCCAAGTAAAGGCTCAGAAAGCCTCATGGCAGTCTGTTGATTTTAAAAAGCAGGAGCCTCTTATTGAAAGAGTAATACAATTCTTATCAGGAAGTTTTAACCCAAGTACTCAAGGAATTCAAATTGATACTAGAGTTGATCAGAGTGATGAGGAAAAGCCAAAAATTGTGATTAAATCAGGAATTATTAAGAGCAGTAATTGGGTCCGCTACCTAAAAGAACTATGGGATGTTTACTTTTTATCGCTGTACATCGCGCCTCCCGGACCTGTGATGCTGGTTCCCTCACAGTTGCAGAAGTTGGCAAGTCCAAAATCTGTAAATGTGGGTCACACGTCAAGCTGGAGGCTTCCTCTGATTCACACAGTTACCAGGGCTGGCAAACCCACAATCAGCAGGTCAGACTACGAGCGGTTGCCTTGACTCACAGGCCTGCAAAAGCTACCAAACCCCAGAACGGGCATCACAAACCACTAGCTCAAGTTTCAAGAACAGGAGGCTAGATGTTGAAGGACCAGATGCAGGATCCAGAGGAGGGGAGAACCCTGCCAGTGGGTGTGGGTGCGTTTGTGTTAAATGGAGAGTGTCAGGGTTCCTATGATACATCAATTTAGCTAGGCCATGATTCTCTTTGGACTGGTAGCCTCCAGTGTGTAATCTTATGTAAGGGGCCTGTCCATGCAGGTATGGCCTTGATCCAATATACGGTGGCCATTCTTGCTCGGGATCCTGCTTGCTACTCATCCTTCTCTGCTCTCTCTTCTCAGGACATGAACCAGCAGCCTGTTGAGGATTTTCCAGATCTCTCTACCATGTGAGCTAGCAGTCTTCCACCTGACCTGCCAATTTTGGGTTCATGAACCCCTGCAATAGCGTGAGTCAGCAAAAGCCTACTGCTTGACAGCCCACCCACAGACTAGGGACTGGCCAGCCTTCACAACTGTTTGAGCCACTTCCTTCAAATACACAGAGAGAGAGAAATGGATCTATACAGAGAGAAATTATATATATATATATATATATATATATATATATATATATATATATATATATATAGAGAGAGAGAGAGAGAGAGAGAGAGAGAGAGAGAGAGAGAGAGAGAGAGAGAGAGATATCTCACTTCTCTACATGTTTAGGTTCCAAAGACTAGGTCACCATGTGAAAAAATCAATTCTATGCAAAAATGGAGATGACTCTCTGAGATCACAAAACGGAGCTTCACGATTACATAATTGCCTGTCGTGCCACTGAGAACATGGCCCAGCCAAGAGAGCAGCTTTCTGTTTTCACTGTTGTAAATGTGATATGTTGGTAAATGAGGCACTAGGTCAGTGAAGAGTGGTGTACTTCCCCCGCTCTAGAACACCCATTCTCAGATAGTTGGCACCAGGCATGGTGGGGGAGGGGTGGTCCCAACAGACACCGGCAATACAGAAATGGTTTTGAATCTGGGTAGTGGGTAGGCATTTGGAAGGGTTTGGGGGTGGCTAATAGCGAAAGCCTAGATTACATTCAGGAGACTGCTGTGAAAATTATAGATGGCGGAGGTAATTCTGATGATGGCTTAAAGGAAAGAAGGAGAGTGATAGAGAAGGTTTCTGTTGTCTTAGAGAATTAAGATGGCAAGAGAGATAGCAAGAGAGCGCTGTTACAAATGTGGACATGCAATGAGCTTCGGATGAGGCTTTAACAGAAAACGATCCGCAAGTAGTTCAGCAACGGAGAACTGGTCATTTTATGCAGTGGCAAAGACATTGTCTGAATGATGTTCAGATGTCTGGTGAAACACAGCACTTGTAAATGATAAACTTGGATATCTGGTTGAGGTAAGATCTCGAAGCAAGATCTTAAAAGGGCAAGTGGCTTCTGCTTTCTGCTTCGAATAAAATGCAGGAGGCGAGAAAGAGAAAGACACCAAAATGAACTGTAAAGAATGAAAACAGAACTTAAAGGGTTAAAAGCTCTGTCTTGTATGTGCAAGGACATGAATTGGGGGGGCATCAAAGGTGGAATATTGTGGATTAAATTATATCCCCAATAATTTAAATAATAATCAATAAATTATTTCCTACATTGAAAGAGGAAAAATTCTGTTTTTCTCCTAAGTATAACAGACACTGCCCCATCCCCCTTATTCTTCTATGGGCATTTTAAACCTAGTAATAAATTGATACTTATATTTTCCTTTGATGTGACTACTAGGAAGGTTGTTCTAATAATGGTACATTGCTGTCTACTGGTGTCCCCTGGCTCATCTTAAGATTCCACTCTCTTGGTCCATTACAAACAAAATATTTATATGCTATAAATCCCCATCTGGTTCTAATCCCAGGTGTGAATGGATTGACTTTGTTTTATGAATGAGGCAGCATTAGCATAGGCTGGCTCTGGAATCCCTCTCATGTGATGTATGAAAGACATGAAACCATCGAGCAGAGCAGAGACGGAGTCAAAGAGATGGCAGGACACATGACCTCCAGGAAGCAGAAGCTGAAGCGCAAGGCCTTTCCTCTGGAGCTGACTGAGCAAGAAAGCCTTCCCTACCCCGTGATCAGAACTCCTCGCCTCCTCCACCACGAGAAAATAAACCTTGGTAAAGACAGTCCTCTGTAGGGTTTCTGGTACAGCAGCACGAGCTAGCAAAGAGCAGAAACAGACTGTGGAGAGTTGACTGTCGGTAAGCTTACTGGGAGGTGGTTTCAGGACACGCATTTGAAAGAGGGGCTGAGGCAAAGATCCTCGGGCCCTCTTAGAAGTCAGGAGCAAATGAGCAGATCCTGGCTCAGTCTTCTGGTGGCCACAGCCCAATCCAGCAAGGACTGGCCCAATTTGAGGCAAGCGCGGAAACGTTGCCCAATATAACCAGGACTGTGCCAGCATGGTGCCATTTACTCTCCAGACCCGTGGCCCTAGGGTAGCCAACAAGTTGTGGTCGCTGAGGGCACTGAGAGAAAAGGAAGCTGCTGAGTTTGGCCAAGGTTACACATGGAAGGATGAAGTAAGTTCTGGAAGCCAGGCAAGTAGACCTTCCAAGTTCACATTTTGGTCCATCTCTCAAGACTGTTGGCAGTGAAATCCCATTCTGGGATCTCAGCTTTGCTTTCCCCTCCAGGTCTAAGGAAAGAGAACCCGCTTTGGAAGTCAGTGAAAATCCAGCTCAGCCCAGCTCCTCAGAAACTACGTTCTTTGGGAACATCCCATCCCCACGGGACACCAGCAACAATCCTGGCAGGGTCCTTAGAAGGTCATTTCCTGAAGACCAGAGAGTGGGTGCAAAAGGGCTGAAGTCACACAGCGAGTTTGCGACTAGTCCCTGACTCCTGGTTTATTTCATATTTGGAAACAGGAAAACATCAACTCTAAATGTGACCTTCTCATGGGTGGGCAGAGGGCTGACCTCCAGTCAGCTTCCTTCTGAAACAAAAATATTTGCATGAAGTGATTCCCCAAAAGGCCTTGGAGCAAAGATCTTCTGTCTCTTTCCTCTCTCCACTAAAGAAACTGGACGCTGGATTGTTAAAACAGCCATTTGAAATGGGTAAGTAAAACTACTACAGCATGGAAAAAGAGAAAAGCTGTCTTGAAGATCCCAAGGCCAAATTTCAGTTTCAATTCTGTAAATGTCCAAGACCGAAAGCTGCACTTTCCATTTTAAAAGCGAACAGGCGCACATCCTGGCCTCCTGGTTTACCTCTCCCATCGGCCATTTGTCAGCAAGAATTCTTTTGACTCATTCATTTAGATGAGAGCTCATCTCACCCTCCAAAGGAATTAGAGACAGCATTCAATACAATGCGCGGGCATGGGAAGAGGGGCATAAAGCAATCCAAGGAGTGGGCAATGAGAGTGGAACCCTGGGATGAGCCAGGGGGCACCAGCAGACAGCAATGAGCCGTGATTACAATGACCTGCCTAGTAACCACACCAATGGGAAAAATTTAAAAACAACCCATTACCAGAGTCTCAATGCCCATAGAAGAAGAAGTGGTGGAGAAGGGGGGGGGGAATATTTGTTACTTAGGAGAAAAACAGAATTTCCCTAACTCGATGTGCAAAACAAACGTGTGTTGCGCTAAAACAGTGGGATTTGGGGGAAGTTACCTAGTGATGCAGGTAACAGTAGTTATCCCGACAAATCCCTGCTCTCCAGCACCCTGGCTCTAATGCCCACAGGCTGTCTGCTGAATGAAGGCAAACACCAACTCCCTGCCCAGCACTCTCACTTCCAGGTGAGCTCACCGTGTACTCTTGCAGGATTTCTAAGCCTCGGGAAAACTGATTTTGGGAGCCAGGTAACTCTTTACTGTGGAAAATGCCCTGTGCGTTGTAGGATATTTAGTGGCATTGCTGGCTACTACCCACCAGATGTCAAAAGCACAACCAGCACCCCACTTAGGACAGTCAAAAATGTCTCTGAGGTTGCCAAAGAGTTTTCTGGGGAATAAATTGCCTCCTATTGGGAATCACTTCCCTAAACCTAAGATCTAATACACCTGCTTGCAACAAACTACAAGCACGAGTCACTGATCTATCTGGGCTCGGGGCTGTGAACCTCCTGAGGTAGTTTATTGTGCCAACCTGGCCGATAAACACATGTGGGATCAATTGAAGGGTGGAGAGAGAAATAGTTTGGTGAGCCTCGCCTTTCTTGTCTCTTGCTCTTTGATCATCAGACCACTGTGCGGCTGCCTTGCTTTTTCTGTGCCTCAGTTTGCAAGCTACACTACCCGTGGGACACCTAACCCATGGATTGTGTCACTGTAATTTGAGGTTCCTTCAAGACCTGCTTCGCCACACCATTGGAATTTACATCTCTTGAGCTGGGGACTGTTGGACCCTGTCATCTGGCTGACTGTTGGTGACCTGCCTTGCTCTTTGCTGCCTGTTCCCAGATAGCCTGAATCTCTCTACAGAGGACTACCTGGCGGCCTTCAAGACTTGAAGGACTGCCAGTGTCTCATAACTGTCTCACAGGAGTGAGTTGCACTGAGCCATTTGTACTGCTTTTTAATTTCATTGCTTATTTCTTGTGTTATATATCTATAGATCTCTCTCTCTCTCTGTGTGTGTGTGTGTGTGTGTGTGTGTGTGTAATTAGCAATCTGGTTTTGTCTCTAGAGAACTCTGTCTAACAGAGCTCCGCTGTTCTCATGAACTCTGGATCTACCCTTTGGGGGTTTGTTAGTGTTTTCTATGACCTTCCTGGGACACAGATGAAGTTAATGTTAGAGATTATGTCCTTCTTGGAAAGTGCATCGTTCTCTTGGTCCACTTGTGTTGGGGTGGGATGGAGGGTGGCATCCACAAGACTGTTCTAATGCTCAGAATTTTTAGGCCACGATCATGAATTTGGGGAGTATTCGGGTAACCCAATAATAACTCAATCGGCTTGCCATCAATTTGTTTGCAGGCAGATCTGTTTGCTGTTAACTACCGGCCAAAGTTCTCTTGGTGATGCTGGCATCAAAGCTGTGTCTTGCTTTCCCCCTCCTTGCTTCTCTCTCCTACTTCCACAGCAGCTGTCCAGAAGCTAAATGGAAAAATGGATGAGAAGGCTGCCCTTTGATTTCATCTTTGCCAGGAGCCATTTTGGGTTTGGGATTTTTGCCCATTGAAAGGTTTTACTGGATCTTTGTCAGGTCGGTATTTGTATATCCCATCAGGACCTGGAAAGCAGTTCACTTTCCCCTACTCCCAGGCCCCACGTTTCTATCTGTTCCTCTTGGGTTCTGCTCACAAACCATTAGAAATGTCCTGCCCACACCTCCTACTCATAATGCCTTGCCGAATGCAGCCACACCACTTTCATTGCATTTCCTTCTCTCTGCTGCTGGGATGGCCCAGCCGGTACGACCATGGACTGCTCTTCAAGCCATCACGCACCACTTTGGCAAGTGCTTTGGCTCTAGTAGCCCAAATCTCCATCTCACTGATCTCCAGTGCAGTTTCCAACACCTGTCGCCTAATCACTTCGCCAATGCCATGGAGTTCATGACTGGTTGCTGCGAATGGTAAGGTTGGCTGATCAAACCCGCTAGGCAACCAGTGGGAGCAAATTGACTGTGTCGGCTCCTGTAAGGAGGTACAGCCTCAGAAACCCTCTGTGGGGCTCTCAGGGTCAGAATCAACCCACAGGCAGTAGGCTTCTAAGCAGTTCTGGAACACACCCCTTCCAAAATGAATTTCTACAGAAAAATCATCAACACTTGCCCAAACAGACAAATCCTTTCTGTGAGCTACCATGATAAAGATTACATTCTCCCTCATTCAAAACCTGGTGAGGGTATGCTAACCCTTCCCATCTTAGAGTTTCAGAAAAACCAACTGCCGATATATGCCAAGCAATAAAAAGTGAGATTTTTCTAAAGCCTCTGAGTGATAAAGACTTAATATAAAAAAAAACCTGGGTGGAAAGAGATGATCAAAGGGGTGTCTTCTCCCTTTTCCTTATCCATAGCCTTACCAAGTTGGTAGCCATATATTTTATATCGTGTAACTGTAGGATACAGGAGGGCCGCTGATCAATATAATCACCTGATGATCCTATGAGTAGGGCACGTGACCTCTCTGGTAGTTTCTTGTTCTGTCCTGGCTCCAAAATCTCAGGAGGAACCTCCCACTTCCACGCCTCAGTGGTGCCAATGGTATGCTAAGGTGAGTTTGCCTTGAGTCAGAATCGACAGCAACTGCTTGGACACCATCTACTTAGCTGAGTTAGAGACCTGGACATAGGGATAGGGAGGAGATATCTGTGTTAGATTGTATTTTGGTTCACATGTATTCACCCCCACTTCCTGGCTACCAATCCATTCCCTACCTCACTGACGTAAGGCTCTGGAAATGCAATGTGGGTGGTGGGCATGTGTGTCTCTTTGAGAGCTCGCCGTGGTCTCCTTTGCTGCAACCCCGAGGATGGGTTGATTGGCTATTCCATCACCCGGGGTTGTGGAGTGAGTACAACTTGGGGTAGAATTGCTCTCAACGGCAATGCATTTATAATAGAGCCAGAAATGAGCCTTTGCCCCTGAGAGCCTCTGAGATCCACAGCATAAACTATGAAGGGCGTCAAAGAGTTGATGGAAAAATAGAATTCAAAGATAATGACAGTTTTCCATGAACTTGTTCTAGCACCCTGGTAGCGTGTCTTGACTGCAACACCAAGAGAGTTGTGCCGGTGACTGTCCTAGAGACGAGCAGTGTGTTGGGGACACACAATTGCTGTGGATAAGCAGAAAGCTCAGTGGGAAGGAACACAGCTGAAGATTTTCTCAAATGTGTTGTCTCCAAATTGTGGAAGTGACAGAAAAGTAACTTAGCTTCGGGAAGATGTTCTACCAGTACAGCACACTTGACCACCGGAGATAACTGCAGATGTGCAAGCCAAGCTCTGGAATGGGCGGTGGAAGGCTGAGAAACAGCCGTGAGGCGCCGTGTAGCACTGAGAGTTACGTGAGCCTGTATTCCACATGGCCTTTACCTAAGGTGACCAGATTTTAACATGGGTAAAGGGTACACCTTTGATGGGGGGAGGGGGTTCTTCATTAAAAATTTGGTCTATATGGAGCAACAAAAATTTTCATAGAACACAAAAATAGTATTGTAATATATATATTTTTTTAATTTCAACATGAGTAAAATTTACAAATATAATACATTTAAAAATTGTGTATAACATTATTTTATTTTTTGGCATATTTCTCATTTGAGTGAATTTTTTTAGTAGATTGCTGTCGTTGTTTAAAAGGTCATGAAAATTTTCACAAGAATTTGTAAAATTATATTTCACACATAAAATGGCTTTCAAAGTCTCAACATTTAACTGTGATTTTTCTGATGTTCATACTTTATTTACTGGTAGAAAAAACACGTTTGGTCGCAGCATTGGTTCCTGGTAAGGACAGCGTGTATTCCACAATTTTTAGTGCATTATTGTATGGAACATGGTTTGTTTCAAAATGATGAAATGTTTTAACCATTTGTTTTTTATTGTGATTTTTGCTGATGCCCAAGATTTAACCCTTTCCTTATCGCTATATTTTTAATAATGATACCTCATTAAAAAGATCATTTTCAGAAATATTACTATTTGGGAAATTTTGAGTTATATGATCGAATAATTTTTGCACATCATTCCAATTAAGTTCTTGTTTTAATGTAACCCAATGAAAATGTTCAATATCATTTTAATATACCGCCCACTCTTCTAAATAATTTATGCAGTTGCTATAGAACTTTTTAACATGATTCATGATATCTGCACAATTTATTGCACCTTGTTCTTCTAGCTGGCTTATACTATTACGGATAGTTAACGGAAGAAAATTATTTTCTAACCGCTCTTGACACTAAAATTTTAAATTACTAACTTCATTTGCTACTTCGATTACTGAAATTTTGTCACCTTCAATAAGTTTTGTAGCATTTTGAAAAAGAGCTGCTTGATTGTGTACAAACTCTAGCCAAATTTTTGAAGATTCTTTTTTTAAAATTCTTCTAAAATTCTAGGACATTTATCCTGTGATAGAAAGTAGGATTTTAAAGGATCATATATTTTCAAAATTATTTCAACAGTTGGCAAAAGAGCTAACCAGCGTGTTTTACTGTATCCAAGTATTTTCTGATATTTGACTTCCGCAGTTTCACAAAATTATTTAAACATTTCAACGCGCACAGTGTATATATAGAAATAAGAATATATTTTATTAACAATATTTTCCACATCTACGGGCAACAAATCAGCTGTTTGAATGGTGTTATGTATTATGTGTACACCCTTCCTGTTCTCCCACCGTTCCCTAGCTTGTTGTACATTTCTTTCCAAAAATCAGGACTTTTTAAAAATGCCGCAGGACGCAGGACAAATTGTTAAAAATTGGGACTGTACCCCCAAAAGTCTGGTCACCTTACCTTTACCCCAAAGGGTTTCCATCGTCTGTGAGGAAAGCACAGAGGCTCAGGATTGCCCAGCAGCTCACTTAAGCCACGTGACTCATCCTTCCAGGGAGTCTTGTGGGAGCAACATGAAATACTTCTCTGGAAATTCATATGCATTTTCTGCTTTAAATGCAGCTTTTAAACTGAGTATTCGTGCTACTGTCTCCCCTTCTTAGCTTTGTGCCTATAGCCCTTCTTTCTGTTACTCCCCTAGTTCCAAGAATCCTGACATCTCTGGGTTGTTGTCTGCATACATTAGTCCTTAGATTTGCATTTCTGTTTTCATCTTGGTCTTTTGGGGAGGGTTGAAGGGGGGGGTGTATTTTTCCTCCTCTTTCCCAGCCTTCTTATTTCCTCCCCAACAGGCATTCCCTCCATCCCTGTTTTTTGGCCTCAAACCGGCCCCTTAGGAAACAATTCCCCAGGGCTTCTCTCTCACCATTGCTTGACACAAAGCCATTGATTTGTTCAACAATGTCTTCAGTCTAATCCTTTTTGCTTTTTAACCACTTCCTTTTTGTCCCTGCGGTGGGTGTATAGGGTTCCTTCCCTAGTCGGCTAGAGTTCAGCCCCAGTGGTTAAAATCTTGTGTTCAGCTTCTCCAAAAAGCTTCCCCGCTGGTTCTGGAGCAGGACCTCGCTCTTCCTCCCTGCCCAAGTTCTGCGTCCATTTATAGGAACATTGTCCCAGAAAGGGCAGGGCCAGGGTGTAGCCAGTGTGTGTGTTCTTGGATACGAGGGGGCTTACAAGCTACAAGCTCCAAATAGAATGTCCCTGGTCACGCATGCCTTCACAGGGCAATTTGCCAAACCCAGCCCATAGAAGATGCCCCACTTACTGCTGTCTTCTTATGGCCAACTTCTCTCCCACAAGATCCCCCAGCTCTCTTACTAACTCCCCACCTCCATGCACTGACACTCATCCTGATTGCCCTGGCCAAGTGTGCCTGGTATGGCCACGTGACAGGGCAGCGTAGCAGGGTCACAGCATGAGCCCCTGAATTTGGAAAGCCTGAGTTCACCAAACTGGGGAGTCTCAGAGTGGTGCTGATCGCTAGCCTGCTGGGCTGCTGACCCAAAAGTTGGGGGCTCCTTATACCCAGAGGAGTGACAGAAGAAACGCCAGGTGATCTATATGACGTTGAAAACCCCGCGGAGCATAATTCTGCTTTGATACACATGGAGCCACCGTGAGGCTGAGCCGACTCCAGGGCTACTGGTGGTCTGCGTTTGCTTCAGTTCGGCCTCTGCTGCTCACTTGGGAAGTCATTCTTAATAAGTCCTTCCCTGTTCAGAAGGCTTTGCACTCTCCCAAACTGCAAGGACAGCTCCTCCCTGACCAGGTGGTGTGAGAACTAAGGACGATCTTGTAGATCAGGCTTTTGATATACGACTAGAATAAAAGTGATCCTCTGAAGCACGCGATCCCTCACTATTTCTGCTCCATCCCCTGGTTTATCTTCTGGGCTGACCTACAACTGGAAGACACGGGAACAATAGATTCCATTATGTGCAGCCAGAGTCTACAGGGATGGCTCAGCCGACACAAAGTTCCCGTTATTACTCACTTTGAACATCACCTCTGCTCATTTCTATCCGTGGGGTCTGCCTCAAGGTCAAAGCCAGAGCACTCCCTCTTTGCTAAACCTTCTGGATCTCCTCCAACCAGTGATCCATTGGTGGACAGTTTACTGAGCACCTACCATAAGGTGGCATGCAGGGTGTTGTCTAAACATTTAGCATCTACCCTACAGCCCGAACTTGGGAGACTTGGCAATGAAAAAGACTTGACTTCTACCCTTAAAATACTCACCTGGTTGTGGGCAGGAAAGCTGTAGCAAAAAATCATTGCACCGTTATGTGATGAACCTTCAGTCCCTGAGGTGTGGGCTGGACGAGCCCCAGAGGTAGCTAGCCCCGGGCTAACAGTGGGATTATAACTATTCAGCTTAGCCCTCTGCTAAGTAAGGTCCCCAGACTCCATTCAGCAAAGATTTATTAGGGATCCACAAAAGGCCTCTCTGGTGCCTCTGCTGAGAAGGGGTGCTCCACCTATGAACAAAAGCATAATGACTTCCAAGCTCAGATTCTGAACATATCCGAATCCCCGCTTTCTGCCATACCCTACGGAGAAGAAAATGCTCACACCACCACCACCAAGGCTCCCCCAAAAAGAGCAATTGTTGGCTGAAAGGGAGAAGGGAGGAAGATCCAATGGCAAGAAAATAGTCTGTTCATTTGGCTTAAATTCTTGGATTCCAACTTGTTTGCTCAGTATTTGCAAGCTGCCATCGCAACAGCTCCTTTCTCTGCTCTGTTCTTGCTTCACTCCTGGCCCTCTGCCAACGATCCGTGAGAGACATAGTGCTTCTGATCCGAGCTTATCATCCATCCAGAGGCAGATCTCTCCCCATATTCTGACCAGAACCAAATGGCCAATGAATGGAAAGCCGGTCCCTCTGGAGTGAATGCTTATTATCTTTAACAATGGAACCAGTTTCAGCAAGACCTAGCTTATCTGGGAATATCAGCTGCCTTGACCAAAGTTCCTCAGGGAGCCAGAAGATCCACCCTAAAATGAGTGTACTTTACTCACCGGAAAGTTTCTCAGGACCACACACAGCCGACTGACTCTCATTATTTTACTGTTTGGAAACATAATCTTTGGATCGTGCCCCACTGTTATCATAACCTGTAATTGATCTGCTTTTTATTTAGTCCATGGCTTAGTTAGATAATAACAGCTGTAACAAACACCACAGTAAACTATAACAAATGCTACAAAGGCGTTGCTTCAACAGAGCAATTTTAATTTTCTTATCATGTAGAGGGCCAGACATCCAATACCAAGACACCAACTGTCGGGGATGGTTCCTTCCCTACCAACTCTGTGGGAAAGCACTTGCCTCCTTGGTTCCTGTCCCTTGGCTCCTTGTTGATCTTCACATGCCCTGGTATCAATCTGCCCCCACTTCTGCTTGCTTTCTTCCTTGCTTAATCTGCTCTATTTGTATATCAAAAGAGATGGACTGAAAACAATTACACTAATATTGTCTCATTAACATAACAAAGGAACGTCATTTCAAAATGCAATTATAACCTCAGATACAAACCCAAAAAACCCCCACCACTATGGAGTCAATTCTGACTCATCCTGTCCCTACGTGGGGTATCCAAGGCTGTGACTCTGTACAGAAGCAGACAGCCTCGCCCTTCTCCCAAGGACTGGCTGGTGGATTTGAGCAACTAGCAACCCAACCCCTCACCCACAGCTCTACCAGGTTATGAGTGTATGAGATAAACTTTACAATACACACTTTGGGGAGGTATGATTCAGTCCATAGTAATCAGTTAATGATTTAGAGTGAACTGGGAAATGCTTCATTCTGTTATTCATGGGTCAGCATAAATTAGAGACTACTCAACAGCAACTAAGAACAAGTGTTACGGTATCTGTTAGCCTGTGGTCTAACCTGTAAGAAAATCTAGGTTGAAGGACTAGGACCAGTGCATTCCCTAAGTTATCCCTCTCAGGAAACTCATCATCCTGAGCCCTGTGCTCAATTGCTTTGCACTCCTTCTTACCTGGTTTCATTACATCTTCAGGGTCACTGCATAGTGCCTATGGCTAATGCACCTAGCTGCTAACCAAACGGTTGAAGGTTCGAGACCACTGAGAGGTGCTTCAGAGAAGCAGTCAAAATATTCTGCAGCTAATCAAAGGTCACTTGATCTCTTGCCTGCTTCTTCCATGAGGATTGATTGTGGATACAAGATGAAATTCTTGACAACTTCAATCTTTTCTCCATTTACCATGATGTTACCTGGTCCATTTGTGATTTTTTTCTTTCTTTACATTGAGCTACAATCACATTAAAGTCTGCAATCCTTGATTTTCATCAGCAAGTATTTTTTTAAATTATTTTATTAGGGGCTCATACAACTCCTCTCACAGTCCATACATACATCAAGTGTGTACAGCACATTTGTACATTCATTGCCCTCATCATTCTCAACACATTTGCTCTCCACCCAAGCCCCTGGCATCAGGTCCTCATTTTCCCCTCCCTCCCCACACCCTCCTCCCTCATGAACCCTTGATAATTTATGAATTATTCTTTTGTCATATCTTGATCTGTCCCACGTCTCCCTTCCCCCACTTTTCTGTTGTCTATCCCCCAGGGAGGAGGTCACATGGAGATCTTTGAAATCGGTTCCCCCTTTCCAACCCACCCTCCCTATTCCCTCCCAGTATCACCACTCACACCACTGGTCCTGAGGGGATCATCTGCCCTGGATTCCCTGTGTTTCCAGTTCCTATCTGTACCAGTGTACATCCTCTGGTCTAGCCAGACTTTCAAGGTAGAATTGGGATCATGATAGTGGGGGTGGGGAGGAAGCATTTAGGAACTAGAGGAAAGATGTATTTTTCATCGTTGCTACATTGCTGTCTCCTCCCCAAGACCCTTCAGTAAGGGAATGTCCAGTGGCCTACAACTGGGCTTTGGGTCTCCACTCTGCACTCCCCCGCTCATTCACTATGGTAAGATATTTTGTTCTGATGATGCCTGATACCTGATCTCTTGACACCTTGTGATCGCACAGGCTGGTGTGCTTCTTCCATGTGGGCTTTGTTGCTTCTGAGCTAGATGGCCACTTGTTTACCTTCAAGCCTTTAAGACCCCAGATACTATCTCTTATGATAGCCGGGCACCATCAGCTTTCTTCACCACATTTGCTTATGCACCTGTTTGTCTTCAGCAGTTGTATCAGGGAGTTGAGCACACAATGATATGATTTTTTTTGTTCTTTGATGCCTGATAACTGATCCCTTCAGCACTTCGTGGTCACACAAGTTGGTGTGTTTCTTCCATGTGGGCTTTGTTGCTTCTGAGCTAGATGACCTTGTTTGCCTTCAAGCCTTTAAGACTCCCGACACTATCTCTTTTGATAGCGGGCACCATCAGCTTTCTTCACCACATTTAGTTGTTCATCCATGTTGTCTTCAGGGGTTGTCTCGGGAAGGTGAGCGTCATAGAATGCCAATTTAATAGAACAAAGTATTCTTGCATTGAGGGAGTACTTGAGTGGAGGTCCAATGTCCCTCTGCTACCTTAATACTAACCCTATAAATATATGCACATAGATCTATTTCCCCATCCTCATGTATAAATATATTTGCATATGTGCATGTCTTTATCTAGACCTCTATAAATGTCCTCTGCCTCCCAGCAATTTCCTCTATTTCCTTTGACTTCCCTCCTGTCCCATTATCATACTCAGTCCCCCCCAGGGTTTCAGCAATTCCTCTTAGTTACATTACCCTTGATCATGCCCAACCAGGCCTCCCACACTCCTCACCACCAATTTGGATTGCTTGTGTTCCCTTGTCCCTGGGTTTATTAACACCACTATCTTACCCCCCACCTCCCCATCTCCCATGTCCCCACGGAACTCTTGGTCCCATTGTTTTCTCCTCTAATTGTCCATCCAGCCTATCTTATTTAGACAGACCTGCAGAGATAATATCATGCACAAAAACAAGACAGAGTACAACCAAGCAACAATATACAACAAAACAACAACAAACCAATGACAAAAAACAACCACAAGAAAGAAAAGCTTGTAATCAGTTCAAGGATTGTTTGTTGACCGTTAGGAGTGTTTTCCAGTCCAGTCTGTTGGGGCACCACGCCCTGGCCCCAAAGTTCACCTTCAGCATTCCCTGGGAACCTCGCTGCTCCATTCCCTTGCTGTTCTGTTGCACTCCCTTAGTGTTTTTCCTCGGTGTAGTGGCGGGATCAGATCGGGTGTAATTCCCACACTGTGTCTCCAGTGTTGTCCCCTGTAGGGCTATGGGTCAGTGAGGGACGTCATGTCTCATAGTGGGGCCGGCCATGTGGTCCTCTCTGTCGATTGGCTGCTCTAATTGGGAACATGGACCTCCTGGCCTGGTGGGCCATGATGTGCTCCACTCTCTCCTCCTCCCCCTTCATCTGCTCCCGTGTGCTCTGATCAGATATGTCCCTCTTCTGGAGCTGTAGATTCAGTGTCGTCCTTTGAAATAAATTCTTCTGAGGGGAGGGGCAGGTGTCCACTTAGTAGCTGGTATTGGGGCCAACCCCCCAGACTTCTATACTGGTTCCCTACTCCATGCCGGCATGTTGCATTCACATCTTGGAGCACCAGGTTGAAGTCTGGTCCCTCTTTCCCTGTGGAGACACAAGCAATACCCTCCCCTTAGGTAGGTTAGTGTCCTATGTCCCCGCTACCCTTATCTTTTTTATTTTTTTCCTTTCCCCACCTCCTTTTTAGTTGTCTATCATGTGTATCCCTGTATTTGGTCTGGTCCCTGCCATATTACCTGGTCCTGACCCCAGGAATGTTTGTATACCGTAGCTTTTCCCTATGCCCCTTTTGTCTTTTTTTTTTTAAGCTTACCTCAGCAGGCTTTCACGTCTTTCTATATTTAAGTCAATGCTATCTTTAGGTCTGTTTTCTCTTTTTTATCAGCAAGTATTTCAAGTCCTTATCACTTTCAGCAAGCCATGTTGTGTCACCTGCATATCACAGGTTATCAATAAACCTTCCTCCAATCCTGATACTGCATTCTTCTTCCCATAATCCAGTCTCTCTAATTATTTGCTCAGCATACAAATGGGTTAAGTACAGTGAGAGGACACAGCCTGATGCACAACCTTCCTGATTTTGAACGCTGCAGTATTTCCTTGTTCTGTTCACTCAGCTACCTCCTGATCCACAGGCAGGTGCTGCTGGAGCGTCATGAAGTGTTCTGGAGTTCTCATTCTCCAAGACTATTATCCATAGATCGTTATGATCACTATGCTTTGGCATAGTGTGTAAAAACACAAGTGAACATCTTTTTGGTGTCCTCTGAGTTCAGCCAAGACCCATCTGACACCAGCAATGACATCCCTTGCTCCAATTCCTCTTCCGAATCCTGCCCGAACCTCCAGCATCTCCTTATCAATGTACTGCCCCAACCGCTGTTGGATGACCTCCGGCAAAATTGTAATTGCATGTAGCATCATCGATATTGTTCTATAATTTGAGCACTCTGTTGGGTCGCCTTTTTTTGGAATGAGTGCAAGTAAGCATCTCTTCCAGTGAATTGGCCAAGTAGGTGTCTTCCAAATTTCTTGATACAGACCAGTGAGTGCTGCCAATGCTTCCTCAGCTTGTCAGAGCATTTCCATTGGTGGTCTCTCAATTCCTGGAGTTTTGCTTTTGGCTGATGCTTTCAGTGAAGCTTGCATTTTTCCCTTCATCATCGCTCAAATGAAATGTTTGAATGTCGACTCGTTCGTGTCGGTACATGATTCTGTGTGTTCCTTCCATCTTCTTTTGATGCTTCCAGCATCATTGAACATTTTTTTCCATAGAATCTTCCAATATTGCCATTTTCTTTAGTTCTTCCAGTTTAAGGTCTGTGGATCATGTTCTTCCCCTTGGGTTTTCTAACTCTAGCTCTAGGAACATTCATTATACTATTTTACTTCGTCTTTCTTTGTAGTTTTCTGTTAAGCTCCTTTGTCATGTCTTCCATGTGCCTGAGGGTCACTCTGAGTCAGAAACTATGCGATATCAGGGAGTGTGGCTATTTTTAGCACTAACATAAGAGCAAGCTTCAGCGTCTCCGGACATTTATTATGATCTTTTATGTCCTTGGTGTCTTTTGAATGACCCGTGGTTTTCTGTGCGTAGGACATGCTTGATGTCATCCCACAGCTCATCCGCTCTTTGGTCATTAATGCGTAATGTATCGATTATGTTTTTGATAAGTTCTCAACTTTTGGATTGCTTATCCTCAAGATTGTATTTTGGCTCTCATGAACTTGTTTTGATTTTTGATTTTCTGTGCCTTCAACCTGAACTTACATCGGAGCAATTGATTAACTGTTCCACAGTTGCTCCCTAGCCTGGTTTTAGCAGCTGATATTGAGCTTCTCCATCATCTCTTCTCACAGATGTAGTGAACTTTATTTCTGTGTCTTTTATCTGGAGAAGTTCACATGTATTTTCAATAAAGTAGTCAATGGTCTTGCAAAATTCTATCATGCAATCTCCAGCTACATTTCTGTCACCAAGACCATATTTCCAAACTAGTGTTCCTACCTCTTTGTTTCCAGGTCTTGCATTCCAATCACCAATAATTATCCATTTATCTTGATTATATGTTTGATCAATTTCAGACTACAGACATTGGTAGAATTCTTCTAGTTCTGCATCACTAACATATGGTGCATAAGTTGGAACAATAGTTATTGAGTTAAGCGAGGCTGACTAGAGAAACAAATCCTGTGACACTCATATATGTGTAAGAGAGAACTTTATATCAGGGAGTAATTACATATCAAGCAAACATCCTAGCCCAGTCCAGATCAAGTCCTTAAGTCCAATATTAGACCATAAATCCTTCTTCAGACTCACACAACCACATGTCGTGATGCAGCATGCAGGAACATCACAGGCCAGTGGATACACAGTTTGTGTGGATCCAATGGTGGCGGCCGCATCACAGGGTTCACACAGGTCCCAGTGTGGCTCATCAACAGGAAGATGACGGTGGGGCAGCGGGGAGGTTTCCAGGAACCTCCTTATGAGAAGGTCACACCCATAAGGAGGTACCATCAGGCTGTGTGGTGGTTACATAATTTCATGTCCACTTGATAAATAGAGTGAAGGGGTGGAGTTTGGCCTGCCAATCAGATCACAGCCTGATGATGCTTCCTTGTGGGTGTGGCCTTCTCATGAGGATTCTGGGAACTTCCTCTCTTCCTCCCTGGAGGTGGGAAGCCCACTCTCTCTGCCTTTCTTTTCCTGCTGCTGAGACACTCAGAAAGTTGGAGGAACCATGTGGAGACCCATGCCAGTGTTGAGATGCTTCGACCACCACTGGATCTACAAGACTTTCTACCCACTGGCCTGTGATCGTCTTACATTTGGCATCATTGCATGTGCTGTGTGTGAGTCTAAAGAGAAATTTATGGACTAATATCAGAAATATGGGCTAATATCAGAATTATGGACTTGATCTGACTGGGCTAGGATGTTTACTCAATATACGATTTCTCTTTGATATAAAGCTCTATTCTGCACACATTTTAGTGTCTCTGGATTTGTTTCTCTGGTCACCTGGGACTAACACAGGCTGTGACCTGATTGACAGGCTAGATAGACTCCAGGCCTATCGTTCTCTACATCAAGTAGACATGAAATTATGTAACTACCTCAGACTGGTGGTATCTCCTTGTGGGTGTGACTTTCTCATAAGGAAGGTCCTGGGAACTGCCCCCACCTTCATCTTCCTGTTGACAGGTAAAAAGACATTATCCTATCCCATTCAGCATTGGGCTTTAAGAGGGATCTTGGAATGTCCTTTTGGAGGATGAACGCACTGCCATTCCTTCTGATTGTGTCATTCCCGGGAGAGTAAAACACGGTTTTCCTCATTTAAAATGACCAGGACCAGCCCATTTCAGCTCACAAAGGCCTAGAATACTGATCTTTATGTGCTATTTCATTTTTAACGACTCCCAATTTTTCTAGAGTCATTTTACATTCCAAGTTCCAATTATTAATTGGTGTTCACAGCTGCTTCTTCTCATTTTGAGTAATGACCCATCAGCAATGGAAGGTCTTAAAGGTTTTATGGCCACAAGCTTGACTCTATCCACATCATTATGGCAGGCTCTATCTACTTCAAACAGACAGCTCTTCCTCGGTCATATTTTGAGTGCTTTCCCAACATGAAGGGCTCATCTTCTGGCACTATCTCTGACAATGTTTTGCTTCTGTCTTTTAAGATTTCAGTAACTGACCATGCTTCCATCCTATCCATTGGGTTTTTAGTGGCTAATTCCTCTGAGGTGGGCAGCAGAGTCCTTTTTTTGCAGTCTGTTCTTAGTCTGGAAGCTCTGCTGAAATCAAAGGGGGCCGAATCCACATTGGCTAACCCCACTGATATTTTGAAACTGCAGTGTCGTAGCTTCCAGCATCACAGAAACACACAGGCCACCACATTTTGCCAAACTGACAGTAGCCCGACAAAACTGTTAGTAACCCAACACTCCTCCTACAGTGCCATCAGCGATTGCACTAAGCGCTGCAAACTATGCATTCTTCTAAGAAGCTACCCAAGCCTCGCCAAACTGGGGAGTCAGATGAAGCGCCCCATCTGTCTGGACACATTCTCTCATTGCCATTGCGGTAACCCGATACATCCACGCCCCTTAGGGCAGAGCAGTACTGCCCTTTGGGGTTCCTGAAACTGTACATCTTTATGGAAGCCGATAGCCTCATCTTTCTCCTGGTGGGTTTGAACCACTGACCTTGTGATTAGCGGCTTAGTGTGTAGCCTACCATGCCACCAGAACTCCATAAGTCTGGGAGAGTAAAAAGACACCACAAAAAGAGGAGCCTCAAGTCTGTTCTTTGCCTTTGCCCTAGGAATTCTCTTCCCAGACTAAAGCGGGAAAATTCCCCAAATGAAAAAAAAATCCATTCCTTATTTATAAATGAATATAAAACCATCTAAATGTATAATAAGTAGATATTGCTATAGTCAGAGTCAACTCAAGGCCGGTGGACGTAGGGTTTGAGTCTTCAGGAAACTGTAAAACTCCTGTTTAGAACAGATTACAAAGTCCTTGACAACTTTATTTCTGAAAGGTTGCTATTAAACAGGGATGAGCAAAGATGAAAGTTGAGTATATTACACAACCCTAATTGTGTTTAAATACTTTGTCTTTAAAGCACAGAAAATTAAAAGCAGGGGGAAATCCTCTAAAACAGCAGCTTCTGGAGAGTTTAGAGCACAGGTCGGAACCAATGGACCACATGTCCCATCCAGCTCTCCCGGTTTTGTGTGACCTGCAGACCAATAGTGGGTGTTGTCTTTCTAAGTTCATAAAATATTCAAGTGGTTCCTGGGTGACATAAATTGACTACTAACAGAATAAAGGCCTGGTGATGTGCTTTCATAAAAATTACAGCCAAGAAAACCCTATGGAGCTCGGTTCTCCTACGTCAGGTATGCGTTTGCTATGGGGTGACGTTGACGCCATGACTACAGGTTGATGCTTGGTTTCATGATGCATTCAATGTTCTCCTCTTGTTCCACAAAACCTAGAATCCCTCTTACCTGACCCTTTGAAGAGGGGAAAAAAAAGTCTGTCAATCTTTGCTTTACAGCATGCAAATAATATTTTCCTCCAATTTTTTTCAGCTTCCTAAAGTTAAAGTAGATTCCTTTTATAACCATAAAAGTTTAAAAGGCTAAAACTATATTTTAGAAAAGAATCTATTCAAGATGACTACTTTTGTGTGTATAATACTTTTATTTTTTTAATTTTTATAGCAGACTAGGTTGTGGCAGTTATATAATCTGTCAATTTGAGCAAAGGGGTGGAGTTCAGCCTGTCAATCAGGTCACAGCATGATGACCTCATTTGGAGGTGCAACAGAGATAAATGGCTCACTGGAGGCCAGACCCATTCTCTCTCTGCTTCACATTCCTGTTGACAAGCCACATGGAGCCAAGCTGATGGTAGTCAGAGCCCTGGAGATGCTTCCATCACCACTGGATCCACAAGACTTTCCTTCCACAGGCCTGTGAGATTCCTGCATTCAGCATCATTACATATGCTGTGTGAGTCTAAAGAGGAATTTATGGACTAAGATCAGACACCTGGGCTAATATCAGACTTAAGGACTTCATCTGGCCTGGGCTAGGATGTTTTCTTAATACATAACTACTCTTTGGCATAAAGCTCTTTCCTATACGAGTCTCCCTAGATTTGTTTCTCTAGTCTACCTGGTCTAACACAAAGGTTCACAGAGTAGACCATCAGTTTTACATGAAACAAGTTATCCGAATTTAGTCTCAACTCATCCACTTCAATCTCCTCAATGTACTAGTACTTGTCCCACCTCCTCCCATTCCTCCTTCTTTCTGAAGCTTCTGCCTGTGGGTAACTGCTGTCCTTTTGATCTCACATGGCAAATTATTCTAACAGGCGAGGGTGAGTTCAGTACCAGCTCCGAAGGGTGACTATTAGCCCTAGGGTTGGAGGTCCCACCAGTCTCTATCTGAAGAATAAGCCTGGTCTCCTTGGTGAGTCTGAGTTTTGCTCCACATTTGCTCCCTCCCTTCAGGCCCTTTTACTGTGCACCTTCTCAGAGCAGTTGGTAGGTGCTAAGCAGGCATGATCGGGCTCTTCTTTTGTACAATGTCACCCAGAGGGTTATATGTCAGATATTGAACATTTTCCTTCCAAGGAATAGTCATTTCCCAAGAAAAGGAGCTCCACCAGGCCCTGCAGCCATTACTACCATTCCAGGAAGGTCAACCAATGCCCTAAATCCACACTCTTGTAAAAAAAGCCTGTAGCGATTACGCAAGCCAAAGCATACTTTGATATCAAGAAATAATCACTGAAAAATTATTCTTTTTCCCAATTAGTAAGGCACGGGGGAAAGGCAACTGACCCATCCCAGCTGCACATGCTAATCCCTCATTGCACATCAAAGGGAAATGGCCGCGGGCCCCATCTGGCAAAACAGTGCCTCAGTAAACTGAGATAGAAGCACAGATGTGCCGAAATGGAGGTGGGTGTGGCAATCAGAGGCAAAAAAAAGCACAAAGACTCTGAAAACATAAATGCCAGAATCGACCCCAACAGTCAAGAAACTCACACCCCCAGACCCACTGTAAAGAGAACTAGCCCAGAAAAGATTGAGAGTCATCCTGTCTCAATAAGATGGACACCTGCAGAAGATCTCAAAATTTCTTCTAAAATCTCAGCAAGGAGTCGTACTGTACTTAACCTGGACTTGCCCGTGGACAGAGCATGCCCAGCGCTGGAGGCAGCATGCTTCCTCTCTGAGTGGCATCAATCGACTCTTTGGGCTGAATCCTGTCTTCCTGTACCAGGCCCGCATCGGCCTAGATCAGTCCCATGAAGCCACACACAATGGTAAGAATCATGACAGTAATAATAACAATGATAATAATTCAAGCCTACAGTCCAAAGCTCCAGGGATCTCTAAAAATTGAAAGGTTTTATAGTTCATTTAAGCAGCCAAAACTGACATGTAAGTAATGTGTCTATTTGTAATCCTTCTGATTGATTTCCTAATATGTGGCATGATGAGCTACAGAAATAGCTCTGTGATTGACTATTGGGGGTTGTTCCAGATCCTACTCCACGCTTTCTGTAATATCAAGTATATGGAGTGTGCTACTAAGGTGCCCCTATGAAATTTCTATTCCTGTAGGTCAAGAATGTTCAGATCATGGTGACTTCATGTAATTCAGCAATACTTGTTGAAAATTTGGTTCCAAGGACTCTGGATAATCATGTAAGGAGCCCCCACTTTGGAAATCTGTGTCCTAGGGGCTATGCTAAGCATCCCACTGAAATGAATATCTGTACCCATGCCTCTCCTGGGACCTACAGACTCATTTTTCGACTGCTTACTCACAATCTCTATTTAGTCACCTAAAAGACATCATAAATGGTGCTTTCCCAATCCAAATTCACCAGCATCCTCAGGGACTCAGCCCTTCCTACTCTTCATGTTCACACCATGTCTAGCTCAATGACAAATTCTGTCACCTCTCCTGCAACATACATCCAGAACCCACCTTTTTCTGTGACCCTGGCTGCCCCCACCCTCAACCAAACCACCATCTCTTTTTGTCTGGACTACTATTTTATTTTCCTAATGGCTGGTCAAGAAATGTTCAATCCGGGGAGGAGACGAGCCAGTCAGGGTACGATGTAGCAATGATGAAACATACAACTTTTCTCTAGTTCTAAATGCTTCCTCCTCCCCCGCTATCATGATCCCAATTCTACCTTGCAAGTCTAGACCAGAGGATGTACACTGCTACAGACAGGAACTGGAAACGCAGGGAATCCAGGGTGGATGATTCCTTCAGGACCAGTGATGTGAGTGGCGATACTGGGCGGGTAGAGGAAGGAGGAGTTGGAAAGGGGAAACCGATTACAAGGATCTACATGTGACCTCCTCCCTGGGGGACGGACAGCAGAAAAGTGGGTGAAGGAAGACGTTGGACAGGGCAAGAGATGACAAAATAATGATTTATAAATTATCAAGGGTTTATGAGGGATGGGGGAGCAGGGAGGGAGGGGAAAAATGAGGGGCCGATGCCAGGGGCTTAAGTGGAGAGCACATATTTTGAGAATGATGAGGGCAATTGAATGTACAAATGTGCTTTACACAATTGATGTATGTCTGGATTGTGATAAGAGTTGTATGAGCCCCTAATAAAATGATTTTAAAAAAGAAGAAATGTTCAATCCTTTTTAGCATGACAAATGGCAACTTTTTTTTGTTGTTGTTCTTCTTTTCAAAGCTGGTTGGGTGAGAAATTACAGAGCAACTTGGTTTTCCTTCCAACAATCCAGACACGTTTGACTGCACAACATTGACGGCACTGTGTTAACTGCTTGTTGGCTCTCCTTTTCTTCCTGACCTCTGAGCTCTCTCCCGGGGCAAAGGCTGCCCTCTGGATCCTGTAAGGCTGATTGTTCTATGGGTGCAGACCCCTGTCTGGGTTATTGCAGTCGCTCCCAAGCTGGTCTCTCCCGGGTCACTCTTCCCTTTCCAGGCTGCTCTCAACACAACAGCGAGGGTGGTCCTTTGAACGTGAAATCAGAACCGGCCATCCCTCCTTCCGAAGCCTTCCCAAGATTCACCACTTCACTGAAGGAGAAACCAAGACCCTCTCCTGGTCTAAGAGACTCTACAAGGTCAGCTTCCTTGTAAGACACTGCAAGCTCCATCACCTCCTACCCACCCTCACTCACCATTCCAGCCGTCCATTCTCCTTGAACACACCACACATCCTTGCTCCAAAGCCAGAAACCCTCTTCTATCAGACACCCAGGGCTGTCCTCTTTCTCCTTCCAGACTTACACCCGCACTGTCTCTTTTCAATGAGATCTAAGGTGATTCTCTCTTCCTTTGCCGTGTGTGTCTTTGGTGGTTTTTCTTGCATTGTTTGTTTCTATTTAGTTTTTTCTAAAGCACTTCAGCTCAGCGAATACGATGGAAATGTAGTTTATGGTTTCCCGACCACCCCACTGACATCAGGATGTCTGCTTCAGGGATGCAGACCTTCAGCTCCACTGCTTTACCCTCAAGTACTGAGAACACAATCCGGCATGCAGTAGGGCACGCTAGTGATGTGACTCATCCTAGTCGTGTGCACAGCAACAGGAACAAGTCAGAGGGTCTGGAGTCGACCTGTCATTGTTGGGTGCTGTCCAGTCAACTCCAATGCAGACAGAACCCACAGACAGAGTAGATTTGACCTGTAGGGTTTTCTTGGCTGTGACATCAAAGTCTTTCTCCCGTGAAGCCATCAACCATTTGTTTAGATGCCAAACCCTGTGCTGTGGCCCCTGCGGGGGACAGCCTGCCTGCGTTCAAATCCTGGCTTAGATTTCCTTCATTCCTGCACTTTAATCTCTTAATCTGTCAAATGGGAAGAGTAACACTAGTAAATGAGAAGGTAAAATTTTTTGAGAAGGTAATTCTGAGGATGGATTAATGTCATTGATATATGTAACTCACTGAAAACACAATGTAAGTGCGGAAATAAATGTTAACCTTATCACAGGTTCTGACTCCCTACCATACCCAACCGTGGGAAGGAATATAACCGGTTCATTGATCCAATGAACTGTGAATCCATAAGGGAGTTTCTCATGGTGACCCTATGGGACAGAGTAGAAGTGCCCCCTTTGAGTTTCTGAGACTTTTAAGTCTTTAGAGGAGTAGGCAGCCTCTTTCACCCATGGAGCATCTGGTGGGTTTGACCCAATGGCCTTGTGGGTAGCAGCCTTCATTCGCTTGGCCTAGACCAGCGGTTCTCAACCTGTGGGTCGCGACCCCTTTGGGGGGGACACTCGAAGGGGGGGCACTCACAGGGGTCGCCTGATTCATCACAGTAGCAAAATGACAGTGATGAAGTAGCAACAAAAATAATGTTATGGTTGGGGGTCTCCGCAACATGGGGATCTGTCTGAAAGGGTCGCAGCCTGAGGAAGGTTGAGAACCACTGCTATAGACAATGACTCAACATGGGCTGGCCAGAAACTTGTTTTTTGCAAGCAGTTGGATGAGAGCGGTGAAAACCCCAGACCAGGATTTGAAAGAATAAGGTCAGATCCCTAGCTCCTCCATCTTCATTCCTGGGTGAGCCCGAGGCCCTCCCGTCACTGTGTAGAACTTCAGTCTTCCATTTGGGCAAGGAGCAGGCCTTCCTGTGAGCCTCTGGAAGACCCGGGGTTTGGCAGCACTTTGCAAAGTGCTGATGCAAAGGCGATTCCCATTTGTCAGGCTGCAAACCACACATCTCCCCATCCCTCACTTTCACTTCTAGCAGAAGCACACTCTCAGACCTGCCCAGCTGGCTGGGCTCCGTCTCGCAAGGAGCAGGTAGGCTTTAACTGGTCAGCCCACTGACTTGATGAATTCTTTATCTACTCCCCGAGGGACTTTCCTAACTTCCTGGTGCAAACGACAAAGGAAGAAGCACATGAGCACACTGTATATAAATATACTTGGGAAAGCTTTGCTTCTTTTTTTTTTTTTTTTTCCTTAAATCAAACTTGGTTTCTGTTGTAGGCGGTACATTCCCTCACAGGGCAGGGCCACAGCATGTCGTGGAAGGGAAGCGGGAAGGGGGAGGAGTAGGCAGCGTGATTAATTCACACACACCTCTATTTAATGGGGGGTCTCCCTGCCGAGGAAGACTCAGTGTGGCCTCCAGGGCCAGCAAGAGAATGGCAGAGGAGCTGGGCTTCCCAGAGACAGCACGCGTGGAGATGCTCCCAGGAAACGGCAGCCACGGGCCCAGGGCCAGAGCCGCGCCGGAGGCCAGGAGCAGCTGCATGCTGGGCTTGCTCTCCCTAGTGATGTTCTCGCTCCTGGCAGGGCTAGTTGCCTACCTGTTCCTGGGCCAGCTCCGCGTCCAGAGAGAGGTCTGCATGTTCCAGGTAAGCCGGACTATACCACTTCCCCTTGGGGGTGGGGGTGGCATACAACCCCGCTGAGGATGCCTGGCCAGCTCTTCAGATTGGCACAGAGCCCTTGAGCTATCTGTCCCTTGCAAGGGCAGAGGGCCAGTTTGGCTTTATTCTCAGATTTCACACAAACGAGTTGCCCCTGCCTATACTGATATGTGGAATAACCTCATGACTTATAATTTCAAATAATGAGCATAACATGCTGATCATTTGGGAACATTTCTTTTTTTAAAAAAAAAAAACTATCTAAGGTACTAAAGGAAAAAAATGGAAAATCCTTAGAAAGAAAAGGAAAAAGGATCCACTGGCACCATTTTGGGAGATGCAAGGCCATTATTTCAAATGAAATTGTATTCTTTAGGTTCTCTGACTATTATGAGATTTTCTTCATGTCTATATGTTCACATCAGCAGAATGCTATAGATGTTTTGTGATATTCCTATATGTGTCCGTACTATCTATCATATGCTTGAACAGCATCCAATATTCATTTTTAATGTTCAAGCCCAAAACCCTCTGGTATGATTTTGTTGATCTCCCAGACTGTGGGGCACGAGGAATGGTCAGGGGGCAGGCAGCTTAGTCCAAAAAGAATATAAGGGTGTGAGAAAGGGTATAGGTGGTCCACAGAAAATGTATCCTTCTGGTCTGGGAACAACAAAAATGTACCTGCAAGTCTAAAGAATGTCCAACTAGGTCATTTTCTTTTAAAAAAATGTTCCTATGTAATTGCTAGTGACTGAAAACATTTCAGACACAGTGTCAGATTCCATCAGAGAAACCAAGTCTCCCCATTGGTTTCAACAATCTTGGCCAACTTCAAAGCAGAGGCGCTGTGAGCCAGGCTTGGCCAATATGTAAATTGAGGTTCCCTCAGGGTCAGCACAGGGGCCACGATGGCGGCCGCAGTGTTCATGGCCCATGCCACGGTCAGCATCTAAACAAAGCCTAGAGAGGCCTCCAGGAACCGGAGCTTTCCTGGGCCCAGATGAGCAACACTTCCACCGCCCAAGAGTGTTGCTGAGACTCCTCTGTCAGCAGAAGTCAGAGCATCCTCTAAGTCTGGAAGATCACGTGACTAGCCCAACCCAGGGAGAACCGGTGGGTTTTCCACTGCTCGTGGAGCAAGGTGGCAGAGGGAGCTATCCCTGGACAGGAAGCCCCTGGAAGGGCAATGCCAAGTCCTTCATTCACTGTGGCGGCGCCCCCAGTCCCCATCCCAATCTGTCTCAGTGCCTGGCCTAGGGTACGAGGGGGCTCCCAAAAGTTTATGGAAAAAATTCCATGATCTTTTAATGCCATTTCCCAGCAGGTGTGTAAAGACCCCTTGTGGGTACTCAAAAATACATTAGGCGATGCCTGTTCACGACGTTGTGGTTAGACTCCTCTCCCTAGTGGGTGGGCATCTGGGGACCTTTTGCAGTCCTGGTTTTGCCAGGCGATGTTGTGTCTCTGTACATTAGCAGAATGTGGAAAGAAGACGAGACCTCGGCACAGGCAGCAATAGGGATCCGGGAAAGGAACAGCTGGCCCACTCAAAGACGTGCGCTTCAAGATGAGGAAAGTCGCAGGAAGGCCTGCCGGCCGAGCTGCTTTAAGAGTCCAGGGAAACAACCACAAGTGCTGGGACACTGATCCCTGGCTAGCAACCCTGGGAAGTTGGTGAGCACTACTTGGCCTTAGTGGAGAGGAGAACATTAGAGGGACCCAGTGAGCAGTCAAGCCAAGGAGAAGGCGTGGCCCAGAAGAGCTGAGGGCTGAAGAGAGAGAGGCAGTCATTGAGAGGGGTGCGGGAGGGGTGGGAGAGAGAGCGTGACCCCCTCTCTCTTCCCACCCTCTGACCCCACGGGCCATATGCAACCGGAAGCTTCAGGGTTCAGAAGAGCCAAGAAGCAGATGTGGCCAGCTGTCAGCCTCACAGGCTCACAGCAGGGCCAGAAAGTGGATCTGGAGGTGCAAGCAGGGACTAGCCCACTCAGAAGACACAGAAGATGGGGTTCAGGGAGGGCAATCGGGTCACTGAGGAGAGTCTGAGTGGCCATGAGAGTGTTATGACTCTCGAAAAATATTTGGGTTGAAGCCAAGCTCGGGGCAGAGGGCTTGGGGGCCTGGTTTCCTTCTGGAAGAATGGGCCACTAGTCTCGGTCACATAGTGACACCGTAAGGCACGCTCAGGAGCATTGTGCATGCTGAGACTAGGAGGAGAGCTGTGTGCATGCGGTTGATGTAAGGGCCACTCCACGCCAGGTGTCCTGCAGCTGCAAACGATCTTGGCCTTCAGGAGTTCCACATCTGATGCAGGAGACAGGCAAGGAAATGGGCTATTTCAGCTTAGCAGTGCTGGGAGATTCCAGATGTCCTCCTAGCCTCGTCTTAGAGTAGTGGTGATTCTAGAAAAACCTCCTGGAAGAGAGAACAGAGGCAGGATTAGAAATCTGGGCCTTAAGTTTGCATCATAGAGCCCATCCTATTTCCATTAGAAATCGGTCCATCCACCCCAGGCTGTCGGAGGCAATAAGGTCATCCAGCTCCAGCAGAAAGCCCTCGGCCATGTAGAGCAGGAACATAAGGTTCCTGGAGGGCTGGGGAGATTTGGCCACACCTGGCTGTTGCTGGTGGCACTGCAGGATGCACAACATTACGTGACGACAGCAACGCAGCTCGTATGACCTAGTCCTCACTTTCTTTTACAATGACACAGAATCACACTTACGAAAATGCTTATAAAAGCAAATAATAGCCAAACAAGAGCACGAAAGAAACTGAAAACTCTACTTGGGCCCATTAGGGGAACTGGGCAGCTGGGCCACAAGGTGGGGAGAGGCGTTCTCAAACCTATATACAGCCTGCCGTACAAAATTTCTATATGAGCGGGCTTCAAAAGGTTTATGGGTGGGGGGGGGGGGAATTTAACCACTATGGGATTCTTCCATGAGCTTTGGAAGCCCCCGTATGTCAGCTGTAGAGAGTCCGGCCGAGAAAAGTCCATGTGGCAGGAGTAGAACTGCCCCTAGGGACTGGCAGGCTGCAGTCGCTACAGAGCAGGGTCCCCAGGCCTCTCTCCCAGAGCCGCTGGGTGCGTCCACACCTTCCATTTCCTTATGGGAAAAACGCCGAGACAGTAAAATGCTTGAGGCCCTTGGGGTTCCTGGAGGCTGTTGCAAAAAGATGAAACTCCGTTCGAACACTGACCTACCCAAGCATTGTCATGGCAACCAGCAGGTTACGGAGACCTTCGCTTCTCCATGGATGAAATGAGAATGATTAGAAATAGGTGCTTCGAGTGTGTGGCAGCGGGTGGAGGGTTCCCCCTGGGTGCTGGTGGCGTATAGAGGTAGTCATGACTACTCTTATGGCCAGGGACCTTCCCTGGCTGAGGAAATGACATCACAGAGGACAGCGGTTCCACCACGGGCCAGTGGCAGGCCAGAGAGCACTTGCGGGGATGCTCCCGGGCTTGACCGGTCTCGGATATTTATGAGCTGGCTCGCTCAGTGCTTCCTTCCCCACCCCAGTCTTGTTCCCATGGCCCCTACTCTCCAATCCCCAACCCATCCCCTGCCTCCATCCATCTGCTCCACCTTGACCCAGGGCCGCCTCTGGGTCTTTCCGTGACTCTCCACTGAACTCTATGGCCCTCAGTCCTCTGAGGCTCAGCCTGTTTTCCCCCAGCATGACATCAGCACACCAGTCTGTGCTCCAGGCAGACAGAAGGCACCTGGCCTGGCACGGACCGGCACTCAATACCATGGAATAAATCATCAGGGATGCTGAGGAGGGCGTCCTGCCCAAGATTGCGTCACCGCCCTGTCTCAGTCCACCCCTTACTGCTCTGGCTTCTCGACGCATCCTCACCCGCCCCCCACCCCCCACGTGCTCGCCGACCTTTCGCTTCTTGCTTCACATCAATCTCACTTCTACCCACTGGCCCCTCCTAGATACACCCTGTTCCTTAAAGCCCCAACGAGCCCCTCCTCCCTTTCCTCCTGCTGCCGTCTTCCCCAATTTCTGCCTCTCACCTGCTTGGTCGCTGGCAGAACAAGAGCCCCTCGGGGTGTGAGCTCGGGCTTCCAGCTTACACAGACTTGAAGGAACTCCTGGTCTGCCCCTTCACGTCTGTGACCTTACACGGGCGACTTCAGAGATGTTTCGAGTTCAGGTCCAGACTACTGCAACAAAAGCCACGCTCACCGTAACAAGGCTTTCACGAGAAAGAGAGTCAAGCAGAGTTTTTGTTTTGTTTTGTTGTCCCCAGTGCAGGGAAACGTCCCACTGACACTATCCTGTAGCCCAGTAAATGTGCCGTAGCATTATGAAAAGGCTTGAAATAGGACACACTCGCCAACATGCGGCACCAAGACCCAAAAGGAGAACAAGCTGTTAAACAAGGGGGCGGAGAGACTGCTCATCTCAGCGTGGCCACACACCCTCCTTTTGTAAACAACGAAATTGCTGTAAACTGCAATAAAAGGAAGCTCCGATGAAATGAAGTGTGCCTGGTGACTGTGGGGTGGCAGGCAGGGTGCTAAGCTTGTTCACAGTTAGAGTTTCAGGAAGAAGTAAGATCACGCGCAGGAAGTGCTTGGCGCAGGGTCTGGCCGATCACAGGTGTACAGACGGTATACCAGGTGGTCCCCAAATCCCAGGGCCGAGAGTGCCGCTGTGACCCTCATCTTAGAGAGGGTGAGCCTGCGGCTTAGAGAAGTTAAACCGCTTGCCAGAAGTCACAGTGTTTCTGTCCCTTCTCACCACTGGCCTTGCCTGCCCCTGGCCAATTCTCCATCTCCACGTGCGACCAGGAATTAAACAAGAAAAGCCTGGTGTGTAGCCCGTGCTCAAGACATGCCCATTCCCCTCACCCCCCCCGCCCCCCCCCCGAGCACTGAGCAGTGTCGGGCGCATAAAAGACACAAGGTATTTGCTGGAAGGGGAGCAGCTTGGAGGAACCAGCAAGTGATCAGATGTCCCTGATCCTTACAATGCTCTCTGTAAAATAAAGGGCCCAGGTACTTTCTTGATAATGATGAACAGAAATTTCTGCATGATGTCCAGAATGCTGTGGCCTGAAGGTACATGTGCACCAGATATGATTTCCCTGCTGGATTCACCTTGAATTGCTTCCTCATCTTTCCAATGAGGACAGTCATGGCTCTTTCGTCCCAGCGTTACCTGGGAAAGCAGTTGAGAGGGAAGTGTGGAGTAAACAGTGAACCGCTGATGCCGCAGGGGCGCTGCCTCGCTTGCAGCCCTGGGGCACTCCTTCGAGGCATGTGCCCAAAGCAAGCCCCATACATGATGAAGGTCAACCTCTGAGCGAGGGCTGGGAGCCAGAGGGAGGGCAGAAGTGTGAGTCCCAAACCCCACAGCTCGGAGGCAACCATGCATCTCAGAATCCACCAGCTTCTTCTCTACTGTGAGCACACACATCCGTCACTCAACTGCACCTCCAGCTCCGAGTCCTAGTACAGGCCACACACCTCGATGCCACGACAGCCCAGCCACCGCAAGAGGTCCTGTCCCAGGGCAGCCTGGTCTCGCCAAGACAAAGGAAGATGCCGTGAGGTGCACAAGAGTGAACCAGCAAAGGGAGATGCTGCTCTGTACCAACCGGATACTAACGACCATCGAGTCCATCCGGACTCAGGGCCACCCTACAGGATGGGGTAGAACAGTCCCTGTGGGTTTCCAAGACTGTAATCCTTTTTTATTATTATTTTAATAAATCATTTTATCGGGGCTCGTACAGCTCATATAACAATCCATACATCAATTGTATAGAGCATATTTGTACATATGTTGCCATCATCATTTTCAAAACATTTTCTTTCTGTTTGAGGCCCCCCCCCTTGGTATCAGGTCCTCTTTTTTCCCTCCCCCCCTACCCTCCCATCCTTATGGACCCGTGATAAATTATAAATTATTATTATTTTCATATCTGACACCACCTGCTATCTTCCCTTCACAAGACTGGAAGTCTTTACAGGAGTAGAAAGCTTCATCTTTCTCCAAGGAGTAGCTAATGTTTTTGACCTTGAGGTTAGCAGCCCAAAGAGTAATTCAGTTCTATGATGAAAGAGATACAGGAGTAGACATGCAAATCCAACAGGTATGGGTAGGTGAGTAGGACTTCACGCATATGCAGGTTTGTCAGAGAATCATTCTACCTATGTATTTACATGAATGGCAACTGTCTCCATGAATGTAGCAGAGCATGCAGGGGCAAAATTATGAAAACTTCACCATCAGCTTAAGCGAATGTGCCCCTGGGCTTGGGGTCTTTGAACTGTAGTCTTGGAGATTTCAGGGTCAACTGGCAAAGCATAGGCCGCAAAGACAATGTTCTTCATCTTGCGTGGGTGACTGAGTAGCAACTAGGGTCTTGAAAGCTTACAAGCAGCCATCTGTAGATGACACGATCAGTCTCTTCCCATCTGAAACAAAGAAGACTGATGGAAACCAAAGACTCAAGAAGCCAATTAGTCAACAGTCTCCACGACCCTGCGACCAGAAGCACTGGATGATGTTCAGCTACTTCTGCTGACCGCACTGATTAGAATCACAATAGCAGGTCTGGTTCAGAGTCAGAGGAAAATTTAGAATGAGATTCAAAATCGAATCTTATGAAAAACCAGATTTAGACTTTGGTTCAAGCAAGCCTTGTGGAGTCTCTGAAGCCATGGCCTTAGATGCCCTGCCGACATGAACTGAATCCAATTCCAGGGATCTGCTTAAAAGCCAGTCAACGGGCCTATGAAGTGAATGACAACATCCATGAGAAACTTGCCCTTCAGAACACTCCAAGACAAGACCCAAAAGGTCAAGTTCAGAAGGCAGAAAGGGGCAGGAAAGAAGGCCCAGGACCGTGGGGTGAGGAACCATTGGGGAAGCGGGGAAAGTGCCGGGGCATTCAGGGAGTGTAACCAATGCCGTGGAAGGACATGGGCATGAGTTGTTGAATGAGAAACCTGTTTGCTCGGTACACTTTCACCCAAACCACAATAAAGGAGAGGGGGAAAACAATCATCTCCCAGCCGCCTTTTCTTAATGGGGCTGAACAGCTGGCAGCAGCTACAAGCTAGCATTTCGAAATCGACAGGGAGAGGAGGAGGAATTCCATTCCATCAGCCAGTTTGCCTTTTTCAGGGCAGGAAGCCAGAAGCCAATTGTGGATGGTTTGGTTGCCGCCTGTCAAGTCTGACTCATGGCTCTCCCATGCCCCGAAGAGGAACGACCATTCATACCGTGCTCAAGGCTCTCGCTTTTGGAAGCAGATCGTGGGGCCTCCTTCCCAAATGCCTCTGCATGGACTCCAGCTGGCAGCCATCGGCTCGTGCTCGCGCCCTGCCCTGTGCCACCCAAGGGTTTTAACACTGTGACCTGGAAAAGGTCGCTGAATGAACGTCCATTGGGGAAAGAAAGAACCCCCCACCCCAGCACCCAGAGGATCCAACCTCATCACTGGGCACACAGAGCCTGAGGGTGGTGCCAGCGTACAGTGACCGTGATAAGAGCCAAGAGAAGGTATGATGGTGAGCTGGGAGCACATGTCCCATGGGTGCAGTAAGCCCAGAGGAAGAAGGGCAACGAATGGGATGCCCATTTCATGTGCCCGGTCTTTCTCCACCACCACAATCATCCTGGGGGGGAAAGAATTATTGCTTGTTTACATTGAGAAGGAAACTGAGTCTCATTCTGTGGTAGTTACATAATCTGTTGTCACTTTGAGACTTAAGGGTGAAGGGGTGGAGGTTAGCCTGTCAATCAGGTGACAGCTGAATGACCTCATTTGGAAGCACTGAGGAGCTAAATAGCTCTCTGGAGGCGGGACACTCACTCACTCCCTGCGAGCCATTCCTGTTGAGAAGACACATGGAGCTACGCTAGAGCCCTGAAGCTGAAAGAGTCACATCAAGACCCCTGCCAGCACTGAGATGCTTTTACCACCACTGGATCCACAAGACTGTGCACCCACTGGCCTGTGATCTTCCTGGAGTCAGCATCATTGCATGTGTTTCATGAGTCTGAAGAGGAATTTATAGATTGGTATTGGACATATGGGCTAATATGGGACTTCTGAACTTGATGTAGACTGGGCAGGAACGTTTTCTCAATATACAATTGCTCTTTTATATAAAACGTTTTCTAATGCACATGAGTGTTTCTATGAATTTGCTTCTCTAGTCTACCCGGACAAACACACTGAGGTCAGGTGACATGCTAAAACCAAAAGACAAAGAGACAACAGAACTGCAACTTCCTGATTTTGCTAGAACTCCAAAATCCATTCTTTGTTGTGTAACATGCTGAAGGCTGCTAGCAAAAACTTGTCCAGGGCACCGGGAAGAAAGGAAACGACCTCAGGAAATAACATTCCCGGGCTACGGATCTCCCTGTGCCAGTACAAACAAACAGAAAGGAGCAAAAGTAAGAGCAGGAGCCAACTACCCGTGCCTGTCTTCTCGAAGTGCTGGGAGACATGTTATGGGTAGTAACACATGCATGCCTTTCAATTGCAGCATGTGTGACCGAGAGTAATGAATGCCTCTTCCTGTTTATGAATTTGCTGGTGAATGAATATAAATCATGGGAGGAAAGGCTAAGAGGGTCATTTGCCGAAAAGCACTCGAGAGATTTGTCTGGTGAAATGCCAGCAAGAGAATCCCAAAGACCAACTCAGTGTGGGCTCTTCACGCTTTGCACATTCAGCCAATGCTTGTGGAATGCCTGGTAATTTGAAGAATTTGAGTCATTCCAAAAAATGTCCAGAAGGTTAGTTCTTGATTATTTTGCATCAGAAATTACCAGCCAACATCCATGCCACCCCCACCCCCCTCCAAAAATAAAAACCAGAAAAATCCAATGAAAGTGAAAATTGCATACCTTATAGGAACACATGATCAAAAGGGTCAAAGTAAAAGATCTCTTTCTTACATTTTTGAATGAAGAAACTCTGACTAACGTCACTGAGGCTGCATTTTGCCTTCTTATTGTTCCTGCCTTTGTCTTCCGGGTGCCCGAGTGTCTGCATTGTTTGCCAGTTGAGGAATTCAGCGGCAGGCACCACGTGGCCCAAGGCACCACGAATAGAGTGGTAAGCCAGGCGGCCCATGTTTTTGCCTGCACAAAGCTTAAGTCCTACTAGAGAGAGAAGGGCAATAGACACACATATATTATCACTTTCGGGTGTGATAATGTTCAGGGGATTCTCAGCCAGTGGTTTAAGATTTTTTTAAAAGGAAAAATAAATCCCATTTTTCTGGGGTGATTGGGGGCCCATGTGTAAGTCAATTTGGATGCAGTGACCAGCACCCCTTAGGGAGCCATTGGTCTCCTTAGTGCAGTGGGTTGGTTTGGGGGTACACTGTCCTTGAATCATTCACTGTGGTTGTCTCTTATGGCGGGAGCACAGCAGACTTGGGTAGTAAGACTGAAATCGGTACCTAACTGCCCAGGTAAGTCTCTGGGTCTTACTGTGTCTAGAAGGACCTGGGGATTCCCTGAGAGTTTGGGAGCACAATTGTGTCTCGCTTGATAGAGAGAGGCGCCAGACAAAGCCCACTGGAGGCAGGCTAGTAAATGGACCAAAGAAAGGGAGAAATCAGAGGCAGGAAGACCCACCCGTGAGGAGGCTGTTGACCAGATCCAAAAGAGCAGAGTGCCGAGACCTGGAGTGAAAGCACAACTGAAGGGGGGAATCACAGGCAGAGAAATGACAAGGCTTGGATGTGTGGAACAAGCAGCAAAGCCCAGATTTCAGGTCTGAGAACTGAGGAGGAAGCAGGAGTGGGTAAGAGAGGAAAGCAAGCACTGGATCCAATGAGGACAATCAATCATGGAAAGACAAGGCGTCTGCCCACAAGAAGGCTTCCAATAGAGGCCAGGTGGTGTCGCTGGAGAGTGAAAAGAGCCTGCAGGTCTGGGCTCTCATGACGCCACTGTTGTTCACAGACCTGCTCTCTCCTACCCCCGAACTCCAAGAATAGCACAATCACACCTACATTGGGATGGAAGGGATCCTTGCACACCAAACCACGGCACATGTAGATGCACAGAGGCAAAAACACATCAGTTCAAACTCTCCCGCTGATAGAGTTGTAGTCCCTTATTCTCCCTCTGATACACTATTCCTCGGTCACACATTCTCCCTCCCTCTTATGCTCCCATAGTTTTAAGATATAAAACCCAACTCACTGCCAGAGAGTTGATGCTGACTCACCATGACCGACTGTTTGTGGACAAGGCAGAACGCCCCCTGTGAGGTTCTGAGACTCTAACTTTTCATGACAGTAGAACGCCTTGTCTTTCTCCCTCAGAGTGGCTGGTGGTTTCAAACTGCTGACCTTGCAGTTAACACCCCAACCCATAACCACTCTGCCACCAGGGCTCCTCAACTCTAAGATAGAAAACTGATCAAATGATCATGGTAACAGGAAGGTGGCTTTGTTCGTGGGGACTGTGTGATCATAAGAACCAAATAAGAGGGGTTGGAGTTGGGTCAGAACTACATCAGAGAAGGGTTGTTTAGAAACATAAAATTTAAAGCAGTGACTTCATTCCCAAGCAAAGAGCTCCATTTTGCTCTTGAACTCTATATTCCGGCATCTGACTGATGGTCTTCTTATTTTTCATGCACTGGTTTGTGTTAGACTGTACAATGTAATCTTAAAATTAATACTGGGGACCATTTAGGGCAAGGGATGCTATTTTACAGTGCAAAAACTAAAGTTCAAAGAGGTTGATGTAGCTGGTTCAAGAACATACGGTTAATGAACAAATGATGGGAAGAGGATGCCATTTTTCATTTGCTCCAAAGCAGAGACTCTTCGGCACGCGATTGTCTGAGGTGGCTCACCCACTAGGCTTGTAAAACTGAAGTCTCTGTGCATCAAAGGAAACAAGGAAGTATTGTGCCGGCTGATCAGGAGAATGTGGCCATTGTTTCTTTCTCACTTCATTTGAGTCATTGTTTTTAAATAGTTCTACTATTTAGATGGTGAGCAGGAAAAAAAAATAAAGCAAGCGTCAAGTGTCATTATTTGTTCAAGCCAGAAAAACAGTGACATGACGGCAGGGTCCTCTACAAGAGGATAGGAAAAGTCCTGTTTTAACATTGGTTTTCAGAGACAAGCATAAGAGAGAGACAGGTTGCTGAAGTGACAGGAGGAAAACCAAGAGTGTGGGCCCCAAAGTCCCATCCATCCAAATACTTGCACGGCCATACCCCTCCTCGCGGGCGCCAGGCTGAGTAGCAGCAGCCTTAGTTATGCCTGTGCTATGAGTCCTGGTGGCGTTGTGGGCAAGGTGTTGGACTGCAATCAAAAGGTTGATGGTTCAAACCCACCAGCTGCTCACAGGAAGAAGATGAGGCTGTCTGCTCCTGTAAAGATGTACAGTTTCAGAAACGCTGACCGGGGTGCTATGAGTCAGGATTGGTTCGATGGCAGTGGATTGGGCTTGGGTTTGATGGGCAGCTTGCTTTGTGTGCATGTTGGGGTCTGGGTAACGCAACTGGCCTGAACCATATCTGTCTCTTCCAACAGCCTCAAAAGGGACAAGAGTTTGGACCATCACATCAGAGAGCTTGTAAGTGAATTCATCTTGAATGCCTTTTCTTGTGGGGAATAAGAACATTCCTGGTAGTTCTGATATACAAGAGGTTCAGCGTTGGGGCTTAAATGAACAAATCCTCGGCCAAAGGATGCCAATCCAGAAAAACAATGAGGCTCCTCCCAGGCGCCAAGATAGTTCAAGACTCCTGGTGTGGGGGACTCATGGCCAGAGCTCAGACCTCACAAGGGGACCTTGGGCAAATATTTTTCACCAATCTGTGCCCCAATTTCTTCATCTGTAGAATTGGTTTTAGTGGTACTTACCTGATAACGTTTGTATGAATTCAAGAAATTCATTCTTATAAAAGAATAATGCCCTAGGAGAGGGCCTAATAGATCAAATGTACTCCTTGAACTTTTGATTGTGGTGAGAATCATCATCATCTTCATTGCAGTTAGAATGCACTTGTCCAATATGATCATCTCGGAGAACCAAAGAGAAATCCTAACTTCTAGAATAGTAAGGAAGAAACAGGCCTAAAGAGGGTCAGTGACCTGCCAGGCAATGAGTGACAGAGTGGTTTCCATCTGTTCCCCATCCTGGTTGTCAGTCCATCCATAGACATCAGTGGGTATGGTTAATGGGACACTGCACAAGACACAGGCTAATTAGCTCCCCCAGAACCAGCAGGAGCAGATGGCTGAAAGAGAAAGGAGAGGCAAGCTGTTGTTTATTGAGAACGGACCCTGTGCCAGGGATCATGCTGAGCACCCTCCATCCATGGGAGGAATTGCTGAGCCCAACCTGAAAACAGAGTCTCAGGCAGGGAGGCAACTTGCCCCAAGCCATGTGGCCCAAATTCATTTGCATTCAAGACTCTGACTCCTAAATCTTCTCTTGTCTCAGTTCCAATCCAAACCCCACCTAAGGGGTGGAACTGCTCAAGCTGAAGAAGAGGACTGCTTCTCTCCCATCAGAACCCCCAAGTACTGGCTTCTCTCGCATCATCTTCTGACCCTTACAAAGTACGTTTCTCCTTTTGTTACAGACAAACAGTCCAGAGCAGATGGAGCTAAGCCAAGGGCACACCTGACAGGTAACTAGCCTTGATGTGTTTTCCAAGATTTCATTCAGAGCCTTTGCCAAGCTCGTTCTAATGACTTCCAACTGGTCTCAACATCATTCAGTAACTTTAACTCTGCCTCTCCTCTCTGTGAGGGGCCCGACGGCTCGTGCCTCCAGAGGGTTTCCTTTCCGACTCTATCCGCCCCCTTCCTTTATTCCCTCCTCTCCCCTCCCTCCCATTCATTCAAAGACCCAGTATTCAGAAATGGTTTTCCTTGAACTCAGAGCTTCAAGTAATTCTGAATCTAGTAACAGGTGAAAGATGTCTTGAACTGCCAATGTATGAGATCTTGCAAGGTCCATGGTTCAAAATCACCAGCTGCTCCGCGGGAGAAAGGCGAGACTTGCTACTTCTGTAGTTAACAGTCTCAGAAACTCACAGGGAGAGTTCGACCCTGCGCTGTAGGATCACTGTGAGAATGGGAAGGATTAAAACAGGGTGAGAAAGCAAACGAAAGTAACTGGGATTTCTACCCACCAAATAAATGATTCCGAGTACAGAGTTGCCACTCCTCCTGCTACATGGAGAGAGTTGAGTCGAAAGAGGGTTGGGGCGACCCAACTTGTGCTGAGCTCCCAGTATGTGCCAGGAAATAAATACGTTCGTCAGTTCTGTCGTGCGCTCACACGTCAGCCCAGCGAGACAGAGATTTGTCCTTCCCATCCACAGATAGGGCAACTGCGCTCTGAGTCACTAAATTCATTTGTCCAAAGTCACATGACTAGGAAATACACGAGTTGAGATCCAAAAACCTGGCTGTCACGACTGCACTGTTTGTTTAGACTTACTTCCCAACCAAGCCCCATACTTGCTCTCGTGCTGGGTTGGTGTAGCTAATTGCATGTGAGCTTCATAGAGCTATTTCTGAATTTTGCTTCTGTGACATCCAAGAGGAATTTTTTTAATCCCCTCTATCATCCACAAACACGGAGTCAAGACTTTCAGGGTTGTGTAACAAAAGCAATGTGCATAGACCTTGCAAAGCATCACCGGGGCTCTTCAGGGGGCCCTTTGCTCTTGGGACCAGACCAGAAGACACACTTTCTGGGCATGTGTCTTCAATGTAAAAGAAACTATAGGTCTGGCCAGTCAACGAAGCTTTCAGAAAAAAAAAATCTTAAGAACCAGGTCTCTGGTCACCCATCTGGAATGAAGTTTGCAAAATGGTCTTTTTAAACATAATCTATCCCCAAACTGTAGCTGCCAGCACATAACAGTCATAGTTATGGATTTCAAAATCAATTGCAGGAACTTAAAAATGTTGTGACTTTTGAAGCGTGCTAAACTGATTGCAGACAATCTTATTGAAAATCGATTATTTTAATCAGTCATTTTGTTTTAATCATTTTCCCTACACTGCCATAGACATTTCATAAAAATATTCATTCACAGGTGCCATATAATTTACACTTGTGAACCATGCAGACATATGAACATGAAAAATGTAAATTAAAAGATTTATTTTTTACTTCTCTGAAATGGTAGCTAATGATTTATTTGAGGGGGCATCAGATAATTATTTCTAGAATACAATTGTATACCATGTTGGAGATTTATCCCCACTTCACAGAGAGAAAACTGAGGTCCAGAAAACAGCAGGAACCTGTGTGTCTGGTCCCTAAGCGAGTGTGAGGCAGAACGGGGCTTGGAACTGGACCTAATTGGCCCTGAGCCCAGTCCACTTCCATTCCATAAGCTATTGACTTATCGTTTGACTTTATCTCTGCAGAGTAACATGTCCAAAATGTTCTAGATCTCTGGCTCCGGTATATGTCCTGCATGTTGCTTCTTTATTAATCACTCCCTAATTTTTAAGTGCCTTGGACCAGACCAGGAAAATAGAATGGTAGAGAACACTTTAAGCAGCCTTGCTCTCTATCTGTCTGTCTGTCTGTCTGAAACATCTTCTCTTTGTAGCATAGCTCTTCTGAAACAATGGCATTTTTAAGGTGAGTGTCGCTTGGAGGCCAGTCGTAATAGTTCAGTGCTTTACTGGACCCTCTCTTTTCAGTCTTTGCACAGATGTTCTTCTCCTTTTTCTTCTTCTTCGCCTTCTCCTCCTGCTCTTCCTTCTCCTTTTGCTTCTGTCTAAATGAAAAATAAGAAAACTCAGTTCAGAGAGACAAGATCCTTTACTAAGCTCACTCAGCTCAAAATGCTGCTCTCTTAGACCAAACATTGAGTCACATCCTCTGTGGCTGCTCCCCCAACACACCTCGCTGTTGGTTTTATTCAGCCACCTTATTCTTCCCTGAAGGAGAGGAGACTTGTTTGCAAAGTGGGCAAGTTCCAACACAAGCCAATCCAACCTCTGCCTTGTCTTTGCAGTTGTGAAACCAACGCCCACACAGAACTTGAAAAATCAGTTCCCAGCTCTGCATTGGGAGCATGAACTCGGCTTGGCCTTCACCAAGAACCGGATGAACTACACCAATAAATCCCTGGTTATCCCAGAGTCAGGGGATTACTTTGTCTACTCACAGATCACATTCCGAGGGACCACATCCAAGTGTGGCCAAGGGAGACAAGCAAGCAAGCCGGATTCCATCATCGTTACAGTCACCAAGGTAACAGTCCGCTACCCCGAGCCAACCCAGCTCCTCACAGGAACCAAGTCCGTGTGTGAAATAGCCAACAATTGGTTCCATCCCATTTACCTGGGCGCTGTGTTCTCATTGCTTGAAGGTGACAAACTGATGGTGAACGTCAGCGACATCTCCTTGATAGATTACACAAAAGAAGATAAAACCTTCTTCGGAGCCTTCTTGCTATAAGGACACTGCGGACGGATGTCATGGTGTGAAGGGCCTCTGCCTGTTAGTTGCTTTTCCTCCATCTAGATAGGGGTTTTCTGGGGGCCAATGGGATATTCCAAAGAGGTAGGGGTTAACTGTAACACTTAGGACCCAAACATTAACATTTTAGATGCCTTATTGCTGAAAATACTAATTGAAAAGGACAGAAGAGAGCAGACTTGGAAGAGTGATGAGTTTCTAAACATTAAAACATGGATCAGTGACTGTATGATGATCCACTCAGATCAAGATCAGAAAAGGAACATTCTCATGCCTTCCTGTTACACATTTGTCACCATGGGGCTATTGGCCTCATTGGATCCAAAAGTCCAAAGTCCTAGAAAGCACTTGTTAGCCCTCTCAAGATAAAATCCCGACTTTGTTTCCCAAAGCACATACCTTCACGTCTTGCTTGAAATGTGAAAAGAGAGCTGGCATTTCTCACCAACCTTCTTAAAAGTGGCTGTGATGCCCTGAAGGGCATGTGTGAAGAGCTATATTTCCTTTCTTGATGGACACAGGCATCAAAATGAGCACACCAGAGTCCCACCTGGATATTGAAAATACTGCGAGCGTTGATTCAGCGCAGTTTTCTTGAGCACCTGTTATATGCTGGGAACTGCTGTGGAGACTATGAAGAACAAGATAAACTCTACCCCAAACTCATATGAACATCTCCAGATGCCTCCTGGTCAAATGTTACGCAACATGCACCAAGGATTAACTCCGAATCTTAAGGAAACAACCTGCGCCGCCGTTAGATAAGCTTTGTGGAGCTCTCTTGAATACGTAAGCCATGTAGCTGATGAGACCACTCAGAAAACTAGAATACAGAAATTCTAGCTAACAAGAGAGCTAGGAAACAAATGTGATGGATGAGGGACCATGAACTGATTCTCGGGGGTGAGAGTCAATCAACTAATCTGAAGAATTTCACTTATATCTGCTTTGAGACTTGATGTGCAATTCAAATGCAGACTGTTGGGTTGGTATTTTTCCTTTAAAATATACAAAGGAATTTAGATATGGGATTAGCTAATCAACCCAATCCAGGGGGTCTTGCCCAGAGAAGAGACTGAGTGTGGAGAAGGGCCCTCGTGTGCTTCAATGGCATTATATTCTCCAGTTGGTAGATGGTTTTTCATGGATGCGGGGCAGGCATTTCTGCTCTTACCCTCGGTTGAAATCGTGGTCTCACCCGTCTCCTTCCCAGGACTGGCCAATTATGGGACTAAAATGTCTGAATCTCCAAACATCCCATTGTGATGTTGAGAGTATTGGCCTCTACTGTAGACAGTGTGACTGTTCCCGATCAGAGGAGACCTGAGGGATGGATCTGGGAGCAAACTTTGGCCCAGATGTCATGTTAGCCTAGCTGCCAAGAAATCGTAGAGGCAGAAAGATGCCCGGCCTGGCTCCTGAGTGCAGTGACTGGTGTAGCGGAACTCGGTCAATAGCTGTTACAATCAAAGAACAATTATAATTTGTTATACTTAAGTATAGCTTAGTTTCCAGTTTCTCCTTGCAGAGGTCAAGACTCCACGCATAGTCTTAACCTCTCGAGACAAACATAGACCAGCACCCTTTCGCAACAGCTTCTTTCAAGAGCGAGTCCAGGGTCCAGAGGGGACACCGTGAAGGGCGGGGTCTGAGAGGAAGTGAAGCTCCAGTGCGCCCTCAAAGAGCTGGGCGGACACTAGGTGACCACAGGGAAAGGTTATCTCGGGCAGAGGAATTACCCCTTCCTTACAGCAGAAAAGGAGTTTCTCAGTAACTCCAAAGCTCGCTGGGTAAGACCGAATTGGGTCAGCGCACTCCTAGAGCCATGTTCAGTTGCGGACGAGGAATGTTTGCCCAGCAGCCTGGTGGTGTCGTGGTTACCCGTTGGGCTGTGATCCCAATGGGCCACAGCTGGAAACCACCAGCAGCTCCATGGGAGAAAGACGGGACTTTCTCCTTGGAAACCCGCAGGGGGATTGGATGGCAGTGAGAGAGTAACGTCTTTTCCCACTCCAGTTTGCCTCCATGATGGAAAGAACACTTCATTTGGGAGAAGCGCATGCGCTCTCTGGCCTTGTCCACAGCGAGCAGGGCAGAGTGGCCTACCTTGAGGGGAGGAAAAGTGTTTGCAAGAGAAGAGTCAGACTCGGCTGCTCGTCTTCTCCAACACTGAAAGGAACACTGCCTGCCAAGGGCCTGGCGTTAGGCTGGTCTCCAGGGAATCCCGAACAGCCCTTCTCGGTTTGAAAGTTTAGCCAAGCAACAGGAATTTCCTCACATTCTGAGTCTTGAGGTTTTGAGAAACCCCCTGGCACTTATTTATTTTGTTCTGGTCATCACTTGTTTATTGGAGAACATCTTTTAACTCAAGTTTACATGGATTTTATTTTAATTCTCAGAAAGACACGCGAAGACACTTCTAATGAGACTCAAGTCAGAACTTGTTCCCAAGACATTATCTTCACGACAAAATTTATTTTTAACACCAAGGTGAAAGAATGTTTTTTAAGAACTAATCCATCCAGGGGGTTAAGAAAGAGGGGAAGGAGAAGTATGCTTTCGAAAACAGTTTGATAGGAGGGAAGTGGGAAAGTTCCCAGTTAAATGTGTCTCAAGGGCTGAATTCACAATTCCACACATATCTGTTGAGCCCTACAGCCCCGGGGGTGTGCTCGGTGGAACTGCTCAAGGCCGCTGCTGTCTGCAGTCGCTTTCATTAACTTTCGTTGTATTAGCTAATTAATTAGCTCACTTTAGGCACATTAACAAAATGATTTCTGTTTACTGTTAATTAATTTTGAAAACAGCTACACAAGCACAACATTCCCTAGTAGAGGTGAGGACAAAGATATCACTGCTGGGGTACACTCCATTGGGCCACGTGTGCAAAGGGATCATGACTTGCTGCTTATCATTGTGGGCGTCAATACCCCGGTAAATATTGGAACCATAAACAGACCCAGAGACAGCATACAATTGGGGGGGGGGGGGGCGGGAATTCCTCAGCAAATACAAGGATCATGAGCAAAATGCATGGAGTTGTTAGCATTGCTTGTATAACACGGATTTAATCTATGTACCAGAACAGACAGGATCAAGATTCTAAAATGCCCCATTCTGTGGTAACTAAGATGCTGTCGGATGAAGAAAGATACCCTCTTCACATTCCAGAGAGTGCCTGGTTCAGCTCACGAACAGGGCTTCTCAGAGCCCTTGGCCCCATTTCAACCTAAGCTACGTCACTCAGTGGAAATTCCACTTCTGTGTTTGTCAGTAATCCTGTGGATTACACAAAGTTCATCTAGATCGCTAGGCAGGAGGCACAGACGCTGCCAATATTTGCAAGGTATTTTCCCAAATGCTTTCCTAACCATGTTCCCACGATTGCGACATGGGGGACCAAGTCCTCAGGATGGGACGTTTCCATCCTGCACCTTGGAAAACACATGGAGGAGGCTCTGGCCTCCAGCTCTGGTTGCTCTCCTCAGCTCCAGCGTCCTGGAAATGTTTTGCCAAAAAGGGCTTAAGTGTGTCTCATTGTCCTAGATGTTGCATCCCATTGGCAGCTGGGTGTGCAGAGAACTGCTCAGTCCTGCTTTGGGGGTGCAAGGATGTGGATCAGAAGAGTTACAGTCAGGCCCTGCCCCACTATACAGCCATATCTAGCACCTCCTCACCTCTGAGACACATGTGCTGCCCCATCCCCTTCCATGACTCCGTTTTAAGAAGGCCCTATCAGTCCAGACAGAAGAAGCCACATGTCTGGAGCCAAGCAGTGAGTTCATGGTGAACCCAGAGCTGAGATGCTGTCCTCCTGATTCGTATTCATTCAATCACCCCCAGTGATTCAGGAGGAAGAAAACACAAGATGTCTTACGACTCCTAGCAGCCATAAAGGACAGAGTAGAACTGTCCTTTCGGGTTTCCAGGACAGACGGTCACATCCATCTCCCTGGAAACCGCAGGCAGTTTCAAACCACCAACCAGCTGGCTAGCCCCTGAATGCTTCACCAAAGTGCCACCAGCTGAACATCAACAAATGGTTTTATTTTTAAAGGCATTACTTTGTCTAACTTCTGCTCGTTGGTGTCAGGAGAACACAGATTGAAGAAATGTGCTTCTATGGTTTCAGTGTAAAGCCCCATGTGGTGCCGTTAGTTTTATGTTTTATGTTAAAACGTCACAACCCCACAGTAAAATGCATATTGTATGTTGTTGGATATGTACTTACCTGGCATGTGACCCGTGTCTTAGAGCACTACTGTATAAAGCCTAAGCTCTGATTGAAATATCGTATGTATTTAATAAATTTAACTTAATAAATTGGCAATGAAGGCCACATAATTTCAACAATGAGGTGAATTCTTTTATCAATTTGCTCATTCATTTTTTGTTCTAGACTAAAGGTTATGGTCCCCTCTGGGGGTTTAAAGACTGTGTCTGATACTCCATGCAATTGAATCCAGGATGCAACTGACTTTAACAAGCTATCACAGATTCTATAACAAATTGACTATGGAATACAATATTGCACCACTCAGGACAGATAAAGGGAAGAGGAGAGAAAGAAAAAAATCTTCTGAAGTTAAATTGCTTCATTTTATATTCAATAAACACGAAAGGGGGTGTGGGGGGAGTGATGAAGGAGAGAAAGGCAGAGGGACATATGAAGACTTAATAGAACCAGAATTTGGACCCAAGTTGTCTCTGACATGACGCCTTCCTGTTTCCCATGGGGACAGCAATAAACAGGACTCATAAGTATTCATCCCCTTCCATCTCCTTTTTTCCAGGGAAGTCACTGAGTTCACTCTGTGCTCTGTCATTTGTAGGTGATTGTTGCTGTCCTTAGGTGCCTTCAAGTAGCTCTGACTCATAGAGACACTGTATGCAACAGAACAAAACACTGCCCAGTCCTCCAGCATCCTCACCATTTTCCTGTGTTTGACTGGACGGTTACATCCCCTGGATCACCCCATCTAGTCGAGGGTCTCTTGGCGAAGATGGCCAAAGCACAGGAGACCGCATCTTGCCATCCTCACTTCTTAGCCGTGCTTCCTGCCGCACAGATCCGTTCATGTTACAGCAGGCAGAGGCACGGTCAATATTCCCCACTCACGCCATCACTCAAAGGCAACAGTTCTTCTCTGATCTTCCGTATTCATTGTCCAATGCTCACGTGCATAGGAAGCCACGGAAAATATCATGGCTTGGGTCAGGCACACCGTAGTCTTCAAAGTAACATCTTTGCATTTCAACCCTTCAAGGAGATATTTGGCAACAGAATGACCCAAGGGAACACATCCTTTGATTTCCTGACTCTTGCTTTCCATGAGTGTTGATGGCGGAGCCAAGTGAAATTAAATCCTTCAGAGTGTCATCCTTTCCCCCTTTAGCATGATACTGCTTATTGATCCAGTTATGAGGAATTATGTTTCTAGCTCAGGAAGGATCCATATTGAAGGCTGTAGTCTTTGATTATCCTCAGTTAATCCTTCCAGTCCTCCTCCCTCTCAGCAAGCAAGATTATGCTGTCTGCAAATTACAGGCTGCTAAGGATCTTCCCCCAACCCTGTGCCGCATTCTTCTCCGTAGTCCAGCTTCACAGCATACAGATTGAAGAAGTATGATAAAAGGAAGTATTAGTTGCTGTGTTAGACAGGGTTCTCTAGAGAAACAAAACCAGGACACTAATCATTTTGTGTATATATATTTATATAGATAGATAACATAAGAAATAAACAGTTAACTAATTTATAGAGCAGTACAAATGGCTCAGTGCAACTCACATCTGTGAGAAAGCTAGTACACCAGCAGTCCAAGTCTTGAGGGCCCCAGGATAGTCCTCCATGGAGCAGTTCAGGCTCTCTGGGCACAGGCAGCAAACAGCAAGCAGGTCACCAACAGTCAGGCCGATAACAGAGTCTGTCAGTCCTCAGCTCAAGCGATGTAACTTCCAGCAGTGTGGTAAAGCAGGTCTTGAAGGAACCTCAAGTTACAGCGACACAGTCCACAGGTAGGCATCCCACAGATAGTGTAGCTTGCAAATGGAGCCACAGAACAAGCAAGGCAGCCGCACACTCGTCCAAATCAAAGAGCAAGAGAGAGAGAGAGGCAAGGTTCTCCAATCTATTTATCTCTCCACCCTTCAACCAATCTCATATGTGTTCATTGGCCATGTTGGCGCAACAACCTACGAATCACAGTTGAATATCAAATACTTCATTTGTTTCCATTTGTACGTAGATCCAGAATCTGATTAAGGGGCATTAGGTATAGCTCTCCTCAATCTCAGGCAGTCTCCTCCCAATGGGAAGCTAGGAAATCTAGCAATGTCCTCCCAATATCCGATGCTCACATTTGGCTTGTAGCCACTACTAACGCAGGAAGACAACACTTTAGTATACTTAGAGAAAATGATTATTTGCCATGAAGTTATTAAATGATTACAAAAACCTGCAAAAGTCCATCAAAATAAAAAGAAACCTGCAAAAGCTATAAAGTCCATTCTCCAGATTAAAAATATATTCATTTTTAAAAAGGTCACCAAAGAAAACTTTTCCGATCAAGTTTCTAGGAGCTTCCATGCAAAGATACAAGACTAACCAACTGAATGCTTCTCAAGTCGTACGCAGGCGTAGCCAGTGCCTACTCAAAGTTGGACACAGGCGTATCCAGTGCCAACTCAAAGTCTGGCTGCCTTTCTATCAGGACATGTGGGGGGTGGCTGGCATTCATGACATACTGGTTGCTAGAAGCCAACCAGTTTATATCACTACTACCCTTCCCCCCACCACCCCTCTATTTCTACACACAGTAATAACAGTAAAAATAAAGATCCAAGGGTGGAAACATAGAAAATGCAGTGGATCCAGAATCATGAGACCTATGCTCCAGGTCTGCCAGAGAGCAAATCGTGATGCTTCAAGAAAACTATTTCACTTCTGTGGTCCTTCCACTAAGAAAAAGGAGCAAAGTTGGTCAAGCAAGCTTCCACTGTAGTTTAGAAATAGATCTCAGTAATTCTGTGCTTGTGGTGCTTAAGTTTCATGTATGTTGGGGAGAGAAGAGGGATTCTCCAGGATTCAAACAAAGGAGAAGGCAAAGTTCCCCCACGTTCCTTCTGGTCCCAAACTCTCCCAGCTAGCACACTGGGACTTTTCACCCCTCCCATACAGGAATCGGAGAGGTAGCCGGATGAGAGGTGCACGCCAGGCTTGGGTCTACTGTCTCTTGTAAACACTGTTCTACATGTAGCTATATGCACCCATTTCTCACTTTGGACACAGGTTCCAAAGACCAGGTCATTATGAAAAACTGACATTCTGAGAAAATGGGGAAGACGACATCAGATGGCAAAACTAGAGGACGCCTGCATCCTGACTTCACTGTCATATGAGATGATTGTGTTAGACCGGGGCGGGGGCGGGAGGGCGGCCTCTAGAGACACAAGTCCAGAGACACTCGTGTAACTGTAGGAGAGAGCTTTATATCAAAGACCAATTGTACATTGAGAAAACATCCCAGCTTAGTCCAGATCAAGTCCATAAATCTGATAATAGCCCATACGTCTAATACTAGTCCATAAGTTCCTCTTCCGACTCATGCAGCACGTGCAAGGATGCAGATGCAGGAAGAGCACTGGGTGAAAAGTCTTGTGGATGCAATGCAGGTGTCTCCTCCACAGGAAGGTGAAGCAGAGAGAGAGTGTGGCCCACCTCCAGGGGGACAGGGAGGAAGTTCCCAGACTCCTCATGAGAAGGCCATGCCCACAAGAAGGCACCATCAGCCTGTGACCAGATTGCCAGGCTAGCCACCAACCCTAGACCCACTTATCAAGTTGACATAAAATTAAGGAACTGCCACATCATTAAACAATGACCCAGCCAAGCTGACAAATAACCTTAACCACCAAGTCAGTGTTACTGTCACCTAGCATGTCAGCATCCATAGCTGTCAGATGTATATCACCAATGCACAAAATAGTTGGGTAATTGATTTTTTACTGATGTTGTAACTGGGAAATTTTAAAATAATGAAATAGTTGATAAGTGAGGAACAGGTTTATTTGTCAGAGCACTTGCCAACTCAATATTCTTCAAGTGTGTCATTCATTCAGTGCCATTCACTTACTCTGTTATTTATGTGATTCAACCATTACCATTATCTGGAGCCCTAGGAACATAGCGGGCACACTTTAGTCTGCTAATCACAAAGTTAGCAGATCAAAACCACCAGCCACTCCAATCGAGATAAAAGGGACTTTCTTCTCATGTAATGAGTTCCAGTCTTGGAAACTCACAGGAACAATTCTGCCTCGTCCAGTAGGGGCGCCATGAATAGGCATCAGCTTGATGGCAGTGAGTCTGGGTTTTCTGGTTCCCACATTATTCCAGGACCCGTATAGAAGCTCAGTTTAGAGTCTTCTTTTTTCTTCCCCTGCCCTCTCTTGGTAACCGCTAATAAACGTTGGCCTATATTTGCCTGTTCTAGATATTTCATATAAGTGGAATCATATAATATTTGTCCTTTGTCAGCACCACTTTTTAGTCCCTTTGCCACCTACTCTCTGTTTCGCAGATCCAGGACACATCATCCTTAAAGGCTAATGTTGGAGTAATCGGGGACCTTACCACCATTAATGATGGCTGGTCTTTCTTGAGCTCTTATCTACGCCAGGCATTCAGCTCAACTTTTCACCTATGCCATTTTATTTAACACTGTGGTGAGGCTGAAATTATCACCCCATTTTACAGATGATGGAAATGAGACCTAAGAGATTAAGTTCATTTGCCTCAGCAAAGTCAATATCTGAACCCAAGCAGAATAAACGTGCCAACCTCTCAAAATTGAAAGTTAGCTGTTAATAATAGAAGCTAAAGAGCCCTGGGGATGTAGGGGTTACATATTGGGCTGCAAACCACAAGGTCAGCAGTTCAAAACAAACATTCACTCCACGAGAAAAAGAGGCTTTCTATGCCCATAAAAAAAGCACAGTCTCAGAAACGCACAGGAGCAGTTCTATCTTGTTCTATAGGGCTATTATGAATCAAAGTTGACTCGATAGCCATGGAGTTGAGGGTGTTTTTTGAGACATTTTATTGAGCATTTACCACACTAAGCAGTTTACCTGTATTATCTCATTAAACCCAGGTTTCCTGATTCCAAGTCAGTAAACTACGTTATCTCTCATATAGGTTAGAATTTCAATAACAGACTTCTAAATTCTGAGAGGATAATTTGGTCTTCTATTCAATGCAACAAGTTTTCATTGAACTGGTACTCTAACCAACCAAGGATCCAAGAATGCCCTCCTTTTACTCTGGATATCCCATCACCAGTAACTGTATAAGAACAGGGACATAACCAATATCCTGTCATCTCAGTCTTTCCCAAGCTGAGGAACTGTGGGGCAAATGGGGGCAAGCCCCTCACCACTAATCACGGGTTTGATAGGTGCAATTGTATGGTTGAGGTATATAAATATTATATTAAAGTCAGAGTGCATGAGAGATAAACGAGACTGAAATAATGGAGTCAGACACATTTCATAGTAGCATGCTCACCTCAGCCCCAGTTGGTGGTCCACTCAGAGAGTTGGGGAGGGGAAGGAGGACAGGGGGAAAGGGAACAGGAGAGTGAGGGAGAGGAGAGGGGGAACCAAGGAGAAGCCAAGAGGGGAGCCTGAGAGAACACTCTTTATTGCTAACCCAGGCCTATATATCTTTCGGGGGAATGCAAGCCCACTAATTACAGGTAAAGTCACATGTCACAGGAAAGGGTTGCACTATAGGTTATACAGCAATGAGAAGGGTCCACTCTAGGGATATACATGCAATAGGAAGAGGAGGGATTGGGGGTATGCATGTGACAAGATGGGCAGATCCTAGATTCAGGATGGCAGCCTAACTTAGGATGTCACTGAGGTGGTTTGATCTGTTCTCCGGATCTCCATAGGAACCATTATCAGTAGGGTGTACACCTCACCTACAAGAGCCAAGCTAATGGTCTCAAGCCTTTAGGGAGCAGTAACCCATTGTCCTTAACAGGAGGGAGTGGGGCCCACCAGTAGTCTGGCAACTGACTGCCTTCAGGGAGGTAGCTTGACAATCATTTATCATTAGCTGCAAGCAGCGTCCTAAGTCTAACATATTCGGGGGAGCCGACTTGGGAGAAATCTGTTTCCCACAAGGCACCTCACCTCTGACCACATAAAGCCCTTGGACTGACAACCCCCCCCTCCTACAGACCACAAAACCATTTGGATCCCTTCTGCACTGGCCCCAGGGTCCACTGCAATACCACCACCCACCCAGGGAAGCTTTCAGTCACCACAGCATCTCCAGGAAATAGATACTGTTGTCACTGAAAATTACATATGAGGAACTGAGACTCCGTGAGGCATCGTGACTTACCCAAAACCACAGAGCCAGAGAGCGATGGACCCACCGGTCACTCTCAACTTTAAGTTCTCCCCTCTCCTCAGTTACTCATTCGCTGTGCCTGTGTCTCCGCTTCATGCTCACTGCGTGGCCAAGGACAAGTCAGATCAATTTCTTTGGGCTTCTCTGAGAATCTCAGCGTCTACATCAAACCCTAATCTAAGATTCCAGTTAAGCAGGGACAGGGTAGTCATTCTCATGATTCCCATATCACAGAAGAGCAAACTCGGGTCTCACTGTTCTAAGACAACACCTATCCGCAGCCCTCTCCTCCACAGGCTGGTGAACCGCTAGCAAAGCCATTCTCAGTAAGTTCCCCAAAAGAAAAGCTGGTTGCCTGGCTCCATCTTCCTCACATTGCCTTTTAGAGCTAAGTTTTCTGTTTTAAGCCAACATCGCGAGAAAGGAAGCGTAGATTGAAAAGACCAATGCCCTAGCAATTTCCCAGATGAATGAAACTAGACTTTAGACTGTCTAAAGATCGAAGACAGGTAGCAGTGTGCTTTCAAATTTTCAGGTGATTCCAATGTGCAGCCAGAGGTAAGAACCCGCGTTTGGAGTACTAGCTTAACAGGCAGAGCCTGGAGCCAAACAGATCTATGCTCCAATCTCAGCTCCACTGCTTTCCCGCGATGAGACTTCAGGCAGCTGAGTGACTCTCTCTGAACCTTATCTTTCCTCATATGCAAAATGAGATCAAACAAAAGTACACACTTCCTAGTGCCTTCTGAGGGCAAAAGGAACACATACCCATGAAGCTGTCTGGCCCCTGGTCAGTGCTCATGAAACCGAGTTGTTACTCTATTAGAAAACCGCCTGGAAATCCTCGCTCTATAGTCCTTCTCGTCTGCCTTAAGGAAACAAATCAGAAGTACTGAAACTATAAGACCATGGTGTGATGGCTCAGGATAAATGAGGAGGCGAGAACGCCACTCATCCACTTGACTAATCTTCAGAAGCAACTGTCCTGCTTCTGTGTTTGGTGCGGTGGCTGCAGGAGACATGATAAATGGATTCACAGAGCTGGCAAGGAGGGTGGGTGGGTGGGGCGATAAATAGGTCAACAAGGAACAAACACCCAATGAAAAGTGATCTCAAAGAAAGAAATGGGGAGAGGGGTAAAGATGGAAAGCAACTAGAGGGACCTATGTTGCTTGGAGTGATTCCGGGAAGGGCTCTCTGGAGACGTTCTGCTCAGTGTTGGATGCAGTTAGCATTTGGACTTGTGACTCCACTCAACAATTTTATACTGGCTGATAGCAAATATGATTAATTTTGTGGGTGATGTTAATGACTAGGACCTTCAGGGGCAAAGAACTCAATGGCTAAGCACTGGCCTACTGCCCACATTCCTTTGGCAAACTCTAGGAATCAAATCTTAGACTCTGCTGGGTTTTCTGGTGACAACCATCCAATCCTTCATGTTCCCCTGTGCCTTTTGGATGGAAATGCTTCTTCTTAAAGGATCCAGCAGCCCCTTGGTATTCCCTGTAGGTTTTGGGGTGCCCCGCTACTCCACTTTGCTCTCTCTATTGCCCTGAGAGCGATGAACTGGCATTGCAAGGAAATCACTAGCATGTATTCTTTCTCCCAAATGCCCCATGGAGAGGAGAATTCCCATTGGTGGCCAGTCGATTCCAACTCATCGTGACTCGGAAGGACAGAGTAGACCTGCCCTGTGTAATTTCCCAGGCTGTAGTCTTTACAGAAGCAGACTGCCATGACTTTCTTACCCAGATCGACTGCCAGGTTCAACTGCTGGCCTTTCAGGTAGCAGCCAAGCATATGAACTATTGCATCTCCATGTTATAGCTGAATACATTGAGCCTTGAATGGGTGTTGTGATTTTTCCAAAACCCCACAAGTCGTGATGTATGAAGTCAAGCTCTGAGACCAAGTCTAGGTGATTGCAAAAACCATACTCTTAACAACTATGGTATAATATGCTGCTCTTCTCTCCTGCTCTTCCCCCCTTTGAAAATAAAATTAAAAGGAAGGATGAAAAATAGAAAGGAAAAGAGGAGAGAGAGAAAAAAGAAGAGGCTGCTAAAAAGAGGAGTAGCCACCACCCATGCATGACGAGCCTCTCCTGTGGCAGTAAGACTCTAAATGGATACTTTACCCGTCGCTCATTTAGCCCAACCGAGACTACAAGTATTATAATTCCCCTTTTTCACCTGAAGAAACTGAGGCTCAGAGAGCTTAAGAAATTCACCCACGCTGCACACCTGATAAATACCAGAACAAGCCTTCTCTCTTCTCTGGTTCACATTCCTGGACCAGACACAGTCTTTCTAAGCTCACGCCCCTGCTGTTGTCACTCCCAGGAAATAGCTTAACTGAAAAAGCAATCTCTCAGCATCACCTTGAAAGAATGTAGCTTAATCAATAGTTGCTCCAAGACTAAGCTAGTTACTAATAGGATCATTCCAGAACATGGGAGAGTAATCCCAGAGTTGCTCTTATGAAAGTTCCGTGCCTTTGTTCCATGATGAAGGAAGTACTGAAAGACAGTGGACATTTTCCTGTGCTTCCCCACGGTCCCCCAAAGAAGTCCCAAAAGGTTAATTTTGGTTTCACCACAAGTGTGGCGTCAATTTCATAAAGGAGGGAGGGAGAAACCATTAATGGGGAACTTAGAGGCTTCTTTCCACAAAAAAATGTTGGATGTCCCCACTTCAGGACTAACGAGAGAAGACAATGTCATTTGAAGCAATACACCCCAAAATGCAGAGACCTGGGCTCTAGGTGCCACTCGGCCACATGACCTTAACCAGGCTCCGTAACAAAATGATCACGGCATGTCTTCATTCCATTGACATCAAGCTCCTGGTTCCAGATACTATTCTAGCCAGAGGCTGTGGCGACTTCCCTTTTAGACATTTTTACTCAATGGTCAACAGACTTATTTTTCTGCAGTTAATAAAAAAATAGACAAAACAGAGGAAATAATTGGCTTTTGGACAACAGACTGCCCAAGGCCATGACCTGTGGAAGAAAAAAGATAACATGCACTCCACTTTGACCTCAGCTTAGGCACTCACATGGACAATCATATGTGTATAAGAAAGAGCTCTATATGCAAGAGCAGTTGAAGATTGAGACAACATCCCAGCCCAGTCCTTATCAAGTCCATAAGTTTGATACCAATCTATAAAGTCCTCTTCAGACTCACAAAACACACACAATTATGCTGGATGCAGGTTGATTACAGGCCAGTGGGTGCAAAGTCTTGTGGATCCAGTGGCAGTAAAAGCATCTCAGCACTGCCAAGGGTCCCTACATGGCTCCTTCAGTTCCTGGACATGGGGTCTATCAGCGTAGTGCCATGTGTCTTGTCAGTAGAGAGTTTCTCAGGGAGTCTGTGTAGAGGGAGAGCATGTGTGTATCTCTCGCCTCCAAGGAGGGAATCCAGGAGTTCTCAGAATTCTCAGGAGAAGGCCATGCCCACACAGAAGCCTCATTGGCTATGACCCGATAGACAGACTAGACTCCACCCTTGCACTCTTGATCCTCTTAAATTCCACATTGACACCAGATTATGTAACTACCACACTCAGGAAAGGAACCCAAAGAGAGACAGCAGCAGCTGCCTTAGAAGGTGGAGGCAATGCATGTACAACGTATGGAACAGGGTACAGGCAAGAAAGAGACTGTTCAGAGAGGCTCCAGAAATCTCCATGTGGGGATCTTTGGTTCCCTGCTAAGCTGTGCGAAGGTAGGTAGACCTCCAGCAGCAGTCTCCCAGACAAGAGCTCCAGGAAGCCCCAGAGCTCTATGGAGACTATCAAGTCACACTCTGCCAAGTTAAGACTGAAAACCAACTTAGCTTTACAGGCTTAGCTTTACAGATGGTGAAACCGAGAGGGTAAGACACCGTGAACAGAGGGTCAAAACACACGCGCGCACACACACACACACACACACACACACACACACATACCCCTTTTGAGATGTACATTATTCATTAAGAAATTTACAAGGTGCAAGGGGAAATGGCAATCTTTCTAATAAGCAATGTTAAGTGTTCACTCGAAATTAGTGGTATTGGCTGTTGTGATGGACAAGACAGAATCTAAGCAGGTAATTGCATAATGCCTGTTGGTATTTTTAGTTTCTTTAACACATGATTACTGCTGTCTTTATTTGGTGTACTGCTCTTACTCTCTTGTTTTCATGAATGTAAAAATATTTAAAGGAGGAAAACAAAGACCAAGGAAAGCCCATTGAAAACGTCCCAAAGGTGAGAAAAGTATCAGCAGTCCAGCAAGCAATGTGGAAGAACTCGCACCAGGCTGCAGAGAGGGAAAGCAAAACTGCAACCACCAGGAACAGAGAGACAAGCGTGCCAGAAATGGAAAAGATAAAGGGAAATGGTCTCCGTTTAATAACTTCTTAAAAGACACATGACTGCCTAGAGCAGAGGTCGTCAGCAGGCCAAACCTGGCCCCCACTGGGTTTTGTACAGCCCACGGGCTAAGAAGGAATCGCCTTTCTAGTTTTAAATGATTGAAAACTAATCTAAAGAAGAAAATGGACATGTGGCGATTATGTGAAATTCAAATCCGTGTCCATAAAAACATCTCATTTGAATACAGCCATGTTCATTCATTCACATATTGTCTATGGCTGCTTTTGCATGATACTGGTGGAGTTGAGTAGTTGAAGCAGAGACCATATTTGTCACTCCACTGCTTCTTACGGCTGCGGCTCCTTGGTGCACGGCAAGTCTCAGAGGTGCAGTTACAACACAACAGCATCCAGAGTCTCACATCGCTAATGGTGCCAACCCTTCTTTTAACCAGTGCTTACCTGTAATGTTAAAGAAGGAAGAAGTGGGTTTCAAATGTCAGACCATAAGGCGGAGTGAGTGCTATCAAATAGTGACTGTGGCAGTTACATAATCTCCTGTCAACTTGATCAAAGGGGTGGAGTCTAGCGTGTCAATCAGGTCACAGCGTGATGACTCCACTTGGAGGTACTACAGAGCTAAAATAGCTCACTAGAGGCTCGACCCGCTCACTCTCTGCCTTGCCTTGCCTTCTGTTGAGACACTCAGAGAGCTGGAGGAGACACATGGAGACCCGCACCAGCACTGAGATGATTCCACTGCCACTAGATGCACAAGACTTTGCACCCATTGGCCTGTGATCTTCCTGCATTCGGCATCGTTGCATGTGCTGTGTGACTCTAAAGAGGAATTTATGCACTCATACCAGACATATGAGCTAACATTGAATTTATGGACTTGATCTGGACTGGGCCGGGATGTTTTTGCAATATACAATTGCACTTTTATATTAAACTCTTTCTTATACACATATGACTGTCAATGAATTTGTTTCTGTAGTCAACCCTTACCAACACAGTGACAAAAGGATCATGTTCATTAGACAATGACAATATGTTTAAAAGAACACATTATATGCCAACATGATTAGAATAAGCACTCATCACATTCGTAGAAAAGCAGTTGTCAGAGAAGTTAAAATAACACATTTCCTCGGAGCAACATTTCTTCACGTTTATAAAGAATGGGATAAAAAACAGGCAAAGTGAGTGTCCTAATAGCTCATTTGTTACCTAAGCAAGGAAAGTCACTTGCCGAGGGTGAGTTCATTAAATCACGTTTGACTAGTTAAAGAAACGTGTCCAGAACAGAGAAAATAAATTTACTTAGTTGCTCAAAGAATTGAGAACATTGGGAACAACATCCACAGTCAATTAGGAACAAGGTAAAAGATCTTCCACACTTTCCCTTGGCTCTTGAATTAACACATTACTGTACTGGTTAGGTATTTCTTATTTAAGGGGTCAGGGCCATCTTTAAAGTTACTGAAAATTTGCCTGTATAAATAATAGTCTTTGTGAAGTAATTATAAGTGAGAACACTTACAAAGAAGATGAAAAATTAGTTTAATACAATTTAAAATGGGATCTGCAAAGATGTGTTACAACTAACATGGTATAATATGTGTGAGATTGAAATAGTCTTCATTGACCAATAACAGAAAGCTCTTGATAAAGTAAAGTGTTTGAAGCGAGTGGGTGTTCGTTATATTAGTCATCAGCAAACATTGCCCTGTGAGTTTCTTTAGACATCCACTGTAGTCTTTTAAGTGACAGGAAAGAAAGAAAAGACCAGAGTGGATGTCTAAAGAAACGCAGAAACTTGCTTGTAATCAGACAGCAGCTAAGGCAAATGGAAGAAACGGTGAAGTAAAAGCTAAACAGAAAATTTCAAAGGGCAGCACCACACTGAAGCCAGCCCTGGGGGCATGCAACAGAGTAGTGATGTTCGCAGGTATAGATGTGGGGCCAGGGCATGTCACCCCATCAGACTTGACTGGAAAGAACTGATAAAGGACAACAAATAGACCCTGAACTGTTTATGGGGTCTGTTGTTGCTCTAGCTATTGTTTTACTTTCTATTGTTGCTTTGTTATACTCAGTCTTGTGATGGTACACATTGTTGTTGCTGCATGTCTACCTGGAAGGGATAGGCAGGATAAACAAGTCGGAAGAGAGAACAACGGGATGACAGTTCCAGGGGGATATGGGAGAGGGGGAGGCGGGGAAAAGGAAGTGGGTGTTAACAAACTCAGGGACAAGGGAACAACAAGTGATTCAAATTCAGTGGCAAAGAGGGTATAAGAGGTCTGGCAGGACTTGATCAAGGACAATGTAATCTAGAGGAATTCCTGAAACCCAAATGAAGGCTGAACATGATAGTGGGACAAGAGGAAAGTACAAACAAATAGAGGAAAGAACTAGGAGGCAAAGGGTAGTTATAGAGATCTAAATACAGGCATATAGAGATGTAAATGTACTTACATATGATGAGGGGGGATTAGATCTATGTACATAGCTTTATAGGTTTAATATTAAGGAAAAAGGTGGACATTGGGCCCCTAGTCAAGTACTCCCTCAACACAAGAACACTTTGTTCTAATAATTCAACAGCCTGAGATGCTCACATTCCTGGCACGATCACTGAAGACAACAGGTGCACAAGAAAATGTGCTGAAGAAAGCTGATGGTGTCCAGCTACCAAAATATATAGCATCTGAGGTCTTAAAGGCCTGAAGATAAACAAGCGGCCATTTAGCTGAGAAACAACAAAACCCACATGGAAGAAACACACCAGCCTGTCAGACATCAAAGAACTAAAACTCATATCAATGGGTGCCCACCTTCCTGATACGATCAATGAAGACAAACATGTGCATAAGCAAATGTGCTGAAGAAAGCTGATGGTGCCCAGCTAGCAAAAGATATAGTGTCTGGGGTCTTAAAGACTTAAAGGTGAACAAGTGGCCATCTAGTTCAGAAGCAACAAAGTCTACATGGAAGAAACACACCAGCCTGTGTGACCACGAGCTGTCGAAGGGATCAGGTATCAAGCATCAAGGAACCAAAAAATCATATCATTGTACGTGTGTGTGAGTGCAGAGTGGAGACTCAAAGCCCTTTGGTAGCCAACCGGACACCCCCTTACTGAAGGGTTGTGGGGAGGAGATGAGCCAGTCAAGGTGCAGGGTAGCAATGATGAAACATATAACTTTCTTCTAGTTCTTAAATGCTTCCTCCCCCTACCCCCCACTATCATGATCCCAATTCTACCTTACAAATCTGGCTAGACCAGAGGATGTACACTGGTACAGATAGCAACTGGAAACACAGGGAATCCAGGACAGATTACTTCTTCAGGACCAGTGGTGAGAGTGGCGATGCCTGGAGGGAGGGTGGAGGGAATGTGGGGTAGAAAGGGGGAATTCATTACAAGAATCTACATATAGTCTCTGCTCTGGGGAGATGGACAGCAGAGAAGAGGGAAGGGGGAGATGACAGACAGTGTAACATATGACAAAATAATAATAACTTATGAATTATGAAGGGTTCGTGAGATAGGGGTGAGTAGGAAGGGAGGGGGGAAATGGGCAGCCAATATTAAGGGCTCAAGTAGAAGGCAAATGTGAGAATGATGATGGCAACAAATGTACACATGTGCTTGACACAATGGATGGATGGATGGCTTGTGATAAAAATTGTATGAGCCCTCAATAAAATGATTTTTTTAATTAACATCCTTGCTCTTCAATACTCTGAATAGGTCTTGTAAGCAGATTTATGCAATACATCTTTTGATCTCTTGAATGTTGCTGCTTCCATGAGCATGGATTGTGAATCCATGCAAGACAAACTCCTTGTCAATTTCAACCTTTTCTCCATTTATCATTTTACCTATTGGTCTTACGTACATTTATTTGCAATCCATAGTGAAGACTACAGTCCTTGATCTTCATCAACAAGTGCTTCAATTCCTCCTCGCTTTCAGCAAGCAAGTTTGTGTCATCTGCCCACCACAGGCTTTTAAGCCTTCCTCCAACTGTGATGCCACATTCTTCATGTAATCCGGCTTCTTTGATGAACAGGGGGAAACTGTCGATGTATCCAACACAATAATCTTTATTAAAGCAGACTGCCACATCTGTGAAACAGCTAGGGAATTTGAACTGCCCTTTACCTCCAGGGTTCCTCCAGGACTAAGCAGTAATGTAAATTCTACAGGTAAGGAAAGACTGAATGACCACTTGGTGGCTTTCAAGTTGATAGTCACTCTGAAAGACCAGTGTCAAGCGACATGTGAGGCATGCACGCATGACTGCAGGGCATTCAAGAGTCAAAAACACTTTATAGCCAGTCTATTCTGTCGCACAGGGCTACTGTACAAGGGGGTATACCCCCAAAAAAGAATTTTTAAATCATTTTATTGGGGGCTCATACAACTCTTATTGCAATCCATACATGCATCCATTGTGTCAAGCACATATGTACATTCGTTGCCTTCATCATTCTCAAAACATCTGCTCTCCACTTAAGCCCTTGGTATCAGCTCCTCAGTTTTTCCCCTCCCTCACTGCTCCCCCTTCCCTAAAAAGAATTTTTTAAAGATCATTTTACTGGGGGCTCTTACAGCTCTTATAACAATCCATGTATCAATTGTATCAAGCATATTTGTATATAAGTTGCCATCATTATTTTCTAAACATTTACATTCTATTTGAGCTGGGTATTAGCTCTTTTACCCTCCCTCCCCACTCCCACCCTCATGACCCCTTGATAAGTTATAAATTATTATTATTTTCTTATCTTCTTAGACCATCCAATGTCTACCACCACAGTTTCTTCACCCCTCCTCTTCCCACCTTCCCCCTACACTCCTGATAACGCTTTTCCCATTTCTGTTCCTCTGGGGGAGGGGGAGACTTAGCTGACCTGGAATCCATGTGTCCTGAGCAATTTTATGGACCTGTAGCAGTTCCCTGTTTTAGCTGGGAAGGCTCACTTCCTGCAAGACATCCCCAAGGAGAAGCCACATGGACCTACCCCGATGCATCCCTGGGTGCTGGAGCACCCCTGTGGAGACCCCTGCCAGCACTGAGATGCTTACACATTCACTGACTCGGCTTTCCTCCTGCAGTCGGCATCATTGCATCTGTTTTGTGAGATGGAGGAGCACTTTGTGGATTGGTGTCGGACATATGGGTTAATGTTGGACTTGTGGGTTGGGGCAGCACTGGGTTGGGATGTTTTCTTGATGCACACTTAACCTTTATATAAAACTCTTCTACATGAGTTTCTGTGAATTTGTTTCTCCAAAGTACTCAGACTAACACAGAAACATTTTGAAAACTCATCTGTTTGGATGGCTGACAGTAACCTCCTCTTTTTATCTTCACCTCTTCTACGTTGTCAAATCACTGTCCTTTCATGTCCCTTTTCATTCATGGAAACAAAAAGAAGTCACACAGAGCAAGGTCAGGCGAGTCAAGTGTGTGGGGCAAGAGGCATGCAATTTTTTGCCAAAAACGCTGAGATGGCTATGTGAGCAGAGGCATTGTAGTGGGAGAAAAACCAGTCCCCGGTCTGCCGCAAATCAGGCCTTTTTTGTCTTACACTTTCATGCAATCTTCTCAGAGTATCTGTGTAGAACGCTTGATTGACAGTCTGATCTGATAGGACAAACTCCAAAGGAGTGGACACTTTTGTCCTTTAGGAAATTGACAGACACCCAGAAAGAGGTTTGCCATCACTCAACATTTCACCTAGTTTGAAATAATAAAACCACCAATACTCTTGAGTTTCCCCCTTAGTGCTGTTCTTGTCAGCTGTGTTCAACATCACAACAGTTTCTGTGGCATTTTTCCCAAGCAGGAAACAAAAGTTCACAGCCACACATTGTTCCCTTAAATCAGTCATCACAAAACAAACCAAAAAACAAAACACCGAAGTTCAAGCAAATGGCTTTTACCAAAAATTCACTGTGACCAGAGAGAGCCTTCCAAAACATCGCTACTGGGTGCACTAACTCAAAGCAAGTTGCTTGATGCTCACCAACCGTGAAAAAAATGCATATTACAAAAGCTCCCCTGTGCTCAGTGCCATTCTTGGTTTTTGGCAGTATGCCCTCGTATGTTGAAGTCACCAAACCAAAAAGCCCAACCCTCTGCCAGAGTCTATTCCAACTCAAAGCAACCCTAGAAGGACTGAGTAGAATTGTTCTTGGTTCTACTGGGGAATGATAGCTTCGCCCAAACTATAAATCTTTACAGGAGCAGACAGCCTCATCTTTCTCCCATAGACTGGCTCGTGGGTTGGAACTGCTGATTTTGCAGTTAGCAGTCCAATACTTACCCCACTGCACCATCAGGGACATAAAATGTCTGAAAATAAAAAGAAATTAGGCATCCTTGGAAAAATGTTAGACTAAGGTAAAGACCAATCATTCTTCTACTAAAAGATCTTTTTGAAGTGGTGCTCTTTCAGATGTTCTGAACAGTGAAAGATACAAATGCATATTGGGGGAAAACCATTTTTTTAAACGTTTTATTAGGGGCTCATACAACTCTTATCACAGTCCATACATATACATACATCAATTGTATAAAGCACATCTGTACATTCTTTGCCCTAATCATTTTCTTTTCTTTCTTTCTATTTTTTTTCCCTTTTCTTTTTTTACATTTTATTAGGGACTCATGCAACTCTTATCACAATCCATACATATACATACATCAATTGTATAAAGCACACCCATACATTCCCTGCCCCAATCATTCTCAAAGCATTTGCTCTCCACTTAAGCCCTTTGCATCAGGTCCTCTTTTTTTTCCCCTCCCTCCCTGCTCCCCCCTCCCTCATGTGCCCTTTGTAATTTATACATCGTTATTTTGTCATATCTTGCTCTATCCAGAGTCTCCCTTCCCCCCCTTCTCTGCCTTCCCTCTCCCAGGGAGGAGGTCACATGTGGATCCCTGTAATCAGTTCCCCCTTTACAACCGACTCACCCTACACTCTCCCAGCATCGCCCCTCACACCCTTGGTCCTGAAGGTATCATCCACCCTGGATTCCCTGTGCCTCCAACCCTCATATGTACCAGTGTACAGCCTCTGCCCTATCCAGCCCTGCAAGGTAGAATTCAGATCATGGTAGTTGGGGGAGGAAGCATCCAGGATCTGGGGGAAAGTTGTGCTCTTCGTTGGTACTACCTTGCACCCTGACTGACCCATCTCTTCTCCTAAACCCCTCTATGAGGGGATCTCCAGTGACCGACACTTGGGCCTTGGGTCTCCACTCTGCACTTCCCCCTTCATTCAATGTGGTATATATATATATATATATATATATATATACACACACACACACACATTTTTTTTTTGCATGATGCCTTATACCTGGTCCCTTTGGCACCTCGTGATCGCACTGGCTGGTGTGCTTCTCCCATGTGGGCTTTTTTGCTTCTGAGCTAGATGGCCGCTTGTTTATCTTCAAGCCTTTAAAGACCCCAGACACTATCTATTTTGATAGCCGGGCACCATCAGCTTTCTTTGCCACATTTACTTGTTCACCCACTTTGGCTCCAGCCGTTGTGTCGGGAGAATGAGCATCATAGAGTTCCAATTTAATAAAAGAAGGTATTCATGCATTGAGGGAGTGTTTGAGTAGAGGCCCAAGGTCCTTCCGCCACCTTAATACTTGACCTACAAATATAGACACATAGATCTATTTCCCCATCCTCCTATATATATTTGCATGTACATGTCTTTGTCTAGACCTCCATGAATGCCTTTTGACTCCTAGCTCTTTCCTCCATCTCCCTTGACTTTCCTCCTGCCCTACTACCATGCTTCGTCGCCACCTGGGCTAGAGTATACCTCTTCTCTAAGCAACCTTACCCTTGATCATTTCCCACCAGGCCTGCCACTGGGGGAAAACCATTTTTGTGAAAATATCTGATGTATATTTTTCTACACAGGCACTCCTTGAAATATAGAGAAACTTCTGCATGCATGGAAACTTCGTGACCAGTATATCTGACTCACTTCCCCCATTCTTCCCCCTCTACAGCCCTTATTCAGTACCCAGCTGACCGCAGAAGACATGGCCATCTGGTGTCTATCCTAACTTCGATGTTTAGATCTGAAGCCTCAACAGGATTATGTAGTCACAGAATAAGCTTCCAGATGGTCTGTCATCACTTACATGGGAATTCTCATGCCATACAATTTCTTGCTTTAACACTGTCCAATAAATATTGTCTCCAATAAATATTGCCTATCTGCCAGGTCTAATACAAAATACAGAAGTCACATTAGGCCAGTGGTCACATGTAGCTATAGACCATTTAAAATGTAGTTAGTGTGACTAAGGAACTGATTTTTAATGTTTATTTATTTAACTTTAGTTAATTTAAATAGCCACAGGTAGCTAGTGGCTACAGTAACAGGCAACAGAATCTTATACACAAAAATAGGTTATAGCTGAAGAAAAATGGGTGCATAAGCAAATATGGTGAAGAAAGCTGCCAGTGCCCGGCTATCAAAAGATATAGTGTCTGGGGTCTTAAAGGCTTGAAGCAAGTGGCCATCTAGCTGAGAAGCATCAAAGCCCACATGGAAGAAGCACGCCAGCCTGTCCAACCACGAGGTGTAGAAGGGACCAGACATCAAAGAACTAAAAATCATATCAGTGGGTGCCCACCTTCCTGATATGATCAATGAAGAAAAACATGTGCATAAGCAAATGTGCTGAAGAAAGCTGATGGTGCCCAGCTAGCAAAAGATATAGTGTCTGGGGTCTTAAAGACTTGAAGATAAACAAGTGGCCATCTAGTTCAGAAGCAACAAAGTCCACATGGAAAAAACACACCAGCCTGTGTGACCACGAGCTGTCAAAGGTATCAGGTATCAAGCATCAAGGAACCAAAAAATCATATCATTGTACATGTGTGTGAGTGCAGAGTGGAGACTCAAAGCCCTTTGGTAGCCAACCGGATACCCCCTTACTAAAGGGTTGTGGGGAGGAGATGAGCCATTGAGGGTACAGGGTAGCAATGATGAAACATATAACTTTCCTCTAGTTCTTAAATGTCCCCCCCTCCCACTATCATGATCCCAATCCTACCTTACAAATCTGGCTAGACCAGAGGATGTACATTGGTACAGATAGCAACTGGAAATGGAAACACAGGGAATCCAGGACAGATGATTCCTTCAGGACTATTGGTGAGAGTGGCAATGCCTGGAGGATGGAGGGAAAGTGGGGTAGAAAGGGGGAACTGATTACAAGAATCTACATATAGCCTCCTCCCTGAGGGGTGGACAGCAGAAAAGAATCTACGTATAGCCTCCTCCCTGGATGGGGGAGACGTCAGACAGTGTAACAGATGACAAAATAATAATTTATGAATTATGAAGGATTTATGAGGTAGGGGGAGTGGGGAGAGAGGGGGGAAATGAGCAGCCGATATTAAGGGCTCACGTAGAAAGCGAATGTTTTGAGAATGATGATGGCAACAAATGTACATATATGCTTGACACAACGGATATATATATGTATGGAGTGTGATAAGAATTGTATGAGCCCCCAATAAAATAATTTTTTAAGTTGAAAATAAAGAATCATATTGTCAATACCCTGGAGGGGGAAAAGATCTTTTAGACTGTGCATAGGAAACATTAATCATTAATATATCTATCCGTTCAACTCAATAATAAAGGTGTCAGACAATCCAATTAAAATGGGCAAAAAAAATAAATGCCTGTGTTGCACAGGAAGATATATTGGCAGTTAAGCCCCTGAGAACATGCTTGAGACCATTAGTCATAGAGATAATAGAAATACAAGCTGCACTGAGATAGCACCGCACGCCCACTAGAATGGTTCATACTAGAAACAGTGTGCCAAGTTTTTCCAGGATGTGGAGCAATTGCAGCTATCATACATTGCTAGTCGGAGTGTGAAAATATACAATCATATTGGAGAACTGTCTGCAGGCTCTTATGTAGTCTTACAAATGTCTTCCCTTGACTCAGTAATCCTACTTAACTGCTCAGAAGAAATAAGAACGGGTGTCTCCCAAAAGAATGTAAATAACACTCAGAGTAATCAAAAACTGGAAACAATCCAAATGTCTATCAGCAAGACAATGGATAACCAAACTGCAGTAGATTTCATATGATAGAATATTAGTCAGCATTCTGACACATAATGAATCCCCCAAAACAGTATATGCTATGTTCTTCCATTCATATGAAGCTGTAGAATATACCAGGCTAATCTACAATGAAAGAAATCAGAGCAATAGTGTCATTTTTGGGCAGAACTTAACCAAGAAGAGATACTAGAGAACTCTCTGGAATCAAAGAAATGTCCTATATCTCGATAGAGACATTGGGCTCCAGATAAGTATATATTTGTCCAAAGTCATCAAATTTCATGCTTAAAAATGTATTTCACTGTATGTAGATTCACATTGCTTTTTTAAAAACTTGGCCTTGTCAAAATAGATACACACTTGGTGACATGGATGAAATCCTTCCTGGTCGTCTCTCCATCTCATCTGCTTTAAATGCAATCTCTTTCCCACTGCTCTAAGGAGGGCCTAAGGAGCCATGGTGGCATAATGGGTTACTCGTTAACCTGATACCAAGGACTCAAGGAGAAAGCAAATGCTTTGAGAATGAGGATGGCAACAAATGTACAAACGTGCTCGACACAATGTATAGATGGATGGATGGATGGATTGTGATAAGCCCCCAATGTGTATGAGCCCCCAATAAAATGATTAAAAATAATAATAAAATAAAAACTTGTGAGTGATCATCTAAACTACAACTACTAATTTCTACCAGTCCAGAAGAACAATTGGTTAAACTTCACTAGCACTCCAAGGCAGATTTTTTTAGCAGCTGAGAATGGGGATTAAAGCACTGAGATGCTACCTTCCAAAAACCTACATGCCTACGAAGGTAAGCAAGGGTCCGAGCAAATGGCACTCCCATATACTGCCAGGGGAAGCATACCTTGGAACAAGCCTCTCAGAAGGGAAAATTGTCAATATCTATCAAAAATGCCAGCAGTCTAAATTGTGCTAAAGGAGTCCTGGTGGTGTAGTGGGTTACGACTTGGGCAGCGAACTGCAAGGGTACCAGTTCAGAACCACCAGCTGCTCTGTGAGAGAAAGATGAGGCTTTCTACTCCTATAAAAATGTCTTACCTTGGAAACCCACTGTGTAAGTCTGGATTGACTATAGAAAAAACATCCAGGGAGACTCATATCTGCATAAGAAAGAGCTTTATACACAAGAGCAATTGAATATTGAGAAAACATCCCAGCCCAGTCCAGATCCGGTCCATAAGTCCAATATTAGCTCATCTGTCCTATATCATACTATAAATTCCTCTTCAGACTCACTAAACATGTGTAATGACACCAAATGCAAGGTCACATGCTAGGTTGTTTAGGATCTCTACTCTCTCTTAGCAGCACACCCATAACCCACCACACCAGAGCACACTAACGTGGGACCGAGGACTATGACTGCTTGCTGGAAGTCCTTACTTCATGTAGATTCAGCCTTAATGTTTTCTGACATCCAGGTGGAGTCGTGCTTGTGCATTAGGCTTTGATCCCTACGGTCGGCAGTTCAAAACCACCAGCCCCTCCTGGGGCGGTGGGGGGACGGGCGGCAAGGGGCAGGTACAGATGGGGCTTTCAACAGTTACTGTCTCAAAAAACCCACAGGGGCAGTTCTACCTGCCCTGTGGGGTCGCTCTGAGTCGGCATCAACTTCATGACAGTGCGTTTTGAGAGCAGTAGCAAGACCCTGCACAAAATGGATGTCAGAGGAAAGGCTGTGAGGACACCAAGCTTTGAGAAGGGCTCTACAAAGATCAGAGACCGCTTGCGAGGTCTGCATGGGCTCATGGGATTGAGGGCACCCTTAGGGAATGGAACAAAAGCCCAGGACATTTTGGGAAATTGTACGCTCTCGAGCAATGTGGTGACTCTGCATACAAACACTGTTTTATGAATTATATGTTATAAAAATAGAAGGGGAAGATATGACAAAATAATAATTTATAAATTATCAAGGGTTCATGAGGGAGGGGGCAGGGGATTGGAGGGGGAAAATGAGTAGCTGATGCCAAGGGCCTAAGTGGAGAGCAGATATTTTGAGAATGATGAGGGCAATGAATGTACAAATGTGCTTTACACATTTGATGTATGTATGGATTGCGATGAGTTGTATGAGGCCCTAATTTTAAAAAAAACACAATAGAAGGGGAAAGAAGAAGAAAATACTGCCATTGTGAATCATGGAGACCCTAATGGGCAGAGCATTGCTGTTCTTGTGGTTTCCAAGACTGTAAATCTTTATGGGAGTTGAAAGCCTCATCTTTCTCCCTTGGAGAAGCTTGTGGTTTTGAACTGCTGACCTTATGGTTAGCAGCCCAACACTATACCACCAGAACCAAGATAACTCCCAACATCAATCTAGGGGTGATCATCAGTAATATCACCCTGGTAACTGATACAGTCTATTTAGGGAAAGAAAGGAAGAAAATCCAAAAGCTATCACCCACAGTCATTTCTGTCCATCTCAAATTCCCCCACAGGCGGAGCGGGGGCCTGAACTTTCTTACAACTTGCCTGTTATTTACCAATGGTTAAACTGGTCCCTGAGTAGGGAAATAACATCAACCCCAAGGCAGCGTTTCCTCTTGTGTTAGAATAGCCCCCACCTACTCCCAAGCCCCACCGAGCACACCCATGGCTCCTTAGCTGCTGTGGTCTTAATGTCACAACTAATGTTCACTCCCTTCACTTCTTCGGGCAAGGGTGCAAAAAAGGAAGTAACATGTTGCTGCCACAGTTTTTAAACCACTTCTCTCGACTCAGAGTTGAGTTTACTTCAACCCATGCTCTCTGACGTCTGCCACTGACCGACTTTTGAAACCGGATGACCGCAATTTTCTCTGCTTTCCTTAGTAAAGTCAAGTATTCAAGTACCCGTTTTGTATTGAGCATCTACTGTATGTCAGTCCTCATGCCGAACACAAAGGAAAACTCAAGTGATGAAGGAAGACTACCCACTCCAAGGCAAGGCTGCTTAATGCACATGACCCAGATAAAAGGCAAAGTACTGGGAAAATGCCACAGATTCCATGAGTGTTTTCTTCCTAACACCTCATTTAACTCAAACAACAACCCATGAGGTAGAAATGATTTTCCGCATTTAATGGGAAAAATAAATCTACTATAGCAAAACTCTGCCATCAAGTCAATTCCGACTCATACCAACCCTGTAGGACAGAGTAGAACTTCCCTGTAGGGTTCTGACACTGTAGTTTTTTATAGGAATAGAAAACCTCATCTTTCTCTCATGGAGTGGCTTCTGGTGTCAAACTGCTGACCTTGAAGTTAGAAGCCCAACCCATAACCTACTACAGCACCAGGGATCCTGGTAAAGACTGGCAAGCTATTGATGCCCATATCCTCCATTTTGTCAACTCTCTTGCAGTTAGGTACAGTTAAGAGTAAGAGTGTGAGTGCTGACCAACAGAGGTAGCCTGGACAACTAGACTTGACTCCTGAAAGCTTTCCATATGAGCTGTCACTGTCTGGCCTATCCAAAAGAACCCTGGATGCTGCATGCGGAAGGTGACATAGCCTGACTCACCCTGGTTTCCTGAAGCCCTGCATGGGCCAGATTTCTTCCCCAGTGGACTTTTATTACAATAATTTTAAAAAAAAAAAACTCTACTGCTATCGAGTCAAGTCCAACTTATATTGATCCTACATATGGTTTCCAAGGCTATAAATACTTATGGGAGCAGATAACCTCATCTTCCTCCCTTAGAGCAGCTGGTGGGTTTGAGCTAAAGATTCATCAGTTAACAGGGCAACACCTAACAGTGGCACCAAGATATAGGGGTTTATCCATCACTGTGGTGACATTCTCTCAGGAATATGACAGGCTTCAAATACGACTCAATGACTCGCACAAAGTCAACCAACGATTTTGTTTGGAGATTTTTATGGTCCTGGAAGAATCCCGAAAGAGAAAATCAGAGCTGTATATTGGGGGCTATATCCATTGAGATATTGGATTACACTGCATTAATAAACAAAATAAAAATGTGATTGGCTTAACACAGCCAGAGTTTATTTCTGGCTCATCTTGCATGTCCACTACTGATCGTTCCCAAGAATTTGACACATCTCATTTCTGTTTGTATTTATTTGACTAATAAAAGTAATTTCCAAAAAATATATTAAGTTAAAATTTTAAACAAGAAAGTAAATTCACCATACTTAACCTCAAAGTTCAAGGAAGTATAACTCTATTATATACCAAGAAATCAACCAGCTGGGGAAATGTTGTAGCTGTATTAATGGGGACTATAGTGCAGAGTCAAAACTGAGGCTTTCTACTCCTGTAAAGAATAACAGTCTCAGAAGCTCACAGGGACAGTTTCATCCTGTTCTATGGGGTCACTATGAGTCAGAACTGACTCAATAGCAGTGAATTTTATAGCATCACAATATCGACACTCTGGATGTCAGAGTAAAAGAAAATATGTTTCTTAGGAGAAAATTTTTTTTCATCATTTTTTTGGGGGCTCATACAACTCTTATCACAATCCATGCATACATCCATTCTGTCAAGCACATTTGTACATTCGTTGCCATCATCGTTCTTAAAACTTTTGCTTTCTACCTGATCCCTTGGTATCAGCGCCTCATTTCCCCTCCCTCCCTTCCCCCCCACCATGAGCCCTTGATACTTTATAAATCATTATTATTTTGTCATGTTTTATACTGTCTGAAATCTCCCTTCACCCATTTTTCTATTGTCCGTCCCCAGGGGAAGGGAGTAATATGTAGATCCTTGTAATTGGTTCACCCTTTCTACCCCACCTTCCCTCTACCTTCCCAGTATCACCACTCTCACCGCTGGTCCTGAAGGGTTGATCTGTCCTGGATTCCCTGTATGTCCAGTTCTTATATTTACCAGTGTATATCCTCTGGTCTAGCTGGAATTGTAAGGTAGAATTGGGATCATGATAGTTGGGGGAGGAAGCATTTAAGAACTAGAGTAAAGTTGTATGCTTCATCATTGCTACCCTGACTGGCTCATCTCCTCCCCGTGACCCTTCTGTAAGGTATGTCCAGTTTTAGGAGAGAATTTTACTAGAGGATTGTGCATATAACTCTTATCAAAAGCAAGAACTGCTGTTTTACCCAGATACATAGCTAAACTATAGACTGAAAGGTGTTGTAGAGTTCTTGGAAAGGCCATTTGGATATGTACATTGGAAAATTTATTGAAGGTTTGGGACTCTGGAGTAAAATATATCTGACCTCAAATCCAGACACTCCTTCGAACTCGGTGCTATCAGACAGATTACCTAACCTATTGTGTGGCCTGCTCTTAGCATCTGTGCAAAGAGGCTCATAGTAGCACCTGCCTCATAGATTTGTTGTGAAGAATCAATGACTTAACACAAGACAGGAAACTAGTGGGCTATCCACTCTGGTGAAGATTTACAGTCTCAGAAACCCAAAGGGGCAGATCTACTCGCCCTGTAGGATCGCTGAGTCAGACTTGACTCAATGACATTGGGTCTGTGTTGGGGAGTTAAACATAATGTTGCCATGAGACAGAGCCAACAACACAATTTGGAACTACCACAAAGTTCCCTTAGTGAAAAAAGCATTGCCCATCGGTGCCATCCCAGTGATCCTATCGGACCTAGTAAAACTGCCCTTGTGGATTGCAGAAACCGAATATATTTGTGTAGTAGAAAGCTTCATCTTTCGCCGTGGGAGAAGCTCATGGTTTTGAAGTGCTGACCCTGTGTTTCACAGCCCATCGACTCAATGGTAGTGAGCCTGGTTTGGGTTTGTACGTACAAAGCAAAGTGACACAGAGCGAATACCCAACAAAAAACAAGAGCCAGACCGGATGAGCTGGAAAGGAATCTATAATATTATTGTAGAACTGGACACAGCGAACTTCAGAATGACACATAATGCAGAGTAAAATGTACGCGCGTGTGTTTACCCCTTCCATAAGGTATCGAGATATTTCCAGCTTTACTGTTAGTTTTCAGTTATTTTAATTCCCACTTACATAGCTTATGGTTATGTTATTGATTTAATAAAAGCCTTTTCAGGGGAAAAGTAGATCTGCATTCATTGTCACATTAATTTAAAGATGCATGTTAAAATACATGTCAATTATACCTTGATATAAAAACATTTAGTGTGTGAATATACACGTTTAACTATTCTGAAGAAAAGATAGAGGGAAATTCATGCCGAAATTGTATCAGCTGTGAAAGGGCAGCTGTGAAGAAACCTGTAGTGAGCAGACTTCTACAGGAGCCTGTTTCTAAAGGAAAGAACAGTCTTCGGTTCAGTTGTTGAGTAGGTCACACAGGTCGGCACGCCCACTGCAACAACTGGGAAAAACTCATGGAAAGAATCATGCTGTTGTAAACACATCCAGGAGCCGTGCAAACAATGACTGGATGAGACAGGATTGCCTAGACAGGAGACTCCATTGGCTTTCCTCTGAGGGCACTGGCTCATTCTCCTAGAGAATACCCCTGGGCTCCAGAGTGAACTTCCCTGAGGAGCAGATAGGGCAGCCAAGTTTACAGTGGAAATGTGAACCCCTAACATGGTCAGAATCTCCACAGTGGGATTTGCTAAGTTCTGGCACAGTGTAGAAGTGTGTGCACGAGCCCTGGGGAGGTCAGGGCTGCGATCCTCGAGGCTGGTGGTGTCAAACCACCAGTGGCTCTGCTGGAGGAAAACAGCACTCTTGGCTCTGGTCAATAGTTGCAGTCTCAACACTCAAAGGGACAGTTCAACCCCGTCCTATAGACTTGCGATGAGTCCATACTGACGTGATGAGTCCGTACTGACTCGATGATAGCAAGAACAGGGAAGGAGATTGCTTGAAATACAAAATTTTAAGAAACTTGCCAGGTATTTACATTGTGGGTGATGTGCAGCTAAAGAGCTAAACCCCAGACCAACTGAGGTAGTTAGTTAATTGTGCCAACCTGGCCAATAAACACATGTGGGGTTAATTGAAGGGTGGAGAGAAAATTGGTTCAGTGAGCCTCTCCTTTCAAGTTCTCGGGTCTCTTGCTTTCTGATGGTTGGACCAGGGTGCAGCTGCCTTAGCTAGTTGCCTGCTTCAGCTGGCAAGGCTCACTTCCTGCAAGATATCCCTGAGGAGAAGCCACACGGGCCTACCCCAATGCAGTCCTGGGTGCTGGAGCAGCCATGTGGAGACCCCTGCCAGCGCTGAGATGCTTACACATGCACTGACTTGGGTTTCCTCCTGCTGTCGGTGTCATAGTGTGTGTTTTGTGAGATGGAGGAGGACTTTGTGGATTGGTTTCAGACATATGGGTTAATGTTGGACTTGTGGGCTTGGGCAGCACTGGGTTGGGATGTTTTCTTGATGTGCATTTAATGAAACTTTTATATAAAACTATTCTACGTGAGTTTCTGTGGATTCATTTCTCTAAAGTCCCCAGACTAGCACACCAACATAGGGCAGAATTGAAACTCCCACAGTGTTGCAGACATGAATGGATAGGGACAGACAGACCTTCGATCAAAACCCCTGACACAAGTGAAGAGCTAGGAAGAACAGGTTGGCTGCATATTATGGACACTTCAACCCTACTCCACCCCAGCCCAATCCCTGTCAGGGGCAGCCCCTCACCTGAGTGCCTAACAGGCCACAGGGAGGGAAGTCTTGTGAAAGCATCTAGCGCCCCTGCAGCATGCAACCATGGCATTCCATTAAAAGTGGCAGAACTTGAGAAAATGCAAGCAAGATGACTGGCGATGATGACAGAAACATAATCGAAACTGAGATTGGTCTGATCAGCTGGGGATTTTTAAATGTTTCTAAGTGGTATGTCAAGGAAACAAAGGGAAAAGTTAGACAAACTAGTAGAAAGGATGGAGAAGGCAGCAAAGATTCAAATCTACAATAGAAAAAGACAGACCGTCCTATTGCTTGTTTAAAAAACTACAATTAAGAATGCATTGAATGGAGCAGCAGCAAAGGGGGGTGGACCTCGAGAAGGCACCCATGGAGAGGATCAGAACGGAAGTCCAACAAATCAAAGGAAAATTACAGTAAGCCTGATCAGGGTGGAATTCAGACAAAGCAATGAGAATATGTGTGATAATGATCACGGAGAAAAGTATCAGTAATATTTTTAAAGACAATAGCCAAAATTTTACAAAAACTAGCCCCGTCAAATTGAAGTAGAATAGATACATTTTTGAAAATCGTATCTAGTAAGCACATAGTAAAACTGAAAAAAAATCAACTGAAAAATCTAAATGAAAGAGATCATCTTAAAGTAGCCAGAGGAAAATGAAAAGGGTCTGATCATGCGACTTTCCAACAAGATCTATGGAAAGCTGAAGACAATGGAAGAGCAGGTTGAAAACCAGGGAGAAGAGATTGAGTCTGTGAATTCTATACACAGTGTCCTTCGAAAGTGAAGGCAATGGCTTTGAGTTCCATCCGTGATGGAGCCGGATAGAGTATATAAAATAATTGTTTGAAAGCATTAGATTGTAACTGTAAATGGAAAAGATTACAGCCTTTGAGAGAAGGAAACAGGCTGAGGTACGTTGTATATTCTTCTTGGATTTTCTTTAAGGGCATCTTCCAGAACCCAGGCAGATGTCAGAATTTTCAGTGTCAAAATGAGGACAATCTCAGAGAGAGAAAAGATAGAGAAGGACTCCTAATGTCGGCATATAAATTCCTTACATAGCTACATAGCCAGTTCCTAAAGTGAACAGGCATAAGCCAAGACTCCAAGAAACCTAGCAGAGGGACAGAGCTATAAGTAGAGATGTCATCAACTACACAGTGGTGAAAAATGAAGATTTTTCCATTGAGTCTCCCACCCCACAAAGACCGAGCATTAAAATAAAGGGCCATGCATTTAACAGTAAAAGCTGCACATTGGGAGTAGGAGCGTACAAGAAATAGACCAGCTCTGGTAGTAAGTAAATAAATTGTTAAGTCCTCAACTATTACTTGGAGGGCTGGTCATTGGGGTCCACTCAGAGGTGTCTTGAAAGGAAGATCGGTCAGTCTGAAAGGTCACAGGCTTGGAAACTCCACGGAGTGGCATTTCTATGATGAAAAACGTTGAGTTGTCCTGAGTCAGAATGGCCTTTATGGCAATTGGTTTGGTTTTTAGCAAAGATGAAAATCAAGCCTTGACGAGATCAAGATGATCCACAAGTCATTTGTCTGCCTGTCAAAGGAACACGTCACTGTCGGTGTTGTGGTTTTGATGTTAGCTGCCATAGCATTGAACCTCCGTTGGAGGAAGATAAAACCATCCAAGGCCTCTCCAGTGTTTGAGCACAGTTATAGTATCTGATAATATATTCATGTACATATGATAGCTGATAAAAAATATTAAATGTACAATAGGAATAGATTCGTGGATGATTTAGATATTGGATTCCTTAGGTAAAGAGACTTTAAAATCACCCTGTTGATGTGTTCAAGAAAATAGAGGAAAAGTTGGACTAGCTGAAAAGATGAGAAGTTTCAAGACAAAGTGTGGAACTAGTAAAAAAAATCAAATAGATATTGGAAAACTGAAAACACATATTTGCATCAAGAACTGTGCATGAATGTGGTGAAGAAAGCTGATGGTGCCCGGCTATCAAAAGAGATAGTGTCTGGAGTCTTAAAGGCTTGAAGGTGAACAAGCGGCCATCTAGCTCAGAAGCAATAAAGCCCACAGGGAAGAAGCACACCAGACTGTGCAATCACGAGGTGCCAAAGGGACCAGGTATAAGGCATCATGCAAAAAAAAAGAATATATGTGTGTGTGTGTGTGTGTGTGTGTGTGTGTATGCAATAGTGAATGAAAGGGGAAGTGCAGAGTGGAGACCCAAGGCCCATTTGTCGGCCACTGGAGATCCCCTCATAGAGGGTTTAGGAGAGGAGATGGGTCAGTCAGGGTGCGATGTAGCACCGATGAAGAACACAGCTTTCCCCCAGATCCTGGATGCTTCCTCCCCCCAACTACCACGATCCAAATTCTACCTTGCAGGACTGGATGGGGCAGAGGTTGTACATTGGTGCATATGGGGGCTGGAGGTACAGGGAATCCAGGGTGGATGATACCTTCAGGACCAAGAGTGTGAGGGGCGATGCTGGGAGAGTGGAGGGTGAGTGAGTTGGAAAGGGGGAACTGATTACAAGGATCCACATGTGACCTCCTCCCTGGGAGATGGACGGCAAGGAAGCAGGGGAAGGGAGACTCCGGATAGGGCAAGATATGACAAAATAACAATCTATAAATTATCAAGGGCTCGTGAGGGAGAGGGGAGGGAGGGGTGAAAAAAAGAGGCCCTGATGCAAGGGGCTTAAGTGGAGAGCAAATGCTTTGAAAATGATTAGGGCAAAGAATGTACAGATGTGCTTTATACAATTGATGTATGTATATGTATGGATTGTGACAAGAGTTGTATGAGCCCCTAATAAAATGTGAAGGAAAAAAAAGAACTGTGCATGAATGAGCAAGCAGACTAGATTAGAAGAGAACACAGGGATAAAAAATGGACGAGCGGGAGCGTAGAGTGAAAAGGATGGGGAGGGGATCAGAACGGTTTGTAAGAGGACTCAGTCTCCTTGGAGGACTCAGTCGAGAAACTAAGGTCGGCAGAGATTCATTTGCCACAGGTCACTCATTAGCAACGGACAGATCTGGGTCTGAAGGCAGACAGTCTGACTCCATCGTCCACACTCTGTAACTCCTATCATGCACCAACTACTGACATGAAAGTGAAAACATCCCAGTCAGTGGAGTCTAAAGGCTGTGGTAGGAAGTGCACCTAGAACATTCTTTTGTTGGGTTTGAAATGAACCTGTGAGGTCTCTGAAACCCGGCAGGGAAAGAAGAGCACAGAGAAAAGCCTTTGCCAGGTGGGGAGTTCAGGGTGGACCAGATGGTACTAAGGAAAACAGAGCCTGCATGCTCCCCTCCTCCATGGCCGCCTCCCCTGCCTCCATCCACAGCATCTGCTGGCCTTCATTAATATCCATGGAAACATTCACTTTATAACTCGATGAGGGGAGGAGTTTGGGTAAAAGTCAGAAAGGAATGTTTAAAAACAACAACTGGAGGGGGTGAGGATGCTTTCTTCCCCTAATCTGACCTCTTTACTTGTCTTTCTTTCAGCCCCTGAGGTTCATTTGTTGAAACCTTTCTTAAACGCCTTCTCCATCTCAGACCCTGTTCTAATCCTTGAGACTCAGCAGTGGCACCTCTGCCCACCTGTCAGTTTGTCATGCTGTGGGAGGCGGTATGCTGCTGTAGGTCCTGGGGCCATTCCACTGGTACTTCAAATACCAGCAGGCTCTCTTGTGGTGGACAAATTTCAGTGGAGCTTCCAAACTATGAGAAACTAGAAGGCATCGGTTTCTTCCAAGTAGCCACAGGAAAGACCTTCTGGATGAGTTGCCTGAATCGCTGGCCTTGGACATGTCATCCGAAGGGGTCAGTTTTGAAGGAAGACATCACGTCAGGTCCAACCCCACGGGGATGCTCAAGTAACATTTTGGTTCTATTGTACGTCAGGTCACCCTGAATGGGAGTCATCTAGGTGACAGCTTATCTACTTTACCTATCAATCCATCCATCCATCCATCCATCCATCCATGATCAATCTATCAACGCGAAGCAAATAGGGTGGGAGAAAGGAATGTACCAGATAGTAGTCTCTTCCAACCATCACGAGCTCTTTTGTGTCAAGGTTGGTGCATTGTCTTTCAGAGAGAGGCAGAGCTTCTGATCCACTCTGGACCTTCACAGGCCTCCACTGATGGACATAGAGTTTGAGCTAGGCCTCTGTGGTCCATTCCAGCTGTCTCCGCCTTCCATGGGCTCTGTTGCTCCTGTAGGCACTGCTGAGTCCCAGTCACATACCCCCCACAGCCTGTGGCAAATGTGCTCACACCTGAGCCTCAGCTACTGAATCTCCTCTTTCCTCCCAAGATGGCCCTGGTAGTTGACTTTCACGGGGTGTCAACTCATCTCAGACACTGCCCTTTCCCACAGGATGGATGCAGGGATCCCCTCAATGCCGTAAACCCTGCAGAAAGCCAGAGGTACAGAGTGCTCACTGTCCTACAAGCCTCTCCCCCTCTAGGTCGGTAGCCATGCCCCTGTGCTTCCAAAAATGGCCCCTCTTCTCTGCACCACAACCCTCTCTTGAGTGGGCATGGGCCACTGGCACGGAAACATCCTCCAGGTCCTCCCTAGCACAGCTCCTCCACTTTGGGTTAGCCATGAGACCTCCCCATCCAGCCTGTGGTCCAGGTGAGGAGGTTGTGTCCTTGCTTCCCATAGCCTTCTCTTCTCATGCAACTGGAGCCTCCCTGACACGGCGCCCTCTCTCTCTTTCCTTATGATTGGGTTGTCACTTGTAAACAAGACATTCTCTCTTCATAGTCAAGGAAACGACAGAAACTATGCGACAGCTAGGAAATGAGAGTACTCATTGACACAAATGCATGGGCTAACTGTCCCTGTGGCTGTCGGTAGAGGCCCAGGCCAGAGTGATGCCGGCCATCATGCCAGCATGAAGCACCAACCTGAGAATGCCACTCCTACCCCTGCAGCAGAAGAATGGTCCTGGGAAGCTCCCCTGTGAAGCCCATACCAGTGGAGACCTCCGCACCAGTCCCAGAAGAAGCCTGAGGTAGTTAGTTTACTGTGCCCACCTGGCCGATAAACACATGTGGGATTAATTGAAGGGTGGAGAGATAAATGGCTTGGTGAGCCTCGCCTTTCTTGTCTCTTGCTCTTTGAACATGGGACCAGTGTGCGGCTGCCTTGCTTGTTCTGTGCTTCAATTTTCAAGCTACACTACCTGTGGGACGCCTAACCCGTGGACTGTGTCGCTGTAATTTGAGGTTCCTTCAAGACCTGCTTCACTACACTATAGGAATTTACATCTCTTGAGCTGGACTGTCGGATCCTGTCATCTGGCTGACTGTTGGTGACCTGCCTTGCTGTTTGCTGCCTGTGCACAGATGGCCTGAATTGCTCTACAAAGGACTACCCGGTGGCCCTCAAGACTTGAAGAACTGCCAGTCTCTCGCCACTGTCTCACGGGAGTGAGTCACACTGAGCCATTTGTACTGCTTTATGATTTAATTAACTGTTTATTTATTATGTTATCTATCTAGCTAGCTGTCTAAATACATATATTTACTAGTGTTCTGGTTTTGTGTCTCTAGAGAACCCCATCTACCACAAAGCCCCAGGCTCCAGTTCACCCAGGGTCACCTCTCATAAGATCCTGGAACTGCTACTGCAGTTAGTCACCAGAAGCAGTCCTCGTGCCTCGGCAGCTCAAGGATGCAAGTGGTCCCGTGGCAACCACAAGCAAGGCTTGGAGATGGATGCTGAAAGTGGACTCAAAGGTAAGCTGGTACAGGCATGGGGGCTGAGTGAGGGTCCCAGCCTGGAGGGGTGAAGGCACTGCCTCCAGGAAACCTTTCTAAGATAGCTAAAGTTTATTGTGACAACCTGGCCGGTAAAGACATGTGGGGTTAATTGAAGGGCAGAGAGGTAAATGACTCAGTGAGCCTGCCTCTCTAGTTCTCAGTCTCTTGCTTTCTGATGGTTGGACCAGGATGCAGCTGCCTTAGCCAATTCCCTGCTTAACTTCCTGCAAGACATCCCTGAAGATAAGTCACATGAACCTACCGCGATGCAGCCCTGGGTGCTGGAGCAGCCGTGTGGAGACCCCTGCCAGCGCTGCTGAGATGTTTACACATTCACTGACTCGACTTTCCTCCTGCAGTCGGCATCATTGTGTGTGTTTTCTGAGATGGAGGAGGTTTGGTTTGGTGTCGGACTTATGGGCTAATGTTGGACTTGTAGGCTTAGACAGCACTAGGCTGGAATGTTTTCTTGATGTGCACTTACCCTTTATATAAAACTCTCTCTTATACATATGAGTTTCTGTGGATTTGTTTCTCTAAAATACCCAGACTAACATACTTTCTGAGCCTGGGCCTTGGCTTGTAGGGCAAGAGACTATTGAAAGAAGAGAGCCCAGGGCAGAGTTTGTGGTCTCTTCCCCCAAAGGATCCTATGCCTGGAGCCGTGTTAGCCATGTGTGCCTGTGTGTATCTGTGTCTGGGCAGGTGACAGCTCTCTCAACATCTCATAACTAAACTCATTGCCATTGAGTCCATTCAACTCCTTTTTTTAAAAAAATCATTTTATTGGGGGCTCATACAACTCTTCTCACAATCCATACATACATCAATTGTGTCAGACACCTTTGTACATTTGTTGCCATCATCATTCTCAAAACATCTTATTTCTACTTGAGCCCTTGGTATCACCTCCTCATTTTCCCCCTCCATCTCCACCCCTTCCCTCACTAACCCTTGATAATTTATAAATTATTATTATTTCGTTGTGTCTTATACTGTCCAACATCTCCCTTCACCCAGTTTTCTGTTGTCCATCCCCCAGGGAAGGGGTTACATGTAGATCCTTGTGATCAGTTCCCCCTTTCTATCCCACCTTCCCCTTACCCTCCTGGTATCGCTACTCTTATTATTGGTCCTGGGGGGTTTATCTGTCCTGGATTCCTTGTGTTTCCAGTTCCTATCTGTACCAGTGTACATCCTCTGGTCTAGCCAGATTTGTAAGGTAGAATTGGGATCATGATAGTGGTGGGGAGGAAGCATTAAAGAAAGTTGTATGTTTCATTGTTGCTATACTGCACCCTGACTGGCTTGTCCCCTCCCTGAGACCCTTCTGTAAGGGAATGTCCACTTGCCTACAGATGGGCTTTAGGTCTCTACTCTGCACTCCCCCCATTCAGAATGATATGATTTTTTTGGTTCTTTAATGCCTGATGCCATTAACACCTCGTGATCACACAGTGTGCCTCTTACGTGTGGGCTTTGTTGCTTCTCAGCTAGATGGGTCCATTCAACTCCTACAGACCCTGTGGGGTAGAGCAGCCATTGTGGGTTTCTGACACTATATCTTTACCAGAGTAGAAAGCCTCCTCTTTCTCCAAGCCTGGACTATGGAGCAAAATAAAGTTTTCTTAGCCAAATACATATGTGTATATGTAGGTATGTTTAAACATCCACTAGGTAGCATAAGAACAAGAACTACTGGTACCGAAGGAAGAAGTCCAATCTGAACTTAAAGTATTAGCCAAAAGCAAGGCTCCAGGAATTGGTGGAATACCAACTGAGATGTTTCAACAAACTGATGAAGCACGCCGGGAAATTTGGAAGATAACTACTTGGTCAATTGACTGAAAGAGATCCTTCTTTGAACCCATTCCAAAGAAAGGTGGCCCAGCGGGATGTGTAAAGTATAGACTAGTATCACTGATATCGCATGCAAGTAAGATTTTTCTAAAAATCATCAACAATGGTTGCAGCAGTACAGTGACAGGGAGCTGCCAAAGGTTCGGACCAGATTCAGAAGAGGACATGTAACAAAGGATATCCTTGCCGACATCAGACGGATCTTTGCTGAAATCAGAGAATAGCAGAAAGTTGTTTGTTTGTATTTCATTGACTACACAAAGGACTTAGACTACTTAGCTCATAACAAACTGTGCAGAGTCTTGAGAAGAATGGGAATCCCAGAACACTTCATTGTTGTCATGCAGAACCTGTACATGGATCAACAGACAGTTGTGTGAACAGAACAAGGGAAGACTGAGTGCATCGTTTAAAATCAGGGAAGGTGTACATCATAATTTTATCCTTTCGCCATACTTATTCAATCTGTATGCTGAACAAATAACCTGAGACGCTGGGATATAAGAAGAATGTGGCATTGGGACTGTAGGAAGATGTATTAACAACTTGCAATATGTGAACGACACAGCCTTGCTTGCTGAAAGTGAGGAAGACTTGAAGCATTCGCTGATGATGTGCAGGGGTTGCAGTCTTCAGTGTGAATTATGATTCAATGTAAGAAAGACCAAAATCCACATAACTGGACCCACAGGTAACATCATGATAAGTGGAGAAAAGGTTGAAGTCGGGGATTTTGTTTTGCTTTGATCCATAATGAATGCTCATGGGAGCAGCAGACAAACTAAAAGACTATTTGCATTGGGTACATCTGCTGCAATAAAAAACCAACCCTCATCAGTGTACAGAAGAGTAAAGATGTTACTTTGAGTCCTAAGGTGTGCCTGCCCTAAGCTGTGGTATTTTCCACTGCCTCTTATGCATGTGAAAGTTGGACATTGACTAAGGAAAACCAAAGAGAAGTAGAAGCATTTGAATTGTGGTGCTGGGGAAGAATTTTGAAAGTCCCACGGACTGCCCAAAGAACCAACAAAGCAGTCTTGGGAAAAAGTGCTGCCAGCATGTTCCTTAGAAGCTTTGGGCATGTTAGGAGAGCCCAGTCTCTGGAGAAGGACGTCATGCTTGGTAAAGAAGAGGAGCAATGAAAAAGAGGAAGACCCTCAGCAAGACGGATGGACACATGGCTACGAACGGACTCCAGCCTAAGAACAATGGTGAGAATGGCCCCGGACCAGACAGTGATTCCGCCCGTCATACACAGGGCCACTTCAGCTCGATGGCACCGCGGGACAAAGCAGGTGCTGTGCAGATGGGACAGCCTTGTGCCTGGCCCGAGCTGTGGCATTTCCATTGCCCCATATGCATGTAAAGTCTAAGCCCCACTTCCATCAGTAGTGTATGAGACTGCAGGGTCCTACACACCTCCACTTTCACTGGGGAGTCTTTTGTTGTCCCCAAATATTTCCCATCTAATATAAAGGGGGAGGCTATTTGCTTTTTATACTGTGGCCAAATATACATAACGGAAACTGTCCCGTTTCAAAGTGCACAGGCAGCAGCATTTAGTACATCCACCATGCTGTGGAACCACCTCCACTATCAAGTCCCAGAACTTTCCTCACCCAGAAAAGACACCCCATCGCCATTAAGCAGTCTCTCCTGATTCCCTGAGCCAAGACACGGTCTTTTAAAGCACCTCCCATGCATGGGAAACCTGAACAGTGAATAAGGAAGACCAGGAAGAATTCGTGCATTTCAATGACAGTGCCGACCAAGAAGATTGAACACACCCTAGACTGGCAGAAGGACAAAAGGATCTGGATTTGGAGGGCGCACAGGCAGAATGCCTCTTCAGCAAGGACAGTGGGACTTCATCTCGCACGCTTTGGCCAGGGGATCCGGAGAGGCCAATCCACGGGAAAGGGCATCATACTCAGGAAAGTGGAAGGTAAGTGAGAGAGAGGAAGACCTTTGAGGAGACAGATTGCTGCAGTGGCCAGAACAACGGGCTCAAACATCAGAACAATTCTGAAGAAGGCACCGGACCAGGCAGTGCTCTGTTGTGTTGTACCTGCTCCGCCCCCACCCCACCCCCGTGGGTCAGATGGACTCAGGAGTATCCAACAAAAACCACCCGATTCGCCGGTTTCCCTGGCAACCACTAACTTGTCTTCCTTCTCGGTGAACTTCCCTATTCCAGATACTTCACATGAATGGGTGGCATACTGTTTCTTCTTTTGTTGCTGGCCCTTCCACGTAGCATGTTTCGGGTCTTCCATGTTGTAGCAGGTATTGGTATGCCATTCCTTTTTATGCTTGCAAAGTACCTGTGATAGGTAGGTTTATAGTCCCAAGCTGGCCAATAGACACATGTGGGATTAATAAGGTTGCAGTTTAATTAAAGGGCAAAGAGATAAATGGCTCAGCAAGCCTCACCTGTCAGTCTCTTGCTCTCTGATGATCGGACCAGTGTGCGGCTGCCTTAGCTAGTTCTCTGCCTCAACTTGCGAGCTCCACGACGGGTCCCTAACCCGTGGACCATGTCGCTATAGTTTGAGGTTCCTTCAAGACATGCTTCGCCACACTGCTGCTGTATGCATCACTTCAGCTGGGGACTGTCGGACCCTGTCATCTGGCTGCCTGTTGGTGACCAGCCCTGCTGCTTGCTGCCTGTGGCCGGACTGCCTGTATTGATCCACAGAAGACTCAGCTGTCTGCTTCCTGGACTTGCATCCAGTAGCCCTCGTGAACAGGACTGCCAGTACATTAACTAGCTCACAGAAGTTAGTTGAACTGAGCCCTCTGTACTTCTCTGTGGACTAATTAGCTGTTTATTTCATTATTTTATATATATATATATATATATATATATATATATATATATATATATATATATAATCGTAAGTGTCCTGGTTTTGTTTCTCTAGAAAACACTGTCTAACACAGTATCCTATTGTATGAGTATTAGTTGCACTTTTTGATATCACATTAAGTTAATTTGTTTGGCTTTTCCTGTTTATCTTCAGTGGAATGCCCTTTACCTTTATTTTCATCATTAAAAAAAAAGAGAGAAAAAAAGACAGAAGGGTGATTTTTTTTTTTTATCTGAAATTTCAGGCTGAAAAATCAGCGAAGGAGCTGTTGAGATGTCTGTTTACAGGGCCGGGCACAATGTCGACGTTCATGATATATTTGTTGACTCGATGAGAACCCCTATCTTAAAATATGATTTTGAGAAAATGATTTCCCACTCTGGGCTTCAAGTTTCTGATTTATAATTAATGGGATTGGATACATCTATGCCAAGGTCTCTTCTAAATCCCTTCCTATCACCTCCTTTTTTTTTTTAAGAGAGGCAAAGCCAAGTAATTCCCACAGAGCCTCCAGAAGGAAATAGTCCTTTCATTCTGAGCTGTTCGTGTTTATCAGCAGGGCCTGAGGCCACCATCATCATTACTCGCGGAGGAAGCAGAAGTTGACTGTGTCGAGCTGACTCTGACCCGTGGGGACTCTAAGTGTATAGTTAACTACTGGGTTAATTTTATTTAAAACAATACATTTCTGCTGAAACTCTGCACAAATATTTTATAGACAGTCATGACAGAGAGCCCCTCTGACAGTGTCGTCTGGTATGAGCCACACTCCCAAGTTCCCAGTGGTTCCACTGGCCATACTGGTCTTGGTCATAGTCAAGTTAATAATATCCGAGACTGGCTCCCTAACCCTCCTGAGATTCAAAGAGTTTCTTAGCACTCTTTCAAAAGCCTTGTGCTGCCTAAATAGCTTGGGAAAATTCTGCTCTCTGAAACTTAGAACCCAGCCCACTGACCAAGACATTTTACAGATCATTTCATTGATTTCCCAAAAATAAGAATGTCAGTAGAGAAAAGGCTTCATCTCCCCAGAGCTCAGCTCCCATCCCTGATAATCCGGCTTCACAGTTTGCCCTGATCGGTTTTCATATCAACCATCTTCCCAGCTCCACGGAATCCTCTTAGGGCGCGGCAGCCTCTTAAGGTGCAGTAGAACGCCACAGAGGGATGAAATGGGGCTTGATTCGGCCACCGGCTGTCCACCTAGTCTGGGGTAAAAAGAAAAACAACTCAAAACCCAAACTCGCTGCCATTAAGTCAAGACAGACACATAGCAACCCGATAGGACAGAGTAGAACTGGTCCTGTGGTTTGCTGAGACCACACCTCTACAGCCTCATCGTTCTCCCAGGAAGTGGTTGGTGGCTTCGAACTACTGACCTTGTAGTTAGCAGCCCAACATGCGATCCACTATGCCATTAGTTCTCAGGCCTTGGTTCTGGGTCTTATGAAATGAGAAAATAACATCTGGCCCAGGGAACTCATTCACGACGTCTGAGAGGATGGATGTGAAGACCCCCTGTCATCTATCTATACGTCTAAGGTACAAATCAAATATTGTTTGCATTCAGGGATATCGCCCCTGCAGGCCTACATTTGACCTTGTCTTTCTCAGGAGTTGGTCCTCCCAATGATGCCCCAGATGGAGCCAAAACATTGGACATATCGCCCTCTGGTGGATTTAAGTGGAAATGAGTTTCCAAGGGCTTGCTCATGGGCTTCAGTAGGTCCCTGGCTCCGAGCTAGTACTGCATGCCCAGTGGGATCCAACTGTGGTGATCCCAAAGATTTTCACTGGCTAATTCCTGGGAAAGCAGATCATCAGTCCCTTTTTCTTAGTATGTCTCCATGTGGCGAAATCTGCACAACGGCTCAGCAAAAGCAAGACTCCAGAGACAGACACTCAATCCTGATCTCCCTTCTTGTCTGTGAGCCTTCTGGGGACCCCTGTGTGGTGCCAATCACTCAGGCACTTGCCTGTTAACTGTAAGGCTAGAGGTTCAAGTCCTTCCAGAGACCCTTCAGAAGCAAGGTCTAAGGGTCTGCCTCTAAAAACATAACAGCCACTGAAAACCCCATGGAGCTCTGCTCCACTGTGACGCCCGAGGCACTGATGTGAGCGGGTGCTGATGTGACAGGCTCTTCACACCAACACAGCTGCCAACCAGAGCTGTGGGTGTCAGAGCAGGAGGGAGAGAGGGCCCCTGACCTCCAGCACCAGGTAACGAAACATGCACTGATTCAACACTGACTCTCACTTGTGTGGTGCGAGTCTGGGGAAAGAGCTTAGTTTTACTGAGCCTCATTTTCCTTCCCTGTAAATAGAGAAGCCACCTCCTCATGATAGACTCTATGTTCTCATTATGGATTATATATCCTCATAGTGCTTACCATCTAGTTGGGAAGCCAGGGTATGGACATAAAAATGAAAGATTATTCAGCCTCTCAGATAAAAATTGCTAAAGCTAATCAAATGACCTAGGCCATCGGTTCTTAACTACCTTTTTTAATCTAAAAAAAATGAGATAAGTTACAGAAGCTGCCAGCAATCCAATAAAAGATCAGCCTTCTGGTATATTCTGAAACTGGGATGGCAGGGTTAAGATTTCTAAACTGTTGCAAACCAAAGAAATGCAATTGTTGAATTTTAACCAAAACATAGGATTATTTGTCAAGTATGGGTTGCATGCCTATATTCTTCTACGTTTTTAAACTATGAAAGCATCATAGATACATGCCCTAGAAAAACTCTTACCACCTACCACAGGAGACATACACGAGCATGTTCAATGTAGCTTTAATCATAACATGGAGGCCTGGAAAGGGCTCAGATGTCTTCCAATCGAAAATAGACAAATTATCGGATAATTAAACAATGAGATACAATACAGCAAAGAAAATGAGATCATACTTACAAGCAACATGGATAAATCCTAGAAATACAATATTAAGTGTACAGAGCCAACTCATTGAACACTCTGTGCCATATCACAGCACTTTGATGAAGCTCAGGTACCTGGGAGCTTCTGGGTAGATTCAACCGCTCAACTGTCCAGCTGGCTATTGAGCACCGGACAATTTGCTTGTTGTAACAGTTTTGAAAGCCAGGTGATTACAGTTTAGACTAGAAATCTGATTTCCCTCTCTCTGATTTTTGGTATTATTGATGTGGGATTTTTTTCCCCCTTATAGTCACTGAGCACATTGTGTAGCCCCAAACCAAAACTCCCTGCCATCGAGCCTATGCTGACTCAGAGTGGCCCCATAGGACAGGGTAGAACTGCCCCAGTGGGTTTCTGAGACTGTCGCTCTTTATGGGGACAGAGAACCTCCTCTTTATTGGACTTGCTGATTAAAAAGAGGTCCACTAAGAGCCTATGATGAAATGCGCTGCAATAAGAAAGCAATCTGCAGACTGCTCTGATCCATTCCCCGAAGGCCAAGTGGCAGAGGGTAAAAAGTATAACAGCACTGGACACTAGTCATAACTTGTCAGTCCCGATGAAAGGGCAGTTGGAGTTAACATCTATGCCAAGGCTATCAAGATAAGCTTATTTCCACAGGCCAAAGTGGAATTGAATTGCCAAGGCGTCCTGGGCACGGTCTGATATCTTAAGGAGGTGGATGGAAATCCTCAGGGATCCTTAGAGAACAATAGAACTGGTTACATTGTGCCCAAGATCATTTTCTGCAACACTGGAAATATGCTCTGTCTACCCCTTGACGTAGGGCCGCTACGAATCAGAACCGAGCCGGTGGCATCTAACGACATCCCGGTGTGGCTCGGGAGCACTTGAAATGCGGTGAGTCCACCTGAAGACGTGTATTTTTTGTAATCGTCACCAGGGGCTCGTAGCCACTCTGTTGGGAGGCTCTGGATCAGACTGAGCATGAACAGGCGTGTGTGTGTGTGTGTGTGTGTGTGTGTGTGTGTGTATTTGTGTGTGTGTGTGTAGGGCGGCGGGGTTGTTACTAAGTGTCGTCGACCTCATCCTGACTCACAGCATCCCGAGGTACAACCGCACGAAGCTCTGCCCAGGCCTCTCCCATCCCGCCATCATTCCTAGGTCTGAGCTCCTTGTGGCAGCCACTGTGTTGATCCATGTCACTGAGCATCTTCCTCTTTTCCACCGGCCCTCAACTTCACCAAGCAGGAAGTCCTTCCGGGGGGCTGGTCTCTCCTGATAACCGGCATGAAGGACTGGAGGTGAGTCTTGCCTTCCTTTCTTCTCCAGGGCTCTCTGGCCGTCCAGCTCTCAAGATAGAGTTGTTTCTCCGCTCGGTGACCCATAGGAGAGGCAATAGTCTTGGTCGACGTCATCATGGAAATGCACCGATTCTTCTCCGGCCTTCCTCATTCATTGTCCACCCATCGTATGCCCACGAGGGGACAGAAACCACTGTGGCCTGGGCCAGGGGCACCTTAGTTCTCAAAGAATAGCTTTGACTTTTGGCATCTGTAAGTGGTCTTTGGCCTCGGATTGGCCCAGTGTCATAAGTTGAGCGATATCTTGACTGGTCTTCCCATGGGCACTGATTCTCCATCCAAGGAAAGTGAAACCCTTGGAAAGTGTGTCCCGTCGTGAGGAAAGGAGAGGCGGGGTCCATGAAAGAGTGTGCTGGCTGCGGGAAACGTTTAGAACATCCGTGTAGAATGACTTTGTTTAGGCCGTTCAGGCAACGCACCTTCTGCCCGAAGGGCACTCGGAGACTGGACAGAAAGCATTTCTCATTCTTGGTCACAAAGGGGACTGAGGTTCCTCTTGGCAGGTTTGTCAGTTATTCTTGCCTTTCTCCATTCAAGCCCTTCTTTGATAACCTGCTAGCGTTAACCTCGCCGGTTTCTTCCAGTTCTGTGGTCAATAAGCACCAGTCCCCCTCAGCCGTCTTACCTCGGGGCCTTTGCCCGCTGTTTAAAAGCTCCCCTCGCCCCACCTCGGGGCTCCAGATGGCTTCCTATCAAGCTTCTTTCTTGACTTTCCTCTCCAAATTTAGGAGCCTTCCCTTCATCGTCCTACCGCCTACTTTTATTTCTGTCCTGATGCTTAAACTGATCTTGGATCATCATGCTCCTGGATCCCTTCCCCAAGGGGCCATGGTGGCCGAGTGGTTAGACATCAGGCTGATAGCTGCAAGGTTGGCAGTTCCAAAGCACCAGCTGCTCAGGGAGAGAAGGGAACACTCTGCTCCCATAAAGAATTAGACCGTGGGCACCTCTACCCTGTCCTACGGGTCACTCCGAGCCAGCATCGACTCGACCGCAGTGAGTTTGGTTTGGGATGTTTAGATCCGTCACCCAGCCCGCCCCACCCTCCATGTGTGCCCAGGACAACAAGAACCATATCTAAGTTTTTCACATTGTTTTATCTCTGATTCCTAGACCAGGCTAGATCATCAGTAAATATCCCATGAAGGATGGATGGATGGATGGATGTTTCGATGTTTCTTATCTTGGAACCACATGTAAGAAGACGCCTGCGATACATTCAAGTGTCATTAAGCAATAAAGGCCATCCTTCCATCTCACCTCTGCCACTTAGAAAGTTGACCGACTGCCTGTCCATTGGCCAGCCAGCAAGACTGGGGAGACCATATTGCACCCAATAATTCCAAGCAGACACTTGTTTACAGAGTCCAGAACATTGCTTTCCCTCTCAGTCTCATCTGAGTGGGACAGTGCTGACCCTCTACAGGTAAGGAAATCGTGGCCCGGGACGGATACAACACAAACCTGACGGCTCAGAGGCCCATGCTGGCACCAGGCACAAGATCTACAAAAAGTCCCTGCTCTTCCTCCATTCTGGGTTAGGCGTCCCAAGAAGATGATGCCAAAAGGAAAGGGGGACGTAGCTTTAAAGCCACTCTGCGACAAGCGAACAGCCCAGACAGCTGTGGCACACTAGGCAGGTCCACGCCGTTTGTTCAGATCCTTGGCATCTGGTGCACTTTAGACATCAAAGCTTTCCAACGTTTGAAAAATGATGCATGGCTTCCATTCGTTATATTGCGCCTCCTGCCCAGCAGTCCGGGGCTGCATCCCACCCTAAACAAATGAACATCTGCAGCAAAACAGATGCCGAGGCAGCCGTGCTGAAGATGGATATGCGGGAGAAACAAGGAATACAAATGGCTTCCTCTCAGTTCAGCCAAGGTTGGAGGGAAGACCAAGAAGGGGGAGGGACTTTGTCAGCAGAACTTCCAGTTTGCCCAGTTTCGCAGATTCCAGATTGCAGGCAAAGGAGGTGACCCTGCACTATGGACAAGCGTCACTACAGACGTGGAGGCGGATGAGAAGGTAGTAATACTGAAGCATTTTTGAGCAAGGGAAATAGAGGCACCCATAGAAGGTGCTTCATCAAGCTGCAAACTCCATTCCTGTAAGGCCTGAGAGCAAGCCAGAAGCTGAGCCCGACGAGGCAGCATGGTCATGGCTGAAAGGAAAAAATCAGGGCAGGGATGGAGGGCAGGAGAGAGAAGCAGGCCGTCAGAACTCCTGCCGCCTGGCAGTTCTTCAGTGTCTAGGCCAACGGCAGCGTGGGGAAGCTAATATAGAGTACCAAGACCCTATCTATCAAGCAAAGGACCTGTGACAGGGCTGTGGATACAAGGACATTTAGTGGGGTCCCAGCTTGGGAGACAGCTCTCTCTCTCTCTCTCTCTCTCTCTCTCTCTCTCTCTCTCTCTCTCTCTCTCTCTCTCTCTCTCTCTCTCTCTGTCACTCTCTCGGTTGCTCGGTTGTTCTTTTCTGGCTGCAGTGAAAACTGCAGGGATCATCTGAGGACTTGTTGGGCTCATTGCCAACCTGACATCATGTCTGGTACAGGCAGAGACAGTGGGAGCAGGTGGTACCAAGAAATGTACTCTAACCTGGAACTTGGGAGACAAGAGTTCTTGTTGTGGGTTGAGTTGTGTGACAGGTATGTGTGTATATTTATCTGAATCCAGAGCCTGGGGATGTGACCCCATTTTCAGACAAGCTTTTGACAATGTTAACAGTTTACATACGGTTCCACCACAGTAGGGTGAGTCCCAATCCAATCTATGGGGTGGCCTTAGAAAAGACGAGAGAGAGACAGAGTAAAGATGGTCACGTGAAGATGCCAGTGAATGCCTGGAGCTCCCAGAAGCCAGGAGAGACCAGAAAGAATCTTCCCCTGGAAACCAGAGAAGGCAGGATCCTGCCAACACCATGCTTCTAGCTTCCAGAGCTGGGAGACGATGCATCTCTGTTGCCCGCAGCTGCCCACTCTGTGGGTGTCAAGAGCACTGGGAGGCCAAGGCTTTCTCTTCATGCCCCCACTGTGGCCCCTTGGAAAGATCTTATTAACAAGGAATCATCTTCTGTAGTGGGGGGGTGGTTTTTGGAAACACAAATGACATTTTCGATCACGGTTGGTGATTGAATACAAGATGCAGAATGTTGATGCTGAAACAGAAAACAAACGGAGCCGGGAGCAGTCTTGTTGCCACCCTGGGCCTCCATTTCCTCATCTAGAAAAGGCAATGGCTAGACAGCATTGACCTTGAATGAGCCCGACCATTGCTGCTCAAGTGGTGTCATGCTCATTATCGATATTAAGAACTTGGGAAATGTTTGTTGACATTGCTATTGCCTTGATTCCATAGGTGCTTCAGAAACAACAAGAAAAAAATCCCTGGGCTCTGCAGTAAAAAGAAAAGGATCCAGAAAGGCACTCCATCTCCCGGAAGATAAACAACCCACCGCCATCTCCCGCCCCTCCCCAGACACCAGCTCGGAATGTGTTTGCTCAGCGGCCTAATCGGCAGCATCTAACATTAGTGCACAGCCTCCTCCCGCTCACACTTCATCATCTCTGAAATATTCTATAGATTGGAGAATGGCTCGTAATGCTGATAGAATAACTCATTTTAAAATCACGCACTGAGAAAACAAGTTTACCGCTCTATCTTTGAATGGCTTGCGCCTGGAAGAAAAACTCCATCTTTCACCAGAGGGAAAAAAAACGAAAAGCAATTGTCTGAGATGAGCACCCCCACCCCCAGCCCAGCCCATCACTGTGCCTCCGGAAGATGGAATTCATTGATCAGAGTCAAAAAATCTCAGTCTGTGGGGGGAAAAATACAGTCCCTGCAACATTAATTTCACTAGAAACTAAAATAATGGGATGCAGCCAGGCAAAAACACAATGAAATCGAATGTTTCCCCAAAGTCACCTGCTCCCTGAGTGCAAGGGAGACAGAGGCTCATTCCCACCTCTCGCTGCTGGGCTTCCTCCCCTTTTATGTAGGCTACATTTCAAACAACCAACATTCACCCCCACTCCCCAGCCCAGGTTAAACCAATGTGGACATCTTGCCACCGACGCCCCAAACACTAACGTCAAGCTCACTGCCAGCGCGTCAGTGTGGACTCATAAGGGCCCTGCTAGGATCAAGTAGGACTGGCCCTGTGAGTTTCCGACACAGTAACTCTGCAGGAAGTAGACAGCCCCGTCTTCCTCCCTCAGAGCGGTCGGTGGTTTCGAACTGCTGACCACCACGCCACCGGGGCTCCTCTACCTATGTTCCAGAACATGTTCAAGAAATAACAATTGCAGACACCATTGAAATTCCTTTCCTCTCTTCCCTGGAGATGGCCACTGCTCTTCTTGGTGGTGGATCTACTCTTGACCCTGGTGCACTTGGACCCAAGCAGGCTTTAATACCCTGTGTCTGTGCGTACCGTCAGGTGTGGCTTAATATTCATGAGACATGGAGGGTATCTTGGCATAGGCCATTTTGTGATTGGGAGGTTGTTCTAACGCCGTCCTGGCTTGCTCTTGCTTTCTCTGTAAACTTCTGGCCAAGCGTCATGCCTCAGCAGGAATCATCAACCTGCTGAGAGGAATTCATTCCAATGATTGATCCTCGACCCACACCGTTAGCAGTTTCTCCCTGTCTCACACTGTTGCTTTCAACACAGCCCATCTGTTAAGAGCCTGGAGGATGGTGTCTTTGTTCTTGAGGATGCTCATGGTTCTCGCCGAATCTTGCGTTTGCACCTTGGAGTGGTTCATAGGCTCTGGTTCACTTCCAAATGGAGACCTCCTGCCGCTGCTCTCGCCGCACTGGTGTGGCTGCATTTGGGAGCCATGGTGCACTTCGCAGGAAAACTCGTAAAAGAAAATTGAACTGAGAGAGAATACTGCACCACTGCACAGACCTGTGATGAACAAGACCAGATGCCACTGCCTTTCAGGGGAAGCCTGAGGTCGGTGTTTACTGACCCCCAGTAAACCTTTATTTCTAAGTAGGGACCGTCCATATGACAGTAACAGTGGAAGGTACATACATGCATAAGCCAATAGCACAGGCATTTATTTAGCATAGTCAAGACATACAAGGATCCCTGGGTGTGCTGCGACTTAACCTTTGTGCTTCTAATCACAAGATCAAAGGTTCAAACCCACCAGCCACTCTGATGGAGAAAATTGAGGCAGTCTGCTGCTGTTCAGATCGACAGCTTTGGAAAGCCTGCCAAGCAGTTCTACAATATCCTCATGGGTCGCTCTGCGTCATAACTGACTTGGGAGCGATGATTTATCAAGACATATGCATTCGGGGTTATAGGAGTATGCGTATTGTACCATTACACTCCTGGCGGGGCAATCGCTTGGTGCATGGGAGACAGGAGATACATGCTATTAAGCTCAATGCACCCATTGCCAACGAGGATTTCATCATCAGTCACGGATCCGACAAGGTTCCCTGGGGACTCAGGACTTTCACCGCTGACCTCTGGAAGGAGGTCACCAGGGCTGTCTTCCTAGCCCAGCCTAGTCTGGAAGCGCCCAGGAAACCTGTTTAGCACCCTAGCGACACTGCAGGGACCACTGATGGCCACTGAGCGTGATGCGCACTGCCCGGAGTGCAACGCAGCTCCCTCACAAGGGAAGCCAGAGTTCTGCCACTGAATCATCAGCGCCTCACGCAAGCACACATACCAGAAAACCACGACTCTCGCAGTTTAAAGCATGCAGGTCAGCGGCATTTTACACACAGTATTCACTGTCTCTATTGCCGCTAGCCAGGTCCAGAACTTTTGCATAACCCCAAAAAACACTCTGTACCTGTGCGGGGAAAGTTGTTTGCGGCTTAGGCAAATAGGACAGGACCACCACCGTCCACGGTTCGAGGCCCATAGAAAACGCTGACAGCTCAACCTCGGGAGCTGATGAAGCAGCAGCTCGCCTGCCTCTCTGTCTGAGATAAAATAGACACTTTGCCTCGTGTTCCCTGGCAAGGCTGCAGAAAGAGCGGTCTGCAAGCTTACCAGTTACTTCATGTTCCCAACCTGGTCCTCCCCTCCTATCTGAGAACAGCTTGTCTGATGTAGGAATGCATCTTTGTATATCCGCAAATGACTCTAAAACTGTCCCTTTGTGTAAACCTGTCACGTGTTGCAGGCTACGTGCAGGAAGGGCATTTAAATCTGCCTCGAATAAAGCACAGTGCCCTGGAGTGACTAGGTTGCAGCCCCCCCACCCCCACCCCCACCCCACCCGATGTTTCCACTGCATCTAACCTTTTGTAGCTCTTGGCTGTAGGTTATCTGGTTGTAGATTGTGCCCTCTCAAACCTGTTCGATTTGGAAGATGGAAGTGTAACTCTCTATTACCTTACATGTACCCATTAGCGCCCACCTCATCTGTCCCCCACTCCCAGGCTCCTGAAAACCAGAACGCTGGCCTTCATCTCTCTGGATTTGCCTGTACTGGGTCTTTCACTTCGGTGGAATCTACAAGAAGCGGCCCTTTGAGTCTACCTTCTTTCCCGCAGCATAATGCTTTGGGAGGTGCTCAGCCATGCTCTATCCTGTCTCAGTCCTTCATTCTATTTGATGGCTGAATAATGTTACGTTGTATGGCTATAACATATTTTGTTCATCTGTTCATCGCTTGAAAGGCATTGGGCTGTGCTGTCTCTTGGCTCTTGTGAATGGTGCTGCCGTGAGTGGCCGGGTACAAGCGTCCGCAGGTTTCTCTGTTGGCCTCATCCTGCGTCTGCGCTTTGTCCTCGCCATCCTGTGTTGGAGACCCCTCCAGTTTCGCGTGCAGCTGTGCTCCGTTTCTTTTACCAGTGGCTTAGATAGCCACAGTCTGTAGAGCCATTCTCCTGCTGCTGGCTACTACTTCCGACCATATCTACAGAAGAAGAGACCCCCAGGGCTCCTCAAGACACCCAGGTAATGACTCTGGCCTGTGGATGGGGAACCCAAGGGGAGAAGGCAAAGGTAGGCACCCAGCCACACCGCAAAGCCAACCGAAGGTCGAAGACCAGAGAGTGCTCAGTTGTCTCCTTGTTCCCAGAGATCAGCCACCCTCCTACTGATTTGGGGTCCCACAGGAAGAGAAGGAGGGACTGACTCTGGCCCCTGGTCCCTCAGCATCAGGGTTGGCTGTGCAATTGGTGTGGTCATTGGAAATAACATTGGTGACACTGAGCAGAAACTATGGGAGTTCGTCCCCTCCCTCAGAAAAGGCCCGGCCCAGATGAGGCTGCTACTTCAGCCTGGATCCCAGAAGGAGGAACGCACGCAGGTGGAGCAGGGATGCCGACCCCAACCCCGGAGATCTCGGCGGTGCTTGTTACTGCAGGGTGAGCTAGCGGACAAGAACGCCGGGCCTCCTCTGCGCCGTCCTTTGACGGAGTTGTCTGCAGGGGGTTAGACCTGAAGGACGACCTGCCTGGTTTTTTTCATTCGCTTATTTATTCCAGTACCCTATTTAAGCCCAGTTAACGGAGAAAACGTCCCTTGAAAACACAGGTCTTGCTGCTTGTGGCGTGTAAATGATAGGTTTCAGTTCTTGTTGCCCCCTTGGTATAGTGGTTCTATGTTGGGCTTCAATCTGCATGGTCAGCAGTTCAAAACCACCCGGAACTCCTAGGGAGGAAGCGGGGTGGCAGTGAGTTTGACTTAGGTTTGGCTTCATTTTTAAACTTGTAGGCACCATTCAAAGGAAATAGCATTGACCAAAATGGGACTCTGCATGTGACCCAGCCCGGACATGGTGGGAAAATAACTAACCGCTAGACCTTGTGAGCGCAGGTCTGGGTCCTCCTGCAGATCAGGCTGCTCTCAGGAGGCCGGCAGCGTCGTTACACCCAGCTGACACAGGCCGTGGGTGATGTAGAGTGATGTTGCAGGTGTTAGGCGACATGAGGTCTAGCAGGAGACAGATGGAGGAAGTGAACCCGGGATCTTGACGCCTGGGACGCTGCGAGGGCAGGCTCCGCACCTGCCTCCACTCACACATCTCAGCGCTCTGGCTTTCTGCAGCGGTGCTGGCCGCGGTGTCCTGGACCTGAGTGGAAAACTCAACCAAGCTGACCCAGTGCGTACCATCAGGAGACAATCACACGGAGAAGACCCTGTAGGTGTTTCTTAGAAACTGCTTGGCAATTGGCGATGGTCCTATTAAGAGCAGGAGGAGGAGTACAGGGCATTACAAAGACCCATGCCAGAGACACCTGCCCTGGTCCGGGGAGGACGGCTGCTTCTCTGAGGACCGGACACCCAGATGCCACCCTGCACGGTGCTTCAGCAGAGATCTGCACCCCACACCCCCTAGCATGCCCTGGTGGGTGCCCTCAATGTCTGACAGCAGCTTCCAGTCTGTAGTTCGTGTGCGTGACCCTTTGTCAACGCCTCGGCCAGAGAAAGCAGACTGAACATTCACTCGATCCCCAGGTATGTTTGGGGGTTACACACGTGAGAGGGTCATTGTTCTTAAGAGGCGCAGAGCTCAGTGGGGACACAGAAGATAAGCGGGCCAATTTGAGCAATGGTGCGTGTGATCGTGTGGAGCAAAGGAAAGCACACAGCAGCTCAGAGCAAGAGAGCAGGAGGTTGTCGTGTCGGGGTGGTTAACGCACTGCCCAGGGCTCACTGGGAGGATGGGGGGACGTGAGACACAGAGTTGGCCACACACAGAGCAGGTGGGAGGGGGCTCCTGGCAGAGGAAGGAGCTAGGACAAGAGCCCCAGGGCTCAAAAGAGCTTGGCACCTTGGAGCTATTGATGGGAGGCTTGTGAGGAGAGACTGGCATGAAATGGGATCTATAAGGTGGGCACTGTCTTGTCCCCGATGAGAGTGTACCTGGCTCAGCATGTGTGCAGAAGGGACAGGACGTTGCTAAGAAGCTCCTACAGGAGCCAAGGGATCATGGCCCACATCCCACCACTTGTATTATGACCCCAGGCAAGCCCCAGCCCCCTGCTGAGCCTTGAGCCCTCATATGCAAAGTAAGGGGTGGGGACCCAAGACTGAGCAGGGTCTTGCATCTCTGCCATCTTGATCTATGGGTGGCAAACTCCCCTAACCTCTACCAACAACTGATCCATGGCCTTCCAGAAGATTCCTCCGATCAGGCGGAGGGGGGGGGGATAAGAAAGCAGATGTGAGCATTGCTCACAGACGCCCTTCGCTACACACACACACACACACACACACACACACATCTTTCCAACAGGATGAGAACAGGAAGTCAACAAAAGGCATCCCAGCCACCCTCTCCCCCTTCTGAGCTCCAAAAGCTACTTCTGTCTGGGTGAGGGTGGGGTGTCCCTGTAACTCCCAGGGGAGACTTCCCTTCACCAGAGAAGTCTGTCCTTGGCCAGACACCTGGATAGACACAGAGTTCTTGTATGGAGCTGAAACTTGCCTGTTGGAAAGCCCACTCCATTGTTCTTCCCTGGGGGATGATCTGGAACCCTTCCCTTCTCCTGAAGAAAGTCTAGACCAGTGGTTCGTTCTTTTTTTTTTAAATCATTTTGGGGGGGGGCTTATATAACTCTTATCACAATCCATACATACATCAATTTATAAAGCACATTTGCATATGTGTTACCCTCATCATTGTAAAAACATTTGCTCTCTACCTAAGCCCCTGCCATCAGCATCTCATTTTCCCCTCCCTGCTCACTCCCCCTCCCTCATGAACCGTTGATAATTTATAAATTATTGTTTTATTATATCTTACACTGTCCAACATCTCCTTTCACCCACTTTTCTGTTGTCCGTCCCCTAGGAAGGAGGTTATATGTAGATCCCTGTAATCAGTTCCCCCTTTCCAACCCACCATCCCTCCACCCTCCGGGTATCGCCAAGACCAGTGGTTCACAACCTTCCTAATGCTCCAATACTTTAGCACAGTTCCTCATGTGGTGGTGATCCCCAGACATAAAATTATTTTCGTTGATACTTCATCGCTGTCATTTTGCTACTGTGATGAATCAGGCAACCCCTATAAAAGAGTCACTCGACCCCCAAAGGAGTCACAACCCACAGGTTGAGAACCACTGGTCTAGACTCGGGCACCACAAGCCTGTGTCCGAAACCAATGGACCACCTGGAATGGCCTACTCGTCTGCGCTTCCATTTGCTTTCTCTGCGATGTCACTGTTGCATTTGCTGGTGGTGGTGGCCATCAGGGCCACTCGGGCTCAGAGCAACCCCCCGTGTGCAGAGTGGAAAGTTCCGTGCAACCTCCAGTGCCGTGACCTTTCAAAAGCAAACTGTCAAGCCTGTCTCCCAACGTGATTTCGAACCACCAACCTTTCCATTCATAGTCTAGCATTTATGCCATCAGCAGCATCCCTCCGGGTCATGGGGAAGAGCTAACGGCAGGGAGGCCATGCAGTTAGTGAACTCTCCAGTCCCTTGGCTTTAGAGTCAGCGTTTCCATGTGTGTTCACACCCTTATGGAAACACACACCTGCCAGCGACCCCAAGCCAGTCACCCACTTAGCCGAGCCTCAGTGATCCTCCTATATTGAGAAAACAAATGACAAGGTGCAGGCAGTGGACATGCCCCATGCATTCCCCTCCCTCTACCTGAGAGCCCTACACCCAGGTTGTGAGTCCCAGCGTGGCCGCCTACAAGCAATGACCTTGAGCGAGACCGGTCAGAGCCTCTTGACCAGGAATGACCATGCCTACCGGATGGTGTCAGAAGGGGTAATGAGTCAGGGTGTGTGAATGCACCCAGTAAACACACAGGGCCCCGTGCAGGTCAGCTGTTCTTACCTCCCCACAGTCTCCCCCGCCCCCACCCCCCCCACTCAGGATGCGACACTTCAGAGGGCTTCGTGAGCGGGCGCTCACACCCACACACCTGATTCCAAGAAAACAGAAGAGCGGGGGCCATGTGGTTTCATCCGCCGTGACTCACCCAGGCCACTCCTGCCGTGCATTCAAATCTTGCGGCTGGAGGAATGGTGCTTTCTGACTAGGAGACTGAGTTTCGAACCACCCCCTACTGCTGCAACTTGCACCCACTCCTCTCTGGCCCGGAGGGTGGCCGAGCTGTGGCAAGGGCAGGCCACAGGTGGCTTAGGTGTTTCAAGGCAATTTAATCCGGGAGGTAAGAAAGCCCAGGATCTGGAGCAGGGATGCCGGAAGAGGCATGAGTGTTCTGGCTGGAAAGAGGTCCCAATAGAGAAACATAGAAGGTGGTTGGGCTGCCAGATGGGGGTCCTGGGGTGAGAAAGAGAACCAGCACCCGGAGTGAGGCGAGGGGTAGAGCTGTGGGAGTCTGGGACTAGAGGAGCGAAGGGAAAGAAGACAGGGGTGGAGGTCAGGGGCAGACCCTTGGAGTGTAGCAGCATTCAGAACTCTAGGGGGAGGAGCTAGAGTCGTGGGTGGACGATGCCACCAGAGGTGAGGAGGAGAGCCCATCGATGAAGGGCTGGGAGGGAGACGGGACACGAAAAGTGGAAGCTAGCAACCCGGTGGCCGGTGGCCGGGGGGTGGGGAGGTCCTGACTTTGCACCTGGCTGGCACACATATGGCAGAAGAGTCTCCAGCTGATGGCAAGATCCCTGCGTGCCATGCTTGCTTCTGTCCCAACCCGAGGTAGACTTGTTCAGCCCCCTCCCCTCTCTGGCTCTCAGCTGTCTGCTGTCTACATGCAGGGAGAGGTGGTGATTCTGTAAGATGCCAGGACACTCTCAGAACCTGCCACAAGGGTCAATGCCCCTGCAGCTCAAAGAGGAATCAGGCATCTTTTCAAACAAGCCCTTTCCGGGCAGGAGAAAGAGGAGGGGGAGGGGAAGGGGAAGGGGAGAAGCAGCAGGTAGAGAGGATCTACCCTAGGATAACCAAGCAGTTGACTTCTGATCAGCTCAGATTCACGGTGATCCCTGTGTGTTAGACTAGAACTGTGCTCCGCAGGTTTGCAATGGCTGTTTGGGTTTTTTAGTTTGTTTGTTTTGGTTTTGGTTTTTCAGAAACAGAGCTACCAACCCTTCAGTTAGCTACCAAGCACATCAAACATTTGCAGCCCCATCCTCCGCAAGGAGCTTCCAATACCTAAAACGGACTCCTTAAGGGCAAGGGAGCCTGTCACCTCCAGCCTCGGAGAGGCCCCCAAGGGAGGAAGTTGCTAATGCATTTTAGGGGGGCTGCACCCCCACTTCCACCCAATTCCACCTCCTACTAAACAAAGGCCATTTGCAGTGTTTTGCTTTAGACAGGACTTTGAGAATTGTCCTCTTCTCAATTGCCGACTCTGGGGTTTGCATGTTTAACTCGGGGGAAGGGGTTTCTAGGATGCAAGTCTAGGAAATGCGCCCAAGTCGGAGCTCCACTCACCCCATGGAGTCTAACTGAAGCCCATGACTCCAGGCCCAGGTCCAGATGTGCGATTGGGGGGAACTCCAGGCAACAGGAAAGATGGGGAAAGGGCCAAAGTACAAGGAGATAGAAGCACAGAGGAGAGCCATCTATTTGAGAGTGTTGGGATGAGGTGAGTGGGAGAGACCAAAAGGCTTCCTGGAGGAGGTGCTGACTGGGCTGGGAACGGAAGGAGGAGGAGAAGGAGGAGGAGGAGGAGCTCAGCAGATGAAGGTGGAGTGGGAAGGCAGCATCCCAACAAAGAAAGTGAGACATTGGAACCTCTGTTCTGGGCTCTGGAGGATGGCTGGAGCGACTGGCCCAGAGAAAAAGCACTCCGAAGGCCATGTTGAAGAGGCGCCTCTTGCTTGGGGGCAATGGGGAGCCAGGGAAGTGTTTGAGCAGAATGCCCATCTGACTTGGCTTGTTTGCTCTGTTTATTGTGTTGAGGGGTGGGAAGTAGACCGTGGGCACAGAAACATACCCACAGGGATGCGCAGCTGCTGCCACTGCAAGCGCCTCTCTCTCTCTCTCTCTCTCTCTCTCTCTCTCTCTCTCTCTCTCTCTCTCTCTTTCTCTTTCTCTCCTCTTTGTTTTGTTTGTTTGTTTGAAGCAATAGAGTTTTACTGTCCAATTACACCAAGCATTCAAGCACCCATAAAATGAGGCTACAAGAGTTGTTTCAAAGAACAGAGTAAGACTGACCGATCTCGTTTTAAAAAGCTATTCTACTTAAACCTGATACAGGGCTAGGATAAAATAAAATGTGAAACTAATTTAAATACAGCCACGGGTTTGTTTGTTTGTTTAATCTTATACAAGATGCTAACAATTTGCATTCAGCATTGTATATATCTCTGACGAGGGTTTGCTCAGCTAATCCCTTAGTGGACTACACCAGAGTACGTGACCCAAGTAGCTAAAAAACGTCTGACCGCTTCAGTGGCTGCAGGAAAAGGTGGCTGCAAAACCCTTTTCTTGAAGGATAGCATCCCTCCAGAGGCGTTCATAAGTCTTAAGTGTATGATCGGTGAATTGTCAGGTAAAGACCAAAAGAAATCCTGGGCAGGTACCTCGATGAAGGGCGGGGAGCTGTTCTGCAAAGGCCACTTGGATATGCAGAACATTATTCAGGGGACATACACAATTATCAACGTAAATATCAGCCTGCTGTATTTTGGCCAAATTTTTCCTTAACTCACCCTTAATGTGATGGCCTGAACTGCTTCTGGTTGGCCAGGCAACTGATGTTAGCAGGTTATCAGGCGAGAGAATGCCCCCAGGCGAGAGAATGCTGGACACTGCCCCACCCTGGCAAATGGTGAACGCACTCAGCCACTAACCAAGAGGCTGGGGATCCGGATGCACCCAGAGGGCCTCTCCTTGTAACAATTAGTTTAGCAAATTGCGGGGCATTGTGCTTATTAATCTCACAGTGGGGCACTAAGTTAGGATTACCTTGATGGCAGTAAATACTTGTTCATTTCAGAATAAGTCTACCAAGTTTTCCAACCTATCATTCATCTAAAATTTTGTTTATGGTTGCATTGGATTTTTAAATTGATCTGGAGAGAATGAACATCTTTACAATGTTAGGTCAGGAATATGGATTATCTCTCCATTTAGTCAAAACTCTTTTTAAATGTCCTTTCATTGAATTGAAATTCTTGCATGGAGTGCTCTTTTTCACTCCTGGGTACATGCAATCCATGCTGCTCCTGTCAACGGCATCTTGTTTCCTAGTGTATTTTTACAGTTGGCGTGTTCTGGTGCACAGACAAGCTCCACTGGTTTTCGTAGCTGATTTTATATCCCACAATTGTGCTGAGTCCCCTCTTGGTTCTCAAGCAGGTTTGCTGATCCCATTGGTTTCCCATCATGCAGATGATCATCGCAGTGGTGACTGATGACAGCTCAGGCACTTCCCTTCCCATCCTTTCACCTCTCCGTTCCTGTTCTTGGCTGAACGTGCAGCGATAGTCCCAGCAACCATTGCAATTCTCGGTATCAGAGTTGTCCTGGGCAGGCACTGGTGTCCTGAGACAATGTGTGGAAAAGAGGTAAAATCAAGGGCCACACTCGCCTCCTGGTGGTGCTCCCCTGGCCCACTGCCCTCACTCAGCTCCTCTTTCTGCACAGACCCAGTTAGGACCTCTTTCTTCCTCCACCACATCTCCGCCCAACTCCCAACCCCAGATTGTATACCAGGTCTTCAACACTTCCATGCTTCTATCTCCTTCTGAAGCCCAAGCTCCACTCAGTGAAAGGGCATGACAAAGACCATGCAGTTAGAATGTGGAAGAGTTAGGGTGCAATTCCAGGTCTCCATTGTTCAGTTTGGTGAAGGAGGGAATGATCCAGCCAGAAATCCCCATGATCTGATTGTGACTTAGAGAGGTCTCTTGGGCCACAGTAGAGAAATTGATATAGAGGTGAGCACCACTGGAAACCAAGAGATTATATTAGGAGCAATTGCCATAAATGATGTCCTAGAGATGTCCTGTTGATGTATTAGAGAAAGGCACTGGTGCCCTAGAGAGAGGTCATGATGCCCTAGAGAGAGGTCGTGATGTCCTAGAGAGAGGTCGTGATGTCAGAGAGAGGTTGTGATGCCCTAGAGAAAGGCCGTGATGTCTGAGAGAGAGATTTTGATGTCCTAGAGAGAGATCGTGACGTCCTAGAGAGAGGACGTGATTCTCTAGAGAGAGTTCATGACGTCTTAGAGAGAGGTCGCGATGTCTTAGAGAAGGAATGAAGGAAACAGATGGTATTGATAGGACGTGGTCATTCTTCATTCCTGGGTCTTATGTTATTGTCATGTGCCAGCGAGTCGGTTCTGACCCACAGAGACCCTCTGCACTACAGAACGAACCACTGTCTGGTCTACACCATCCTCACCATTGCTCCTATTCATGAGCACATTTGTTGTAGCCCCATTTGTTGGGGGCCGTGCTCTTTTTCACTGCCACTGCATGTTACGAAGCATGATGGGATATTGAATTAAAGGTGAATCTCACTTTTCTGGTTGGGTAGTGATGAGCGGTCCTGGATATGGGAGCAGGAAGAGGTTCAGAGTGGAGGAAAGGTGGTGAACTTGCCCTGGACTCTTGGAGAGTGACAGGCACAGGACACACTCAAGCTGAGCTATTATCAGTAAGCTGGTACTATAGAACTGAATGTAGATGGGGGCTGTCTGGGCCGGATGACTTTGGAAAGGATCCGCATATCATTGGAGCCGTTGGAGTAGAAGAGCCTAACTGAGTTCCCCTTGATGACGGGAGGTGGGAGAGAATCAAAGGTCAAGGACAGATCCCTAAGGATCACATTTAAAGACTGGTCTGAAGGAGAACAGTCCTTAAAGGAGGCTGAGCAGGAGTTGCCAATGAAATGGGAGAAGAATCCTAAGAGTTGGAAGAACCATGAGAAGAGAGCGCTTTCAGAAGAGATCATGTTAGTGAGCACTGAAATGTATTCCCTGGATCCAGGGACATGGAAGTCATTGGCCACCTCTAGTTGATCTCGCCACCAGGCCATCATCTGAGACCTCTATGGCATTTGGTAGTTTAGGAAGCAGTTTATCTTCTGCAGCCTTCTTTGGGTGCCCAATCGAGTCACTTCTTTAATTAGGGAACTTTCTCCCGGTGAAGAGAAGACCCATTGAGGAGGTTTTGAACATGCTGAGACTCTTCAAATTCCTGAAGGTCTAGGGTCCTCTCCACAGAGCCTCCAGGCAGAATCGGAGAGCCAGTTCTGACGTTTGCCAAGTCAGAGGTGCCAAGTAACAGAGCTTACTGCCCCCGAAGAGAAAGACACCCACGTGGGCCCCACTCACTCCACGTCCTCCGAAATTCCCTGAACCCTTTCTCGTCCATTGTCCCAATCCAGGCACACAGCAGTTTCCTGCCATCGAGTCAGGAGAAAGACAGTGCCCTCGAGTCCCGTAAAGAGTGACAGTCCCAGAAACCCACAGGGGCCCCTTCTGCGCTGTCCTATCAGGTCGCTATGAGTTGGCACCAACTCAATAGCAGCATTTGCTTTGGTTTTCATTTTATCACTGAGCTCCCTGGGGGTGTGCTGGGTTCAGTGCTGGGCTGCTAACAGCAAGGTCGGTGTTTCAAATCCACCAGCCGTTCCATGTCTGCTCCCACAAAGATGTACTGTCTCGGAAACCCTGTGGGAGCAGTTCTGCTCTGGCCTACAGGGTCACCATGAGCCCAAATGGAGCCGATGGCTATAGGATGACCCATGTAACAGCTGAGAGGACACTGAGACTCAGAGGCTCCGAGGCTGCAGCTGTGAGAGCTCACAGGCTGAACGTGTGCCTCCGGCTACCACAGACTCTCCGAAGCTGTGTTCCCAGGGCCTCCAGCATCCCAATCCCAACCTTGTGGGGAGTTTGTGGTTATTACTCCATTTAACTAGCTGGGGGCAGGTGGCGGGGAGGGACTGGTCAGGGAGTCTCCTGCCTTGTGTTCCATGGCTGTGACAGCCTTGCTGCACTATGCCCCCAAATGACATCAGAACTGTCCCAAGCTCAGACTCTGATGACAGACCCACAGCCCAGCGGGGGTGGTCATGCCACTGTGTCAGGAAGGAAGGACGCAAGCACACATTCTAAGCGAAAGCGGCCACTAGAGATTGGATGCTCGAGCAGGTACTAAGAAAGTTACAAAGGAGGAATTCTAGCCATTTGCGGGAGGCAAGATGGAGTCTCAGGGGGCAGGGGGATGGGGACAGGGGACGTGTTGCTAATTGGGGCAGGGAGAGCTCCTAGAATTATTTTTTAAGTTATAAACAGACCAAGAGAGTGAATCAGTAAATTAACAGTATATGCACACTATGGACCATACTATACTGCAGTGAAAACGGATTCCCAGGCAAAACGTCGACTTGGGTCGAAGAGGAGGTCGCAGAAAACCACACGAACACCGGGATACCTTTTACAGGTAGTTCAGAAGCCTGCAATGCATACCTCTGGTTTCGTAAAAGTGGGAACGAAAGGCGTGGGACTGGTAGAGGCCTATTCAAGGAATCGGTTACCTGGTGTGTAGGGGTGGGTGGGGGTGAGGGGCGGGGGCGGCAGGGGGTTGGACAGTGTAGGAAAGGGAAGCAGAAGGAGCCCCACAGGGTGGGAAAGATTTTGTTTCTTAGGCTAGGCTGGGTGCACCCAAAATGCATCTTCTAGTAATTTTTTGCGATCACCTTGATACCTAAAGATGGTAACTCGAGCCATGGCTCTTGTGCTAGAGGATGAATCTGACACCCCTGCCAGGGTGTGAGGGCACACCCATCGAATCCACAGCCATTTTCAGAGAACTTAGCATGAGGCCTGGCCCTTAGCAGAGGCTGCAGAAACGTTTGTTGAGTAGCCAACAGGCAAACACCCCAAGATCATGTGCTATGGACGGAACCTTTCAGCATAATGAGAGTTTGACTGAGGTCTCCTGCCAGCAACTGCCAGCAATCAGCAGCCAGGTGAAGGTGCCATTATAGAGGCCCATCCTCCAGACCCAATCACGCCTCCAGACCCAGATGACTTCAGCCTCTGCTGACACCTAAACTGAATTCAAGAGAGACTGAGCCCGATCCAGCCAGACAAGCAGCTCCAGAATCCCTCAGCCACAGGCATAATAAAATAATAGTTCATGTTCTATTCATCGGAACCCTGGTGGCATAGTGGTTACATGTTGACCTGGTAACCACGAGGTCAGCGGTTCCAAACCACCAGCCGCTCCAAGGGAGAACGATGAGACTTTCTACTCCTGCACAGAGTTACAGTCTCAGAAACTCACAGGGGCAGTTCTACCCTGTCCTGTAGTGTGGGATGCAAAAAGGTTTTCCCCCAGGATGTCTCCCCCAAACACATGCCCCACCTAGGCACTACTTGGTAAATGACTGCCAACAACTGGAGCCGGTCAGAGGTTATTCTCCCTGAGGGTTATCAGCCATCTAGAGCAAGAAGACTGTATAGTTTGTCTCACCCAAAGTAGAGCCCACTCCCTTCTGATAAGGGAGTGGATTGTTTCCTTGAAGGAGAGCCTAAAGGCAAGGTCAAGCCCACTCAAGGCTCACCAAGGTTAGTCTACCATCTTGAGTCTAGGGTCCGCCCATCTTGTTACATCTGTGCCCCTAGTCCCTCCCTTTGCTGTGATGCGCATGCCTATTGTACAGCCCCTTCGTGGTTACTTGTAATCACGCCCTTAAGTATATATAGGCCTTGGTCAGAAATAAAGAGAGACGCTCTCTCCTCCTTCCCTGTCTTCCCACTCTCTGTGAAGACCTGGCCGCTGAGATCATGGCCGTCCCAGAGGTGAGCATGCTACCATAAGATGTGTTAACTCCTTTATTTTGCTCTCTCTCCTATCTCTCCTAGGGCATCACAACCTCTCTCTGACATGGAGGCTCCGCATGTTGGTCTCTGGTAGCAGAATTCCCCGGACTGACCTGTTCCTGGCTCAGGTATGAGAAGATTCTGTTCCCAGAAAGCAGCACGCTGGGAGAGAGTCCCAGTACTAAACAAAAAAGCAGACAAAGGCAGTGAATGAAGAGGCTTAATAGCAGAATAGCTTAATGCCAGGATGCCAGTCCCAGCTTTCCCCTGTCCATCCATCACTGAGCCTCCACGTCCTCCTCTTTAAAGTGGAAGAGACAATAACCAGGTACATCGCTGTGAGCACAAGGCATACCGGAAGTGCTAAACACTGCCTGCATTTCTGCTGAAATGAAAGAAAGGGAGAAAGCGCATGCATCATTTACTTAAGCTGAAAATACTTTCCTGCTGTTTGTAGACCCATTATCAAACCTGCCTTCCAGATTTGATCCACCAGACTTGGCTCCTAGGTCTTTGATGAGCCAGAGAAGTTCCCAGTGGGCTGTGTCTTAGCCATTGACAGCATGGAAGGGAGCAGATAAGAACAGTACCCTGTAGCTCAGCAGTTCTATTCCCAGGGACAGACTGAGAAGAATTAAAAGCAGAAAGGCAAGCAGACACAAGTACATCAACATTCACAGCAGCCTTGTTCATAAAGAACCAAAAGGTGGACATTACTGAAATATTCATCAATAGATAAAAGGATAGATAAAATGTGACACATGGATACAGTCACTCGTTCTTCCTTTGTCCCTGGGTTTGTTGGCACCCCTTTCCTTTCCTCCCCCTCCCTCCCCTTGTTCTCTCCTCTGGATTGCTCATCCCACCCATCTTGTCCAGATAGACATGCATAGACAATAATATGCCCAAACACAAAGCAGAGCAAAGCATAACAAAGAAAGAAAACAAATAAATAAAAAACCAAGAGCCAACCCAGAAAAACCCTCACACAGTTCCTGATCTGTCCGTTGACCTTTATGAGTGTTTTCCAAGCGAGTCCGCTGGGGTGTCACAACCCTGGCCCCACAGTCCACCTTTGGCATTCCTCGGGGACTGCATTGCTTTGCTCCGATGCACATCCTTAGTGCCCCACCCCTCCCCCTGGTGCAGTAGGTGTCCGGCCGGGCACATCTCCCACACCACGTCCCCAGTGCTGTCCCCCGTAGTGCTGTGTGTCCGTGAGGGATGTCGTGTCTTGTGGTGGGGAGCCCTATGCTCCTTTCTGTGCATTGGCTGCTCTGAACCAGACTCTCATCCTCGGGGCTTGGTGGGCTGGGATGTGTCCCACTCTCTTCATTTCTCCCCTCTTCATTGGCTCCTGATCAGAAGCACCCCTCTCCCTGAGCTGCAGCTTCAGTGCTGTCCTTCGAAGTGCATTCCTCTGGGGTGGGGGTGGGGGGTGCCCACATCATGGGGATTGGAGGCCAGCTCCACAGGCCTCGCTATTGGCCTGAACACTTCTTAAAACCAAACAAGCGTTTAACTTAATGACCATGAAATGTCTGCCTTTAGCATGATGTCCTTTTCTGAATTATTCAGATGGGATTAAACTGACAGCAGAAGCAGGGAAGATCAGACAGGAACAGACAGCAGGAGACTGTGAGTTTATATTAATTCAGAGGAACGACTCAGCAAAGGACAATGTAGACAGATGCGCAGCTCAAAGAATGTAATCAGCGTCACGGGATGACACATGTGGGAACAGAGGAATCGGTGTTCATCTGGCTGTATATATGCTCAGCCACAACAAAATAAAGTTGAAAAGACACATATTTTGAATGAACTAACTCAACCACAAAGGACAGCTGTCTTGCACAGTGTTGAGAATGGAGGCATGCAGGCCAAGATTTATCCATGGTTGACAGTGGGGGCAAGCTGGGGGAAGAGGAGTCCTTGCTTAAGGACCACCAGCCATCTGTTAACGGTGATGGGAAGTTTGGGAAACAGAGTAGTGATAGTCGCACCACATGATGTGCTTTCTTAATGTCACTCAAAAATGAAAGGAAGAAGAAAAAGATGGGCTGTGGGCTCAGAGAACTGGGTTCCAATCTTTGTTCATTTTTTAAAAAACAAGTGGCTTTATTTTGTCCTACCCTATCCTGTCCTACCCTAACCTGTCCTACCCTATCCTGTCCTACCCTATCCTGTCCTACCCTAACCTGTCCTACCCTATCCTGTCCTACCCTATCCTGTCCTACCCTAACCTGTCCTAACCTATCCTGTCCTACCCTATCCTGTCCTACCCTATCCTGTCCTACCCTATCCTGTCCTACCCTAACCTGTCCTACCCTATCCTGTCCTACCCTATCCTGTCCTACCCTAACCTGTCCTACCCTATCCTGTCCTACCCTATCCTGTCCTACCCTAACCTGTCCTACCCTAACCTGTCCTCCCCTATCCTGTCCTACCCTAACCTGTCCTAACCTATCCTGTCCTACCCTAACCTGTCCTACCTTATCCTGTCCCACCCTAACCTGTCCTACCCTAACCTGTCCTACCCTATCCTGTCCTACCCTATCCTGTCCTACCCTAACCTGTCCTAACCTATCCTGTCCTACCCTAACCTGTCCTACCTTATCCTGTCCCACCCTAACCTGTCCTACCCTATCCTGTCCTACCCTATCCTGTCCTACCCTATCCTGTCCTACCCTAACCTGTCCTACCCTATCCTGTCCTACCCTATCCTGTCCTACCCTAACCTGTCCTAACCTAACCTAACCTGTCCTACCCTATCCTGTCCTACCCTAACCTGTCCTATCGTACCCTATCCTCAGGGTGAGTGGGCTGAAAGCCCTTGGGAGCAGTGTGAGCCCCAGCTTATTAGTTTCCTTAACCGGTGGTTGTATTGATGTGAACTTTTCACTGTGCATCAGGTGAAGGTTTTACAGGGTGCATCGTGGCTTCACATGCCACATGGCGCATACAGGACAGAACTCAGGCCCCTCAGGACAGGCTCCTCTTGAGCCTGATGCCTCTGCCTCTCCCCACCTGAATGAGCTCAGGCAAAAGTCTGAAGTCTTCAAGGCTTGTTTTCCTTCTCTGTAAAGCTGCAGGGCCACCTGCCCCCGGGGCAAGCTGTGGTGCCAGAGAAGAGAAGTAACTGATGTGGAGAGCCAGCCAGCAGCCCTCTCACTGCCCTGGGCTCGCTGGGCGTGGCTGTCTCAGAAACTTCACCTGTGTGACCTTGAGCAAGTAATTGAGCCTCCGCGTCCTCTTCTGGACACTTGATAGCGTGTTTTCCAGACCTCAGAAAGCTACAGTAATGCTCAAAGTAACTAGAATGATCTGTACCCACTTCAGACCCTTAAGAGTAGCTATTATTCAGATGAGATACAAAATACTTTTATTCCACTGTTCTGCAAAATGCTGGCAGAAAAGAAATGAAAAATAGCAGTGGGAGATCCTATGAGGAAACTCTGAAGCTTCCGATGTCACAAAAACCCAAGCAACGCCGAACATTGAAATCCCACCCTAACCCCGGCTCCCCATTGCTTCTGTCCGTATTCTTTGATTTGGGATTGGATTTTTTGTGGCATGGGAGGGTCTGTTTCTTTCTTGTGAGCATCCATCCTTTTGTTTCTTGTCTCTAATGTTACTAAACAATAGAAATAGTCCAGTTCAGAGCGTTCAATAGCAACAATCCTATTAAAACCCTATTTTTAAAAAAACAACAAAACTAAATGTCCAAAATAAAACTGTCTGGACAGCAAGCAGAAAGCTACTGGGAAGAAGACTGGCCGTGACCACAATGGAAGTGAACACGGGGCTGGTGGGGCAAAGGCAGGAACTCTCAGGGCAAGTCACCCGCATCTACTCCAGACGCTTGCCTTGTTGCACGTGGCCGTGGGCCGGCATGTCTTCCGAAGGAAGAGGCCCAGTGGGGTGGGAGGAGCTCTTGCATTCCCCACCCCCCCAGCTCAGTTGAACTCTCAGTGCCTCCGAGAGTGGCCCCAGCAAGTCGCCAGTCCACCAATGGGGGTAATCATGTTTCTCAGAAGATTCTTAAAAAGAGAAAACATGTTTTAATAAAAAATTCACTGCCAAAGTCATTTCTGATTCACAGTGACTCTATAGGACAGGGTAGAACTGCCCCAATGGGTGTCGGAGATTACTTCTTTACAGACGTAGGATTGCTTCTTCGTGAGCAGTGGCTGGTGGTTTTGAATGGCTCACCTCACAGTCAGAAGCCCAAAGCATCAGCCCACTACGCCCCCGAGAGGCCATCGAAGGATGCTTATGAGGGTGAAATGAATAAAGTGGTAGTGAAATGCTAAAGCTCCACTTGGTTCCACTTGAGACGTAAAGACTTTATCATGCTCTCTTCTGTTTACAACTGACTCATAGTTGGAAAAGTGGGGTGAGTTCCCCAAGATCACAGAGGAAATGAAAATAATGCAAACGAGGGTCACTTCCAAGGCCAGCACCAAAAGGCTGATTTTCAGGCCCTGAGGGGCACACATAGAAGGCCAAGGGTGCCAGTCCTCATACCAGACACCCCCTACCCCCTTGTCCCGGGCTGGATTTACGACCAGGTTCGCCATCCTCAGCGTCTGGGGCAGCAGATGGGACTCAATCCTCCCGGCACCTCTGGGCCAGGATCTGGTGTTACCAGTGTCCAGCTGAATGGAATGGGGCCTGCTGACACCCATCCCCAGAGAGGCTGCCTTCTGGCTCCCTTGTTGCCCCCAGAAGCTGGTGGTGTCCGCTTCAGATGGGCAAACCACTGGGCCTGGAAACCTGGAACATTCTGCCCCAAAGTTTCCAGGATCTGACGTGCACACCCTCGGCCCTGCTGCTGCCGACTTCCTGCCCACCTGCTGAGGGAAATCTCTTTCCACCGGCCACGTCAGCAGGTTTACCGTAAAGTCGGCCATCTGGTAACTTCCAGTCCCCACCTCTGATTACGCATGGTCCCTGCTATTTTCCTTTAGATGTGGGAATGGGAGGCCGCACGCAGGAGAGCAATCACAGCCATCATGGAAGCCAAGAAGACTCTGAACTTGAAGGGAACCCCTGAATTCCCCTGGGACCACTCGACCCTGAGGGTGGGGAAGACCCTCAGGCATCATTCAAACCCAGAAGTTGGCAATATATCCACAGGAAAAAACCTCATTGCCATCAAGGTAATGCTGATTCATAGCAACCATTTAGGACAGGGTTGACCTGCCCTGTGGGATTCGGGGACTGCAAGTAACCCTTTACAAACTAGTGGTAGCAGCTACCACATGGCATGTGATGCAGACAGATGAGTGAGGCCAGGAAAGTTGATGTTGGCACGAGTGGTTGCTATAGACATGACTCAACCTCCCCTGCAGGCCCCGGAGCCTCCAGAGACTCAGCAGAGAGGTCTCCAAACGGAAGCTCCACCCACTGAGTGTCCTCTCCCCGCTTCTTCTCATTAGAACCCCAGTTCTGTTACAGGCCACATCGTGTCCAGCCTCATTCAAAATCCTCGTCTCCCCCATCTCCCTTGCAGCTGGCAGTGGCCATGTGACAGTTCTGGACACTAGGACCCTGATCGAAGTCAGTGAAACCTTCCACAGAGACCCCACAGAAACACCTGGTTTTCCCATGGAAGACACTCGGTCACCATCTGGGTCCACTTCAAAATCCTTCACAAGCTCGCCTGCAATTCATAGGTCTGCCCTCTGTCGCATTTGCCTACTGTCTGCTTGGAATCGCACCCCTCGCCGGGAAATAGGTATGAACTTTCTAGAGAGTTTAAGGGCCTGTTCTCAAGTTAGGGAGAACTGAAGAAATCTCCAAGAAGAAGGCATGACATGTAGAACTCTGGAGCTCAAAGAGACCAAGGACCAAGAACTTTATTTTATAGCAGTAGCAGTTCAGGCCCAGAGAGGAAAAGGGAGTTTCCTAACGACACACAGCAGAGCAGGCCTGGGCTAGTCTCCACTACAGCGCACCATTTTGAAGCAGAAGGGCTGCAAAGGAGGGTTGCCAGGTGGCCACTGGACCCTCCCCTCCGTAGAGGTGTTCTCTAACCTCCTGCAAAACAGAGTGCTCCAGAGGATTCAATGAGAGGATTAGGTAGAACTCCTGTCTCACAGCAGGTGCCCAAGAGATATCACTTCCTTTCACCCCCCTGGGACCCCAGGGTTTTGCACCCTTTCACTCCCCCCACCTCCCCAAGGGATTGCAACAAAACCAAACACAAACCACAGCTCTCACCCACAAGGAGTCAAGCCTCCTTTAGGGGCAGATTTGATATTTTTGGAAAGAGCTTTGAGGATTTCAAGCCTGGAGCCCTCTGCGTCCCAAGGCCTCATGGTGTCCTGCATATTTCCTGTGCCAAGTTGGCCAGGATAATCCATTTTGAGGGAAACACTAAGAAAGAGGATAGTGGGGGGTGGTGGCGGAAAGAAAGTCAGTATAAAAGTTGCTCCTATCTGAAAGGGTTCATGGCAGTTGGATTTTCAGCAGACGGAGCCAGGCAGGGTGGCGGCAGGGGGCTCAGAGCCCCAGTGAATCCTACTGTCAGCCCAGAGATCCACCAACAGACGTGGTGAGCTGGTTTCCCAGCACTGAGGAGTGTGTGTGACCTTCAAACAGCCCGCTAGGCCCATACCTTCCGGGCTCGCTGAGTCCTGAGATGACTGCGCTTTTGTCTTGTAACCTGGCTGGGAACAGCTTCTTCTCAGGCCTCTGCCACGGTCTCAATTGGGGGCACCCCTGATTGTTCTCCTCAGAGGGACTCAGAACAGGCTGAGGAAATTGCATTGGTTTGGTGCGGTTTGGTTCAGTTGGATTTGATTGGACCAGTGGGAACGGTCTGGCTTTGCGTTCCCAACATGTACTTTCCCACCAACGTGCAGTTGGAGTTTCCCTCTTCTCTGGAATAAAAACATTTATAACAACATCAAAGTCAGGCAGAGAGGAATACCCCTCCCCATCCCCTCCTGAGGTACAGTCCTTTCACCAGGTCCTCTGAAACCCCCAACAAAACTGTTTTTTCCGGACCTGATTAAGACATGTAGACCTCAGGTGAAGGCTTCTGACACATCTCTGATACTCAGGAGATTATCAAGGGCTGTCCCATCCTTAGGAAAAGATGACTCGACTTGGGACATAGAGCTAAGCCATGCCTCATGGATATCAGAGAAATGGGTCACCGGTGTCAGAAAAAGGAAATAACCTACCCAAGGTCACATTCGAGGTGAGCAGCAGAGCCCAGAGTAGAACCTGGGTCGGAAACAAGTCAAAGCGCCTTGCACTCTCCCACCCTGACTCTTCCCTTGGGGATCGCTCAGGAAAGTACCTCAACCTGTGGTCCCATGTGACTTGGGATGAAGAGTACAAATAGCCCCACGTCTGGCAGAGGGATCGGAAGGGCAGTGCAACCTGGAGCCGGGGAGAGGACTGTGGGAACAGAGGCAGGACAGAGGTGTGCTTAGGAAGGTTTGCCATGAAGGCAGACAGGTCACTACCCACTGCTTGGTGTTTCCTGGGTCCTATCTTCACTCCCTATCTTTTCTCCTGTGCTACCTGGCATTGCTGTGCATAAAATGTGAGGGCAATCGAAACAGCGGAATCTAGAGCTCAGCCGACGCCCTGAGAGTAAAAATTAGACAAGCAGACATGTAACTCATGAGATCTGCCATCTGTAGAAGAATTCCAATTGTTCTTGGGAAAAGAACAGGTTTCCTAGATGGGGTCTCCCCTGGGATGGACTGCTCCCCACCCTGGAGCGCAGTCAGGAGAGTTACCAGGGAGGAGTGTTCCCTTGAAAATTAGCTTCTACTCAAGGGTTCATGGGGGGGAGGGGGGAGCGGGGAGGGATGGGGAAAAATGAAGAGCTGATGCCAGGGGCTTAGGTGGAGAGGAAATGTTTTGAGAATGAGGAGGGCAATGAATGTACAAATAATGTGCTTTACACAATTGATGTACGTGTGGATTGTGATAAGAGTTGTATGAGCCCCTAATAAAACGACTAAAAACAAAACAAAACTCATCTGCCAATCCAGCAGGACCTCTCAGAGAGTGATGAGGGAAATACAGCCATAGGAAAACAATGATACTTTTCTCCTAAAAATAGAATAGAGCCTCAACTTTGCTCATTAAGAAAGAAATGCAGATGAAAGATCATGAAGTGTATATTTTCTTCCTACCAGATATGCAAACATCTCAAATCTTGATAATATGCTGTGGCAGCATGCTTGGAAAATAGGACCTTTTAAGGGCTCAAGTAGAAAGGTATTGTTTGAAAATGATGATGGCAACATATGTACAAGTTTGCTTGATATAATTGATTTATGGATTATTATAATATCTGTAAGAGCCCCCGATAAAATGATTTAAATAAAAAATACAAAGAATATATATATATATATGAAAGAAAGAAGATCAGCATCTACAATTCAGAGTGTTCATCAATCAGCTGGATGATTGAGTAGAAGCTCATAGCAGAGACCTCTTCTTGTGTCCTTGGGTGACCTGACTCTCAGGAGCAGTGGAACCTGGACTCACACTAACATTCCAGCAGAGCTGCTCTGGAAGGACCTGGCTCTCCTTCTGGGCTACTCTCCAGTCCCTTCCACCGAGAGTATTTAATGCATGTCTGGGAGCTCTAGTCCTAATTCTTCCATTCATTGTAGCTGTACATCATTTGTGCCTTGTGACCTGACAGAATAGACTTTATTTATATATATACAAGCTTACCGACACAGCGCCTGGCCAGTGACCTGTTTATCCATTGGAACATGGGTAGAGGTGGCAGAACGCCTTAAGAGGTATCACACATTTCTGTTCATCTCTCACACTTCCAAAAATTTTAATATATTGGATTATTCCAGCCAAAACTTAATATCTAAACTCCATCCATATTTTATATCATATGATAGCAAACAGATGTTTTAAAAATTTATTTATAAAAGTTGTAAACTGACACCGTAGCATCCAGTTTGTATGTCAGCCCCTTATGAATTGAGAAAAACGAGCCTGCTGCCAAGGCCAGTGTGCATACTAAGTGTTCTGGGGAAAGAAAAAATCAGAAGTTTTTAATCTACCAGGGTTCAAGCAAGGACCAATAATAACCAGATGTGAAGAAAGAAATCATATTAGAGGCCAAGCAAGGTTATTGCCAGAGATGTGTTACAGCATTCGTTGCTGAGATGTTGTGGACAAGGAAGAGCTTGGGGATGATATCCCTTCACTACCCGCACATGCCTCTGGGGAGCCTTAAGAGCTGAAGCTCTCAAAAAAATTTTAAAAAGAGCTGAAGCTCTCTGGTACCAAGCCTGCCCTGGGTGCAGAAAGGGTAGAGTTCTGGCTTCTTTTGCAACAAATTAATCCTTTGTGCAAACCCCACCTTCCACAGAACAGCAACGGCTCCACTTGCAGCGTGTGCAAAGAGCCAGGCCCTCTCCATTCAGCCTTTCCCTGTTCCCTGGGGTGATCCATCCCAAAGACAATGCTGAGGACTCCGGAAGCTCCATCGATGAGTCCAGAAAGCAAGCCACGGGATTTTAGTCTCAAAACCTAGTGAGCCAGCTCAATGTTTTCCAAGTCAGTCATCCGGAGGCATTTCCTTCATTGTATTTGGAAGAATATAAGGTCTGAAAACAAGGAGCCCTTGGTGGCACAGTGGGTTATGCATTGGGTTGCTAACCTCAGGGCCAGCTGTTTGAATCCCCCAGCCACTCCACGGGAGAAAGGTGATGTAAGGTAGTTAGAAGTCAAATCCATTGGGTGACAGTGTGTTTCATGACACAAAATTAAAAGTAGTTGTTCACCGCACTGCCATCAAGGCTCTTGGATGCTATCTAAGAGCGGCATCACTGGTCATACAACCGCTGTGTATTTTACGTGAGGCGTCACCCAGTGTCTCCACAGCGACTGGAAAGCAGCAACACAGACACCTGCAGGCCAACGTGCCTTGTAGCACTGTGTCCAAAAGCCCCATGTGGAATCAACCCTAATGTCCATCAACAGACTAATGGATAAGCAAGGTGTGGTACATGCATACAGTGGACGGCTGCTCTGCCATAAGTAGACATGCATGTGCCTGATGTATGTCGGAACGTGGATGAACTTTGAAAACATCCTCCCTTTTACGAGGTACCTAAATCGGTAGGCAAACATCTAAAGGTCATTTTAATAGCAGTTACCAGCAGCAAGTGGAAGAGGCAATGGGGAGGGGATTATTGTTTAGGAAGGTGGTGAATTTTTGTTTATAGCGATGAATCTTCGCAAAAGTGATGGTAGCCCAGCGCAATTGTTGTAACTCACCTCGCCGACTTGCTGTTGTTAGATGACACCGAGCTGGTTCTGACCCAAGGTAGCCAATGTACAACAGAACAAAACACGTCCCAGTCCTGCCCCAGCCTCCCAATGTTCTTCTGTTTGAGCCCAGGGCTGCAACACTGTGTCCATCCATCTTGTCCAAGGCCATCCCATTTTTCACTGTCCCTCTACTTTACGAAGCTTGATGTTCTTCTCCAGGGACTGGTGTCTCCTGACATGTCCAAAGTTTGTACGATGATATCTTGTCATCCATGCCTTTCAAGGGCACTCTGACTTTAAGGAGCACCTTTTCCAAGACAGGTTTGTTTGTTCTTTGGTAGTCCGTGGCACTTTCAATATTGTTCTCCAGCACCACGATACAAAGGCATGGATTCTTCTTCGTCTTCCTTATTCCATGTCCAACTTTCATATGCCTCTGAGGCCATGGAAAATTCCATGGCTTGGGGTAGGGGTACCTTAGTCCTCAAAGTAGCACTCTTGCTTTTCAACATCTTAAGGACGCCTTGAGCAGCAGACTTACCCAATGCAATGTGTCATTTGATCTCTTGACTACTGCTTCCATAAGCATGGATTGTGAATCCAAATAAGATGAAATCCTTGACAACATCAGTCTTTTCTCCATTGATCATGATGTTCCTTATTGGTCCCATTGTGAGGATTTTGCTTTCCCTTCCACTGAGTTGAAAGCCACACCCTAAACCACAATCGTAGATCTTCATCAGTAAGTGCTTCAAGCCAAGGCTTCCTCACTTTCACCAAGCAAAGTTGTATCATCTGCATATCGCAAGTTATTAATAGCCTTCCTCTGATCCTGATGCCGTGTTCTTCTTTGTATAAGCCAGTTTCTCTCATGAACTGCTCCACACACAGATTGAATGAGTATGATGAGAGGATCCAGCCCTAACACACACCTTTCCCAAATTTAAACCACCAAGTATCCCCTTGTTTTGTTTGCAAAACTGCCTCTTGATCCATCTATTGGTTCCCCATAAGCACAGTGAGGCTGTCTGAAATTCCTGTTTCTCCAGGTTATGCATAGTTTGCAACGACCCACACAGTCGAGTGCCTCGGCACAGTCTGTAAAATGCAGGTGATCATCTTTGTGACATGCTCGGCTTTCCGTCCGGATCCATTTGACCTCAGCAATGATCTATCCCTTCGTTCACTCCCTTTTCCGAATCCAACGTGCACCTGCTGCTGCAACTATTGTTGGATGATCTTCAGCAAAATTGTACTTGCATGTGATATTAATGATATAATTCACTTAAGCATTCTGTGGGGTCACCTTTCTTTGGAATGGGCACAAATATGGATCACTTCCAGTCAGTGGGCCAGGTGGCTGTCTTCCAAATTTCTTGATAGAGACCAGGAAGTGCTTCCAGTGCTTCATCAGCTTGTTGAAATTTTTCGGTTGCTATTCCATCAATTCCTGCAGACTTGTGTTTGGCTAATGGAGCCCGGGTGGTGCAATGGTTACATTTGGGACTGTGACCCACATGGCTTGCAGTTCGAAACCACCAGCAGCTTCACGGGAGCAAGACCGGGCTTTTTATTCCCTTAACAGTGACAGGCTCAGAAACCCACAAGGGGTCACTAGGAGTCAGCATTGATACAGTGGCAGTGAGTTTGGTTTTTTAGTTTGTTTTTTGGCTCATGCTTTAAGTGTGCCTTGAACTTCCTCCTTTAGCAACATTAGTTCGTGCTCATAAGCTACCTCTTCTTCTTTTTCTTTTTTTAAATCATTTTATTGGGGGCACGTAAAACTCTTATTACAATCCATATGTTAATTGAATCGGGCATGTGTGTACATATGTTGACCTCATTCCTTTCTAGACATTTACTTTCTATTAAGGCCTTGGTATCAGCTCTTTCCCCTCCCCTTCCTCCCCCCTCCCCCACCACCCTCATAACCCGATAGATTGTGCACTGCTATTATTTTCATCTCTCACACTGACCGCTATCTCCCTTCCCCCATGTTTTCTGTTGTTCCTCTCCCTGGAGAGGGGTGTATGGTTATGTATCGATCATTGCGATCAGTTCCCCCTTTCTGCCTTCCTCTCCCCCACTTCCCCCTACCCTTCTGGTGTCACTACTCCTACTCCTGTTCCTGGATTCTGTGTGTCGTGAGCTCCCATCCCTTTCTATACCTGTGTCCATGTTCCAGTCTGGTCTGAATTGAGAAGCCACACTGGGGTCCTGGAGGGGGGGTGGTGGGGGGGTGAGGAAGCCTCAGGGAACCAGAGGAATATACTGCGTTTCATCGATGCTTTACTGCACCTTGGTGACTCGTCCCTTCCCTGTGGCCCCTCTGTGGGGAGATTGTTCCACTGTCTACAGATGGGCATTGGATCTCTGCTCCAGTCCCCCTCGTTCTCAACAATATGTTTTTGTTTGTTATGTGTCTGCTTATGCCTTTTACCCGGTCCCTATGACTCCTCATGCTCACACCGGCGGTGTGCTTCTTCCATGTGGACTTGTTGCTTCACTGCTGAATGGCCGGCCGCTTGCTATATTTCTTATTAGCCAGGCACCATCCGCCTTCTTCACCACATTTGCTCATGCACCCATTTTGTCTTCAGCAATTGTGTCAGGAGGACGAACATCTCAGACTGCCGATTGGTTAGAACACAGTGTTCTTGTATTGTGGGAGGGTATGAACAGAGGCCCAAAGTCCATCCCCTACTTCAATGTATTGCTGTATAAATATATGTACATGGGACAAAAGAAAGCTTTCTAAGAGGAGGTACCAAGAGGTAGAAATAAGGGGAATGTGACAGTGGGGCAGGAGGAAGGTAAAAGGAAACAGAGGAACGACCAAGGCAGCAAAGCAATGGACAGACATATGCTACCTCTTGAAATGGTTGGATGTCGAATTGTTCTTTGTGGTACAGTGACTGTGTATTCTTTCCATCTTCTTTGGCTGTTTCCCACATTATTCAACATTTTCCCTTAAAATCTTTCAATATTACAACTTGAGGCTTCAATTTTTCCTCCATCTCATTCCATTTGAGGTATACTGAGCAAGTTCTACGTCTTTGCACATTTCATTATAATATTTTACTTTGTTGTCTCAAGCTGATCTTTGAAACTTTCTGCTCAGCTATTTGGCTTAGTCACTTCCTCTATTAGCCTTAGCTCCTCCAGGATTAAGAGCAAGCTTCAGAGTCTCTTCTGACATCCATTTTGATCTTTTCTTTATTTTCTGTCTTTTTAATAACCTTTTGTTTTCTAAACAAATGATGTTCTTTGTGACATCCCACAGCTCATCAGGTCTGCTGTCATTAATGTTCAATGCAGCAAATCTGTTCCTGAGATGTTCCCCAAATTCAGGTGGGACACACTCAGTGTGTGGGCTCGTGGACACACCATTTTCTTTGGCTGCAACCTTAACTTACATAGGAGCAATTCATGGTTTGCTCCACAATCAGTCCTGGCCTCATTTTAACTGGTGATATTGAGTTTCTCCATCGTCTCTCTCCACAGATGTAGTCAATTTGATTTCTGTGCATTTCATCTGGAGAAGTCCATGTGTATAGTCGCTGCTTATGTTATTGAAAAAATGAAATGTGCTGTGAACAAGCTATTGATTTTTCAAAATTCTATTATGTGATCTCCAGTCTCTTTCTTATCACCAAGATCATATTTTTCAACTACTATTACTTTCTCTGTTTCCAACATTTGCATTCTAATCTAATTATCAATGCATAGTGATCACATGTGTATCATTTTCAGACTGAAAATGCTGGTAGAATTCTTCAATTTCCACATCACTAGCTTGAGTGGTTGGTGCATAAATTTGAATAATAATTGTATTGATTGGATTTCCTTGAATGCAGATAGATATAATCCTATCACAGACAGCACTGTACTTTAAGATAGATCTTGAAGTGTCTTTTTTGACTATGAATTGAATAATATATATTATTAAAACTGAATTATTTACATTATAAATGCTGAACTCTTGGGTGTTGTATTGTCTATAGGTGCCCTGGTGGTGTAGTGGTTACACATTGGGCTGAAATCGCATGGTTGGCAGTTCAAAACCAGCAGCAGCTCCATGGGAGAAAGATTGGGCTATCTATTCCTATAAAGAGTTACAGTCTCAGAAACCCATAAGGGGTTGCTATGAGTCAGCATTGACTCCATGGCAGTGAGTTTATTTGGGTTTCAGTATGACTTTTATTTACACCAATGAAACACACACACATGCAGTTAGCTATGAATCTCTGTACCAAAGACTTCCCAATCCTGGTAAATGTAGGCATCTGGGCCAGAGCCTATCACTGATCTCTACAGCAGTGAGACTCGGTTGTAAAGGTATTGTTCTTTAACTTTATTGTGAATTGGGTAAGTGTTTACAGAGCAGATCATCAGCGATCAACCATCCATGCAAATGTTGTGTCCTTGCATGTACTGCCATCTTCCCAGTGTGCCAGCAAATATCCCACCTCACCCGCTGGTTTCCTGTTTCCATTCATCCTTCTTCCTCTTTTTTCTAAAAATCTTTTTATTAGGGGCTCATACAACTCTTATCACAATCCACACATACATCAATTGTGTAAAGCACACCTGTACCCTCATCATTCTCAATACATTTGCTCTCCACTTAAGACCCTGGCATCAGCTCCTCATTTTCCCCTCCTTCCCCGCTCCCCCTCCCTCATGAATCCTTGATAATTTACAAATTATGATTTTTTTGTCATATCTTGCACTGCCTGATGTCTCCCTTCACCCACTTTTCTGTTGCCCATCCCCCGGGAGGAGGTCACATGTAGATCCTTGTAATCAGTTCCCTCTTTCCAACCCACCCTCCCTCTAACCTCCCAGTGTCGCCACTCACACTACTGGTCCCTTCGGGATCATCCACCCTGGATTCCCTGTGTTTCCAGTTCCTATCTGTACCAGTGTACATCCTTAGGTCTAGCCAGACTTGCAAGGTAGAATTGGGATCATGGCGGGGTGGGGGTGGGGGAGGAAGCATTTAGGAACTAAAGGAAAGTTGTATTTTTCATTGTTGCTACATCACACCCTGGCTGGCTCATCTCCTCCCTGAGACCCTTCTGCAAGGGGATCTCCAGTGGCCTACAAATGGGCTTTGGGTCTCCACTCCGCACTCTCCCCCTCATTCACTATGTTAAGATTTTTTTGTTCTGATGATGCCTGATACCTGATCCCATTGATACCTCATGGTCACACAGGCTGGTGTGCTTCTTCCATGTGAGTTTTGTTGCTTCTGAGCTAGATGGCCGCTTGTCTACCTTCAAGCCTTTAAGATCCCAGATGCTATATCTTTTGATAGCTGGCACCATAAGCTTTCTTCACCACATTTGCTTGTTCACCCTTTGTCTTCAGCGGTTGTGTCAGGAAGGTGAGCAATATAAAATGCCAATTTAATAGAAGAAAGTATTCTTGCATTGAGGGAGTACTTGCGTGAAGGCCCAATGTCCTTCTGCTACCTTAATACTAAATCTATAGATATATGCACATAGATCTATTTCCCCATCCTCCTATATAAATATATTTGTATATGTATATGTCTTTTTCTAGATCTCTATAAATGCCCTTTGCCTCCCAGCTCTTTCCTCTATTTCCCTGGACTTTCTTCCTGTTCCACTCTCATGCTCAGTCCCCACCAGGGTTTCAGCAATTCCTCTTGGTTACATTACCCTTGATCATGCCCTACCAGGCCTCCCACACCCTCCTCACCACCGACTTGGATCACTTGTTGTTCCCTTGTCCCTGGGTTTGTTAACACCACTACTTTTCTCCCCCTCCACTCCCACCATGTCCCCCAGAACTGTTGGTCCTGTTGTTTTCTCCTCCAGATAGTTCATCCAGCCTATCATATTTAGACAGACCTGCGGAGATAATAACATGCACAAAAACAAGACAGAGCAAAACCAACCAACAATATACAACAAACTAATGACAAAAAAACACAACAAGAAAGAAAAGCTTGTAGTTAGTTCAAGGATTGTTTGTTGGCCTTTAGGAGTGTTTTCCAGTCCAGTCTCTTGGGGCACCACGCCCTGGCCCCAAAGTCCACCTTCAGCATTCCCTGGGGACCTCGCCGCTCCATTCCCTTCTATTCTGTTGCACCCCCTTAGTGTTTTGCCTTGGTGTGGCGGGATCAGATTGGGTGCAATTCCCACACTGTCTCTCCAGTGTTGTCCCCTCTAGGGTTATTGGTCACTGAGGGGCGTCATGTCTCATAGTGGGGCCGGCCAAGTAGTCCTCTCTGTGGACTGGCTGCTCCAATTGGGATCATCGTCCTCAAGGCCTGGTGGGCCAGGATGTGCTCCTCCTCTCCCTCCTCCTTCCCTTCATCTTCTCCCATGTCAGATATGTCCTTCTCCAGGAGCTGCAGATTCAATGCCATCCTTTGAAATAAATTCTTCTGGGGGGAGGGGCAGGGGTCCACTTAGTAGTTGGGATTGGGGCCGGCCCCCCAGACCTCTCCACTGGTTCCCTACTCCACGCCAGCATGTTGCATTCACATCTTGGAGCACTGCGTCCTTCTTCCTAACCCTTATGAACGCTGTCACTGGGAAAACAATGCCCTTTTCATCTCAACCAGTTGGTTCCTAGGTATGTGTGCCTCCTGGTGTTTTTATGCCCCTCATAGAGATCTATTGATTGGCTTAAAATTGAGCCATGGGGGAAGTTCATTTTCCAACCTGAAGCATGTGTTAAGGGCTGTCATCTCAAGGATCCAACCAGTTCCTAGCTGGACAGTAAGCCTGATCTCTCTCACTTTTTAATGATTTTGTCCCACATTTTTCTCCCCCTCTTTCCAGGACCTGCTAATGTGATCCCTTTCAGAGCAGTTGGTAATAGCAGCCATCTAATCCTTCCGTCTCAGGATCGTGGAGCCGTGTCTGCATGATCCATTAGTCCACTGGGCTAATTGTTTCCGTGTCTTCTATTTTCGTCACTCTTCTTCCCTCAGGACAAGGAGAGACTAATGGGTGCCCTTCCAATGGCCGCGCACAGGCAAGTGGTCAGACCCTAATCACTGCTGGCCACAGGTGGATATGGAACGTTGCCTGTGTGAGCTGTGTTAATCAGCTACAGGGTGAGTAACACAAGGAAGCCAGGGCAGATGTCAAGAGGATCTCCTCTGTTAGAAGTTGTCCCTCTGCCTACAAACAGCATTGTCCCAGGTGAATAGAACTGGCAGGACACAAATCCTGGGGCCCCACTGCTTCTAAGGCAGTGGTTCTCAACCTTCCTAAGGCCGCAACCTTTCATACAGTTCCTCATGTTGTAGTGACCCCAACCATAGCATTACTTTAGTTGCTACTTCATAACTCTTATTTTGCTACTGTTATGACTCGGGCAACTGCTGTGAATGGGTTGTTGAACCCCCAAAAGGGGTTGCGACCCACAGGTTAAGAACTGCTGTTCTAAGGTCTGTCTGGCCTCTGGTCAAAGGGGATTTGAGGTGCTTTCAAGAACCTTTCCCTCTCACAGTGGTCAGAGCCTGGTGCAAACACTTCCCATCTCTTATCCATCCTTGTTGCAAAATGAGGTGAGATCAGAAACCAGGCACCAAGGAAAGTGGTGTCTCTTCAGTATCCTGTTGTGCTGGCCATGGGGGGAGGGGTGAAAGGATTGGCACAGAATGAGACGGCTCCGTCTCCATTTAGCAAACAATGAGAGGTAAGCTGGGTTTGCTCCACATTCTCCTGGGGTAACCCGTGTGACTCTTTCATTCTCAGTTCCCAAAGCAGATAGAGACATCAATTTTGAACTAGTGCATCCAGGAACTGATGAGTCGCTATTAAAATGTGCACAGGTGACCGGGAGGCAGTCCCATGTAATGGGCAGAACACCAGATGGAGGCCACAGTGTTCCAGGTGGTCCCCTGCTAATCACATAAAGCGAGTGTCTTTCCTCTCCTGAGCTTGACTAGCTCCCAGAAATACGGGCTGGGGGAAAGCAATTGGATACACCTTTTTTTCCCCCTCGGGCTTTGTTGAAATGATGGGACTTGATGATGGCCACATCCGCTCCAGGGCCCAGCACCTCAGAAATGGCCCTGCTCTGGGTCCTGGGCCTGGACCTTCAGCCTGAAAAACCATCAGGACCTGCAGATGCCAAGCAACTGGACGCAGCGCTGCTAGTGTATAAGTCACCTCAGTCCACAAAGCGGTTTCCATAGAAGGAAAAGTATCCCAAGGCCAGCAAAGCCAATTGGTTGTTTGGCTTTTCCCATCTTGGAGGAAAAGTTCAGTTACACTGATTGCTACATCTCTGGCAGCAGCTATTACAAGCCATAAAATTATCATTAATTCCCACATTAACAACCTTTTACTTTAACCTTCACTTGAAGCCTCATTTTATGACTTCAGTTTTCCCACTAACCATCGTTAAATATTCAAGCATTTGGGGGTTTTTTTGTTTGGTTGGTTATTTTTGATCATTTTACTGGGGAGTCCTTACAGCTCTTATCAAAATCCATACATACATCCATTCCGTCAAGCACATTTATACATGTTGCCATCATCATTTTCTTTATTATTAAATACTTTTATTGGGGGCTCTTGCATCTCTTATCACAATCCATACATCCATCCAGTGCACATATGCCGCCATAATTTTCTTTTTTTTATTAATTTTATCGGGGGCTTGTACAATTCTTATCACAATCCATACATACATCCATTGCGTCAAGCACATATGTACGTGTGTTGCCATCATTAGTCTCAAAATATTTGCCTTCTACTTGAGCCCTTAATATCGGCTGCTCATCCACCCCCCTCCACTGCCCCTACCTCATAAATCCTTCATCACTCATAAATTATTATTATTTTGTTATTTTGTCATATGTTACACTGTCTGATGTCTCCCCCCGCCCTCTTCTCTGCTGTCCACCCCTCAGGGAGGAGGCTAACCATAGATTCTTGTAATCAGTTCCCCCCTTCTACCCCACATTCCCTCCAGCCTCCAGGCATCACCACTCTCACCACTGGTCCTGAGGGAGTTATCTGTCCAGGATTCCCTGTGTTTCCAGTTGCTATCTGTACCAATGCACATCCTCTGGTCTAGCCAGATTTGTAAGGTAGAATTGGGATAATGATAGTGTGAGGAGAGGAAGCATTAAGAACTAGAGGAAAGTTATATGTTTCATCGTTGCTACCCTGCACCGTGACTGGCTCATCTCCCCACAACCCTTCAATAAGGGGGTATCCAGTTGGCTACCGATGGGCTTTGAGTCTCCACTCGGCACTCACCCACATTTACAAAGCAGGCATTTGTTTTGAAGGTGCTTGGAACAATGAATAATAATCTTTAGTGTGCATAACAGAAAAGTAATTTTCAAATATTTAAGCACCAGACGAATTCTTGTCTTCTCTTCTAAAACACACACACACACTATCAAGGGATCATGAAAACTGAGAGGAAATGCGTTCTTTAAAACGCTTTATCAGCCTACTCTTTTGCTCATATGCTATCACTGGAAGCCATGGAGTCAGTTACAACTCACAGCCCGTACGTAGTACAGGAGGAGGAGACGCCGCCTGGCCTGCACCATCCTCACCATGACTTTCTTGTTCCAGCGCTTATTGCAGCCACTGTGTCAATACAGCTTATCCAGGATCTTAGCTTCCTCCTTTCCACCGCCCCTCTACTCTACCAAGCATGGTGTCTTTTTCCAGAGACTGATTTCTCCTGATCACATGTTCAAAGTACGCGAGACAGCCTCATCATCCTCTCCTCGAAGGACCCTTCTGGCTGTACTTTCTCTAAGACATCTTTGCTTGTCCTTTGGGCAGTCCATGGTACTTTCAATATTCTTTGCCAGCACTGTGCTTCAAATGCAAAGATTCTTCTTTAGTCTTCCTTATTCAATGTCCAGCTTTCACGTGCCTATGAGGTGGTTGAAAATACCATGGCTCGGGTCAGGTGCACCTCAGTTCTCAAGGTAACATCTTTGCTCATCTAATACTCTCAAATTGCCTAAGAGAAACTCCCATTTCTGATGCTATTTGTTTTTCTGGCTTGCCACCAAAGCTCTCGGCCCCTATGTCATGGGCAGTCCCAAAGCCAAGGTCACCTCAGGGTGGCTAGCCCAAGACAGCATGAGGAACTTCATGCCCCATGTCCTCTTGTATGGGGCAAAATAAGTAGAACTCCTCCACTCATTGCTGTGGCTTCTTCCATTGGCATGGGCTAACCTGCAGGAACAAGACAGGCATGTGAAACGATTAAGTCATCTCAATTGTCCCAACTACAGCCACCCTAGTCAGCCAACTCCCCAGATGTGAGGCCAAGCTCGGCTACTTTCAGCAGAGCTGCCTAGCTGACTGTCCCCGACACTGAGAAAATAAACAAAATCTGTGGTTATTTGTTACCGACATGACTTTGACTATAAGTAACTGATCCAAGACCTAACAGCACCCACCAGTGCCTCCTTTTCAGCATTTCCTCTGGGTAGACTCCAGCCTCCACCCTTGCAATCCGCAACGGAGCACTAGAAAGTGCACCACGTAAGGACCCGGGTTTAAATAAGGTTGTGTGCTACAGCCTTGCAGCTCTCTGCTGAAGGACACTACCCACTCCCTTGTGGGTTGAGGCGGCATCATGAGGCTTTCAAATCTGCCAGAGTGCAAGCATCTCCCCGCTAACATACCTGAGAACTTCTTCCAAAATAAACCAAGGTCTATGGCACTATCTTTATTGACTTGGAAATTGCTGTTATTGAATTTGTGACCAAAGTTATTATACTTGTATAAAAGAGATCCACTTAATTTACAACTCAGAAGTCCTCTTTCTTTAAACTCCACTTATCGATCGCTCTCCCTGAGGGGAAGAGGTGAAACTCCCAAATGGCAGTGAGGCGTTCAGAGCGCTCCGTCTGCCCCCCAACTCCCCACTGCCCTGAATCAAATGCATGAATGATAACAATGCAAAACAATAATCATAAGTCGTGTTTCCTTTGGGCCTCAAAATCTAAGTTCAATGTCTCCATCCTGGGGGTGGGGGCGGGGGTTGGCAATCAGAGCATTAAATGCCATGACCATGTTTCCTGGCAAGGACACAGAAGCTCAGAGAAGCTGTGTAACATGTCCAAGGCACCCAGTTGGAAGAGGGGCGAGCTGGTATTAGGTCTCAGGCAGGCAGTCTCTAGAAATTGGACGAGTGTCTTGCACACAGTTAGAACCCGTGAATGTTGCTATTTGCGGACACCCCACAGGATGAGTGCCAGGTTTCTATGAGAGCCAGGCAGTCCCGGGGCTCTCCCAGTCCATAGCAGCCCACTGGCTTCCACCAGGAAACCTCTGGAAGCCCTGCCGTAAGGTTCTAGCACCTCTGCCAAAGCCAGCGGATTTGCCTTCTTTTACTGGTTTCGGAGAATTTTAGTTCCACTTTTCTGAATTTCATTAGCACAGTCTTAAGAAATAATCTCTTCCATATTCCTAGCAATGGGTGGACTGTCTTGACATATCGGCTATTAGGCAAAATGGAGGAGCATTCCCATGAAAAGGGTGGAGCCACGTCATTCATCCATTCAGTCAACAGTTTTCCCGCCTCCACCTGGGTCAGACCTGTATCTACAGAGAAGTACTCAGGAGATTAGTGCTACGTAGGGGCAGCGAGGGTAGTGTGGTGTGACTCTCCTTCCAATGGAACATGGCACAGAGCCCTCAACTAGCAACTTCACATCTGCAGGTGACTCTGGTACTGCCTGGGGAGGGCAGACATGGTGGGACCCCTGTGTGTCATGGTAGACATGCACTCCAGAGGATTTCCAACAGCGGCTGAGATCTTGTCAAAGAAGATCTCCAGGGATTTTTTTCTGAGGCACCTCTGGATGGATGTCAACTACCACCCTGTGGGTGGAAACCCAGTTACTTAGCCACTTGTGTCCCTCAGGCAGCCTGCGTCGCATTTTCCAAACCAAGCCAACTCCACCACCATCAAGTCAATTCCCACTCAGCACCTTCTAGAGGGTTTGCAAGACCACCAATCCACACAGGAGTAGATCCTGTCTTCACGCTTCCATGAAACTGGGGGTAGAGGGGGCTTGAATCATGGACCTGTGGTTAGCAGTCAATCAGCTTATAGCCAATGAGGCCCCTGTGTGGGCATGGCCTTCTCCTGAGGATTCTGGGAACTCCTGTATTTCCTCCTTGGAGTCACGTGTCTTTCTCTCTCTCTCTCTCTCTCTCTCTCTCTCTCTCTCTCTCTCTCTCTCTCTCTCCAGTCCCTGTGAGACATCCTAGCTGACAAAACACATGGAGCTATGCTAGAGCCTTGGGAGCTGGAGAAGCCACATGGAGACCCCTGCCAGTGCTGAGATGCTTACCCCACCACTGGATTCACAAGATTTCCCACCCACTGGCCTGTGATCTTCTTGCATTCAGCATCATTGCATGTGTTTCCTGAGTCTAAAGAGGACTTTATAGATTGCTATCAGACATCTGGGCTAATATCGGACTTACGGACTTAATCTGGACTGGGCTGGGATGTTTTCTCAATATTCAATTGCTCTTATTTATAAAGCTCTTTCTTTTTATCATTTTATTGGGGGCTTGTACAACTCTTATCACATTCCATCCATCCACCCATGTGTCAAGCACATTTGTCTATTTGTTGCCATCATCATTTTCAAAACAATTTCTTTCTACTTGAGCCCTTAGCATCAGCTTCTCATTTTTTATAAAGCTCTTCCTTATACACAGATGTGTGCTTATGAATTTGTTTCTCTAGTCTACCCTGATGAACACACAGTCCAAACTCTAACCCACAGGGTCCCCTTTGAGAGAGGAGCAAGTGAGACTGGGAAAAGGGGAACGCACCCCCCCCACACACACACACACACCCCAGTGGGGTAAGAAGGGAAGTCTGTCCGTCTGAGGGTGAATGAGCATCTCGGCCAGGGCCCTACGGGACGGCTAGGTGATTCAGAGGAGAAAGCACACTGGGGTGGGGCCGGCAGAAGCTCACAGTTTGACTGAGTGACATGCTGCTCAATAGCGCTAGAGACTCCTCCTTCCTAAGTGCACTTAGGAAAAGCACAAAATCTGGCCCCAAGAGGAACTGCCCACCGCTCTGTAGGCCTTCGATGGGTGAGATGAACCTCCCAATCATCTCTCCGGAAACCAGGTCCTTTCGGGTCTGCCCAGGAAGGTCCTGAACAAGGCTCTCTGGCTCTGCCCCCCAACCACCAGTGCTACCGCTTGTTTCACTGTGGTGCAGGGAGGATTCAGTAATGACTCCAAGACTCTCCTGGACCACAGTCTGTCGGGGAGGTGAGCTCCATCTTCCTGCTGCAGGCTTGGCACTGGGTGCCAGGTCCGAGTGACAGGGCAGGTTAAATGGCTGGGAACCCCCACCCTGACCACACTCCCAAGTCGGCCAGCGTGACAGACTGTCAATGCCAAAACCTGCAACCAGAGTGGGGGAGCTTTTTATTGTGTGCTCTTTACTTTCCCACCAGTCTCAAAGTAATGCTGGAAAAAGAGAACTGTCTTGGTCTGGTGTCAACTAAGATTAGATAGGTAGGTAAGTAGGTAGATAGCTAGACAGATAGACATATAGATGTATATAGATTAGACATAAACATAGATTAGAGATATAATTTTATTTAGAAGTGATCCAAAAGTCACGTCTGTTTTTAGAGGTTACAGGGAGAAGCTCTGTCCCGATAGCCCTTTCAGTCTTGATTAGGTAAGAGGGGTCATTGGTGAGTATGATGTTGGGGGCTTTGAAGGGAACCCAGCCCTACTGCCTACAACAGGGAGTAGGAGTCCTGAGAATGGAGATTCTGAACTTCTCTGGAGAAAGCTTCAGTCCAAAAGCAAGGACGGGAGATGAGTCTGCATCCCTACTGACGCCCTCTCATAAGCTGCTTCCTGGGATAGTGTACGTTCCTCTCGTTCCTCTCCTTAGATGTATCACAGGTAACGCTATCATTCAAGGTTATCGGTGTGATATCAAGTGATGCTTCCTAAACTCCAGGCACTTACATCTCCTTTGTGATTCTGCCAACCACCTTGACTACTATTGTCTTAATATTTTTCACTAAGCCTTTCATTCCTCTGGGGAGGTTTGAACTGCCAACCTTTCCATTCACACTTGAGTACTTCCCCATTGCTGACCTAGGGACTCCCAACTTAGCACCCAATCATGCAGTTGCACTTTTTGACCTTTACTCTAGAGAGGTGAACGTTTATTTTCACACAAAAACTGGCACACAAATGCTCCTGAGAGCTTTGTTCATAACCACCCCAAACTGGAAACTACTTGAATATCTTTCATTGGGTACATGGTTAAACCAACAGAGGCACATCCATGTCATGGAATATTACTCAGCTACGAAGAGGAGCAGACTATGGATGCACGCTACAACCTGGACGAATTTCAAGACTATTACACTGAGTGAAAACTCCAACCTCAAAAAGACATCGAGCACATGTTTCCATTTGGGTAACATTTGTGAGATGAGCTCATGCTGCTACTAGAGAACAGATGTGTGGTTGCCGAGGGTTACATATCTTGGGGACAGGACAAAAGGCAGTGGCGGTGGTGGTGGTACAGTTAAGTATCTTGATTAGAGTGGTGGTTACATAAATATGCATGTGATAAAAATTATACACACAAACAAGTGAGCGCATGTTTAACATGACCTCTGAATAAGTGCCTTGGTTTGAGACTGTAATGTAGTTATGCAAGCTGTTGGCATCTTGGATGGGCTGGCTGCATGGGTTCATGGGACCTCTCCGAACACTTCTTCACAACTTCTTAAGAATCTGTGATTATTTCCCAATAAAACGCCGTTTGCTTTTCATTTTAGACAAAGAAGTTCATCTTCCCCCAGAGATGCTGCTCTTCTTGCTTCTCCTGATTGCCCCTTGCTGGCAGTGCCCTTGCCACAGAGAGGGGCATCCGCCAAGATTCCTTCCTACCCCGCACCTCAGCGCCACATCATTCAATGCTTCTGACCAGACTTCCCATGGGTGATGTGAACTGCTCCCTCGGACGCTGATGCCCTGAGGAGTCAATGGTGATAGCCCAGCTCACACTGGAAGTTCAGAAGACAGGCTTTGAACCCCGGCAGTCAGAACCCAGGGCCTGCATGCTGTGGAATTCCCAAACTCAAAATCCACCCACTTACCTCAGGCAGGTGCTTAGTTCAAGACATCATTGTTCTCCTCCTGGGCCAGGAATTAGTATGGAAGCCTCTTCATGAGTCTCCTCTTTGAGGCCCCAGGGGAGAGGGAAACCCCACTGAATGTGCCTGCCAGGGAAGCCCCTCCGAGAGAAGTCAGTTCCCCACACCACCATGAGAAGATTTTTTAAAGTTATTTCTGTCAAGTTAAAATATAAGAAAGGCCCCAGGTGTCTTCTTGTGGTTACACGGTGAGTTGCAACTCACAAGATCTGCAGTTCGAAACCACCAGCCGCTCCTCAGGAGAAAGACAGGGATTTCTACTCCTGTAAAGTGTTGCGGTCTGGGAAACCCACAGGGGCAGTTCTATTATTGTCGCCGTTGTTAGGTGACATCGAATCAGTTTCGATCCACAGCAGCCCCAGGCTCAACAGAAGGACACGCCACACCACCCTCCCAGCTGCTCCTGTGCCCGAACTCGGAGGAGTGGTCGGGTGCAGCCCTACCCTGCCCTACCGAGCTGCTGTGCAACAGCCTCCCCTCGATGGCAGTGACCTTGCTTGCTTTGTAATATAAACCTTCAGGGCTATAGTTAAAATCATCAAGCATCTGTCTACAAAAGGCTCCATGATGTGTGTTCACAAGCACGGATTATATAAAAGGTATTCGTTTGGAAATCCTATTTTCCTCACTCTTCCGTCTTCTTCAAATATTCTAGCACACGTCGCTGACCTCCACATCTTCACTGTCCCCACAGCGTTTTCATCTTGTATGAGTTCACAGCAGCGGTTCTCAGCCTGTGGGTCACGACCCCTTTGGGGGGTCAAACGACCCTTTCACAGGAGTCACCGATTCACAGTAGCAAAATGACAGTGATGAAGTAGCAACAAAAATAATGTTATGGTGGGGGTCGCCACAACATGAACTGTATTAAAGGGTTGCGGCCGTAGGAAGATCGAGAACCACTGTTTTAAAACAAAACAATAAAAACATAGTTGATTCAAAAGGAGAGGAAAAAAAGATGAGCGCTGGCCTTGAAAACCGGAAGAGGGCCGTACTGTGTCCATGGGGGTCTCTCTGAATCACAATCAACTAGGTGGCAGTGAACTTGAGTTTGTTTTTGTTCTTCGCATCCCTGAAGGAGCAACCAGGTCTTTCCCCCGTTGGAAAATCCAACCCACCAGCCTTCTGGTGAGGAGCCGCGCTTACTTGTTTGGGGCACAGAGCTCCGTGGAGTGGGTGCCTCGCTCTTTGAAAGCTCCTCACGGGGTGCTAAAGTGCAGATGGGGCGGAGAACCACTGCTGAGGTGGGCAGGGGCCTGCACAATGCAATTGAGTCGTTCTCAGCCTCGATTACACTTGAGGAGCTCCCAGAAAGTTCCCTTGGTGTAATCATCTAGCTGGGGCTAGACCCTGATGTCTGCAGGACTTGGGCCAGGCAGCCTGGAGGGATGGAAAGCCGTTAAGGTGACCAGATCATAGTACTGCTTTCTAGGTGACCCTCATGGGCTGCTTTACCTAAGGTGACCAGACGGCCTGATTATTTAAAAATTTTCCCACATCCCACGGTGTTTTTTAAAAGTCCCGATTTTTGGAAAGAATGCAAAAGCTAGGGTATGTGGTTTTGGGCTGCCATGTGGCTATTTCACCAGGATCTGAGTTTTATCACTGGTGTCCCACCTTACCAATGTTAAAATCTGGTCATCTTAGGTTTACCCAAACTCTCACAGGTTTGACCTAAGGTTCCATCCCCCCACAGTGACGCCACCACCCGGAATAACTTCCAGAAGTGTGCTTTCTCTGCTATCGTCTCTTCCTGTCGTACCAGGTGCCCTTGAGAAGATCCCAAAATAGCCCTGATTGAGAACATGTTCACCTAGTTTGGCTAGAGAGTCCCAGGTTGTCCTCACGAAAGGAATGGGACCGGCGCCTAGGACGTAAGAGACATGGCGAGGGACTCAAAGGTCAAGTGAGAGCCCTTCTTCAGAAGAACCGCTGGGAAAGAGAATGTCTTCATGTACATATGACTGACAACTACTAACCACTGACTCGGTACTGCATGCTGACACTGTGCTGTTTCTCATTTAATCTTAAAACCCACACAGCAGACAGCTGAGGTAGTTGGTTTATTGTTCCAACCTGGCCATAAACACATGTGGGGTTAATTGAAGGACACAGGAATAAATAAATGGCTCTGTGAGCCTCACCTTTCTAGTTCTCAGGTCTCTTGCTCTCTGGTGGTCGGACCAGGGTGCAGCTGTTTTAGTCAGTTCCCTGCTTCAGTTGGCAAGGCTCACTTCCTGTGAGACATTCCTGAGGAGAAGCCACATGGACCTATCCCCACACAGCCCTGGGTGCTTTCTGAAGCAGCCGTGTGGAGACCCCTGCCAGTGCTGAGATGCTTACACATTCACTGACTTGGCTTTCCTCCTGCAGTCGGCATCATTGCGTCTGTTTTGTGAGATGGAGGAGGACTTTGTGGATTGGTGTCGGACATATGAGTTAATGCGTTAATGTTGGACTTGTGGGCTTGGGCAGCACTGGGTTGGGATGTTTTCTTGATGTGCACTTACCCTTCCTATAAAACTCTCTCTTATACAAAGGAGTGCCTGTGGAGTGGTTTCTCTAAAGTCCCCAGACTGACACAACAGTGCACATTACTTTGGGTGTACTTTCATAACAGCTGAAGCATTCACACGGGACCTGGAGTGGTTGGTACTCCCACGTTGCAGGCGAAGGCACCACACCGGGGCCCTCTTTCCTTTGGAGATCAAATGTGACCCCACTGTCCCCCCTGCCCCCCAGCTGTCCAAGAGCTGGACTTCAGGGCCCTTTCTGAAGCCCTTTCAGAAGACGAGGCCATCTGTCCCAGTGCCTGAGGACAGTGTGGTGGTCAGATAGCCGGGTGCCCAGAAGGAAAGGCAGTTGGGCAAAGGGTCAGCTGACCTCCTCCTCCCTCTTCCTTGCCTTTGAGCTCCATCCGAGCCCACTCTGCTCCCAGCATTCCCTGTTCTCCAGCTCTGTGACATCACAGGCAGCCTCCTCTCCACTCTGCCAGCCGCAGGTGAGTGCAGCCTAGAGGTTAGACCCATAGCAGGGAGGGTGGTTTTCTCTTCTAAAAGGGATTCTGTCCCCTTCGCTCCCAGGACACCTGTTCTGCCCCCTAACTGACCTTGACCCCAGTGTTTTCGCTCTCTCGGGAACTCTGTCTCCCCAGCTGTCCTCTAGTGACCCCTAAGGGCTCCACAGCTCCAGAAGCCTTCCCCTTTAAACTCCACGATCTTACCTGTTCTGGCACAAGTACTATAGGACAGTAAGACCTGAAGTTTACAGTCCACAGGGGACAACCCAAAGGACCTTTTCTTTGGCGCCTGCTTCCCTCTAGAGGATAGCACTGGTATTGCAAAAACTGCCACGTTGCTGCCCTCCCTGGTGGGCCTGTCACCTACATTGCCATCATTCACATTATTGAGAGCAAATGACGCCAGGCATCGCGGGAAGCACGTTATGTCTTTGCAACATTCCATCTTAACCAGGGAGCAAGGTTTTAACATCACCATTCTACAGATGGGAAAATCGAGGCTTCGGGAAGTTAAATTGCTCTAAATTGCACATCAAAGTGCTGCAAGAATTAGTTCCCGAATCCACTTGATGCCAAAATGTGTGCTGTGAATGACTACGCTGCTCTTCTGAGTGTCAGGTGGCTTTTTAAAAGCCATACCAGGAGGGTAGGGGGAAGGTGGGGGAGGAAAGGGGAACCAGTCACAATGATCAATGCATAACACACACTAGCGCGCGCACACATACACACACACACACACACACATCCACCCCAAGGGGATGAACAACAGAAACGTGGGTGAAGGGAGACAATGGTCAGTGTGAGATATGAAAACTAATCATTTATCAAGGGGTCATGAGGGTGTGAAGGTAGGGGAGGGAGGGAAGTAAAAGGAGCTCATGCCAAGGGCTCAACTAGAAAGTAAATGTTTAGAAATTGATGATGGCAGCCTATGCACAAGCATGCTTGATACAATGGATGTATGGAATGCTATAAGAGCTGTAAGAGCCCCCAATAAAATGATTAAATTTTTTAAAATTTCAAGCCACAAGCCATGAAGTGTCAGAGGAGGAGAGTAAGTATCAACAGCCCTTTTAAGAGCAAGCACAGATCGGGCATCAGCGAGGACTGCAGTAGACACCCAGCTGTGAGACTCAGGACCAGTCACCCACCCCCACACGCCCCATGTGCACAGTTGGCAAGGCCTACATTAGGTTATGATTATAAGTTGAATGGGCTTGCCCCTAAACATTAGGGGTCTTCAAAAAGCTCGTGGGGAAAAAATCCCCCTATCTTTGAATTCCATTTTCCCCCAAACTTTGGGAAGTCCCCTTAAATCAGGGCCATTCTGAAATGCTGAGTGAACGCAAGTGTGACGTTCCCTGTTGGCTGTTTCTCCTCCCACGTGCTTCTAAGATGGAGCCATGTAGGAGAATGAGGAAGTCGGGAAGAAGGATGCTTCTATGCACTGCCATCAGCCAAATCTAAAAACCAAACTCACAGCTGCTGAGTCCATGCTGACTCATAGCAATGCTGCAGGACAGAGGAGCTACTGCTGTGACTGGCCCACACTGGAACTGTTTACCAGAGTACAAAGCCCGTCTTTCTCCCTCGGATTGGCTGATGGTTTCCATTCCTGGAAGGGAGAAAGAGGATCGGATTGGGCATACTATTGTCCAATAATAGTCAGAGAAAAAGCAGGTACTTTTCCAACTGAAACGGACAGGCCACCTGCTCTGCACCTCACCCACTGCTCAGTGCTGAAATCTGAGGGGGAAGGGAGCCCACCCCTGCCTCCCTGAGAGCCAAGAATCTCTCTTGTTCACTGTAATATCTCTCGATTTTTTAAATCACACATTAGTGTCTAGACTCTGGGGAGGCAAATAAATAGGGGAGCAATGATACAGTCCGTTCAGCAATTATTTCTGAAGTATGTATGGTCAGACAGGCCTGGTACAATGATGGGGTTAAAGACCATAAGAGAGTGGAGTGAGGGGACTATGGGACCACAAGGAAAAGTCACCAAATTCACCCCAGGCTCCACATATCAAGGGGCACCTGAGCTGAGCCTTCCAACATGAAGGGTGAAGCCTAAGGAGATACTAAGCATTGTGGGTGGGAACAGAGCATGCAAAGGCACAGTGGTGGCGAATTAAAGGAAGTTTGAGCTATGGACAGAAGCTCCTTCTAGCCAAAGACTAGTGAGTGAGGAGGCTGGGAAGGAATGTGGCTGGACCAGAGGACGAGGAATTTGGAGGCAGAGGAGTGACCAGAAGAGGCTTGCATTTGGGGCAGGACTTCCAGTTGGAGTCAGCCATGTAACTACTTGGGAGGATGTGGTACGAGTCCAAGTAAGAGGGTGTGTTGGTGAGGACAATGGGAATGGAGGATGGAGGGGATTTTCATGATATAAAACCAAATGCCGTAGTGAACAATTAAATGTGGTAACTCAGGACACAAAGGAAGAAAGGGGACTTCCATTTCTGATCCCAGACACAGGCAAATAGTGGAAACTGTCCCCAAAATAAGGACCATGGACGGGGAGGAACAACAGTTTTGGGGTGAAGATGGGGGTAGAGGGAAGTACACAAACACACACACACACCCGCACCTGCAAGAGGCAGCCAGACAGCAAACAGTAATTGACCCAAAAACATCAGTTCCCTTGGCATATGGGTGAGGCAAGAAGGATACCATAGATTGACCCAATAACTGGGCACCATAGCCTAACCGAGCCGGCCCATACAATTAGTCAACACTGGTCATTCCTATTTCCCGCATCAGAAGGCCTCTGCCCAAAAGCACACACCTAGAAATCAGGACGCAACCCTGAGTGTACCCACGTACACTGCCGCGCATCCTGGGGTTTGGGTTCTCCTGTTTCAGGATCCAGCAGAGAAGTCGGCATCTTTCAACCACAGCATTGTTTTCCTTTAGGAAACAACCCGGCCCAGAGAATTGTGCCAGACCCCAAGATCTGCTGATTGCACAAGAAGCCCCTGCACAAGAAGCCCCTACAGGTAAATGTTGGCAGAACAGGGCCACCAAGTCCTTTCCCCGGGTAAGAAGATGGCGCACAAGAGGCCTTCAGAGAGCTCAGCCCAGACAGACGGGCCTAGACCTGCAGGCCACTGGGGGCCGCATAAGGTTGGAGAGAAAGGAAGGTTGTGATGTCTGGGGAAAAGCGAGACCCGGGTGACCTATCAATGGGCTCTGGACTTGGGCCCGCAGACCAGAAACCCATGCCCTTCCCTCCCTCCACAGCCCACTAAAACTTGGCTTCCAGATTCTTCTGTTGTTGCATGGGTAGCCAGCCGTCCTCGAACACAGTTGTCGCCTACACTCCACGGTCATCTCAACTTCGCCATCCACAGACCTTTGGTAGGTGCCTGGCCTGGATGCAGGAGCTGTCTCCCACTCACTCCCAGGCGATTTCTCTAGTGCTCGGTCTCCTCAGCCACCTCCTGTTGTGACTGACCAGTTGCTTTCCGCTTTGGGGGTATGGAAGGACAGTCGGGATGCCTGGCTGTCAGTTGCACTGCTAAGAGTGGGCATCAGCTCTATGGCAGTAAAATATAAATTGACTCTAGGAACTGTGGTTGTAAGATCACCAGGTTGAGAGGCCTGTATACCAATTTAAACCCAATTTAAACCCACTAACTGGGTTAAGCAGGTCAGTCTCTGGCTTCGTGATGATGAAAAGAGGCTATGTCCGTGGTTGGGAGGATGAAGATGAGGCCATGTATGGAAGCCCCTCAAATATGCCCCCCCCCAAAGACAGGACTCCACAAATGGTGATTGTATGTGTGTCCAAGAGCATGTCCACAGGGGCTGCCCTAAAACCCTAGAAGCCCTGTTAAGCAAAACAATCACAATGCACAGCGCTCGTTTCTCAACATACGCTCCATCTGGGCCCCTGCTCTCCTGCCAGCGGTGCTCCAGTCTCTGTGCGCTCTTCAATGTACTGCAGGCCAAAGCACCACGGTCGGCACGCTTTACATGTTGAATTTGGGGTGCGAAAAGAAGTCTAAAGAGTCACAATCAGGATGGAGGGTCGAGGGGTCAGTCTCCTAACCTATTCCTATGGGACAGACCTCACTGTCTTCAAGGAACGTATGTGGTCGTGATGGGAAAAGAATTCCTGGGAGCAACTTTCCTGACCTTTTCTCCTCCGAGCTGTTTCCCATTGTCTTAAAACCACATTATCGGGAGCCAGCGGACAATGTGAAATATGAAAATAAAAATACTTTATAAATTATCCAGGGTTCACAAGAAAGGAACTGATACCCAGGGCTCAAGCAGAAAGAAAACATTTTGGAAAAGATGGTGGCAACCTATATACAAATGTGCTTGATACAATGGATGTATGGATTGTTATAAGAGCTGTAAGAGCCCCCAATACAATGATTGATTGGGGGGGAAAAGTCATCATCAGCCCCATGGTGGCCCTTTGCCCTTCAGGAGCAGCTGTCAAGATGACCCATCGGGAATCCCAGCTCTGGTCACCACAGCCTTCTGAGCTGACCTCTCTGCCTTGAACTTCACTGGCTCGGCAGGTCCCTTGGAAGACATTGTTTTGACTGGAGCCTCTTTTATTCCCCAAGCACCCTAATGAGACTAAGACCAGCGTGCTACTGAGAGAGCTTGGCTGCCGTCACTCACGGATCGCCAAGACAAGTTGAAACTTGTTTCGTTTGGAATAAACCAGTGCATGTTTGAACTGAAACACTAGTAGGTAGATGATAGATAGATAGATAGATAGATAGATAGATAGATAGATAGATAGATGATAGATAGAAACTTATCCTGGGATTAGCTGCATTATGCTGAGATAATGAATAAATTCCAAAATCTCAATGGCTGCACGCAGGATGGAGTCATTCTTAGTGAAAACAGTAAAACTTTTTAATGGTTCTTAAGAATTGGAGGGGTCCCTAGACAGAGTACACTCAAGGCAATTCATTCACATGCATGTGACTCAAAGCCTTTAACCAGAATAATCTTCCCACCCACCCCCGCCCCCTGCATTCGTTTCAGATCTGAAAGCAAGCCCTCACCAGAATTCTTTGACCAGAAGACGCCTCAATGACCCCCCCAACAACTGGGGGGCAGTGTCGAGATGCAACTATGGGAGACCCTGAAGGATATAGTCTTGGGGACCCTGGCAGGTCTGCACAGCTGCTGGAGCACCCCCTGGAGTAAGGGGGCGGTGAACAGGCGTCATGAAGACTGATTCACAAACTCCCCGGAGGAGAAGATGTCTGAGCCGTCCCTGTGCCACCAGTGAGCCATCTGAGCTCCTGAAAAAGCCACTGTGAGGGGACCTGCCTCCCATTAAAGCCCTTGGTCGAATCGCACGACAGCATATCTCCTCTTTTCCCTTTCCTCCACCCAACTCCTGAGATTTCCAGGAAGGTGGGCCAATGAGAGCCAGACAGCTCTTTTAAGGCTAAGTGGGTTTGGCACGTGATCCTATTTCCAGTCTCTCCTAAGGAAGCTAACACGTTTTTATCAGCACAGGCCCTGAGGAGGGTCTGGTAGCGGGAAAGGCAGCTGAAAGTGGGCACGGTGGTCGACTCTGAAACTGCAGGAGAAAGTGAATCTCCGGATGACGTTGCTTAGTGTTCGGGGCCAGGGTGAAGGAGGGCAGATGGGAGGTGCAAGGCTTTGCAAACAGCAGCCCTGGCGGGGTGGGAGGTGGAGTGAGGGGTTCAAGGCACAGCCAGTGGACAGACAGACGTGGTCTGTGCTAAAACTATGTGCAGACATGAGCAGCCTTCAGGAGACCCAAGTACCTTCAGGGTGAGCGGAGCTCCGAGGCATGGAACTTCAACCTAATAAGGCAGCTTGGGGAGCACAACCAGGAATGGAATTTGGCAGAGTTCAGGGGGGGCTTCCTGTGTTGCAGACTTGTGCATGGTTAGAACTCACCGCGGGAGTTTTCTGAAGGTCAAAGGGCAATAAGCCAAGCAAGCAGGCAGGGGAACAGTATTTCCAAACAAAACTGCCGATGGGGTGCAAAGGCAGGGAACTGGAAAGTTTGGAATTGCTAAACAGCTGAGCAGCTGTGGTGGGAGGTGAGGGGGTCAGATCAGGCAACTCAGAGCCTGGGATCCAGGCGGAGGGGAGCCACCGACAGGGTCTAGGCAACAAATGGATACAGCAGAGCTTCTAGTCTTTGCAGGATGAAGTGGGCGAATTATTAAAAAGACAGTTTAGCGTGTTCCCACCCCTTCTCCTGGCTGCCTGCCTCAGAAAAGAGACACAGACTGTCTCCTGGCACAGTGTCCCAGCCCGCCTGCCATGGAAAACGCACCTGGCTGCAACTGGAAGGATCCACTGAGTATGCATTGGGGTAATAACACCACTGCTGGAGAGTAGAGTCTGACCGCTGTCAAGCCCGTGGGGCAGAGCAGAACTGCTGCAGGGGGTCTCGGAGGCTGCCAGATGTCACAGAGGCACACGGCTTCATCGTTCTCCATCAGAGTGGGAGGCAGGTTCGAATCACCAAGTTTGCGGTCAGCAGCCCAATGCTTACTTAACCCACTGCATCCTATAGAGCGTTTTCTGTGCCACCTAGTCTTCCGGTTTACAAACACCAACGCAGTCAGCATGCCCCTCCAATGAGGTTGATACTACGACCATCCCAGTTTTATAAATCAGAAAACAGAAGCCGCTACCTCTTTCTCTCTCTCTCTCTCTCTCTCTCTCTCTCTCTCTCTCTCTCTCTCTCTCTCTCTCTCTCTCTCTCTCTCTCTCTCTCTCTCCCCCCCCCCCCAGGTCACACTAAGCAGCACCACTGAGACAGGAAGCCAGGAGATCTGTCTTGGCAGTTCACACTTAACCACCAGGCTGGGCTGCCTGTCACAGGGACAGCAGGGTGATGTTGTGCCCATCATTGCTTGCAGTTCCAAACGGACTTTTCACTGCCTACTCTTTCCGTCAGAGTCCAAATTCCAAAATAAGCGATGGACTCTTTAAACCAGAAGACCTAAAACAAACAAACATATTATTGAGAACTAGGGGGGTCAGCGCATAGACCCAAAACCCGTGTGTGGACAATGGGACATCCCCTCAGAATGGTCATAAGGAAGGGATGAGTCAACCAGGGCACAGGATAGCCACTGACAAAACACACACTATTCCTCTGTTTCTTTGAGGCTGCCTCACCTCCCACTATCTTGACCCCAGTCCTGCCTTTTACCTGGACTTCCAGCTAGGCTGGAGCATATACATTGGTACAGGTCAGAGCTCATGGCACACGGAATCCAGGTCAGATAAACCCCTCTGGAACAGAAACGGGAGTAGTGATGTCAGCAGGGTAGGGGAAAGGTGGGAAGGAGCGCAGAAGAAACCGCAGGGGAAGGGAGACAGCAGTAAGATATGAAAATAATAATAATTTATAATTTATCAAGGGGTCACGCGGGGGTGGGGAGGGAGGGTCAAAGGAGGAGCTGACGCCAAGGGCTCAAAAAGAAAGTATATGTTTAGAAAATCATGATGACAACACGTGTACAAAGATGATACAATTGATATATGGATTGTTATAAGAGTTCTAAGAGCTCCCGATAAAATAATCTTTAAAAATAATAACTTTTCCTTGACCAGCTTGGTGCAGTGTAAGCGCTGTCCTTAGGGGGCACTAGGGAAACGGTGGTGGAGGACTGGGCTTTGCTGGCTGTCCTGGTGCGTCCCCCTCAGCAGGGCTGCGACAGTACAGGTGGCACCCAGCGTCCGCCCTGCATGGGGCTTCTCCAAAGGCACCGGCGACTTCCAGCACCTGGACCCTGCAGTGCCTGCTGCTCAGCAGCACAGCGTCCCCACCACCCTCACAAATGAGCGCACCTCCCATGAGAACCGGTACCATGGACGTTCCATGTCCCCGTGGCCAGCTTCCCTGAACACCAGCAAGTGCACATGCCCGGGGGCAGATTTTTAGCAGACCCGGCCTCTGCCATCCAGAAGCCCTGTGTGGCAGCTTCAGAGGTCAGGATCTCCCCTGAGGGTAGGCATGGGGCTGGGGGGTGGGGGGACATCGGGAGGAGGCCGTTTCTTCCTTGGTCCCTATCTCAGCCCTGGAGATAGCAGCAGCTACGCCAAATTCTTCAGAGTCCTCGTGACGTCTCCCTACTGCTCCAGAGTGTCTTACTGGTGACGCTCTTTATAAGATTTTTTTCCTCTTCAGAGGACTATGTGGTTTGTGTCTTCTGCCGGGTCCCGACAGGTGCATCCTGGAAGTGGTCGGGACTGGCAGTCACAGAGCTGAACTGGGGCAGCAGCCAGCAGGAAGGCGGCCCAGGTTGCAGATCTCTCTTCCCGCGGTCTTTTCCTGTCACTTGTGAATGAGGGGAAGGCTTCCAGAGCAGATGCTTGCTACCCAACAAGCCACACACATTTTTTAACTCACCTCCTCCCCTGCCATCCCCTCAGGGAACCTTCTCTTTCCTAGTTCCTCTGTTTGCTGTTTCCGTTCTCCTTTCAGTACTAACCCTTCTCCATGGCCCTTGGTACCTGCTGCCCGTTTGGTCTCAAGTGGCTGATTCTGCTAACATGCGTGGCGCTCACCAGCCTGCGTGTTCCCATGGAGACCTCAGCTCAGGGATGAGCTCAGTTCCAGATCTGAAGGGTGGCTGTGGGCTCCGGGCTTGGCACCCCCACCAGTCTCCATCCGATCAGAGATGGAGATTTTGAGTTTTGTTCTTCTCCCACCTTATACAGGACCTTCTAATGTGATCATTTGGAGAGCGGTGAGTGGATATTGGCAACGGGCACCATCCAGATCTTGTGGTCATGGGATCACGGAGATGATGTCCACATGATCCTTGGGTCCATTGGCTAACTGCTCCTCTCAAATTTCCATGACTCCTCTGTCCTCCGGACAGGAAGAGACCACTAATTGCTCTTCGGATGACTGCTCCTGAGCATTAGCCACTATTCGTCATGGAGGCTGTTCAACATTGCGTTTATGGGCTATGCTCCGCCAGTTGACCTGTGTCCCCTGAGATTACAATCCTGGCCCTCGGGACCCAGTGATTCATCCCCTCAGGGCGTTTGATTGTGACTAAGAACCTGGCATAACTGTCTCCTGTGTGCTCCACCACATTCATGGATATATTTGCAGCAAATAAACACCCATGCACAAATATCCTCCATCAAACCGATATATATCCATAGCCCCACGCTTCATCACACCCCTGCAGCCTGCGTGCCAACCCATGCATCTTCTCAGAGATCACGATTGAGGGATTGTGCACTTTTCCTCCGGTGCTTTTAACGCTTGCGCAGTCCCAGTGCCTCCCAGAACTTCCATCGGTTTTTGCTGCCCTCCCTCTTAACGGGATGGCCCTCCCCCCCTGAAGTCAGTACGTGTCTACCTCTCTTCCCCTCCTAGCTCTGATAACACCCACAGAATGTTTCTTAGTGGGGAAATCCTTTATTGTTACCATAGTGAGCTCATGCCGTACTGGTCCTCTGTGAGTGACTGATTTCGCTCAGCACAGTGTCTGTCTTCCAGGTTCATCAGGGTTCTGAAGTGCCTCAGAGAGTCATCGGGACTCTTTATGTTGCCTCCGATTCCAGGGGTTACGAGATATTTCCCAGGTAATATGATTCTGGGAAAGGAAGGCCCTGGCTGCTTTTGCAAGGCAGAGAGAGGACGGAGAAGGAGGTGGGTACAAGGCCAGATTGACAGAACACACTGGTATGCAAGGCTGGCACTTCCCAAGGTGGGCCTATTCAAGAGACATCTCCAGTGGAATAGTGGCTATGTATTGGGCTACAATCCACATGGTCTGCAGTTCAAAACCATCCGAAGCTTTCTGGGAGAAAGACTGGACTTTCTTCCCCTGTAACCAGTTACAGCGTTGGGAATACACAGGGGGTCTCAGAGTCAGCAGTGAGTTCCAGGTTTTTGTGTTAATGAGACAGACTGTCAACAAAAACACAGATGGCCCACCCACTGCAGACAAGACAGAGGGAGAGAACAAAATAGCAACCGTGTATTGAGCTTTTATTAGGTTGCAAGCATTTCATATCCACCATCACTTTTCTAAACCTCGAGACAGAGACCTTACAAGATGGGGACACTTATCCCCATTCGGTGGTTAAAGAGCTTAGAACCAAGTCCTTCTCCAACATCCTGCTGCTCCTCCGGAACAGAGCCCAGCACCCGGGCCTGGGCCACGCCCTTCACAGCCATTTCCTGCTACCTCACCATCTTCACCACCTCGGGAGAGTCGGTGGGTGAGGAGAGTCTGCAGGATTCTGTAATAGTGGACGAGTGCATTATGCATTTGACAAACCCCCGGTGCGTGCTGCCCAACGTGCCCAGGTAAACCATGGGCTCTGGTTCTCACAGTGGGCCCGAATGGGTTCAACTGCTACAATGGTAACCATGGGATGGGAAGGCAGGATGTCAGGAGGCAGAGGAAACCATGGGCGGGGGCCGGAGGCGGGGGAGAAGTCTCCATGTGGTCCGCCATTGGCTTATCAAACAAAACAGCTCTGAAAATCAAAATCTTTAGAACCTTACCGAGCACTTCCTAAATGATAATGTTGTCAGAACCCCGAGAGGGGCCAAGCCACGGACACCCAGGGGGCTGACACAGGAAGGCAGGAAGGCAGGAAGGCAGGAAGGCAGGAAGGAAGGAAGGAAGGAAGGAAGGAAGGAAGGAAGGAAGGAAGGAAGGAAGGAAGGAAGGAAGGAAGGAAGGAACAGCTGCCTCAGGTGTCCTCGGTGCCCGCCGGCCAGGTGAAGCCAGCGGAGCCTCTGCAGGGAGGGAAAGGCAGGCTGTGGCATGTCTAGGTGGTGGCTGCGGGCTGGCTGGTTGGTTTCGACTCATAGGGACCCCATGTGATGAAGAAGATTGGCCCCTGCGGCTTTCCATAGCGCTGATCTTCATGTCTATCTCTCAAGGAGGCGCTGGGTGGGTCTGAGTCACTAACCTTTTAGTTAGCGGCCTAACCCAGTGTTTAACTTAAGGCTGCACCCCGGGGCTCCTAAGGGCTCTTTGAGTAGACTTCAAAACTGAACAGCTGCTCGTCTGTCATTTCGCAAACACATTTTTATTCTCCTCAGTCTACATGGTGTGTGGGGGGGGGGAGGGGTGTAAGTAGATGATAAATAGAGGTTTGCAGTGATCCAGTTCACAGGCACCATTTACTCTGTGCCAGATCCAAAAGACCATGGTGATTGCCAGGAATAAACTCTTGGTGATTAAAATCGCCCTGCACATAGGCTGAAGATACATCCCAACCACGGCCACCTCCCGGGCGGGGCTGGCCCAGCACAGGAAGGTGAACAGTCAGGCCCCTCTTTGACAGAGCATGTCTCCTGGGTCCTACCTTTCATGATCCCCAGACTGATTTTTGTAAAGAGGAAAATGGATGCTCAGAGGGGTTGGGTGACCTGGCCACGGCCACACAACTAGGAAGCCGCCGACCCAAAACTAACACCCCAGGTTTCTAGAGAGCTAAGCCAATGTTCCCTCCAAAGGCACAACCAGCCTGGTACACATGAGCCACGCCGGCTGTAGGACCAACACCAGACAGTCTGGAGGCCAGGAGTGAGTGGAACAATATAGAAATGCTTGAAGCATTAACCCTGGAAGGACCCTGAAGAATCACTGAATCTGCCACCAGCCCTTACACAGATGGTCCAGCAAAGGGCCACAGCCGCCAGAAGTCACTCAGCTAGGCCGCAGCAGGGACAGAGACAGGGCGGGGCCTGTGTGGAAGCATCGGGCAGCTGAGTCTGGAGAGTAATGCACAAGAGCCAAGATGTCTCTGGCAGAACCACCGATTCACAAGGGAGGCCGTTTCCTTAGGGGCTCCAAGCCTGGCATCACAAGGATACACCGCAGTCTTGACCTTGGGGAGAGTATGGTGCCCCAAATGCAGGTGCGTGCAATGGCACAGAGCAGTGCTACAGGCGATGTGGCTGGACCCAGAATTTAAAAGGCAGCAGAGAGCAGTGGTAGTGGGAAGGCTTCCTGGATGGGGCACGTAAAGGTGGGTTTTGAAGAATGAGCAGGAGTCTGACAGGGAGAAAGGAATGGATGTCTATCCAGGAAAGAGTCCCAACTGGCAAGGAGTTTCGTAGGAGAATGAAGGCCAGAGCTTGCATGCTGGAGAACCCTGTCATGCCAGGTGGGAGCTTTTGAATTTGGATGTGGAGGGCAACAGATCTCAAACTTCCTGAGGATCAAGTGCCAGAGAGGAGTCTGGGCCCCTGAAAGCGCTTCCTGAGTCATGGATTTCACTGACTCCCTTCACGCTCCTGGACCACGCTACTGACTGTGGCATAACACAACAGCAACCCCCGAGGGTGTGCTTTTGAACAAAGACAAGCTCGCCAGGCCGGCAGGATCACTCTCCTCTGGGCAGCCCTGTTCACGGCCAACTGCCGTTGGGTACTCTCTCTCCTCTGTCTGGCAAACATGTGTCAGCGGACCAGAGCAGAAGTGTCCTTGCTTCTGATGGGAAAGAAAGCCTTACAATGGAAGAAAGCCTGAGACTTTTGTTTCTTCTGATTGGGGAGAAATATCATGTTCGAGGCCGGAGGCCATGCCTTAAAAGGAAGAACCTGCTGAGCCTCAGTTACCCCCTTCTGAACAGAGGGGTTGGAGATGACAGCATCATCAGAGAGTGGACTTTGGATGGCTGCGCTCCCTCCTGTACCCTCGGTGCATTGAGAGGGCTGGGAGACCAGCCCTTTCCTCCACATCCAGGGCTCTACGAAGCTCAAAAGGCAGCTTGACGTGGGACCAGTTGGCAGCCATCCAACTCTGAAAAGGCCAGGAGCCAACAGGGGGTGTGAAGAAGCCCTGTGAAGGCTAGGACTTGGACCTGAGCAGGACGCTGACAGCATCTACTGACACCTTTCGGTGCCCCTGAAGCTTCTCTTCTCGCCTACGCTTCACCATCTCCAACCACCTCAGGATCCTGGAGGAAGACGAGCGAGCACCCGGTCTTAAAACGAAAGCAGCTCTCGGGTCGTTCGGGATCAGTCCTCTCCGGATATTCCTGCCAACCCCTGGGTCACCTGGCCAGGAACGGGCAGCACCCTGGGCCCAGGATGTGGGCCTCTATGAGTTGGCAGGGGCATGGAGTCCGCTCAGAGTCCGTGTGCCGAGTCCCCGCCGCCTGGGGGAGCTGGTGGGTCACCAGGAGCCTGATGTAATACCCACCAAACACCGCCAACAGCTGCCGGGCCATTTCCTAGAAGGAGCAGAGAAGCGTGATGGTCACAGGGAGGCACCATGAGGGGAGGGGGCATACACATACACACACGACAACACCCCCCCTCAGCTGCCATCACCCCTTGTGCCCAGCAGTGAGGTTCATGAAAGAAACACAACAGCAGCTGGGGCACCTGGGAGACTCGTGGACGGGGGTCCAGAGTCTCAGCTCTGTATCCCTCTCATTGTGACAGCCCCGGGCCTCATCCCCAACGTGTGAGCCCACTGTCAGTACAGGAACGTAAAGTGCCCCGAGAGCCCTGCACGGAATGAAGCCAAGGGAAAGACTGGGTGAGATCATGTTCCCCCTGACAGCCGTGTCGATGGCACACCCAAGGTCCCCGCCAGGTTTCTTTGGGACAGCCGGTGCTTCTCGGCGTGCGAAAAGGGTCTGCTCACAGAAACATGCTTGCCCCCCAGAGCAAAGCTCGCTGGTCAAGCCGCTAAAATCACAGGCAGGACTCAGAGACACTGCGGGCTCAGCAGTGCCCGTCAACAGCAATAGAGTGGGTCATCGCCAAGAAGTGAGGCCCACATGTGCTCCGGCTTGCCGGTGTATATGACGTTATGCTGACACTGGGCTGTAGTCTACTGAGGATGCAGCAGCATTGTGAAGAGGCCAGAAGTCCTGCAAGAATCACCGACATGTGACAGAGAGACACAAAGGGACCGTGTGTTGTTGGGAAATGTCATTGATAGATGAAACCTCATTTTCTTTAAACCAAAAGCACAATTCTCTGCAGTGGCCAATGACATGAGGTCTATAAGTACAGGGAAGTGCATCAATTCCTGAAGGGTAGACTTCCGGGCTTTCCTAAGTCCCGCTCTAAACTGAAGAAATAGGAGGTGAGTTATGTCGGGGCTACTTAGGGATGTAGACTTAGAGATTAAGACTAGGACTTAACACCAGCCTGTGTGATTATGAGGGGTCATGGGATCAGGTATCAGGCATCAAAGACCCAGAACAAAAGTCATATTGATATGAATAAGGGGGAGTGGGGAGTGGGGTGTGGAGACCCAAAACCCATCTGTAGACAATTGGACATCCCCTTACAGAAGGGTCACAAGGAAGAGAGGAGCCAGTCAGGGTGCAGTATAGCACCGATGAAACATACAACTTTCCTCTAGTTCTTTAATGCTTCCTCCCCCCCACTATCATGACCCCAATTGTACTTTATAAATCCGGCTAGACCAGAGCATGTATACTGGTACAGATAAGAGCTGGAGACACAGGGAATCCAGGATAGATAAACCCCTCAGGACAAACAATGAGAGTAGTGATACCAGGAGGGGAAGGGGAAGGTGGGGGGAGAAAGGGTGAACCAATCACAATGATCTACATGTAACCCTCTCCCAGGGGGACGGACAACAGAAAAATGGGTAGAGGGAGATATCGGTCAGTGTAAGACATGACAAAATAATGATAATTTATAAATTATCAAGGGTTCATGAGGGATGGGTAGGGGGAAATAAGGAGCTGATACCAAGGGCTCAAGTAGAAAGAAAACATTTAGAAAATGATGATGGCAACACATGTACAGATGTGCTTGACACCATGTATGTATGGAAGGATTGTGACAAGAGCCGTAAGAACCCCAGTAAGATGATTTTTTAAAGAAAGACTCAGCTTTAGCAAACAGGCCGGATGAGAATTTCAGCACAAGGGACTCCAGGCCCTCGCCACTGAAAGAGAGGAGGTAACTGCATCTACCTCGCTGCCCGAGAATGGGATGGATGGAGGCAGTGGGCCTCGTGTGTAAGAAATGCATTCGGGAATAAGCTCATCATCATCGTCACCGTATGAGTCAAAAGAGCAGAAACACTACTTGACCCTCCAGGACCGGTTTTCGTGGGAATTGTCCTCTGTGCTAGAAAGCATTAAGATTCAAATACGCTGCCCGTCACTAACTCAGATTCATTCTCTTGCCAATTGACTCGAAAACCCATAATGTAAGAAGCAAGGGACTGTGGCCAGAAAATGGCCTACTTAAGATCAACACGCCTGGCTTCAGCCCTTGCCTGGCCACGATCTCCCCTGTCCTTGACCTTGGGCAAGTCAGCTGGCCTCTCACAACCTTATTTTTCCCATCAGGGAAGCAGGTAAAATAATCCACATCTCAGAAGATATGCTAAAGAGTCCTCAGAAGGATGAAAATCTCTAACCATGCCAGAGGCTATTACATGGATTACTCTGCCTTTCGTGCTGAGCCTCTGCCGCCAGGTTCATTTATTCCTGGCCAAACTGGGAGGGCGGCTACTTCAGAAGCATGTGCACACACACTGAGACTTGATATTCATGACAGGAAAGTGCGTTACTCTGGGTTGGAATAAACTTTAAAAAAAAAAAAAGATTTCAAAAGACCTGTCTTTAATGGGCTCTTTCACATAAACCTAGACATGCACGTCACAATCAAAGACGTGACCTTATCAATCGCCTCTGCTCTTTGCAAACAACACGTCCGCGGAGTCAAATGTAGAGCTTAATAAATGCATCGTGTCCTCGTTTGCACAGTCCTATCTGCAAGCCTCCCACTTCCCACCAGTGCCAAATGGACACACTGGCCTGGCCTGAACCCTGAAGCCCCAAACCACTTTGCTAAGAAGAAAATACAAGCTTTCCAGACCTGGGGCGCCTCCTAACCGTGGGCCTGCCTGTCCCCAGAGCAAGAGAGAGGCCACACAAGTTGTAAAGCACCTTACCAGATTGCTGGTCTGTCAGCCCTGGGCCAACGGCTTCCATGGATAGCAAGACTCCACACCCCTCTGGGGCCAGAGGAACGAAAATTCAACCCCGAGATGCACGGAACATGCAAACAGGCACAAGTGGATGATGGGATGAGTGGCTGGAAGGATGGACGACTGGATGGGCAAATGGGTACAGAGATGTGACATTGGCTGCGTAGGAACAGCCAACAATCTGCTTAGAGCAACTGTCCAAAAAATAGGATCTCCTGACTTTTTAAATGGAAGGGGGGGAAACAGCAAATACAAGATTATTCCTATGAAGCCAAGGTAAGGAGGGGTGGGGTGTGTATGTGCCAAGATTGGAAACTATCATGTTAGAAGGTTTGTCGTCTTTACCAACTCGAGGAAAGCCTGGTTTCAAGAATCTGGAGCTGGGGCTTCCACAGAAGAAGGTCCTGATGGACCACGCGTCCATTACCTCTGGCTCGGCCTCGGGAACCAGCTGACGGAGCTCAGTCTGCATGAGCGGCCTCTCCGTGGGATGTGGGCTACTGGGCAGGAGAGGGGCTTCCTCTACCATGTCCTCAGGCCCCTCCGCTGTGCTGGGGCTCACCCCGGTCTCTATGACAACGCACAACTGGTTCAACCTGCTTCTCAGCAAGGACTGCAAAGGAAACAAGAAGGGCCTTGGGTTGGGTCCTATGCTGAGTGCCATTGCACAGCAGGGGACACACCCATAAGGACTCGGGCTGACATGGGAGTGCATCCCAGGCTGACCCGAGGTGGTGAGATCAGGCAAGTGCCCACATCAGTACCATCCTCCAGCAGTTCTAAAGCTCTGCCCCGGGCATGGTTTCCTTCGGTGCAGAACAGCCTGGGGTGTGGATATTCCTATCCACCTGCTGCCGATGAACAAACAGGGGTTCAGAGACCTTATCCAGGGGGCCACGCAGCAACTAATGGGCCAGAACCAGGGCAAACCATCATCCTGGCTACCAAGCCCATCTGCAGAGCTTACAGGACCCGGGGAATGGTGGAGCCCAGGACTCAGAGTCAGAAGGTTTGGAATCCAGGACTTCCCAGGGCCTCCCAGTCCCCCTCTGTGAAATGAGGGCAAGGGTGCCCGTGCCCGGCAGGCCTCATGCATTCAGGGTAGGCAGGCTCTCTGAGCCAGTGAAAATGGTCTCAATCTGCGATGCTGTCCCCTGTCCAGGTCTTCACGGTGATTACTGATTATAAGGGCAGGCTCGTCTGTGCTCACGGCAGGAAACATAGAGGTCTTCAGTGAAAACAAGGAAGAGGAAGACCCTTCCCCACCCCACCCTCGGCATGCTTCCTCCCAAGTAACTTTGTCTTCAGTCCTTCCCAACGTGGCGAGAACGTGATTTTAAGCCTTTGGCCTCCTGTGTTTCAGAATCGGGGATTTTGCTTGGTCTTCCCCTAAGACATCTTACCTCTTGGTGAGTCTTCATCTCTTGCACATGGTCTGTCAGGAACTGCACACAGTTCTCCAAGTCGAAGTAGACAAACCAGAGCTGGGGAGAAGGGGCGACGTCGAGGCTCGGAGCCAGCCCTGACCCCAAGTCCTCCTGAGGACCACCCCCACTTGCTTTCCTTGTAAAACTTAGATGAATGTGTGTTCTTATGACACACCTGGCCCCTAAAATTCACCGTGTGAGCTGTTGGAAATACATGGATGTGCCCAAACAGCCCCCTCCCTCTCTGAGGACCCCCTTTCTTATCTTGCTCTCTGGCAGGCCCGTCTCTATAAAATCAGTGTGCCTCCCAAACCCTTCCCAGACACATTGTATCCATATCTGGATTACCGCCTTAGTTGTCAGTGGTCGGATTGCCTTCGGTCAGAAACTCAAACATGCAGATGAGCGAAGCACCTCACCACTTTCTCCCTTGCTGCCCAAGGTCAGATTAGAGGTCATAGGCGTGGATGCCCTCATCCCATCCCCTGCTTCCACCGCAACTTCAGTGGGTGCCCGGGTCAACCACAACCAGGATGAAACCATCCACACTCATGCATTGCAACATCTTCTCGGGACCCCACCGACCACGAACGTGATGAAGTGCTGAAGCAAACGCCTCTGTCCACTAGCCACCCCCAGACCCCTGACTTCCCTCCCCGCGCCCCTCCCAGGATTGTGCCAATGGGCCTCAAGGTCAACCAGTGTCTCCCACCACCTTTACTTCCAAGAACCCTTCTTTTTTAAGAGTCTATTTTTTAATGCTTCTTTTCTTAATGCGTTCTTACACATGCTTCTCAAATGTCGCCGGAAATAGCATGATTCGAGTAATTAAGGCTGAGCCCCTTGTCACTCTGCTTCCACAGCTATCACTTCATGGGCACCACTCCTGTTTCATCTCCACCCTCCCCGACTGCCCCAGTCACCCCTTCCAAGGTTCGGAGGCAAATCCGAGACAGTGTGTCACTTCAGCCCAAAATAGTCTTATAAAACCAAAGCAATTGATTATTTTAAAATATGGGCCACTCATTCCACCCTCTGCTCCTCCGTGCTTTCGACGGACACAAGCCACGCCACTCTTACGCCTATCGACATTACAGAATTCAAAGCAGAGCAGGCTGGAAAGGACCCCCAATCACCATGTCGGTGAGCCCAAAGAACAAGGGGTTCCCAGCCTGCCGTTTCACACTTGAACAGCTGGAAATCTTGTGACACCCTCTAGATCCCCTGCTGATGGCAAGCAAGACGTCCCTGTGTCCTACTGATCTCGGTGCAAGAAGCTCTGTGAGTACAAGGATCTCTCTGCTACAGCCTCTGAGTCTCGGCCAGTGCCTACCCTACAGCCCTACAGCAGGCTCTCCATAGATATCTGTGGGATGAGCGGCCGTGTCCATGAAAAGCTTCTTCCCCACCCAACCTGCACGCCGTGTCCTGGCCACCCTCTGGGTGCGGGCAATGACCAGCGACAGTGCAGATGTTGTATGGGGTGACTGTGCAGCCCACTGGGCAGTCCGGGCAGAGTGGTGCAGTGGGCAGAAGACAGCCAGGATCAGAAGAACTGGAGCTCATCTAGGGCCACTAGTGTCCTAGACCACTGTGTGGCCGTGCCCCAGGCATTAAGATCTCCTCGCTGTCTTTGGGGCAAAGAAGAGCACCTGGCCGAAAGGAATGGGCCTGTGGAGTGCAACCTGCCTCTTCAGCCTCCCTGGTACTCACTGTGTCACCAGACGCTCAGTCACTCTTATGACACACCTGGCCCCCAGTCACTCTTATGACACACGCAGCTCCTCGAGAGCATCCTCCTCTGGCCTGACCGTGGCCTTCTCACGGGTTGGAAGGCCACAGAGCTTACTGCTAACTGCCCGCAGCTGACCCCCTCAGAAGCCAGTGGGCTCCTGCGGGTCAGGGGCCATGCCATGGGCCCCGCGGTGTCCTCTATCCCCAAGAGAAGGATCACAGTGCTCAGAGGACACTGGGCACCAGTGAAGGAGGATGTCTATCCGGGATGGTTAAATATGGTGAGCACAAGCCAATGTGAACTTCCTGCAGGAGGGCTGTTGAGGTGTTGATTTCCTTGCTACGTACACATGTTGTATTCATCATATTTCACTCTCACACACACACAGACACACACAGAGGACTCTACCCAGAGGCAGCCAGGGGCAAGATACCATCTGCTTGTTGAGCGGACATTGAAGGCGTGTGGCTTGGACCGTAGCTGAGCATCCCCTCCAGCCCTGCCACAGGAAGTATGACACCTGCTGCTTACCCACAGAAAGGAATGTCGGGGAAGAAAGGCTGGGGCCGGAGGAACAGGAGGGGCTGCTGTGCACTTTTGGCCTCCGGGAGAACATGGGGCCGGTCGTCCCCATTAGCCCATCTTGGAAGAGGCCTGCAGGGCAGGTCCCTCGGAGCCACAGTACCTGGATCACGCTCTGGCAGCCTTCTACTGTGTCTGTGACCCCCAGCAGCACCCGGTGTCGCAGGAGGGCTCCATTGGCAGCTGCCAGCCTCAGGTCTGTGTTGGTGTTGGCCTGTAAGGAAATGACACACACCCAGCCCCGTGGCCCCACTGCCATGCTGCCTGCTGCAGGTGGACTACCAACAGTAGGAAGATATGGTGGTGGTGGGGGAGGGGGGCACACAAGCACACAATCCTGGAGGGCAAGGGATCCAGGGAGAGAGAGGCCTAGAACTGAGACCCCCAAGAGCTGAGAGGGGCTATGTGGCCCCAGACTTGCCACTTCATTTCTCTGAGCCTCACTGTCTCCCCCACTGGCAGAATGGTCGGTAACACACAGGGCCGTGGAGTCATGCCAACTCCCATGGAGCCCCAGGACACAGAGGTGCCCAGGGGCTTCAGAGGATATCATCTTCACGGAAGCAGGCTGCTTCTTCTTTCTCCTGTGGAATGGCAGGTGGGTTCAAACTAATACCTTTTTGGTTTGCAGCCCACACGCTTAGCCCACCGGGTCATGGGGGTCCTTGAGTCGTCATTAGTAACAATGAACATTTCCTGAGCCGATGATGCCACCCATCATCGGAGGCACCATGCATGCCCTAAGTCACTTCATTCTCACACCGCCCCCAAGAGGGCACTACGGCTACTCTCCCATTTCACAGACGAGCCAGTCTAAGCTACAACTCACTCCTGGGGGCAGAGTTGACCATGCTTATGCTGTCCTGTCCCTATAAAGTGGCTGTGGCCAGAGGGACCAGGCCCCGGCAGTAGCTGCTCATTAAGCGGTGGTCATGACGAGGGAGGAAAGGCGCCTTGAGGAAGGAGCAGCAGTGAGGAGCACTTAGGGGTCCCCAGTCTGCACCTATGAGTAGAAACAGGGTCTTGTTCCCCTCTGGGTCCCTGGGTGGCCTAGCATATCAGCTGCCAACTGAATGGAGGACGGAAGGCAAAGGGGGCAGGCAGACTCGCCAGCTCCCCTGGCCGGACCTGCACTAACTACAACCACAGCCAGGAAGCACCTGCCACTTGCCCGCTCTTCCACTCACTGCTGCTGAAGCAGACCGCTCTGCTTTTCCCCCTCCCCAGAGGAGTTAAGTGCTGGCTCAAAGCATTCTTTATGGGTCAAGAGCAAGGGTCACCAAAGCCTCACCAGATTTTATTAGCCCCAGGGCTAAGCCTGACAAAGATCCATTCAGAATGATTAAGCCGGAAAGTTCCCACTTGTCCCTGTGAACACAGGCCAGGACTGGCCTTCACTCTGCCCGTTCCCATCTCAGGCATCAGGCCTCTCTTTTGGCGTGTCCGTAGACGCTATCCTTGTTTTTTGGAAGGTGGTGATTCAGTTATGACTCTCAGTGACCCTCGTGTGTGCAGAGAACGACTCTGTAGAGCACTGAGCCACTTGAGGGAGCCAGGCACCCCTGGGAGTTTGCTGCATGATCTTTGCTGGATGCCAGGGGCCGGAGGGGGTGGAGGCAGGAAAGGGGCCCCGTGATCAGCTTGGAAGCTAGTGTACATGTATGGTCTGTACATGTATGGTTGGATTATATCCCCAACTATACAGGCTTTCAATCTGAGGCTGTCTGCTTCTGTGACGAATTCCAGCTCTGGAAACCCACTGGGTGGCTCTGCTCTGTCCTATAGGGCGGTGGGAGGTTTGAAAGCTAGAAGTCCAAGTTCAGGACAGCAGCTGTATTGAGAAGGCTCCTCCATCTGCTCTCCTCTGAGGTTCCTCTCAGAGGAGCCCTGGGGACGTCGTAGGTAATGCCTTGGGTTGCTAACCGCAGGTCAGCAGTTTGAAACCACCAGCTGCTCCTTAGAACCATGAGGCTTTCTACTCCCGTAAAGATGTACAGCCTCGGAAACTCACAGGGGCAGTTCTGTGCTGTCCTAGAGGGTCTCTGTGAGTCGGAACCGACTCACTGGCAGTGAGTTTGGTTTGGGGTTTATCATACGGGTGGTGGTGGTCCCATTTGGGATTGGGTGACTTAGACACGTTAATGAGACAGGATTAACACGGGTGTGTTTTGAGATGTAAACAGGATGAAACAAATGAGTAGAGTAAATACAGGGGAAGATATACGTGAAGACGCATAGAGCTCTCCCCTAGGAGCCTGGAGGGAGGAGCAGAAGACGTGATCTCCCTCGGAGCCAGCACCCTGGGTCCCACTGTGAGCTTGTTGAAACCATCCAGGTGAGTTATTTCTTGGAAAGCAGGTGGTGACGGAGGCAGTGTGGTCACAGAACACTATCCCCTACGCCCAAGACACCCAAGTCCTCATTCCCACAACCGGGAATGTGTATGCTGTGTGAGAGGGCAATGGAGGTTGCTGGCCTTAAATTAGCCCACTATAAACACAAGGAACTGTCAAGGTGGGAAAGGGAGGCTGAAGGGTGAGAGGGAAGGAGATGAGGGCGGGACTTGTCCCACCCATGGAGGACGAGGGCCCAAAGCAAAGAAATACAGGTGGGCTTAGAAGCTGGAAAAGGCGAGAAAATGGATCCCTCCCTAGTGGCTCCCAAAAGAGAGCTGGTTTTGTTCACACCCTGATTTTAGCCAAGGAGGCCTGGGTCAGCCTCCTAATTAACAGGACTGCTGGGTAATGAACCCTTGCAATGCTAAGTCATTACGTTTGTGCTAACATGTTACAGGGGCCCAAGGAAACTAAGCTAATCGAGTGGGCTATTAGCTACATTACTTTGTTTGGGCAGCTCCTTGAGTCTCTTGTGTCCTGGTAGGGGAAAATGAGAGTAGCAACCTCTCTCCCCCAGGGATTTAGGGAGGTAATTAATGTATGCAAGGCATTTCACACAGGCCCAGACATCCTACCAGAGGCCCAAGAAGGGACCTCCCAATAAGCTAGGAGCTAGCTTTCTCCTTTCTGAATGCCACTGGGAATCAGAGAGCTCTGCCCCTCCCGCTGGGACCCAGGACAAGTGGCCCACACTCTCTGGCCACCCTTTCCTGGCCTAAAAGGAGGTTGTTGGGGTTAAGGGAGATGGGGGTAAGGTGCCCTGTGAGATAGCTTCAGCAGTCCTCCCAGCCCTGCCCAGGGTGCAGTCCCTGCCACTGAGGGGGAACAGGGAGGGGGTTGTCCTTAAAAGTGCCAGAGGAGAGCTATCCGTGCTCCCCTTCCTCCCCCCAGGTTGTCTTTCAAAGCACAGCCAGCTTCCAGAAAAACCAACTGGGGATCCAAAGGAAAGACAATGAGGGTTAATCATGGTGCATGCAATCCGATTTCTCCTAGTCACCAGGAGTATATGAGCAGGGTGCCCTTTTGTGGTTGGGGGAAGAGAAGAACCAAGAGGGCTTGGGGCATTGGTGCCTGGACGGGCCTCACGGAGGAAGCCCACGTGAACGCTCCCGCCATCTCACCTTCCTCTGCTGCCTCTCGAAGATGAGCAGAAGAGTCAGGGTCAGGGTCACCGCGGCCAGAGTCACGAGCAGCACACCGGCCCAATGGTTCCCCAGCGCGAACATCTGGCTGGTGGAGTAGATATTGGCCCACACCACCACGTAGAAAACCTGCAAGGAGGGAGGGGGAGGGAGACTGTGGTCAGGAAGCACCTGTTGTCAGGTGAAGCAACTACATTCAAAGAGCCCTTCCCCACGCACCACAGGCTCTGACACCTTTCAGGGATTCAGCCAGTCCACATAGCCATTGAGAGTCCAGAGCTGACACTCGAGGGTGTGTGAGTGGGCTGGGGGCCCTGACTTAGAAGCAGTAAATGGTAGAATGTAGCTGTTCTGGTTCCTCTGGTTTTAGGTAAGCCGTGAGCCTTGCAGTGGGAAGAGCAGGGCCTTCAGAGCCAAAAGTGAGTCCCCTGGTTCGTCAGTAGCTCCGCAGCTTTGGAACAGTTATTCCACCTCTGTGAGCCTTGGTTTCCTTCTCTGTAAAATGGGAGCAGTAACTACACTTCATGGGGCTACAGTGAGGTTAGCCAGGGAACATATGTAACTGCCTAGCACTTGCGGGAGAACTCATTGCTGCCTCCGGCGCCACCTCCTACTCCCTTAGAAGTAGACCAAGGGAGTCAGGTGCACTCCTCGGCCATTTCTAAATATAAAGAAACAGCCATTCACAGTGGTTAAGAGCAGAGATGCTGAAGCCAGACTGCCTGGGTGCAGATCCTGTCTCTGCCATATAAAGGTGTGTGTGCACGTGCGCATTACCTGTATACATACATACACATGAGCAGAGCTGGACTGGATCTGTCTATTGAACAGATAGGGAACCCAAGGCCCAAAGAGGAAAAGTCTTGGTCAATCCCAGGCCTTGCGTCTAGAGGTGGGTAACTCTCCGGATTACCAATGCTTTACCCGGGGACCTGGTTATCTACTGAATTCAGATCCATGGGGCACCACCAGCCCCAAGCCCCTGCCCCACACCAGTAGCAGGCTCCAGGAAACCAGGTTAAATTCAGTCAGGCCACAGGGGGCCCTGGTAGGGATTGGTATGTGGGCCACCCTCTCCCCTTACCACAGCGAAGGCCATCCTCATGGGCCTGGAGTTGTAGATGATGTATCTTCTCACTTGGGGTTCCAGGAGGGCGCTCTCAGCTAAGCTCCTGTACTGATCAGCAGGGAGCTGCTCGACCACGTGAGAGAAAGAGAGAGTCATGAGTCACGGGAGAACTACTCCCCACCAGCAAGCACCACGTTTCCAGTGCATGTGACCCTCACATGAAGGAGAACTGAGTGCAGAGGAGGTCGGCACACTGGGGGCAGCTCCAGAGTGCTAGAGAAGAGCGAGCCTCACTGGGAAGAGAGGCTAGACGGAGATCCAGGAGGACTTCTCAGGGAGGGATCCTCACAGCAGGTACACGGAGCCTAATGGTTAGAGCACGGCCCCAGCATCAGAAACCCAGGGCAGAGACAGTGGCCCTGCCACTAACTGCTACACTGTCTGGCCTGGGGCGAGCCCTATCTCTCGGAGCCTCAGTCCCCTCCTCTGTAAAATGAGAATCAGTGTCTCCACCTTGTCTAGAGCTTTGGCACGCAGCTGGGCCCGCAGTGAACATTCAATACATGGGCACCATTATTCAGGCAGCAATATCAGTAATTACAGGAGCCCTGGTGACATAGCCAGACTGCTAACCATAGGTGAGCAGTTCGAAACCAACAGCTGCTCTGTAGGAGAAAAGTGAAGCTCTCTACTCCCAGAAAGAGCTACAGTCTTGGAAACTCAGGGGCAGATCTACCCTTCCCTACAGGGTTCCTGCGAGTCAGCAGTGACTCGATGGCAGTTTTGTTTTGTTTGTTTGTTGTTTGTATGATCAATAACTACTATAGCTGTTGTGGGACACCAAGTTCTATCCTAGAGCCCAGAGCAGAACTGCCCCATAGGGTCAACCTGTCTGCATTCTTTTATTTTTTTTTAAACATTTTATTAGGGGCTCATACAACTCTTATCACAATCCATACATACATCAATTGTGTAAAGCATATCTGTACACTCTTTGCCCTCATCATTTTCAAAGCATTTGCTCTCCACTTAAGCCCTTGGCATCAGGTCCTCTTTTTTTCCCTCCCTCCCCACTCCCCCCTCCCTCATGAGCTCTTGATAATTTATAAGTTATTATTTTGTCATATCTTGCCCTGTCTGACATCTCCTTTCACCCCCTTTTCTGTTGTTCATCCCCCAGGGAGGAGGTCACATGGAGATCCTTGTAATCGGTTCCCTTTTTCCAACCCACTCACCCTCTACCCTCCCAGTATCACCACTCACACTCCTGGTCCTGAAGGTATTATCCGCCCTGGATTCCCTGTGCCTCCAGCTCCTATCTGCACCAGTGTCCATCCTCTGCTCTATCCAGACTTGCAAGGTAGAATTCAGATCATGATAGTGGGGGGGGGGGTGGAAGGAAGCATTTAAGAACTGGAGGAAAGCAGTATTCTTCATCAGTGCTACATTGCACCATGACTGACTCATCTCCTCCCCTAGACCCCTCTGCAAGAGTATCTCCAGTGGCCGACAAATGGGCTTTGGGTCTCCACTCTGCACTTCCCCCTTCATTCACTATGGTAAGATTTCTTTTGTTCTGATGATGCCTTACACCTGATCCTTTCAATACTTCACGATCGCACAGGCTGGTGTGCTTCTTCCATATGGGCTTTGTTGCTTCTGAGCTAGATGGCCGCTTGTTTACCTTCAAGCCTTTAAGACCCCAGATGCTATCTCTTTTGATAGCCGGGCACCATCAGCTTTCTTCACCGCATTTGCTTGTTCACCTGCTTTGTCTTCAGCGGTTGTGTCAGGAGGGTGAGCATCATAGAATGCCAATTTAATAGAAGAAAGTATATTTGCATTGAGGGAGTACTTGAGTGGAGGCCCAATGTCCTTCTGCCACCTTAATACTAAACTTAGGCATATAGATCTATTTCCCCAACCTCATATATATATTTGCATATGTACATATCTTTGTCTAGACCTCTATAAATGCCCTTTGCCTCCCAGTTCTTTCCTCTATTTCCCTTGACTTTCCTCCTGTCCCACTATCATGCTCCATCCCCACCTGGGTTTCATGCCAAGTCTTGTCTCCCAAGAAGTGGCTGCTGGGTTCGAACCACCAGCCTTGCGGTTAACAACCAGACCCTTAGCCATGAAGCCCTGGACTCGTCTTGATAACTATTTGTAAAGTCCCAGTACGGAACCTGGGCCTGGCTGTCTTCCTGCCCATACACCTAGCGGGGCAATTCCTGAAGAGCATAAGGATGTTCTGACAGTATCAGAAAGCAGAACTCAACCATGAAAATTATCCTTAGGAACGGAGCAGTAGAATATGCAAGTCACGTGTGAGGGCCGACAACCCATCCGAAGGCAGCTCCCTAAGAAAGGTGTGTTTCTGTGTGCAGCCTGGAGGGACAGGTGGGAAGAAAGCAATCCCTGTGTGGATGGGGCATCAGCACCCCAAGATAAAGCTGTACTGCTGAGCGAGCGCCGGCATCACCATCAAGTGACTCCCACTTGATGCGAGTCCCACACGTCCGGGGGTGCCCCGGGCCATCTCAAAGGGTTGACACCCGGTTATGGTCTGTCAAGTGTGCGGCAGCTCTACAGAGAACCACGAACGTGAGGCACAGAGTGAGCACGTGTTTTCGGGAAATGGAGCCAATACTCAGGATTGGCATGGGCCTGCAAGTGGTAAACATGTGATGATGATGACAATGATGATGATGATGATGATGCATTATCTGTGAAGCATAATAAAACAAGGTGTGGCTGAAACGCAATGCGGGCTTTTTGTTTGTTTCCAGTCAGGTTATTTATTTCAACAGAATGAGCTCTCCAAAATGGCTAAGAGAAAGGGCTGTGTTCTCTGTCGCTGACTCACAGCCGCCGGCTAGCTAAGGGTAGAATTGAGCTACCCTGAGAGTCCAAGACTGTAACCGTTCACACAACTAGAAGCCCGCTCTTTCTCCCTCCGAGTGATTGGTGGCTTTGAACTGCTGGCTTGGTGGTGGTGCTGGTGGTGAGACTATGCATAGCAAGGCATTCACCACCTCGACAGTGCCCATGTGCACAATCCAGTGACTTGGCCCACCTTCCCTATGTGGTGCCACCATTCTCAGCCTCTGAGGGACTCCTCCCGCTTCACATCAACTCACTGCCCCACCCCCTAAGGTTGCCGTTTTAAAGACACAAATTCTGAAGGCTTCTACGTAAAATTGCAGTACGGCTTCCCGGTTGATAATTGCTCCGCCCTGGTTAGCAGAGGGAAAGTGTCACCAGGTTGAAGCCTCGGGAAGAAGGCAAATCACACCAATGGGCCTTACTAGCAGCAGCGAGCCCCACACTGGAGTTGGTATTGATGACATGCAGGCATGATTTCCACTCATCCTCCAGAGCACCTGACGTGACAGGTATTCATATCACCCTCCTTTTAAGGAAGCTGAGACTCAGTGAAGTTAAGTCTCCTGCCAGAACTCACACAGCCTGCAGTCTGCACCCACACCCACGGACCAGGGCACTCCAGTCACTGTGCAGGCAGGAAGCGCATCGGGCTCTCATGAATCCACGCATCCTTTCTTTGCAGACACATGCCTCTCCCCATTTGTCCTTCCTACTGTCCACCCAGCAAAGTCCTGTCTCTTCCTCAAAATCCCAGATCATGTCGCTGCTCCTAAGGGAAACTTTCATAACCACTGCCTCCCCAGGCTGAATTTGTCAGCTTTCCCATGAGTGTCTTCAGTGCCCTGTCTGTTCCACAACTGATTTATCTGAGTCACGTTCCCTTCCCAGACAGGCACCAGGTCCCATGCAGCTCTATGAGGCTTCATGCCCAGCAAAGTGCCTGCCACCCAAAAGCCCACTTTTGCTAAATGCACTCTCCTTATCTCCCCACCGTATCTAACATGGCCATAATGTTGAATAAGTACTTAGCGGGCAGTTGAGTGGATTGATAGATGGATTAAAGGACAAAAGGAAGGAAGGAGGCAAAGATAAAGGAAAAATAATAGGGATTCAATTATATATATATATATATATACACACACACATATATATATATATATGTATATATATATATACACACACACACACACACACACTCACCTGAATACCCCAGGTCTGCAACTGTTCTTCTGCAGCTCCCAGATCGAATGTGATGGGTGCACAAGTATTGTCGATCCGGAGAACTGTGAGCACCTGGCCATTGTGGAGCTCTAAAGGGAAATTGATGATGTCAGGCTACCAAGACTGAGCATTCTGATCCAAGATTCTATAGAAGGATCCCGATCAAAGCAGGGGGAAATGCAGAACAGAATATAAAATTCTCATGGAATCTAGACTTGCTGGAACCATGGTGGCTGGATGAACACCCCAAACTCCTGCCCGGAGATCATGCCTAAACTCTACACCAAAATTCTCCACTGGCATCGTCTTCTTAAAACCAAGTAACAGTTCAGCTTCACGAAGACAGAACGTCTCCCTCAAGCACTGTGTTCCTTTAACACTAGCTTTACAGGGCGATTCACTCCGACGCGAAAATTTCCTCGGCGAAAATTACAGAAGCCGCTTACATTTACCTCCTACCATCCCTGCTGACTTGTATCCACGTAACGAGACAAATATATAGCCACATCCATTTTCTTCTAAGACTTCAAATCTCAATATTCTCCATGTGGTATACCTGTATCTCTAGGGATATGCATCAATTTGACGCAAACATAAATTGGGTATTAATCCCAGTAAATCAGCTTCATTCATGAAAGCCTGACTTCCATCATCAATATAAGCATAGTCAGAAAGTTCTTTGTGAAGACCACAGGCGAAGACAAACCACTCAGGGGAGACTGTCATACTGACCGGCCCAAGGGACCCCTCTACCTCAAATGCTGAATGATGCTAAATAGTCTACATTGTCTATAAATCTATAGTATCACATCGTTTTGCTTAAAAGTTAAGAGTGTAAGATTAGGTTGTTTTAAAATAAGTTTCTTAAAGGAAATGTGCTCTTTCATTCACCTGTCAACTTGAAGGGCGTCCGTAGAGACAGTGTGTCAGTTACATGGTCTGGTGTCAATTTGAGAGGATTAAGAGTGAAGGGGTGGAATCTAGCCTGTCAATCGGATCATAGCCAGGAGGCCTCTGTGTGGGCATGGCCTTTTCCTGAGAATTCTGAGAAACCCTGTATTCTTCTTGGAGGTGGCAGACACTCTCTCTCTCTGCTCACTCCCTTGGAGACACTCTACTGACAAGACACATGACACTACTCTGATAGACCCCATGCCCTGGAAACTGGATCAGCCACATAGAGACCCCTGCCAGCACCAAGATGTTTATAACACCACTGGATCCTAAGACTTTCTACCCACTGGCCTGTGATCATCCTGCATTCAGCATCATTGCATGACACACATGCAATGAGCCTGAAGAGGAATTTATAGATTGGTATCAGGCATATGGGCTACTATTGGACTTATGGGGTTGGACTGGACTGGGTTGGGATTCTTTCTTAATGCACAATTACCCTTTATATAAAACTCTCTCTTATATGAGTTTCTAAGAATTTGTTTTTCTAGGCCACCCGGAGTAACAGGCAGTTATAGAAGAAATGTCCTACGCCTGGTGCTAAGAGCTGTCTATGAGGGATCAAAGTGGTAAGAGCAACCAGAGATTCGAGAGGAAGCTTAAGGGGAGGAAGGAGTTGATGGTGATGGAGAAGGGAGGAACCACTAGGAAGCGGAGGGTGGGTATGGTTGTACAACTCAAACAATGTAATTGGTGTTGCTGACTTGTACACTTAGAAGCTGTTGAATTGGTGTGTGCTCTTTTGTGTGTGTATTCTCAACCAACTGAATAAGTGAGCTGTTATAAAGGAAGAAGAGGAGGAGGAGAGTAGCTCTCACCTGGCTGCGGAATAGCTACTTTGGAGGGCCCAGAGCCTGATGGCCTCACCCCTCTGCTCTGAGGACCTTCTCCTGGTGAGAAAGGGCACAGCAAACATCTCAAGTCCCTCGTGGACAGTCCTGCGGGAGAAGGCCTGCAGAGAAGGGCTGGGCTTGACCAGAGAAGCCCCAGGAGGCAGAACTGAGGCCAGGGGCGACTGGGACAATGCGCCACATATGAGAGAGAGCCTCCCCTACGTGAGAACTCTCCACCCAAAATATCAAAGGTAGTGAGACTGGAGAGAGACTGCCCATGGAAGGACATGAAGGGGGTGCTGGGGGTGGGGGGGTTCTTTAAGCAGTGCTCAGTAAGCTCAATCAAGTAACTCCTACATGCCCAGTGAGCTTCCAAAGTCTAATACATCTGCCATAATTGATTTTGATAGAATCATATTTCCCCGCCCGCCCCACCCCCACAAAGGTGTCCATGTCCGAATCCCTAGAGCCTGTGAATCTGTTACCTTACATAGCACAAGGGAATGAATGGCAAACTGAATTAAGGTTGCTAATTAGTTAACCTTAAAACAGAAAGTGTTTCTTGGACTTTTTCTTGCCACCACAGAGGCCTGCCTTCCAAGCAGGACAGGGAGCTTGAGGAAGAGTCCACAACCGGAGGGGCTTGTGACCGCGGAACCAGGCACACAGACAGCAACGTTGCCGGCTTTGGAAATGGAGGGAGGGGCCGCAGCCAAGAAACAGGGCAGTCTCTCAAAGGTGGGCTAGGAAAGGACATGGGTCCTTCAGAAAGGCGCATAACCCTGGCTAACCCTTTGACTTCAGCCTAGTAAGACCCACGGCCTTGATCCTACCGAACTGTATGGCGGTCGGTCCATGTTGCTTTAAGCTTCTGCAGGCGTGGTGATTCAGTACAGGAGCCATAGGAAGCATGTCTGCTGACTTATTCAGAGCCTTCCCAGTCACACCCACAAGTGGTGCAGCGTGTTGAGTGCCTAAGGTCAGTTAAGTATCTATTCAAAACAAAAATCACCATACCATAGGCTGGTCACCACGTCAATCCCAGCTCTTGCTTGGACAAAGCATGATGTCCCGGAAAACCTTTTGACTAGGAGTTCCTGGATTCCTGGCAATCACCATTCTCATCTGTCCCTTAAAATGGGAAGAGTTCCTTAGCTGCGGTGAAGAACAAACCACAGGCTGAATGAGGAAGCCTGGTCTGAAGTGAAAGCTCTGGCTTGAAAGTCCCTCCAACCCCCCCACCCCCAGGACAAACAGCTGCAGAGTGTGCAGCCAATCAAGCTCTGCGTGCGGGCACTGGGGGGAAGGGTCACCCTCTCCTGTGAGCCTGTAAACCCGTGAGCCACCCGGCTGCGTTGTGAGCAAGGGTCCTCGCGGGATGGGTTCCAGTCCGGACCGTCTGGGAGCCTGTGATCAGCCCTGCAAGGCTGGGGACCGCTTATGCTGGCCCATTCTCTGAGGCCCTTGCTAAGGAGATGGGCGGGGGGGGGATTGCAGGATTCAAGCGCACGTATGCTTTCCACTTGCCAAAGGGCCAGTTGCTGCAGAGCCCCGTTCTGGGCTATTACCTGGCACTGCTGGGTAAACACTGTACTGCTAACCACTTTGGAGGTTCAAACCCACCACCCGTTCTGCAGGAGACAGAGGAAGCTACCTGCTCCCCTGAAGATTCCCGCCCTTGGAAACCCTATAAAAGGGTGCTATGAATAGAAATCGAGTCAGTGGCTGTGGGTTTGGATTTGAGGAGAGATTTGTGGGGATTCCTGACCCATGAAAACACACCATTTGCTCCCCCAATCAACCACCAAAGCCTGTCAACTGGACTTCCAGAGGCTGTCTAAACTCCAAGTATGTCTGGCATCTTCACGACAGCCCTTGGCCAAAGTACCTTCATCTCTCCCCTACTCCTGCAGTCACTTCATCACCGGCTTCTCCGAGGCTCCTCGTCCTTCCTGCAGTGCATTCTCCCAGCAACCGGAGCGCTCCACTCAACCGGCACAGCAGATACCAGACCCCAGGCAAAACCTCCAACAGCTTCAGCTGATCAAGGCCAAGCTCCTTTACACGAGCCAGCCTTCTGCAGATTCATCTTGAGCCACGCCAGGCTCCTGCGCTCCTTGAACATGCCCTGGTCTCTTACCCTTTGCATAAACTGCTCTCTCTCTGGTCCACTTCCCCTGAACTTCACCCACTTACATCCTACTCACAACTGGGTCTCAACTCTAGGACCACTTCTCCTAGACCAGATGGCCTTCCCTGAGACCCTCAACTCCAACCCATCTAGAACACCCTGCTTATCTCCTTCCCACAAGTACGCGATTACATGATCACATATGTGTGAAATGACTTGATGCTAGTCCATCTTTCAAGCCAGGCTGTGTCCCATGTGGGGTCTTCTCAGCACTGAGCTCTCTGGAGTAGGCTCAGTGCCTGCCATACAGTACACATGAAACAAAAGCTTGGTGTGTAATATACTAATAGGATAAAACTCGCGTGTGTGTGTGTGTGTGTGAGAGAGAGAGAGAGAGAGAGAGAGACAGAGAGAGAATATTCCAAGCTATTGCCAATGGCCTCAGGATGCAAGAGAACTGTACCTCCTGCAAAAATAAGAATTAAAAAAACAATGTTCCTTTCCTCTCCCCGAGTTGCTCTATGAGGAGCCCTGGTGGCGGAGCGGTTACGTGTGCAGCTGCTGATCATACGGTCAGAAGCTGGCCACCACCAACGACTGAGAGAGAAGAGGAGCCTCCTACAGCATGAAGGGTCAGTCTCACAATGGGACGTCCCAGTCAGGGGGCAGTATAAGAAGAGCCTCCTACAGCATGAAGGGTCAGTCTCACAATGGGACGTCCAGTCAGAGGACAGTATAAGAAGAGCCTCCTACAGCATGAAGGGTCAGTCTCACAATGGGACGTCCAGTCAGAGGACAGTATAAGAGGAGCCTCCTACAGCGTGAAGGGTCGGTCTCACAATGGGACGTCCCAGTGAGAGGGCAGTATAAGAGGAGCCTCCTACAGCGTGAAGGGTCAGTCTCACCATGGGACGTCCCAGTCAGGGGGCAGTATAAGAGGAGCCTCCTATAGCATGGAGAGTCAGTCTCACCATGGGACGCCCCAGTCAGGGGGCAGTGTAGTACTGACAAAACACAACTTTCCTCTAGTTCTTTAATGCTCCCCCCACCCCACTATCATGACCCCAATTCTACCTTACAAATCTGGCTAGACCAGAGGATGTACAGTGGTACAGATAAGAGCTGGAAACACAGGGAATCCAGGACAGATAAACCCCTCAGGACCAATAACTAGAGTAGTGAGACCAGGAAGGTTAGGGGAAGGTGGAGGTATCAGGGGGAACCAATCACAGTGATCTATATATAATCCCCTCCCAGGGAGATGGATAATACAAAAGTGGGTGAAAGGAGACAGCGGTCAGTGTAAGGCATGTTCATGAAAGAGGGAGAGTGGGGGGGGGGGCGGAGGGAAATGTAGACCAAGGGCTCGAGTAGAAAGCAAAAGTTTTGAGAATGAAGATGGTAACAAATGTACAAATGTGCTTGACACAATGGGTGGATGGATGGTGATAAGAGCGGTAAGAGCCCCTAATGCAATGGTTCTCAACCTGTGGGTCGTGACCCCTTTGGGGGTTGAACAATCCTTTCTCAGAGGTCATCTAAGACCATTAGAAAACACATAAATATTTCACAATATATAATTATGTATTGTTTTGTGATTTATCACTATGCTTTAATTATGTTCAATTTGTAACAATGAAAATACATCCGGTCTCAGAAATTTACATTACAATTCAAAACAGTAGCAAAATTGCAGTTATGAAGTAGCAAACAAAATAATTTTATGGTTGGGGGTCACCACAACATGAGGAAGTATACGAAAGGGTCACGGCATTAGGAAGGTTGAGAACCACTGCCTTAATGAAATGATTTAAAAAATACTTTAAAAAACAAAAGAGTTGGTTTGGGGGAGGAGAAAGAGGGAACCCATCACAAGGCTGGATATATAGGCCGCCCCCCAGGGGGATGAATACAGAAAGGTGGGTGAAGGGAAACAACGCACAGTGTAAGACATGAAATAACAATAATATATAATTGATCAAGGATTCATGAGGCTGGTAGGGTGGGGGCAAAAGAAGAGCTGATACCAAGGTCTCAAGTAGAAATTGTTTCGGAAATGTTGATGGCAACATATGTACAAGTGTGCTTCAAACGATGGATTGCTACAAAATTTGTAAGAGCCCCCCAATAAAATGTTTTTTTTAAAAAAAAAGAGAGTTCATCTCAGAAACTCACCAAGCAGTTCCACCCTGTCTGATAAGGTCACCGTAAGTCAGAACCGACTCAATGGCCGGGTTCCTTGTTTGTAAGAAGGCGAGAGTAGGGAGGCAAGGCGGGGCTGGGAAAGACCAAGCCGGATAAACGCAGGGTCCAAGTTTACAACTGAGCCTCCAGCCAAGAAACCCTGAGCAACTGGCCCAAACGCCTGTGCCTGTTTGCCCATTTCCACCACAGACAATGTCCTTCCCAACGTGTGGTTGCTGCTGTTGCCCTTAAGGGCTTCACTGCCTTTGAGTCGGCCCAGCTCAGGGCAACCGGGGCAGATGGGGCTCAGTGCCACTCAGCCCTGCGTCAGCCTGTAGTCATCAGACCCAGAGGCTTCTCAGGGCCTGGCTTGCGGCAGTCATTCACAGGTTGCAAACGGAAGCCCCGCGGAAGCCTGCTCCATATGGCAGCACATGCTGCCCGGGCCTGTCCTCACCCACTGGAGCTGCCCCGGCTGGGGCTCACACCTGAGTCTCATCCGTGGAAAGGAGGTGCTACCACTGAACCAAGCACACCTGGTCCCAAATAGTCCAGGTGATTTCAAAACTTCCAGAAAAAGGACGTCGGGCACAAAGCGGAGGCTGAGGAACTGGCTCTTGCTGTTATTGTCATGTAAACAGACTGGTGGTGATGGAGTTACAATACAGTAACACTGTTGTCCCTCTACTTCTTTTTACCCTGCTTATGCTTTATTCCACCAGGAAGGCAAAGTAGCTTCCTGAAAATGAAATACAAGACGGAGAAGTTATGAGATGAAATCTTATCATGAGCTGAGGGAAACGAGAGAGGGAGGGCGGCAGGTGGCAACAGCTTCCAGGTGCGGCCCATGACTAAGGGATGCATCAGGTCGGTACTAAGGATGCTTCAGGGCCACGTTTCCACTCCGCCCTGCGAAGATCCTCAAGGCAGCGCACCATTGTCCCGGGAGAGGAAATGGGCTTCTGAGAAGCAAAGGCCCTGGCCTCATGTAAACATAGGAAACGAAAGCAAGAAAAGAGAAGCGCACAGGCATGAAAGGCAGCACTCAGCAAGCAGACAGTCCTGCCACACGGAGACTCGGACCCCCGTGGGCTGAATGGTGCCCCCCGGAGATGCGCTGAAGCCCTAAGGGCTGGTGACTGTGAATGTGACCTTGTTGGGAAATAGCATCGTTGAAGAAGTCACTGGTTCGTGAGCAGGAGTTCTTACCAAGTAGACTGGGTCCTAATCTACTATCCAAGATGTTCTTAATGTAAAGAGAGAGAGAGACAGGCAGAGACATCCCCCCCCCCCAAAAAAAAAGGCAGGGGGGATGGAGAGCTTTGCATAAACTGTTTGTTCTCTCTGGAAATGTCCTCCTAACTCCACCCGGGTAAATCCTGCTCATGATTTCTACTCGGTCCAAGCGGGAGATTTTAACGAGGCTGGAAAAGGAAGGCTCTCTCTGTCCACAGTGAAGGAAAATCCCTTTCTTGGCTTCTCTGGAATCTTCTCGGCTCTCCGGGGAAATGTCCACATGGCATCTATCTTTTTCCTAGGTGTCTGACTCTTCCTAGCTCACAAACCATTAGGTCTAAAACACCCCCTGCACAGAAAGAAGGTGATCTTGTGAAGAAGCCACTGCGAGTCAAGGAACTGCTGGGCAATCCGAAGCCGGGACAGCCCACAAAGGACCTCCTCCTTCCTCATGCTGCGACCCCGTCATACAGGTCCTCATGTGGCAGTGCCCCCCAACCATAACATTATTTTCGTTGCTACTTCATCACTGTCATTTTGCTACCATTATGAATTGGGCAACCCCTGGGAAAGGGTCCTTTTTTGACCCCTCAAGGGGGGGTCTCGACCCACAAGTTGAGAACCACTGCCCTAGCGCCTTCAGAAGGCGAGTGTGGGCAAGTTGGTTCAGACTTGTGGCCTCCAAACCTGTGAGGTGATACATTTCTGCTCTTACAAACCATGGAGCATGTGGTATTTGGCTATGGCAGTCTGAGGAAGCCAGTACCCTCCCCACATGACAGGATCAAGGGAGAAGGCCACACTGCTGAGGCCTCCTGGGGGGAGAAGTTGCACTGTCCCCGACCTGGCTCTTTGCCTGTGGAAGAACAAGTTTGTCCGACTCAATTGTTCACCGTGGCTCTGCCGGCCTTTCCAGCCACGAGTCCCTGAGCTCCTGGCAGCTGTGTCTCTCATCAGTTCCTTACAGTGAGAAAGCAAGTCCTCCATTTAGAAATGCTGTTTGCACCCCTACAGTAGCCAACGCGATCCTAGAAATGACCAGAGTGGGGGGGAGCAAGCTCCTCCAAAGGTAAAGCCAGTGCGCAGCTCTGCCTTCCGAGTTCTGAAGGGAAATGATTCTACTCTGTTCTCCTATTAGAATGGATTATGGGATGCATAAATTGCTTTTCTAGTAACAGTAGTAATTAAAAGAGAGAGACTGACTTTTAAGCATCCAAATTGCCAATCCCATAAATAAACAGACACATTCCTAGGAATCCCACACTTCCAAGTGGTCTTTCCCCTTGCCTATCCCAAGGCCTTCATGTGTTTATTCACACAAACACTTACTGACCATCTTCTCCGGGTCGAGTCCTGTGCTGGACACTGCAGAGAAAGAGCGAGAAGACCAGCATGGGCCCCCTGGTCTCCTGGGACTTACGGCCCAGAGTGAGCAAACTAGACAGTGGATACGTTCTTCCTCAGGTTGCTATTTCAGTAGAGATCAGAATATACACTTTGGGAGAAACCTAGGAGGGGCCTGGTTTAAGCTGGGCATGGGGAAATGAGTTGCTCAATGGAGCCTTTTGCTTCGGTTCCTTAGAAAAGCAGATGAAGAAATTTCACCTCACATGCTGAGGAGTGACTTCTGTCCTGGTCCTCCACTCCCCGGAGGGCTCCTTACTGTTGTTCAGAATGACTTGACATGTCTTGGGCAAACGGTGAACAACTTGGTTTGATGCTTTTTGGTTTGGTCCTGGGCTGAGCCCTTCGTCTGGGATCGGTACACGCCTTGAAGCGATTGGTCAATACACTGTGTAAATGAAACTGTGGCCTGATATGCAAATGACGTGTCTGTAGCCCACCAACAAGTTGGGGGGAGGGGGAGGGGGCATGGCCTTGAACTTGACAAAGGGTTGGATACATAAGCAGCCAACCTCACAGAGACTGTTGAGGCTGGAAGAAGCAGGAAGAAAAAGGAAGTTCCTCAGTGAGCCGTAAGACAGGTCAAGTACTGTAATACTGAAGACAACATGTGGCCACAGGCCTCATAGGAGCCCAACGGGAGAGCTGACCGCAACAGGGACAGGACCTAGAGGCCGGTCCTATGTGCTGAGGGACGTCACACCAGCTGTGAGAAGCTAACAGAGTTGCCCTGCCCTGAAGAAGGGAGACTTTACCTACTTGTTTCCTGATCCTGATCCGGGTTTGTACCCTGTTCCTTAATAAACCACTTAACTATAGGTCAGGTCTGTGAGTTCTACGTGCCCACTGCGATGGGTTGGAGAGTGGACATATAGCTGACCTCCAACTCATCAGGACCAGCCTTGGCTCCATCTTGGTTTCTCGATCTTGTTAGACAGGTTCTGACAGGTACTACTGTTACTACTACTAGGTGCTTTCCCCACTGCACCATCCGAAAAGACTTCTCGTGGACCATATCTGAGCTGACCCTAAAGGATATGTGGAAATTAAGCAGGCGAAAGCAGCACAGAAGCAAGCCAAGCAGAAGGCACAGCAGATGCAAAGGCCCTGAGGCAGAGCATAAGAAAGAGTGAGCAGGGCCTTGTAAGCCTGCAGAAGATGACTCTTTGTGCAAAGCCCAATGGGAAACCCTGAAGCAGAAATGGTACAATCAACTGTGCATTGTGTGTGGGTATCTATATACTCTCTACCATATGTATATATGTGGATATAGCTGTGCCCTTGACTGTCATACAGAGAATGAGTGGAAGGAGGTAAGCCTGCCCAGAAAGCAACAGCAGGGATCCAAGCAGAGGGTGGCAATGGCTTGGTCTAAGATAGCAACAGAGAGAATTGGATCTAAATGACTGAAACTGGAGTGGCCAGAAACGTATCCCAAAAGGAACTACTGTAACCCCAACATCCAATCATGCTGTGGGAGGCAAATGCAGCATCCCAGGACAAGTGAAGGGTCCTGATCTTACCTTGCCCCCAGCCAGTGGGGCTACCCCCAGGCAGGGCACTCCAGCCAGGGGAGGAGGCAGGGAAGGGGCCGACTGCCCCACCAGGGTCTGCCTGGGGCTCACAGGCCATAGTAGGAAGTCGGCTGGGCTTCTACTTCTCCTTGTTGAAGCTCTGGTGCATTCTGGACCAGCCGAGGCAGCTCCACGTGCCTTCAGAAACAGCACACATAAAAAAGAACTTCAGTCCTGGGCGGGCCTGGGTCGACTGGGCTTCTGACTCTTGCAGCCAATCAGCACAGGGCCAGGCAGTGCTAGAAGAGGCCTCTGGCTGAGCTGGGTCTTCTGATCCTGCTGAGAAAAATGATCACATGGAGTGAGGAAGAGGAAGTAAAACCTTCCAAGGCCTCCACTGAGAACTTGGTCCTGTCATGGGTCTCCTCCGCTCAGCCACATCCAGAGGCACACCAGGGAGTCTAGGTGCTGAGCAGGCCCCATGCCCAGGCTTCTGGAATCTGTTCCTTTAATGAAGGTACCCCAGGGACCTAAGAATCAGCCAAGTATATTCATCATGGAGAACCTTGTTTACACAAAAGATCTCAAAAAGCTTTCTCCAACAACACTTTTCTTTTCCCTTTTAAAGTTGTAACTCTAAAAGAGAGCACATGTAAAGACAGCGGAGGTTTATATTTCAGAGCATGTGCACCAGTCTCAGATGAAGGCGTGGGGTTTAACGGCACAGCACTTCAGCTTCCGCCTCTTAGAAATATCGTTCCCAACCCAAGTGTTGCTGAAAGAAACTGCATTTAAACAAAGCACTCCCCACAAATACTAGCCATTGCTGCTTGGGGGTTTGGCCCAGCTTGCCATTCCTGAACCCGGCTTTTGGTTTTGAGCTTGTGGCTAGCCAACACTGCACTGGAAACATTCCCTTGATCAGTTCTATCTCTAAGGGGAGAAGAGACCGTAGCTACAGCTGCTAAGGAAAATGAAAGCTGTCTCCAGAAGATTCCAAAGACTCCAATGTGACATGGCTGGGAGACACGTGGACATCACACCCTGTTACTTGGATGGACTGAAATGTGTCCTCCTAAGAGATACATTGAAGCCGGAAGGCCTGTACCTGTGAATGTCACCTTGTTTCAAAGTAGCACCTTTGTAAATGTTAACAGTTACTAGGTGCTCATACTTGGGTAACGTGAGACTCAATCAAGTATGACCAGTTCCTTGTAAGAAGCAAAGAGATACAGAGAGACACACAAGGGGAAAGGCCATGTGATGCAGCTAAAAGCCAAGGTTTGTCAGGGACCATCAGAAGCTAGGGAGATACAAGGAAGGATGCTCTGCTGCAGCCTTCAATCAGCCCAGTCCACGCAAGACCAAACTTCTGTTCCCCACGCTATGTGGCAATCAACCCCTGCTCTTTCAGCCACCTAGATTGTGGCCCTCGGTGACAGCAACCACGGGTAACCCAGACAAAAGCAGTGGCCACCTTGATGAAACTTTAGCTGCCACCTCTATACGTCCCATCCGTTTGCATCCACTGGGGGCCTGAGACTCACTCCTGGGCTGGGGAAATCCTGGCTAAGTCTCCTAGCCCTGCTAACCGTCATGATAAAATCCCCACCAACATTTTTTTGTTTTGTTTTATTTTGCTACCGTCTGAGTAGAGTTGCTGGAGACTTGAATGATTTCCAAGCAGTACCTATGGGTTAGATTCCGAGATGGTCACATCAGATCGGGCCCCTAAAACAGATCGCTCGGTCCCAAGCCCTCACCATCCTCTAGCTCCTCCTGGTATTTCTGGCAAGGCCAGCTACAAAATCTGCAGGACTCACTCAGCACAAAGTGACAATGGAGGGCCCTTTGCTCAAAAAGTACCAGAATCTCAAGATGGCAACAGCAGTGCTTGACACCCAGTCTGGGGCCTGGCTGAGCCGGGGCCTCCATGGCTGCCCAGATTGTTGGCCTGTAAAACCCAGCCGTCCTTTGGAACTCTCTCCCAAACAAGAATCCGCCGCGCACGGGCCTGCGGCCATCCCTGAGCGCACCAAGCTGGAGAAGGAGAACCAGAACATGGGAAGAGCATGGACTTCATAGAGTTAAAAAGCAGCCTCATTTGAATTCTCCCTCCCTCGGCCCCATAGGAGCTCTGTGAAAGTCTTGACTGTGAAAGTCAAGGCATCTAACTCCCTGGGTCTTGCTGTCTTCATCGTCTTCATCAGTGAAAATGGGACTATGAAGGGCTCCCGGGGACAGCTGTGGGGAGGAGACAGATGAAAACACAAGCCTGACATCCAGGACCCTGCTGACCAGCATGTTCCAGCCTCACAGGAGGGGAAACGGGGGGTGGGGGGGCTCAAAAGACATGAGCAAGGCCTTGAGACTCCGGCAAACAGCCCTCCACTCCCTGGCTTCTTGAAATCCCCTCTACCGAGTCTGCATTTTAACCAGAACTTCCAGTCCGCCATCTTGCGCAGGCTCCACGTGCCTGCCGTAGCTAGCAGACTACTGAACAGTCCCCTCAAAGGCCTCTTGAGCCAAGGTCCCCAGGGCAGACACTGAGCACCCATTTTCTCCCAGGAACCAGGTGCCCCATGGAGTTTCCCCCTGAAAATTGGCAGGGAGGGGAGACGGGGACGGAGAGTGTGGGGTATGTGTGGAATGGGCAGGTGTGGGGAGGAGGGATATAAATTAGAGGTTTTTTTAATTCACGTGCCCTTTCTGTTGGCTCAATGGCAGTGATCTTGGTTTGGGAATTTTGTTGTTGGTTAGGCTGGAAAGTTCTAACTAGAGCATTAAAGAGGGTAAATCCATCACGGTTCGGGGCTGGAAGAGCTTTGAGAGGCAATGGGCCCAAGCTGTCCATTTTGTAGATGAAGAAATGCAGGCTGTAAAAGAAAGAACCCCTCCCACCTCCTCTCCGCTCACTCCCTGCAAGACACTGCAGCTGACAAGATACATGGAACTATGCTAGAGCCCTGAGCTGGAGGAGCCACATGGACTTCCCCTGATGCATCCAGGCCTCTGAAGCCAGAGAAGCCATGGAGAGACCCCTGCCAGCGCTGAGATGCTTACAATATCACTGGATCCAGGCTTTCTACCCACTGGCCTGTGATCGCCCTGCATTTGGTGTCATTGCATGTGTTTTGTGAGACCGAAGAGGACTTTATAGATTGGCATTGGACATATGGGCTAATATTGGACTTATGGGCTTGGACTGGACGGGGTTGGGATGCTTTCTTAATGTACACTTACCCTGTATATGAAACTCTGTCTTATACCAAAATAAGAAAGAAACCCATGCAAGGTGGAGCCAGTGTGGGTAGAGCCAAGAAGTGACCTCAGGCCATCTTGTGGGCATCCAACCCCATATTCTCTTGGCCAAGTCCTTGTGCCCTGGGACCACCGTCTGCCTCTGAGTGTGTACCTCATAAAGAGTGGGCCCAGGAGTTATGGGGGGGTATGTCCTAACAAGATCCTAAGAAGGTTGTCTAGCCCATGGTCTGGTCCTCCACGGGCACTGCAGATACTGCTGAATATTCACCAATGACCTGCCTTTTCTTTCTTCCTTCCATCCTCTCATGTTGTACCACATAAAACGGAAACCAACAGCAGCGGTATCCATAGGGGTGTCTACGATCCATTTTCCAGACTATGGTCCCAAGAACATCTTGTTTAGGAACCTGGAGCCTGGGGAAGCAGTATTGGAATTTCAGGACAGCCTGTGGGACCCAGGACCCCACCACTACCACCACCACCCTGTTCCAATCAGTGAGGGAGGGATGGAAGGGGCGGGGGGGGGGGGACAATACACAGAGCTTCATGAGAAGACTCCATTGCCATTCATCAAACTAGACTCGGGCTGCTCAAAGTAGCTACCTGAAATCCCACCACCGTGTTGGGACAATTAGTAGCTTCCCACAAGGTCTCTATCAAGAGGACCCATTCCTTCACCTGGAGGCTGTTGAGCTTAATGACTTAAAGGAGCCTGCCCAGCCCTGCTACTTCCCACCAGTGTAACCTTGAACAAGTTTCTGCACATCTCTCTGCCTCAGTTTCCTCGTGTGTTGGCTGTCATGTGGGCTGGAACAGTTGCCATTATGTTGCCTCCAAAGATGTTTCCAGAGAACCTTCTAGGGCTGGACCCTGTGCTTTCTCGACTATGAATCCAGAAATCAAAGATAAAGTCCTGGCTCGCCCTCCTTGCAGGAGCTCACCATGTGGTGGGAGGAGCCAGCTCACAGAGAATTGTAAAACAAAGACTGAAGAAAGTCTTAGGGGAGAGTCCTCTTGGCAGCACCTTAGGGAGGGGGTGGGTGGGTTAAGGAGGCTTCCTGGAGGAGAGAAAGCAAACAGTGCCTTGGAAGAGATACAAGTAGTTTCGGAAGCCACTGGAGAGCAGGAAGGGCTACAGACCAGCGGCTGGGACGGCAGTGTCCAATCATGGCAGCACCAGGGCCCTGCCTCTGTGTGCTCACTCAGGACCCCTCAGGACGCCTGTTGGCCGCCAAGGGCCAAGGGCAGAAGATAGGCCCATTAGTAATGGGGTCCTTGAGTCAGTACCACCTCCCGTTTAGGCTTGTACCCCTTGCAGGGGACACAGGGGGACCCCCGGGTCAAAGTGGGGGTGGACCAAAGCCATTGGTCATCCCCTCCCTGGCTTCTCTGAGTTCCTTTGCCGGGTCTGCGTGCTAACTGAGCATCTTATTCGGGTTGTCCACCTCTGTTCTCCCTGGGTGGACAACTCCCCTCCCCCTCCACGCTCCCCTCCTCCCCTTTAAAAAATAAACTTGTTCAAGGCTCATCTCCAAAGGTCTCCCTGCAGCCCCTGCCGACCTCAGGTAACCGTGGTTCGCTGCGTTTCCCCAGGAATGGGGACTGGCGTGGAGGTTGGGGCGGAGAGCAAGCCTAGCTGACAACATTGAAGTTTCGTTTTTGTTTGTTTGTTACGCGGGCAAAGCCCTAACCAGAGAACTTCAGCGTCACAGGGCTGGGGTGGAAACGTCTTGCGGGCCGTAGGGTCCGCGGCTCCCCATTTTGGAGATGAGGAGGAGGTGCAGGCTGCTGGCGACCCGGCACACACCAGATGGGAACACGGCCCGACCACACGGTGCACGCGGAGGGAGGGAGCCCTAGGGCGCCCGGCTGACCCTGCCCCGCGGTCCCGACTCCACACCCTGCGGGCCCCAAACGCAACCGTGGCAGAGGTGCCCACGCCCAGAGTCGCCGGGCGGGAATCGGGCGCCCAAGACGCACTGGCCCGGCGCGCAGCCACGCACACGCGAGCTCGCGCGCCCCGAACCGCGCGCCCCTGCCGGGCCCCGCGCACACTCACCGGCCACCGCCGTTAGCTCCCCGCCGCCGCCGCCCTGGGAGTAGGGAGCCGGGGTGCCTCCGCCCTGCGCACAGCCTGCTGCAGCCTGGGGGCAGGCCGCCCGCGCCGGTCCCGCCCCCGAGGCCGGGCCGTCCCCTGGTCACTCCACCCGGAGGAGCCGCCTGGCCCGGCCGGGTCCGGCTCGCCCCTGGAGCCAGGAGAAGCCCTTCGCCGGGCCCGCTGGGCGCTGAGCTAGGAGGCTACCTGTCGTCAGCCAGGCGTCCTCTCCCCCCCGCCCCCCCCCACCCCCGGGACACCGGAAAGCGCCTCTGCGCCTCCTCCCAAGACCGCGGTGCTTGGGGCTAGCTCCTGCATGTGACCCTTAGGCGTGCCCTGGGCTGAGCTCCCCACTGCGGGGTTCCCCATCTAAGAGCCCCGGCTTACCTCCCAGGTCCAGGGCCGGCCCAGGCCTCAGACTTGAGAGTCAGCGGATGAGGCCGGAGTGGGGACCAGAAAATGCTCGGTTTTATTTTTAATGGAAAGATGCACGCACGGTTCAATAAAGAGCTTCAGCTTGAGGGGTCACGGTCCTACCTGACTCTAGGTCGCTCCATTTGCTGGTAATTTCATCCTAAGGAAATTGCTTCACCTCTCTGCTGCCTGGTTTTCAGTTTAAAAACAAACATATAATTATAACTATTCCCTGGAGTTGTGTGAAGTGGTAACAACCGGCAGACTGCGCCGGTAGAGCTGCCAGCCCCACCACCATCACATGATTCCATAGGGCCTGCCATAAAGAGCATGTGAAGGAAACCAGGAACCTTGTGTGTTTTTTTCACGCGGTACCTACTGTGCATGTCTGTGTGCCATGTGTGCCCTGGAGTATCTACTATTGTCTGTGTGTGGGTGTGTTTACACAAACGGGAGCTTCTTTTTCCTTCAACGACATACTTAGAAATTCACTTCATGCAGAACACTCGCTTTTGTTTTTTAGAAAATAAAAGAGCTTCCATTTCTTGAACACACATGACAGATCAGCACTATACAAGCCACTGTGTGCATGTGTGCGTGTGTGTGCGTGTGGTTGAGAGAAAAGTTACCCATTGGTTTTTCATTCAGCAGTTCATACGCTTTATAATGAAGGACATTGAAACCCCACAATCTTCCCACTTCCTGTTTGTTTGCTGTTCTTTACCTCCCTCCCCCCACCCCTTGTAGCCATCAACTAATATTTCTTTTCGTGTGAACAGTTTTCCTTGACTTTTTACAAGAGTGGTCTCGTACAAATGTCCGTCCCTTTTGCCGCTTATTTCACTCAGTATGACATCTTCTAGGCTCACCCATGTCATTGGGTGTTTCTCAGATTAATTGGTAGTATTCCCCTGTACTAATATATCCGAGTTTATTCTTCCATTGATGGGCATCTGGGTTATTTCCTCTTGCTATTGTGAACACTACTGAGAATGAATATTGTAGTTTACTGTGTGTGGCAGTTACATCATCTGTCAACTTGTGCGAAGGGGGGGAGTCTAGCCTGTCAATCAGGTCATAGCCAATGAAGCCTCTGGGTGGGCATGACCTTCTCCTAAGGATTCTGGGAACTCCTGTCTCCCCACCTGGAGGTGGGACACGTGCACATACTCTCTGCCTTCCCTTTCCTGCTGTTGAGACACTCGAGCTGGGGGAGACACGTGAAGACCCTTGCCTGCATTGAGATGCTTCCTCTGACACTGGATCCACAAGTCCTACTACCCACTGGCCTATGGTCTTCATTGTATGTGCTACACGAGTCCAAAGAGGAATTTATGGACTAGTACCAGACATATGGGCTAATAGCGGACTTATGGACTTGATCTGGACAGGGCTGGGTTGCTTTCTTAATGTACAATTACTCTTTGATATAAAACTCTCTCCTCTCTCCTAGACACATATGAGCGTCTATGGATTTGTTTCTCTGGTCTAACCAGACTAGCACATAATGGTACCAGGTGTGGGGTACTAGAGAACCACATCATAAAGATGGCGAGTGGATGCTTGCTTGGCCTATGCCTCAAGGTAGTTCTTCTTTGGCTAGCCAGAGGTCAGATGTAGCCATGGAGTACACTGGGTTGTCTTCTGGAACAGAATGGGAAGTTAAAGTTTTTATTATGTTGTTTGGTTGTTGTATTTGGTTATTCCTGTTTGAAATGGTGAAAATTAATATGATTAATGTATATTTTGAGCTCAGGGGATGAAATTGCCCATTGAATTTCTCAGAGACCATGCTGCTTAGTGAAAATGGCTGACAGAAGGCCTGGTCATGGCTTGAGGCAATGCGGCCAGAGGCCTACAGCCATATTTCACATCAGTAGACCAGTTCAGATAAGGATTAAGATAAGATAGATAAGGATTGAACTTGACTGTTCAATTTGAGCTTAGGATCTGACTGGACTAGGTTTACACTGTTTTCTTCTATTTTTATTATATAATGATCAATAGAAATGATTGAGTACCATGAAGCAACAACAGAAAGTAAAACAATAGCTACGACAACAACAACACACATGCCTACACACATACACGAATGAATAGTTCAGGGTCTGTTTGTTTTCCTTCACAGGTGCTTTCCAGTCAAGTCTGATGGGGAGCCATGCCCTGGCACCGCCTCTATCCCTGGGGACTTCATTGCTCTGCTCCCCCACTGCTCTGCTGCACACCCTCAGAAGCTGGCTTCGGCATGGTGAGCTCATGGTGGGCACAATTCCCGCTGTGTGTCTCTAGTGTTGTCCCCAATGGTGCTATGGGTCAATGAGGAACGCTGTGTCCCATGGTGGGGCCGGCCCTGTGGTCATCTCTGTGCATTGCTCTTCTGAGCAGGAACATTGTGCTCAGGGCTTGGTGAGCCAGGATGTGCGTCACTCTTTTCTTTTTTTCCCCTAAGTCCCCTCGCTGGCTCCTGTGTGCTCTGACCAGACCAGTCCTCTTCCCCTCTTCTTGAGCTGTAGCATCAGTGCTGTCCTCTGAAGTTAATTCTTCTTGGGGGGAGGGTGGTGCTGTCCACTTAGTTGGTAATGGGGCCGGCCCCTCAGGCCTCTCTATCGGTTCCCTGCTTCATGTCAGTGTGTTGTGTTCTTGTCTTGGAGCTCCGGGTTGAAGTCTTGTCTCTCTTTCCCTGTGGAAACACAATCAACACCCTCCCCCTGTGTGGGTTAGTGCCCTGTTCCCCCAGCTACCCATACCTTTTTCCATCCTCCCTTTTAATGTATCCCATATGTCCCACTATCATGATCCCAATTCTACCTTACATAACCGACTGGTCCGGGAGATGTACACTGGCATGGATAGGAACTGGAAATACGCGGAATTCAGGACAGATGAGCCCCTCAGAAACAGTGGTGTGAGTGGCAATATCGGGAAGGTGGAGGGAGGGTGAGGGAGAAAGGGGAAACAGATGACAAGGCCTACATGTAACCTCCTCCCTGGAGGACGGACAGCAGAGAACTGGGTGAGGGCGCCGTCAGATGGTGTAAGATATGATCAAATAATAATTATTTATAAATTATCAAGGGTTTAGGGGGAGGGGGACCAGGGAGGGAGGGGAAAATGGAGAGATGATACCAAGAGCTCAAGTAGAAAGCAGGTGTTTTGAGAATGATGGTGGCAACTTATGTATGAATGTGCTGGACACAAATGATGTATGTACAGGTTGTGATAAGAGCTGTATGAGTCCTTAATAAAATGAATTTTAAAAATTAAAAATAAATAAATAAAAATTAAACAAAACAAAAAGAAATGATTATTGAGGAGTAGGAAAATAGAGAACTTGTAGGCTCACTTGCCTGCAGCCATTAATTTGAATCTTTAAATGGGCTAAGACTTGCCTGAAAAGAAGGCTCTGAAAAGCTAAGCCCCACCCAGTGTCTTGAGTGCTTAGGAGAGTTGAAGGTAAAGAGACTTGCCCAGGGGGCTGTTTGACAGATTGAGGGGGGGAAAGGAACCTATTGTTTTTTTTTTTTAATTTTGAACTAGTGGTTTGTGCCAAAAGCTGGAAAAAAAATTGGAGCCATGAAGAGACTCTCATCTCTAGGACTGAGCGTTAAAGGGAGCCTGCAGGCAGATAGAAGTGCACCCACTCATTGAGTGGGAGTGAGAGAAATGCAGCAATAAAGAAAAGGGTTGAGTCTGGCCACTGACACCCGTGGACCTGCTTCACAGGGACTAGAGGAAAAGATAAGAGTGGGTTGACTGGCCCGAAGTTCATGACCTAGTCCAAGGGGTCTAAGGTTTTGAAAGTTTATCACAGGGCCCATGGTCTAAAGGTGAGGTGACCAGTGGGCACCCTGGTGAGGATAGGCAAGGTGGCCCACAATGAGTTGACCAGAACCTGACCAGATGAAGAGAAGATATTTGAGCCTGTGAATTGGTGCATATAGCTACTGACTTTATGGATGGCCTGTCCAGATTCGACTTTGCTTATGGATGCAGATTTACAAAGTTCCAACTGGAATAAAGATTCGTCACATCAAAGAATATGATTGTCTCCTCAGGGTTGATGTAAGTCACTTACATCTTATAATAAGTGGGCAGGATAGAAATTGGATACCCACTATGGGGGAGAGGATAAAGGCATAGGTGGGGGAATGTATTCATAGGATTGTCCGTGTAGGTGTTCACTTAACTGTAATTTTTGCTTTGGTCACTTACAGAATATTCTTAAATGAGGCTGACACATATTGAGCTGTATGCATTTTAGTTGTATCCTGTTAGGTACAAATGTGCTTTTATTATTGTTTTGTTTAAAAACTACATATGGCTAAAGGGTTGTGTAAAGGCGCCAAGTTGACAAGGGCTGGTTTGTGGCAGAGAAACAATGAATTTGTTCTCTGGTCTATTAGACTAACACACTGTTGTTGTTAGGTGCCTTCTAGTCCGTTCCAAGAATGAACGTGGGTGTGCATATATCTATTTATGTCAAGGCTTATTTCTCTGGGATGTATGCCAACTACAGGGATTGCTGGATCATAGGTATTTACATTTCCAACTTGTTAAGGAAGCACCAGACCATTTTTCACAGAGGAGGCACCATGTTACGATTCCACCAGCCGTGTGTAAGGGCTCCCGTCTCTCCATACCCTGGCTAGCATTTATTGTTTTTTGGTCTTTTGTGCTTTTCAATTAACATTGTAGTATAGATTTTGTTGGGCAATTTAATCAAGAATTAGTATTGGATATTATCAGCTTTTCTTTCTTTTTTAAAAAAAATATGGAACACTTCACAAATTTGCGTGTCATCCTTGCACAGGGCCATGCTAATCTTCTCTGTATCATTCCAATTTTAGTACGTGTGCCGCCGAAGCGAGCACTGGTCAGCTTTTCTGCACCAACTTTTGATCATGTTTTTTTATCCTTTATTTTGTTTATGTGATATAGTATATTGATTATTTTTCTAATGTAGGTCTGTGGTAGTTACATAATTTCTCATCAACTGGAAGATATGTAAAAGTGTAGCACTGGTATTCAATCTGTGGATCCGTTAACTAACAGCCTCCTGGTGCCTCCTTGTGAGCGTGGCCTGCTCAGAAAGAGCGCCCAGGGACACTCTGCCCCCACTTTCCAGCTTGCTGGGCTTTTGAAGCCCTGCTATGTTTCTACAGATTGTGCATCCATTTGACTTTGCCCCAACCAGCCTGTGATCTTTTGCATTCTGCATCTTTGCGTGTGGTTGTGTGAGTCTGCAGAGGGACTTAAGGACTAGAGTTGGACTGGGCGGTGATCCTTTCTTGATATATAATTACTCCTTGATTTAAAGGTCGTCCTTACACATATACGAGTGTCACTGGATTTGTTTTTCTAGTCAACCCGGCTGTATTAGACAGGGGTCTCTAGAGAAAGAAAACCAGGACACTTATAATTTTATATGCATATCAGAGGGCAGATATATAAAGCACGAAGGAATATAAGAACTAGCAGTTCAACTCACTTCTGTGGAGCAGTTAATACACTGGAAGTCCTTCAACTTATGAGGTCTGCTGGGTCCAAGGTCATGGAAGCAGACAGCTGAGTCTTCCATAGAGCAATGCAGGCAGTCCGGCCACAGGCAACAATCAGCAGGGCAGGTCACCAACAGTCAGCCAGATGACAGGATCAGACAGTCCCAACCTCAAGCGATATATACAACAGCAGCGTGGCTGGGTAAGTCTCAAAGGAATCTGAAACTCTAGTGACAAGATCTATGGTTGAGTGTCCCATGGGCATAAGTGGAGGCAGAGAACTCCCTAAGGCACTCTCATGCTGACTCGATCACCAGAGAGCGAGAGCGAGAGCGAGAGCGAGAGCGAGAAAGAGAGAGAGAGAGAGAGAGAGAGAGAGAGAGAGAGAGAGAGAGAGAGAGAGAGAGAGAGAGAGAGAGAGAGAGAGAGAGAGAGGCAGGCCTTGCAGAGCCATTTATCAATTTGCCCTCAAATTAAACTGTGACGTTATTAATCCCACATGTTCTTATTGGCCAGGGAGGCACACCGGACTAACACAAGAGCCATCCTTGCATACCTGGTATGAATCTAACTTGGGCATGATGTATTATTTTTTAAATATGTTGTTGCATTCTGCTAGTTAAGGGTTATTGTTTTTTACTGAGAATGTTTGTGTCCATGTCTTTGCTTGGTTTGAATACAGGATTACGCTCACTTCATAAAGTGAATTCAGGAGTATCCTATCCTTTTCTGTATCTTGAAGAGCTTGAGTAGAATTAGTATCAGCTCTTCTACAAATGTTTGGTAGAATTTGCCAATGAAGCTATAAATATGCGCTGAGATTCTTTTTTAATGACCTGATATATTTATTCTTTTGTTGTGGATCTATTTAAATGTTCTGCCTCCATGTTAATTTAGGTAGGTAGTGTGTTTAGAAATGTGTCCCTTTCTTCTAGTTTATGAGATTTCTTGAAGCACAATTCTTCATCTTGTTTTTGCTTTTTGGGGGGAGAGTGCGGGGGCTGTTTCTTCAGTTCTGTTGTGATGTGACCCATTTCATTTCTTTTCCTTATTATTTGTATCCTCTCCTTTGTTTGATGTGAAAGTGGTTTGTCAATTGTATTTATCCTTTTTAAAAACCAGTATCTATGCTTATTGATTCCATTAGTTGATTCTTTTTATTGTTTTTCTGTTTTCTGTTTATTTCTGCTCTACTTATTATTTCTTCTCTTCTGGTGACTCTAGGCTTATTTTGTTGCTCTTTTTGCTAATTGGAGATATTGGGGTCAGATGTTAATCCCAGTTCTTATTTTTTATGTGTATATTTACTGCTATTAGTTTCCCTCTGTGCATTGCTTTGCAATGTCTTATATATTTTCATTCTCGTTTGACTTAAGAGATTAATTTCATCTTTTAAATTTAATCTATAACCTAGTTTTTAAGATTGTTACTCATGTCCATATATTTGATTTTCCATATATCTGTTACCAATTTCTAATATTCTAGTACCACAATCTATATGCTCTGCTTTTAAATTTTATGTTGCTGCTTACATTTTATTTGGCTGTTTTTAAATTTTAGTGAGGTTTGCTTTGTAGGCTAACATATGATGTATTCTGGAGAATGTTCCCTATGTTCTGGAAAAGAATGTATATTGTACTGTCATTGGGTAGAGTATTCTGTATTTGTCTATCACGTTGGCTGATTAGGTTGTCTAGTTCTGTGTCTTTCTTGAGTTTCGTTCTAGTTTTGTCCCTCCTTAAAAAGTGATGCATTTACTTTTTATATTTTGAAGCTTTTTTGTTAGAGGTGTACAGATATTATGGCTACTTTCTCTTGCTCAGTCGACTCCTATCATTTGTGTTAGGCTGGGTTATCTAGAGAAAAAAATCCAATGACACACACTTATGTGTAATTGTGGGAACAGAACTTGGAAGAGAGTGTGTGGGGACAAACTCTCAACATTCCTGCGTTAAGGAGTCTGGGAGGCCAGGGCTCCTGGTGGAGGGAACCTTCATGTTCATGGGCTGGAGATGCATCCCACTCACATTCCCTTAAGGAAAAGTTATTTCCCACAATGTCCCCATAATCATGCCAATTTTAAGGCGCTACTTGCAAACACATGGCTGCTACTATATACACTTGAAGGTCAACTGCTTGAAGGTTATCTGCCTGAAGGTTGTGTCATCAAAAGCAATCGGACACCATTGTTTGCCCCACCCTGAGTAGGGCCCATTGATCCCCTGGAGAAGAACTCAAAGACAGCGAAGGGCAACGCAGCTCAGAGACGACTGAGGTTAGTCTGCCATCTTGACTCTACACATCTTGTTATGTGTGTGCCTTCCTGTCACATGTGCCGCCCCTTCTTAATGGTGTGTACACCTCTAGCTCACCCCCTCATGTTATGTGAATGCCTCTTGCACAACCCCTTTCTGTTATGTATGTGCTTACCATGGCCTGCATGCCCGAGATGATATAAGCTCATGAGATTACATTATGTGCTCTCTCTGCTCTGACCTGGTTTCTGGACCAATCACGGAGGTGAGCCCTTGTATGCTTTATCTTGTCTGAGATCTCTTTAATTTACTTCATAGCTACATAGCCCTCCCCTTGGACCCATTCAGTTGTGGAGACTGGTCCGCCACATGTAATAAAGAGCTTTATATCAAGGAGTAATTATATCTCAAGAAAGGATCGCCGCCCAGTCCAACTCAAGCCCACAAGTCCAGTGCTAGTCCATCTGTCCCTCTTCAGATTCACACAACCACACGCAAAGATGCAGAATGCAGGAAGATCACAGGCTGGTGGGTGCAGAGTTTGCCAAGTTGATGGCCCCACGCTCAGGGGGCGGGGGGTGGGTAGAAATTTCAGGGTTCTGGTAGCTCTTTGGGTCACCAGCAAGCTGGACAGTGAAGGCAGGGAAAGAGAGGGAGGTTACCCCCACCCTCCTTAGGAGAAGGCCACACCCATCAGGAGGCACCATCAGACTGGGACCTGACTGACAAGTTGGATACCACCCCTCCACCTTCATATATCTTCAAGTTGACATTAAAATATGCACCTACCATACATTGTTAGGTGCCGCCAAGGGAGTTCTGGCCCGTATGTACAACCCTTTGTATAACAGAATGAAACAGTGCCTGGTCCTGTGTCATCCCCACATTAATTCCTATGTCTGAGCGCATTGTTATAGCATCTAGGTCAGTGCATCTCTTTGAGGGACTTACTTTTCACTGGCCAACTTTACCAAGCAAGTCCCGTTCTGGGTCTGGTATCTCCTGAAAATATGTCCAAGGGACAAGGGACAAAGTGCTTCTGGGGAACACAGCCTTCAATTCTTCCAAGACAAAGACATATTTGTTTGTTCTTTGGGCAGTCCATGGTACTTTCAGCATTCTTCACCAGCACCACCATTCAAATGCGTCCATTCTTCTCCGCTCTTCCTCATTTAATAGGCAATTTTCACATGCATACAAGGTGATGCATGTGACTTGGGTCAGGTGTGCCCTATTCCTCAAAGTAACATCTTTGCTTTCCAACACCTTAAGGAGGTCTTGTAGAGCAGATTCACCCAATGCAAAGCATAGTGTGATCTCTTGATTGCTGCTTCCATGAGCATTGATTGTGGAGCCAAGCAAGATAAAATCCTCGATAACTAATCTTTTCCCATGCATTATGATCTTACCTAATGATCCAGCCGAGAGGGCTGTCTCTTCTTTACACTGACTTGCATTCAGTAATAAGGCTGCAACCCTTGACCATCAGCAGCAAGTGTTCCAAGGTTTCTCATTTTCAGCAAGCAAGGTTGTCTCACCTGCATATTGAAGGTTATTAATCCTTGCTCCAATCTGATGGCACGTTCTTTAAATAATGCAGCTTTTCCAATTATTTGCTCAGCACACAGATTGAATATGTATGGTGAGAGGATACAACTCTAGCATACACTTTTCTTGATTTTAATCCATGCATTATTTCCTTGTAAAGATTTGCACAGCTGCCTTTTGATCCACATCCGGGTCCCACCAGAGTGCAATGAACTGTTTTGGGCTTCCCATTCATCTCCAGGCTACCTACGGCTTAATGTAGCCACACAGTCGAATGCCTTTGCATAGTCAATAAAATGCAAATATCTTTCTGGTATTCTCTGCTTTTAGCCAAGATTCATCAGATGTCCACACTGATAGCTCTTGTTCTATGTCCTCTTTTGAATCCAGCCCACACCTCTGGAAGTTCCCTGTCAATATACTGTTGCAACCATTGTTAAGTGACCTTCAGTACACTTACTTGCATGTAATAGTAATGATACTGCTCTATAATTCGAGTATTCTGCTGGGTTGCCTTTCTTTGGAATGGGTACAAATATGGATCTCTTCCAGTCAGTTGGCCATGTGCTACCTCTTGAAATGGTTGAATGTCAACCAGTCCTTTTTTGGAAGAGTGACACTGTGTAATCTTTTCATCGTCTTTTGATGCTTTCTGCATCATTCAATATTTTGCCCATAGAATCTTTCAATATTGAAATTCAAGGATTAAAATGTTTTGTTTAGTTCTTTCAGCTTAAGATACTCTGAGCATGTTATTCCCTTTTGGCTTTCTAATTTCAGGTCTTTTGCACATTTCATTATAATATTTTACTTTATCTAAAGCTGTTTTTGAAAATTTCTGTTCCGCTTTTTGACTTCATCATTTCTTCCCATTTGCTTTAGCTACTCTGTGATTAACAGCAAGTGTCAGAGACTCTTCTGACCTTCACTTTGACCTTTTCTTCCTTTCTTGTCTTTAATGACTTTTTGCTTTTTCCATGTATGATGTTCTTTCTATCCTCCCTGAGCTCATCAGAACTTCTGCTGTCAGCGTTCAATGTGGCAAATCTGATCTTGAGATGTTCTTAAAGTTCACGTGGGATATTCTCAAGGTTGTAATTTGGCTCTAATGGACTTGTTCTAATTTTCTGAACAAGCTTCAACCTGAATTTGCATAACTGTAGTCATTGTGTAATGATGTTCTTGTCTCTGATGTTGGTTTTTACCTTAAAATTTGTTTTATCCTAAATTAGCATTGCCATTCTTATATATATTCTTATTGTCATTTGCTTGATGTATATTTTTTTCATCATTTGATTTTTCATCTATTTTGTCCTTGTATTTAAGGTGTGTCTCTTATAACAACATATTGGTGGGCCCTGTTTTCTTATCCATTCTATTACTCTTGTTTTTTGATTGGTGCATTTAGTCCAGTTGCATTCAGTGTAATTATCACAGGTATGGTGTTATCACTATCATTTTGAGGTGGGGTTTTTATTTAATTTTTGCTTGTTTTTGTGCTGCTTTTGAGTGTGTATATGTTTATTTATTTATTTTTTGGTGCTGCTGTATTTTTGTTCCGCATAGTTTTGTGTTGAGTTGATTTTGTGTGCTAATTATTTCCTTCACTGCTGTTATTGTAGTACTTTTAATTTACTTTAAAGTAACCCAATAACTTGTTGATTTCTTCCGACATTTAAAATAAACTTGTTCTGTCTTTAAGTCTACTTGACTTCTTCTCCATTTGAAAGTTCTATATTTATGTCACTTATTCCCTTGTTTTACATGATAATTGTCTTCATTTACAAATGTTATCTCTATTTCCCTATTTTTATTCTTTTAAAAATCATTTTATCGGGGGCTCGTACAACTCTTATCGCAATCCATCCATCCATCCATGGTGTCAAGCACATTTGTACATTTGTTGCCATCATCATTCTCAAAACACTTGCTTTCTACTTGAGTCCTTTGAATCAGCTCCTCATTTTCCCCTCCCTCCCTGCCTCCTTCCTCATGAACCATTGATAATTCATAAATTATTAGTATTTTGTCATTTCTTACACTATCTGAAGTCTCCCTTCACCCACTTTCCTGTTGTCTGTCCCCCTGGGAGGGGGTTATAGGTAGGTCCTTGTGATTGGTTCTTCCTTTCTCCCCCACCTTCCCATTCCCCTCCTCGTATCGCTACTCTCGTGATTGGTCCTGAGGAGTTTATCTGTCCTGGATTCCCTGTGTTTCCAGTTCTTATCTTTACGAGTGTACATCCTCTGGTCTAGCTGGATTTCTAAGGTAGAATTGGGATCATGATAGTGTGTGTGTGTGTGTGTGTGTGTGTGTGTGTTGGCGGCCGGGCAGGGGGTGGGGGGTTAGGGGTGAGCATTAAAGAATTAGAGGAAAGTTGTATGTTTTATCGTTGCTATACTGCACCCTGACTGGCTCGTCTACTCCCCACGAACCTTCTGCAAGGGGATATCCAGTTACCTATAGATGAACTTTGGGTCTCCACACCGAATTCCCATCATTCACAATGATATGATTTTTTTTGTTCTTTGATGCCTGATAACCTGATCCCATCAACACCTCATGATCACACAAGCTGGTGTGCTTCTTCCATGTGGGCTTTGTTGCTTCTCAGATAGATGGCCACTTGTTTATCCTCAAGCCTTTAAGACCCCAGACGCTATGTCTTTTGATAGCTGGGCACCATCAGCTTTCTTCACTATATTTATTTATGCACACATTTATCTTCAGTGACTGTGTCAGGAAGGTGAGCATCTCAGAGTGCTGGATTATTAGAGCAAAGTGTGCTTGCCTTGAGGTAGCACTTGAATAGAAACCCAATGTCCATCTGCTACCTTAATACTAAACCTATAAATATATGCATATAAATCTATTTCCCCATTGTCACATATAGGTTTGCTTCACTTTACATAATTCTATATCTGGATTGACTTCTGGTGATGTCATGTATGTTAATCTCAAGTTGTGTCTGATAGTGTAGATTCTCTTTCTGAAGAACTCTCTGTAGCATTTCTTGTAAAGTTGGTCTCATTTTTATAAATTCCTGTGATTTCTACTTTTCTGAATATATCCAAATTTGCCGTTGTATTTGAGGGAAATGTTCCCGGCTCTGTAATTCTTGGTTGGCTGTTTTTTCTCTCAAAGTCTTGTATAAATCACCCCCCTGTGTTCCTGCTTGCATGGTTTCAGCCGACAAGTTAGAGGTTATTCCTGTGTTCCAATTTGTAGGTGACTTTTCATTTTCCCCAGCTGCTTCCAGGATTCATTCCTGCCTTGGATTCTGGGAAGTTTGATTATGCCTCTGGATGGCATCCCACATAATGCTTAGGCTTTTTATGTTTTTATTATTCTTTTAAAAAATTTTTTTGTTTTTATTATTTATTTCTGATTGTTTCTCTAGTTGGTAAATGTTGAGGGATTTGTTTTGAAGCTCACTAAACCGCTCTTGCTTTGATTCTATTGCTTCATCCTTTTAATGCATTATCAATTTGATGCAATATTAGTAATAAACTTCTGGATTTCTATTTGCTGTTTTGGGACTGTTTTTAATATTCTCATTTCTCGGTTTGTTGTGGCAGTATTTTCCCAATTCTTCGAAAACTTTGCTTGTGTTTTCTTTGATCTTCATGGGCCACTTTTTGGGGCCCTTTCTTGATCTTTATCTCAAGACATTGAAAGTACCTAAGTATTCTTTTGAACTCAAGTAGTTCCAGTGCATTTCTTCCTCAGAAAGGATTTCTGGCTTTCTTTGTTAGCCACTTATTTGAACCAGTCTAGCTCCTTTCTTCATGCCAACTGGAATTGTATGTTGTCTCCATGGCATTATGGTGTATTTATGTGTAACTGGTGACTGCATGTTGATGTGTTTTTAGGTGCTCCCACCTCGCTCCCTATGCTTGTAATAGAGTGTCTGCACCATCCACTGTTACTGTTCACATCGTGCAGTTAAGTGCCCTGGGCTGGTGTTGGCCACCATTCCCTGTCGATCAGGTGGCACAGGGACAAGTGGTGGCCCTTGCCCACTGGGTGGGACTACAAGACAGTATTTGACGCATTTCTCTAGCCTTCCCTCAGAAGTTCACAGTTCTAGGATCATCATCCATATCAGTGTCATCTGGTCTCGTGTCCTTAGTCTAGAGCAATGGTTCTCAATCTGTGGGTCGCAACCACTTTGGGGGTCGAACGACCCTTTCACAGGGGTTTCCCAATTCATAACAGTAGCAAAATTAGTGATGAAGTAGCAATGAAAATAATATTATGATTGGGGGGGGGGGAGTCACCACAACATGAGGAACTGAATGAAAGGGTCGCAACATTAGGAAGGTTGAGAACCACTGCTCTAAGAGGGTCTGGGTAGCATGTCTGCCTAGTTTGCCATTTTGCAGGAAATTCCCTTTGCTTTTTTTCTCTTTTCTTTTTCAAGGTGCATTAAAGGCAACAAACCAACCAGTTGCCTTCAATTTGGTTACAGCTCATGGTTACCATGTGCAGTACATGGCAGAACTGCTCCAAAGTATTGTCAAGGTGGTGACCTTCCAAATCAGACCTCAGGTGTTTCTTGAGGGCATCTGAGTAAGTTTGGACCACCGGCCTTCTGTTTAGTAATAGAGTACTTGACTACCAAGTCTGTGCCACCCAGGGCTTCTAAGGCTACACGAATGTCCATAGATTGCAGAAAGGATTTTTGTGTAACTTGGTCTTCCTCACTTGATATAAAAAGGTGGTTCCCTGCCAGGCCTTTTTCCTCCATGAATATAATACACCCGCCTTTCTGCCAGGATACATTTACTCTGTATTATCATTGCTGGGCACTCAGCTGTCACAAAAGGTTCACAAGGTTTGCAGGTCTGAGAGCTAGCTGCCAACATGATTTAACAGCCTGGATGCAGCAAGCAGAAGGCTGGATGCAGCAAGCACGAGTGAGCCCCTCCTGCCCTGCAGACTTTTAAGTGTGGCAGCAGCTGATACAGAGGAAGGCCTGCAACCATGGGAAAGATAAATGAAAGGGTAAATACCAAAAATTAGATCTTTGTTTTTGGAATTGGTTGGCTAATTATAGATCCACTGACTTTCTTAACTCTTAGGGAAAAAACTGCCCGATATATTGTGTGGCCTGAATAAAGTGAACTAAGTTCTATAGTAATTCAAGCTAGGAAGTCACAGCTGGGTTCAAATTCAGATTTGCCATTAATTAGCTCTGTGATGTTGGGCAAGTCGTTTTATTTCTCAGATCCTCAGATACTAGTGTATAAGAGGAATAAATATACCTACCTCCCACCATAGATGGTGGGAGAATTGGGTTCTGTATATAATACACCTTGAATTGTTCCCAGGATATAACTGAAGATTCATAAATGTAAGCTATTATAATAATTATTTACAAAAGCATGTTCCACAGAAAGTTCCATTCCATCCATTTCAACACCACCAACTGAAGCCCCCTCCACTATGGCATACAGACACGACAGCTCAACAGCACCCGACGCTTGGAACTAACCAGCTGTCCTCGTCAAGAGCTGTGCTGAGATTAAGACAAATTAATCCCTTGCTGTTTGCCAGGAAATTGGGTCAAAATCAGAAGAAAACACCCTCTGAGTTCCTGTCAGGCCGGCAAGCAGTCCGCCTGAGGGCATGGGGATCCCACCGCTTCCCAGCTAGACAAGTGCCATGGGGCAAGTGCAGAGAGAAGGACGCTGGGAACGGGAGAACAGGGAGAAGAGGGAAGGACAACTGAAAGCTATTTGTTTTCTAGCCAGAGAACCCTATCATCAGTCCCTCCCCTTGCCAACCTCATCACACACCGCACAATCCAGCCGCTCAGCTGCATCGTGCTCTTGAATCACCCGCCCGACTCCTCTCCCAGCCTCACCTGTTGCCACTGATGTTAGAACATGGGCATCCTTTCCTCTGCCCAGTATCGTACAAGAGGAGGAAGAAGGGGCATCTGCCCCTGCCCCTTGAAGACCTTGCCTCTCCACAGCACCCACCCCTCTGAGTGCAGTGCGCTAGGCCTTTAAACGCTAACAACCCAGGAGCTGACAGTCAGTGTCATTTGAAATGTTTTAAAAGTCAGAGTAAATGTTGACATGATGATCTGGCAGCTTCCTCTTCCTGAACCAAAGGCCAGATCTTTCAGGAAAGAAAACACTCTCAGCTTGCCTCTCAAAGACCCGCCCAACTCACATGAGAAAAGAGAGAGAGGGGCAGGAGAGGAGAGGAGGGTGGAGGGTGGGGGGTGGGGGTGGTAGTGGGGAGCCAAAGCAAAAACACTTGTGGGGAAACTTTTTCAGTAACTTCAGAGCCACTGAAGTGATGTGAGCTGGGGTGACAGGAGAAAGCACCCTGAGATCTGCCAGATAGTTCCTCAAGGAAAGACAAAGCAAGGGGTGAAAAGGAGGGGCGGCAGGACTGTTGGCAGGGCCTCGCTGCTGCCGGCTTGGCCTGCATTTGCCTTGGGCACTGCGGCTCTTTTTGAGCAACGGACAAACATGCTAAACGTGGAATTTGAGTGGCAGGTGTCAGCCATCCTGACCCAAAAGCTGGACCTGGGTTACAGAAGGCTGAGCACCCACCTGGCGAAGTCCGGCAACCAGACCTGAAGGATGCGGGTGATCGCTTTTCCCAGGAGACCTGGCTTGATTCCGGTTCAGGCACTTCCTTGCTTTGTGACCATGCTCATGCTAAGGCTCTCTGACCCCCAGCTTCCTCATCCATCGAGTAGGTCAATCAGCACGTAGTCTGTCAGGCTGCCACATGCCACATCCCGCCAGCAGAAATGGGCTGTCAGCCTCCACAACAACATGATCTTGCGAAGTTACAGCGTGCCCACTCATGGTACCCCCACACATGCCCAATTAGAACCATGCTCCAAGTTTCTGATGGCTGCTCTTTTGAGAAGTGGACCACCTAGCCTTCAGCCGAGGCAACCTCTGTGTGGAACACTGTATCTATCACCAAACTTGGATAGCAGCAGAGCACACAATTGAACCAAAGGATGCCCAGTTACAAGACCCTTATCACAGAAGCACACAGGCATTCCACGTGGCCTCTGTGGAGCTGCCTCACCTTTCAGAGCCTCCTTTGTATCCATCCATCCCTGAAGTACCAATTCTTCCAGGAACTTGTATAAGATGGGGTCTGCCTTACACTATTTAATCAGGGCAATCTGGAGTAGGTGTGAGCTATGGCACCATGTGGAACGGTCGTTTTTCTGTTCTTGCAACCGGCATTATGGGGAGCACCCTTCTCTCTTAGACATCAGGCCCACAGGTTGAGAAACTGCTCAGAGGACAAGTGAGCAGATAGTCTGGAATTCAGCAGAGGTAACTGAAGCAGGGGCAACTATATTTTAAAGAATCACGTGGGTGAGAAAAGTGCCAAGAATATGCACATCGGTTGAGTACATCCATACTAAACCAAGTCCTACCCTTGGCAGGACCACTGTGCATCCTTGGGCTGGTCCCTAGCCTGAACACCTCATATTGAGGTGTAAACAAGTCGCTATGATGATTATTAGTGTAACTGCAAAACACTGTCTAGGTCTGTAGATGGCATGGAGTAAGCTGCTGCTTCCTAGCATTTGTGGCAGACATTTTACACTCCCTAAACATCTCTTTTGCAGCTAGGTTGGGCTATGTGACCCATGCTGGCTAAGGGCTGAGATCACATCATGTTTCAGGACTGATGCATTAAAGAACTGGGACACATTTGCCAACTTTCTTCCCCACGTCTGGGGGACCCACATGCAGAGGTGGGAGATCCACTAAGAGGTTATCTGAATCTCTGAGTCAATGCATGGAGGCCCACTGCCTGGTGTCACTCAGCTTTCGTGGAAACCTTTGCTGTGTTGAGCTACTGAGCGTGCAGGGCCTGAGTTGAAATGGACTGAACATTACCCAGCATTCTATTCTGAGGAGAGGTGCAAGCTGGGCTAGCAGCTTTCCACCCCCAAGAGACACCATGTTACCTGCTTAAGGCCACTGTTGTGAAGTTCTCTGCAAACATGGGGTAACCACAGTCAGAACTGACGGCAACTAGCATCATTCTCCCTTATGTTCCAGGGGAGTGGGGTCCATGCCTGATTTCCACAAGCATCATCAGGTCTCTCCTTAGTCTGGAGGCTCCAGTGAAACCTGTTCTCATCAGAGCAAAATGAAAACCTCCACGTACAAAATGGGAGGGTCTGCAAGATGCACTTTGAGGCGCCAGGCTGCAGAGAGGCAGGTAAGAATTCTATTCTACCAATGCCCGACTATCAGCCGATATAGCATCCAGGGTCTCAAAGACTCAAAGTTAACAACTAGCTATCTAGAAGCAAATAAGCCCACATGAAAGCAGCACACCAGCCTGTGATCAAGTGTCGATGGGATTAGGTATCAAAAGACCCACAGCAAACAATTTTATCAATGTGTGTGTGTGGGGGGGGTTGGAGACCCAAAGCCCATCTGTAGACAACTGGACATCCCTCTACACGGGGTTATAAGGGGCAAATTCAACCAGGGTGCTGTATAGCACCTACGGAACACATCATCCCTCTCGTTCCTGCATGCTGCCCTGCCCTCCTACTACCATGACCCAGGTCTGCCTTACAGATCCAGCTAGACCAGAGTACACACATTGATACTGGAAAGAGCTTTCGACACATGTAATTCAGGACAGATAAATCCTCAGGAATTGTAGTGGGAGTAGCGATATCATGAGGATAGAGGGATGGTGGTGGTGGTGGTTGGGGGGTGGGAGGGTGTTTAAAATGAGGAAACCCATCACAAGGTTGGATATATATACCCCCCCCCCACCAGGGGAACAAATAACAGAAATGTGGATGAAGGACAGTTTAAGACACAAAATAATATATAATTGATCAAGGATTCATAAGGGTGGAAAGGTGGGGTTGGGGGGAAACAGAAGAGCCGATACCATGGGCACAAGGAGAAAATGTTTTGGAAATATTGCTGGCAACATATGTACAAGTGCACTTAATTCAACTGAATGATGGATTGTCATAGGATTTGAAATAGCCCAGAAATAAAATTTAAACTAAAAAAAAAAAAATCCTGGCTACACCCATTCCTACCCCCAGGCTATGGGAAGGGCCTGAATGCCAACAATCTTCAAAACTACCTGGCTTTGAGGGCTGAAGATCAAATCCCTGCCGGTCACATGGATCCTGCTCCACACAGAACATCCTTCTCGTCCCTCCCCACTCAGCATTCAAACGTGTCATCACCAGCTTCCACCCTCCACTACAACCTTTTCTCCCTTTAGTCAAATTCACTTCACTTTACCCTCACTCTGCAACCCAATTACTGGGGCTCCTCTCCTGTCACCACTCTGTTGACCCAGTGCTGCTGTCCAGATCTTATCTGTCCTGGCCGTTTAACTGACCAGCCATTGCTTCCTTTTAAAATCCTCCTGTGTTGTCAGCAACATTCAGCTGCTGCTCTGGAAGTTAGGTAACAGTATAAACCCGAAAAATTGGTGGCAACCGGGTTAGACGTGGGTCCAAACCAGGAACTACAGGTATTGTTCCCAATTCTTATTTGGGCAATCTGTGTTGGCACCAGGTAGAGGCTACACAGTCACACTGAGCAAGACCCCAGGGTGAAGCCCTAACAAAACTAGGTGTAGTTTGGGACATGCTAAGTTGGGGATGTACATATACACATCAATAGCAAATAAGCAATGTGATAGGAACCCACAGTTCAGGGGAGAGAGGTTGAAAAATTTTGGAAGGCTTTAGGAGAAATGGTGTTCCAAGCCATGAAATAGTCCAAGGAATTGACAGGAGGGGAAGAGGCAAGGTGGCGCAATACTGCGTGGGAGCTACCAGTGGCCTACCAGGAAGTCACTGGTCCCCTGAACAAGTTCTACTAGAAGAGAGAAATAGAACTAGAGACAGAAGGGCCCTGAGATCGCCATCAACCCACCCTGAGTTGTTCCGATATTTATGGTGGGAAGCGGGGAGCATCTACTTCTCATTCAGAACAAGCCATAACATTTTCTCTCATGTTTCCACCCGCCAGAATTGATGTTCTCAAATGAATGCTGGCTCCAGGACTCCTTGTTCAGCGACATGCTAATGTGGTTTCTGCAGGTCCGTATGCTCCCTCCAGGAGGGCATTTTCCAGGGCACAGTGCCCGACTCTGCTCCAGCAAAGGCGCGAAGCCAACTGCTAACGCATTAGCTTTTTGCTGCTTTCAAACTTGCTGTGGTCAACTCACAACCAACTTCCTTCCTGCTTCGATCCCTATCGGGCATGGTTCTAAATGTGAACGGGGACGTCTGTGCTGCATGGACAACACCTGCAGGGCGTCTGGTAAAGCGCGCTTCACATCATCAGAGAGGACAAACAATCCATTACAGAGAATCTTTATTTGTAAGTGAGGATTACCATTACACATCAATGACAAGTAACAGCTTTTATGTGTTAACATCCAGTCGTTTCTATAAACTAAAAGCCGCCCAAACTAGAGGAGTACAGGTATTCCCTAGCTTTTCCTAAATTCAAGTTCCGTCACTTTGCATTTCTTAAAGGCCTCCGTGTGGGCCTGCTTCCGCTCACGGGGAGAAACCCACGGGGTTAAACCCACGGGGTTTTGTTTGTGTGAGAAAAGGCGCACAGAAGGAGGAGCTTTCGGTGTCTTGCAGCGCGCACCCCAAACAGCAAAGCGGCCGCCCTGAGCTCTTGACTGGAGGCCCCACCCTCAGCATCAAGCGGGTGGTTTGGAACCACCCTGTGAACACGGGGAATGAATACTGGTTTGTGTGTTATTTGGTATGACTCGGTGGGTTTGTTTTCTGGAAAGCTCAAAACAATTCCCTCCATAAATTACCATGAAATACTTCTCCACTTTAAGTCTACTCGCTTGCAAAAGCCTTCCCGGGAAAGCTGCACTTTTGGACAGGGGGAAACCTGTACTCGTTGTTCTAACCCTTAGACACACAGAGGGTTATTTTAAGGCTGGCTGCGGTCTACACAGGTTACAAAATAGCTACTCACTACTTTTTTCATTGATAAAGCCCCTGACCTTCAAAGAAAGCTTTAGGGAAATGAAATATTTAACCCACTTCTTTCTTCAAATAATAATTTTTATACTAGATATCTAAGAAAGAAAAGTTTTGCTGCTTCAGCTAAAAAGCACAGGTAAACCGTGAAGACCATTAAATTCATAAGAAATCTGAGGTAAAAAGATAAGAGCTTTGGATAACTCTAAGGCTACACAAAGTGCTTGGTTTGCTACACTGCAGAGAAGGAGCTATCCCATAATATACAGAAATAATGTAATGCGTTTTTGCAATGGCGCTCTAGCCCTGTGACGGCTTCTTGTTCCACGGGAGCACCTGCATTGTCAGTGCTCGGAACAGGCTCGCTCGCCCTTCCTCCCTAGCCGTTGATGCGGTAGTTTTCGTGGATCTCTGGGTGGATGTCACAGATGAATTTCAGGAGGGAATCCAAGACATCATCCCTGTTCTGCCGGAAGTAGGTCTGGAGGAGAGTCATCTTCTCCTCGGTCTCCTTCTCCACCTCCGTGCTGCAACTGCCATGGGATCCCAGAGCCTGGAGGTGGGGTGCAAGGACAGAGATGTCAGGACGGGCTCCGGTTGACTAGGAACAACACTGAGGAGGCAATGTGCTTCCTGTGAGAGAAACCCAGGCTCACCCTGAATGTGAGAGACCAGCCCAGGCACTGAAACGTCCACCTCCCAGTCACGGGTATGGGGGCAAACAGGCACTCCACCCAGGTTCACAAGAGCCCGAACGATGCGGTCACTCTGGCAGCCAACCTAGCAACCAGACTGTGCAATCGTGGATTAGAGCCCACTGCCAGGGTCCATCCCGACCAGGAAAGAGCCTAACTGTGCCGTGGCATTCCAAGACTGGCAATCTTTATGAAAGCGGCCAGCCTCACCTCCCTCCTGGCGGGTTGGGATGGATGATCCCGTGGTTATCAGCCCAGCAGTTAACCTGCCGCACCTCCCCCGCCCGCCCTGTCTTTAAAACTGATTGGAGCACGGGGTGTCGAAGAGAAGGCTGCCTTTCCACAAGTGTCCCCGTGTGGTTTTGGGGACAGTTCAACAACGTACGGCATAAACAGCTCCCAGAGACATTTCAACAGCATGCTGGTGGCCCAAAGATGTACTCTCAACCTATCCTGGAGACTGGGTAGGACGCTCAGAGGGAAAGGCATGGTTGGGAAATGGAAATGGGATCCCGAGCATCATTTAAGTGCTTGGATCCAGATAAAAACCTTTCACCTGGGTTCTTAATTATGTAGCCCTATAAATTCTATCTTGTTTGAACCTGTTTGGTTCTGCTACTTTGTGGCCAAGGATTTTGAAAGTTTTTTCTCTGAAGCCCTTCTCCATCCTTCTTGACCTTGTTTCCTCTGTAGCTAATTAGACCACAGTCGAGTTCTAACACTTTTCACAGTTGAATTTTACTAAGGAGTGCCCCAACTGTATTCTCCAGCACCTACTACCTGCAGGGCCCCCCCGTGAACTGCACAATAGAGACAAGGGGGCGGGAGGTTCCAGATGTTCATAGGGGGAAAAAAATCAGGATCTTTTCAGTCCATTTTTTCAAGAACCTTCTGAAGTCGTTTGTTAAACGACTGAATTAATGAAGGCTAGGATTCAATGCTCTTTAACAGATTATTCTAAGAGCCTCGACCTGAGTATCCAATAGAATACACAATAATAAACTGTCAGAACCTCTAAGCTATGCTAGATAGCTGGAGAGCCAAGGGACAGGGGAAACTTCAGGAAAGCAAAGCAGTGTAGGAGTAATGACAGCAAACGGAGCCCACCGCAGCTTCTTTGGCCTTGAACTCTTTCTCCCTTTGTAGGCGGTACTGTTCAATTTCAGCCTGAGCTTCTTCTTTGGCCTGCTTCAGCCTCCGGTTCTTCCCTGGTTTAGAAGGAGAGTACAATGAGGGGCGGTTAAAGGGCTCCTGGAGAAGAATACTCATAGCGCCCCTGTGGGGCAGGGAAGAAGTGCCCGTGAGTTTCTGAGGCTGTAAAGGTTCGCAGGAGTAGAAAGGCCCATCTCTCCCCCTCGGAGGGACTGGTAGTTTCAGACTACGAAGAGTGTGTAGATCACAAGCCAGCTCGGAGTCACGACACCACGGCGTGTCTCTGAGTTGAAAGCAATTCAATGGCAGCACGTTTGGTCTGATATTTTGAGAGAAGCCAAGAGAAACCATGATGGCAAATGTTAGCAGCAACCAAGGATAAGCACCCGACAACAGTTCCAGGGTGGGGGTGTGGGAGAGCAGGAAAGAAGAAATTCAGAGCTAACTTACAGGTCTTGACTAAATACAGGCTTCACTAACCACAGCCAGATAAAAAAAGGAGCACGGTTTGGGCTGTATCAGAATATTCTCTCAGTCTCAACTACCAAGAACCAGGATAAAATGGGTGCCATTGGCCATCGAGGGGGATCCTTCTTCCAAGAAGTCAACACCTCAGCTTGTTGATTACAAGCTGCTTAGAACCTTAGCAAGGAGACTTAATTTGCTCCCAAGGGACAGCAACCTAAAATGTAACTAAAGGGACAGATGATGTAATATTGGGACGTAAAAACCCACGGCTGTCACCAGGAAGGAAGTGGTGACTGAGAAGGAATGCCAAATGGGGAAGCCTGGCTCAGAAGACCACACCAGTATCTGAAAGGAGAGACAGGAGTGAACAGATTTCTAGGTTGCTGTTTTTGGAATACACTGAAACTGTACAAAACAAAACATATGCCATCTCGATTTCCACATGTACAATTTGGTGCCAGTGACAGCATTCTTCAAGTTAGACAATCATTCTAAGAGTATTTTAATGTACAGATGAAAAAAGGATCTAGATTTTATCAGCCGGTTTTAAAACAACCCACAAGACCAACCAAACCATACTATTTGTTTTGAGTCTGCTCAATAATCAAAGTTCTGAAACATCCAGATGGCAAAATAAGAGGGGCTTAGCTGGCCAACCTGAGCACTTATTTACTCTAGAGCAGTGGTTCTCAAACCTCCTCATGGCGCGACCCTTTCATACAGTTCCTCATGTTGTGGTGACCCCCCACCCACTATAAAATTATTTTCGTTGCTACTTCATAACTGTCATTTTGCTACTGTTATGAATCAGGTGCCCACTGTGAAAGGGTCAGGCGAGCCCCAAAGGGGTCTTGACCCACCGATCTAGAGCAAAAGAAGACTACCTCTGAAACGCTTGTTTGTTTGTTTTTTGCTAACATCAAATATCAGTTGCTCAGGACTCAAGTAGCCCTAATGGCATCAACACATCAGGGTGAAACAATCACCAGGCTCTCTCCAGCCATTCCATGTTTCTGCAATTCTATACTTACTCCATTATTCATAGAGCCGACTGCCTTCCCACCAGAGCCCTGGTAGCTTGGTGAGTTAGGCTGAACCCACCAGCAACTACTCCTCGGGAGAAAGATGAAGTTTTTTTGTTACGCTGAAGGTTTACAGCTTTCAGAAACCCTTCAGATCAACTGCACTCCAGCGCTGCTCTGCGTCAGACTCTGGCAGTAACCTTGGCTTTTTGGTTTGGTTTTCCTGCAACCCCCTTCTACCTAAAGCCCTATGTGCCAGCTGTCCCATCAGCTACATTGAACTACACTTCGAAGCCATGGGTCTTTCCCAGACCCCAAACCCACAAACATTTCCAACTGTACAACGGCAGCTCCATGTAATTTCATAAGACCCATCTCTGATCCTTCCCAGCTCCCACTGCACCGGGAATTAGTTACTCACACTGAAGCGATTTTTCTTTTCAACAAACACCTTCAGAGATCAATCTTAGCAAAACTTCTTGGGGGGATATATATATATATATATATATATATGGATATAACTAGCAATTTACATTTCTTTCATATCTTATTTCTCTTGGTCATTGCATGAGAGTCCTGCATACATTTAGTCCTGTTAATAAGTAAATGGCCACTTGAGATAGATGCATTTAGGACCTGCACCAAGCTCAAAGGGTTGCAGAAATGTGTAAAGCACTACTCCTACCTGCAAGGCACTTTTCTTCTTACCATAGCCCAGGCACTGGTTCCTGAACTTCTCCCCAAATGGTCTATTGTCCTTCCAGATACACTCCTGTTACTGATGAATCATCGAACACTGAGAAGTCTATCTGGAAATACTGTATCAAGGGAAACCCTGAAATAACAGAAGTTTCCAGTCACCGGACTAAGAAAAGGCTTCTTCCTATAGCCAGCTCTCAGAGCAGCCTAAAGAAAGCTTTTCTTATGAAACAGAGAGTACCCTATAGCCTTTAGGAAAGGAAGTAGTCCAAACAACCATGCTTGAAATCCAATTGGGTGTAGGGCAGAAGCAGGAGGAATCCATGATGAAATGAAACACAATTATTTAGTGTTTTACCTTGGGATAGTAAAAGTAGCCCTTCTAAGTCTCAACTCTGTTTCCCATAATACGTAAAACCACTTCTGAGCCTCCCTGGCATGCGACCAGGCGTGAACTTGACATACAGAGCTAAATTACTCTATCTGCCATCAGAAGTTGATGACCTACTATTTAAACACAAAAACAAACAAAACACCCAAGTGATTGTATTCACTGGCAGCAATACGCACTGGGGAGGATCTAAGAGTCAGAGGTGGTTTCCTGGAACACTGCAGCCCAGGTTTTAGGGCCTGTAGGAAAACCAAGTTAGAGAACTAAGGGGGACAAAAGGGAAGCTCCTCCAAACAAAAGGCTACAGCTTGGCAGCAGCACAAAGACCTACAGGTGAGATCAACAAAAATGCCTGTGGGCAATTTACAGTGGCTTCTTCAGACTCCTCTTCAGGCTCTGGGGATTACCTACAGGAATAAAGACGGCAGGAGCCAGATCCTCGGCCTCTTTTAAGGAATTTCTATCTTATTCCGAAGGCACCAAACGCTTAGGGCAACTGGGGGCGGGGGTGTTGAAATTGCTAGGAAGTTGTCTTCGACGACTAAACAGGATACAACAGATTCAAAGGCTGACTTCATTAGCAATGCACATTTCTCAACTCCAATCCTCATTTTACTAGGAATTCACCTATGCAATATTTGCTTTCTTCACAGGGACTTCGAACGCCAGGGCAGTATGGACACAGATCCAGCAGGCACTGCCCTTGGCACGATTAGCCGCATTAAAAAACAAAGCATTTAAAGAGGACTTAATGAGTTAGGCTGGTCCGGGAGTCTCGGAGAACTTGGCGTCCCGGGGCGCGTGCTGGGGCGGACAGGGCTGACTAATCGTGGTGAACTGGAGATGGAGAAGTGCAGGGCAGGCTTTTCGACTGAGCGCCTAATGGGAGCGGACCTCAAACGGCCGAGTTGGGGCGGGAAAGAGAGCGATCTCCAATGAGAAGAGCCCATTCCCAGGCCTCCCCGACCCCACCGGCCGCTAGGAACCCAGGGCTGTCTCTATGCCCGGACCTTCCAGCCCGCTGCCAGCGAACAGACGAGTCACACGTCTCCCAGTAGCGTTTCGAAAACACACAAGATCCTAAGACTCGAAACACCCCGAGCCCGGACGCAGGCTTTTGGGCCTCGTCCTCCAACACCTCCCGCAGCCTGGCACCGCCCTAAGGCCCGCGCCACGCCCCGGCCGGGACTCACGCTTGCGGGCCTCGGACACCTTCTCCGCCGCCCGCTTCTCCGCTTGCAGCAGCTGCTGGATGCCCTGCGACTGGCTGGCCATGGCGGCGAGGCCAGCGACTCCCTCCCCGAGGCGAACTGCCTCAATCGACTCCAAAGCCCCCGGCAGGTCAGCTGACCCAGCGGTCCCGGAAGTGCGGCTGCGCCGTGAACCCGCCCTCCCGTCACGTGACCCTGCGTCGCCGCGTCAGCCAATGGGGTTGGACGTCCCCAGACGCCGGCGCGACGCGGTGGGCGGGGACGGGTAGGCCGGCGCCTGCGCAGCCTTGTCTTTGTTCTTGACCCGTCCGGCGCCCGCCGCTGACCAGTGAAAGCCGCTGTCAAGGGTTTCTCCTGGCGGCTTGATGGCGGCGGTCCCAAGTTACAAAGTCCCTCCGTTCAGCTCCAGAGAGGAGAAGCCAGGCCAGACCCCATCCCCCGCTTCACAAACTCGGTGGCGCGCCAAGTGTACTAGAGGGCAGGGTAGGAAAATTCTTGGCAGAATTGGGTGCAAGTTTACCTTCATCTCCTGTTGCTTACCTCTCTGGACCCAACTTCATCTCTACCAGGAAGACTGGGCATTTTCCCGTAAATATTGATTGAGCCTTTTCTGGGATCATAACTATCCCATGCCCTTAGTGACATTGAGTGAATTCTGACTCGTAGTGACTGACCCCCATGTGTCTAAGCAGAATGCCTCGCCCTTCTCCCAAGGCATGACTGATGGGTTTGAATCGCTGACCTTGAGGTTAGCAGCCCAACATATAACTCGCTACGCTACCAAGACTCCTGTTCTTGTGAAAAGTCCCCTCATGGCCTAGGAGATACTAAGCTTCTACTAAAAGACGACGAATCGAGCTCAACTGCCATCGAATCGATTCCAACTCACAGGGAGCGTACCTAGCGATTCCGGGAGCATTGTGATCTTTCTCCCACAGAGAGGCTGGTGGGTTCAAACCAGGACTTTGTGGTGAACCCAACATCTAACCTACCGACCCGCCAGGCCTTCTGTTTGTTAACCCTGGCGGTCTAATTATGTCAGTAATTTTGTACCCAAAGCAGTACATTGTTTTGCATAAAATTTGTTGGTCTGTAATTCTTAAGAATTTATTCATTTTAATCTCTCTAGTAGACATTCCAGGTGTGATAAACTTTAATACACAGTTAACATTTACCCTGAGACACACTTGCAATTACCGCCAGGGAGGTTAAATGAAGGGAATTTTAGCACTAAGATATCAGCAATCACTGCACAGCAAGATAACACAGTGCCACTGAATATTACAGATGAAGAATGTTGAAATCACATACACACGTAAGCATTTACCACATTTTTAAAGGAGTACTGAAAATAGATCCCTTGAAGTATACAGGTTACTGACAGTAGACAAACCCAAACCAAAAACCTACCACACTGCCTTCAAGTCGATTCTAACTCACAGAGACCCTATTGGATAAGATAGAACTGGCCCCTGTGGATTTTGGAAACTAAATGGGAGCACAAAACCTTTCTCCGGAGGAGCACTGGTGGTAGTTTTAAACTGGTGACCGTGTGGTTAGCGGCCAAATGCAAGATGAAATTATGAAAAAAAGATTCTATGTCTCTTTTATGAAAGATAAGGAGCCCTCGGAGTGTTGTGGTCACTGTTGTTGGGCTGCTTAACGCAAGGTCAGCAATTTGAAACCACCAGCCGCTGCTGCAAAGAAACACGAGGCATTTACTCCTATGAGAAGCCACAGTCTTGGAAAACCCCAGGGACAGTAATAGGGTCGCTCTGAATCAGCAGCAACTAGACGACGGTATGTACAGTGAGTTTTTGGAGGGCTGCGGAGTGGAGCCTTTGTGTTGTTCTATATAGGAATAATGGGCTATGGAAAGGATCGATGACCTCTCAGGCGATGAGGTGTTGTTGTTGTTGCTGTTGTTGTTCAGTCCTGTGAAATCAGTTCCTACCCATAGGGACCCTGTGCACAAGAGAGCAAAACACTGGACGGTCCTGTGTCATTGTCATTATTGCTGTGTGTGCGCCCTTTGCTACAGTGACGATGACCCTGTCATTGAGGGGCTTCCTCTTTTTCACGGGGCCTCTACTTCAGAAAACAGGGTCAGCATAAAACAATATAAATCAATGCCAGAATTTTTCTGAATAGGAATGGTATCTACTGCATAGGGTGCTGGGTTTATTGCTTGGGACATATTCGTTTCAATGAGGTTAGGATGAGGTTGGAAGGAACTCCATATCCCTTGGATGAGAAGGACTTGACTGGTCTCCAGGACTTTTAAGGCCAATCAGTAGTTTTTAAAATAAAATAATTAGTGTATGTTTAACAATTTCACTGATGTATAATTCATATATCATACATTTCAGTAGTTCAATAACATGATAGTAGTTGTGTAACCAACACTACAACTAAGTCCAGGCCTTTCTTCTTCCACGTACTCCTTGTTTGTTCCCCATTTACTGCAAGCCTCTCTGGTCATTTCCCTATGAATCTCCCTTCGAATCTATTGATCTAGTTGTTGTCTCTATAGGTTGACCCAATCTGGGTTTCATACACAGAAAATCATGCAAAATCAAGACAGAATACAAACAAATGGCCCCAAACAATGACCCATCAAAACAAATTAAAACCTCAATTGAGAACAATGCAGGAAATATAAAAATAAGGTGTCACATTTTGACCTAGCTATAATTACAGTGATCCACCCTCCAATGGACTCTGTTAACAAGGCCTCTCCCATCTCTGGTCTACAGTCAGAGGGGACTCACCGGACGCTTCATTTGCTTGCAAGATCCTGCAAGTGGGCAAGTACTCTCTCAATGCAAGGATATTTTCTTCTCTTAAATTGGCATTCTATGATGCTCACCTTCCCAAAACAACTGCTGAAGACAAAGCGGGTGAATAAGCAAATGTTGTGAAGAAAGCCTGGCTATCAAAAGATATAGTGTCTGGGGTCTTAAAAGCTTGAGGGTAAACAAGCGGCCATCTAGCTCAGAAGCAACAAAGTCCACATGGAAGAACACACCAGCCTGTGTGATTATGAGGTGCCGAAGGGATCAGTTATCAGGCATCGAAGAACAAAAAAATCATGTCATTGGGTGCACACCTCCATGATACGATCACTGAGGACAAATGGGTGCATAAGCAAATGTGGCGAAGAAAGCTGATGGTTCCTGGCTATCAAAAGGTATAGCGTCTGGGGTCTTGAAGGTAAACAAGTGGCCATCTAGCTCAGAAGCAGCAAAGCCCACATGGAAGAAGCACACCAGCCTGTGTGATCATGAGGTGTTGAAGGGATCAGGTATAAGGCATGATCAGAACAAAAAAAATTTTACCATAGTGAATGAGTGGTGGAGTGCAGAGTGGAGACCCAAAGCCCATTTGTCCGCCACTGGAGATCCCCTTGGAGAGGGGTCTAGGGGAGGAGATGAGCTAGTAAAGGTGCGATGTAGCAACAATGAAAAATACAACGTTCCTCTAGTTCCTAAATGCATCCTTCCCCACCCCCTGGCCCCTATCATGATCTGAATTCTACCTTGCATGTCTGGCTAGACCGGAGGATGTACACTGGTACAGATAGGAACAGGAAACACAGGGAATCCAGGGCGGATGATCCCTTCAGGACCATTGGTGTGCGTGGCGATACTGGAAGGGTAGAGGGAGAGTGGGTTGGAAAGAGGGAACGGATTAGAAGGATCTACATGTGACCTCCTCCCTGAGGGATGGACAACAGAAAAGTGGGTGAATGGAGACGTCGGACAGGCCAAGATATGACAAAATAATAATTTATAAATTATCAAGGGCTCATGAGGGAAGTGGGAGCGGGAGGGAGGGGAAAAAATGAGGACCTGATGCCAGGGGCTTAAGTGGAGATCAAATGTTTTGAGAATGATGAGGGCAATGAATGTACAGATGTGATTTATATAATTGATGTATGTATGGATTGTGGTAAGAGTTGTATGAGCCCCTAATAAAACGATTTTTAAAAGATCCTGCAAGTGGATTTTGGGTTTGCACTGTCATCTGCAGCCTTCTGCAAACCAGGAGTTCAGAATGGAAGCTATAATACCATTCCCTCTGGGTTTGGATTTTATTATTAACAATCCTTGGATCACCCATGCTGGTGTGCTTCTTAGATGAGGATTTGACTGATGCTGCATTTACAGGGCTGCTTGTTTTAAGACAGGCTTTAAGACACCAGATGCCATTCTTTCTGATAGCCGGACATTATCTGCTTTCTTCACCACTATAGCACCCATATCTTCAGTGATCACTTCATGAGGGTAGGTGTTGAGTAGGGCCATGTCACAAGAACTAATTTTTCTTAGATTGGAGCAATGATTAAATGCAAACTCAAAATCCATTCATAGAGCTGTGGTTTATATATGTCCCTAGTTCACTTTAAAGACATAGCTATTATTTTTTCTTGAACGCCAGTCAGTGACTTTTGAGGACATTTGTCATTTTTGACATTTTAAGAAAACACAGGAACCTGATGGTGTTGTGGGTTTCACACGGGGCTGCTAAACTCAACATCAGCAATCAACCCCCTTAGAGCTCTCTGGGAGGAAGATGAAGCTGGTTGTCCCATAAGATCTGCTGCCTCAGAACCCTAAGGAATTGTTCTACTCTGTCCTATAGAGTAGCGTGTTATTTGTGTCTAAAAAGAAGTGAAGTAGAGGTCTGTGGAAAACAAGAGGATGACCCTCAATGAGACGGATGGGCACACTGGCGTGAACAGTGATCTCAGTGATAGCAGCGACTGTGAAGATGGCCTAGGACTGAGCAGTGCTTCGTTCAGTTGTACATAAGACCATTGTGAGTTAGAACCAACTCAATGGGATCTAATGACACCAACATCAAGAACACATGATACATTCAGTCAACCCACCAACCCCTTAATGGAGGACAGCAATACATGCTTTATAGGATTGGGGTAAGGCTTTTCAAAGATAATAACAGCTGAGAAGTGAAAGCTATCTCAAGGCCCAACAGATGAGTCCACAAAGTATACACACGATGGAACATGGCTCGGCCTTAAGAAGGCATGAAATACCGATTCATTGTGTGGAGGAACCACAAGAACACGCTAAGTGAAAGAAGCTAAACAATTGCATAGTTCTACATATATA